>NC_091291.1:116223582-116876082 GCF_032444005.1 Ranitomeya imitator | reverse complement strand
TTTGAGCAGGGTGTAAACAGGGAGTGGTGTCTTTAAATGGGTTCCAAGGATGAAAAAAAACCATGATCAGCATTACCTCTGTGGCCTGGGGAGTAAGTCAATAGACATGCATTGTCCAAGGCTTTCATCCTTCCCTTGTCTTCTGCTGCCCAACAAGTGACAGCTGTATGCTAATGCCCCCTCCTCCCTGCTGGAGCCAGTGGTCTCCATCCCTCCATCTGCGGGCACAAGTACCTGGTCAGGCACCATGTCAGACCTATCTGCTTCATAAAAAGAGCCTCCAAGGCAAAAGATGGCTCCTTGGTATTCAGGACACGTAGCTATGAAGAAGTGACCGCTGCTGATGCAAGGATTCCTAGCCTAGTCTGATTGTCAGCGAACACGTCCTCAGAAGCTGAAAAAAAAAATGAAGATATTCGGCCGGCTAGAGTATTTGCTGGTAAGTAATATGTAATGGTTACATTTTATAGGAACTGCAATTGCTGTATGAATACTGGTGGCTCTCGGTCAGAATTGCTAGCACTATATAGAAATTGGTATTACTATATGGAAATTGGTGGCTTTATATGGAGACCGGTATGACTATGTAGGAATTTGAGGCTCTATTTGGGAATGGTACTACTATATAGAAATTGGTGACTATGGGAACTGGTGCTAATATATAACGAATTGATTCTAAATGGGACCTGGTACTGCTGTCTAGAAATTGGTCACATTTATATGGGAACTGGTACAGCTATATAGAAACTGGTAACTCGTTAATACCAGTTCCCTTATCAAGTAACTAATTTTTATATGGTAGTACCAATTCCTGTATAGAATTTGTTTTTTTTTTAAATGGGGACTTATACTACTAATATAAAGAAATCAGTGACTCTATGGGAATTGGTTATTGGAAATCGGAACCAGTATTAGAAATTGGTGACTATGAAAAATGATCCTTAAGAAATTGGTGACTATGAGAAATGATCCTTAAGAATTTGGTGACTATGAGAATTGATCATTTTATAGAAATTGGTGACTATGAGAACTGATCATTTATAGAAATTCGGGACTATGAGAACTGATCATTTCTAGAAATTGGTGACTATGAGAACTGATCATTTTATAGAAATTGGTGACTGAGAACTGATATTTTATAGAAATTGGTGACTGAGAACTGATCATTTATAGAAATTCGGGACTATGAGAACTGATCATTTCTAGAAATTGGTGACTATGAGAAGTGATCATTTTATAGAAATTGGGAACTATGAGAACTCATCCTTATAGTAATTGGTGACTATGAGAACTGATCCTTATAGAAATTGGTGACTATGAGAACTGATCATTTTAAAGAAATTGGTGACTATGAGAACTGATCATTTATAGAAATTGGGGACTATGAGAACTGATCATTTATAGAAATTGGTGACTATGAGAAATGATCCTTAAAAAAATTGGTGACTATGAGAACTGATCCTTATAGAAATTGGTGACTATGAGAACTGATCGTTTATAGAAATTGGGGACTATGAGAACTGATCATTTTATAGAAATTGGTGACTGAGAACTGATCCTTATAGAAATTGGTGACTATGAGAACTGATCGTTTATAGAAATTGGGGACTATGAGAACTGATCATTTTATAGAAATTGGTGACTGAGAACTGATCCTTATAGAAATTGGTGACTATGAGAACTGATCATTTTATAGAAATTGGTGACTATGAGAACTGATCCTTATAGAAATTGGGGACTATGAGAACTGATCATTTTAAAGAAATTGGTGACTATGAGAACTGATCATTTATAGAAATTGGGGACTATGAGAACTGATCATTTATAGAAATTGGTGACTATGAGAAATGATCCTTAAAGAAATTGGTGAATATGAGAACTGATCCTTAAAGAAATTGGTGACTATGAGAACTGATCCTTATAGAAATTGGTGACTATGAGAACTGATCGTTTATAGAAATTGGGGACTATGAGAACTGATTATTTATAGAAATTGGTGACTATGAGAAATGATCCTTAAAGAAATTGGTGACTATGAGAACTGATCCTTATAGAAATTGGTGACTATGAGAAATGATCGTTTATAGAAATTGGGGACTATGAGAACTGATCATTTTATAGAAATTGGTGACTGAGAACTGATCCTTATAGAAATTGGTGACTATGAGAACTGATCATTTATAGAAATTGGGGACTATGAGAACTGATCATTTTATAGAAATTGGTGACTATGAGAACTGATCCTTATAGAAATTGGGGACTATGAGAACTGATCATTTTATAGAAATTAGGGACTATGAGAACTGATCATTTAAAGAAATTGGGGACTATGAGAACTGATCCTTATAGAAGTTGGGAACTATGAGAACTGATCCTTATATTAATTGGTGACTATGAGATCTGTTTATTTATAGAAATTGGTGATTATGAGAACTGATCCTTATAGAAAGTGGTGACTATGAGAACTGTTCATTTATAGAAAGTGGTGACTATGAGAACTGTTCATTTATAGAAACTGGTGATTATGAGAACTGATCCTTATAGAAATTGGGGACTATGAGAACTGATCATTTTATAGAAATTGGTGACTGAGAACTGATCCTTATAGAAATTGGGGACTATGAGAACTGATCATTTTAAAGAAATTGGTGACTATGAGAACTGATCATTTATAGAAATTGGGGACTATGAGAACTGATCATTTATAGAAATTGGTGACTATGAGAAATGATCCTTAAAGAAATTGGTGAATATGAGAACTGATCCTTAAAGAAATTGGTGACTATGAGAACTGATCGTTTATAGAAATTGGGGACTATGAGAACTGATCATTTATAGAAATTGGTGACTATGAGAAATGATCCTTAAAGAAATTGGTGACTATGAGAACTGATCGTTTATAGAAATTGGGGACTATGAGAACTGATCATTTTATAGAAATTGGTGACTGAGAACTGATCCTTATAGAAATTGGGGACTATGAGAACTGATCATTTTATAGAAATTAGGGACTATGAGAACTGATCATTTAAAGAAATTGGGGACTATGAGAACTGATCATTTTATAGAAATTGGGGACTATGAGAACTGGCCATTTATTGAAATTGGGGACTATGAGAACTGGTCATTTATAGAAATTGGGAACTATGAGAACTGATCCGTTTAGAAATTGGCAACTATTAGAACTGATCCTTATAGAAATTGGTGACTATGAAAACTGATCCTTATAGAAATTGGGGACTATGAGAACTGATCCTTATAGAAATTGGGGAATATGAGAACTGATCATTTTATAGAAATTGGTGACTATGAGAACTGATCCTTACAGAAATTGATGACTCTTTATGGGAATTCGAACTACAACATTGAAATTGGTGACTATATGGGAGAAGGTACTAATATATAGAAATGGTTGACTATGTAGGAACTTGTATTTTGTATTAAGAGTCATTCTAAATGAGAATTGGTATTTCAGTATTGGAGTTTTGCATTTTATATTGACTTGGTACTACTGTATAAGGGATATACAAATATATACCGTATACCAGTTTCCATTCCATAGAGACTCGATTTTAATAGATCGAGATAGTTGAGTATCGTATATGGAAACTGGTATTATTGTATAGCAATTGGGATTCTTTTTTTTTAAGAACATGACACTTTTGTATAGAAATTAAATGATGTATGTATGTATGGCTACTGGTACTACTATATAGGAATGTATCACTGCATATTGGATCTGGTAGTTCGGAGTAGGAGCAGGCATTTTTGTGTAGATGTATAGTAAATTTTGGGTTGCTATTTACTTTTGAGGGGTTTTGTCACTATTCTTTGTGGACCTGTTGAACACTATTGTTTGTTGGATGTCATTTTTTTCTAATATTTGATAGAATGTGTGAATTTGAGGGGAAGTCAGGGCTCGCTGACATGAGTTGTGTGATTACAGATAATAGAACAGTAAGATGAATGTCGCTAGTTCAGATAAACCAATAAGGTGAACTAAGCTTAGGTAAGGTAAAACTAATATTAATTTTGTACAGATGATCGTTCGGCTCAATAATTCATTAAATGTTTGGAAACTTTTTCTTTTTCCCTTTTATGTAGGTTTTTTCCCTCTATGGCCCTGTTTGATTGCATAAATTAGCACATTTCCCAGGAGGGTCCTCTGAAGGAAACTGTTGCTGTATTGTGTGGCCTCATGGGCATTGAACATGTTGCCAAAGAAACCATTGTGATGTCACAGATGGAAGACCAAAGTGAAGGCATGAGTGGTTAACCCCGTAGTGATCAGATTCAGACAGATTTAACAAATACGGTTTGATACAAAGAAAATCAATGTATAATATTAATATTTACTTCCCTGTCGTAAATAGACATTTTTTTCATTGTTTTATCTGAGGAAAATAAAGGTCAAAACAAAATTTACATCAGGCATATAAAGCGATTTCTTTAAATAATTATTATTTTTTTTCTGCTGGTGTCCTGGCAACCATTGACTTTTCCATAATTACTTGACCGTTTTCCCCAAACAGTCACAATTAGTTTGCATTGTAGTTATTTTAGCACTCCAGTATAACAGCATTTCTTCACAGCTCAGTAGCACCAAAGCGTTTGGTGTAACCCTTTAATAGCCACCGAAGGTCATTATTGTACAACTAGATGGTGGCCCGATTCTAACGTCTCGGGTATTCTAGAATATGTATGTCCACGTAGTATATAGCACAGCCCATGTAGTGTATTGCCCAGCCACGTAGTATATTGCCCAGTCATGTAGTATATTGCCCAGCCACGCAGTATCTTGCCCAGCCACGTAGTATCTTGCCCAGCCACGTAGTATATTGCCCAGTCACGTAGTATATTGCTCAACCACGTAGTATATTGCCCAGCCACGTAGTATATTGCCCAGTCACGTAGTATATTGCCCAGCCACGCAGTATATTGCTCAGTCACGTAGTATATTGCCCAGCCACATAGTATATTGCCCAGTCACGTAGTATATTGCCCAGTCACGTAGTATATTGCCCAGCCACGTAGTATATTGCCCAGCCACGTAGTATATTGCTCAGTCACGTAGTATATTGCCCAGCCACGTAGTATATTGCCCAGCCACGTAGTATATTGCCCAGCCACGTAGTATATTGCCCAGCCACGTAGTATATTGCCCAGCCACGTAGTATATTGCCCAGTCACGTAGTATATTGCCCAGCCACATAGTATATTGCCCAGTCACGTAGTATATTGCCCAGTCACGTAGTATATTGCTCAACCACGTAGTATATTGCCCAGCCACGTAGTATATTGCCCAGTCGTAGTATATTGCCCAGTCACGTAGTATATTGCCCAGCCACGTAGTATATTGCCCAGTCACGTACTATATTGCTCAGTCACGTAGTATATTGCCCAGCCACGTAGTATATTGCCCAGTCACGTAGTATATTGCCCAGTCACGTAGTATATTGCTCAACCACGTAGTATATTGCCCAGCCACGTAGTATATTGCCCAGTCACGTAGTATATTGCCCAGCCACGTAGTATATTGCCCAGTCACGTAGTATATTGCCCAGCCACGTAGTATATTGCTCAGCCACGTAGTGTATTGCCCAGCCACGTAGTGTATTGCCCAGTCACGTAGTATATTGCCCAGCCACGTAGTATATTGCCCAGCCACGTAGTATATTGCCCAGTCACGTAGTATATTGCCCAGTCACGTAGTATATTGCTCAACCACGTAGTATATTGCCCAGCCACGTAGTATATTGCCCAGTCACGTAGTATATTGCCCAGCCACGTAGTATATTGCCCAGTCACGTAGTATATTGCCCAGCCATGTAGTATATTGCCCAGTCACGTAGTATATTGCTCAGCCACGTAGTATATTGCTCAGCCACGTAGTGTATTGCCCAGCCACGTAGTGTATTGCCCAGCCACGCAGTGTATTGCCCAGCCACGTAGTATATTGCCCAGCCACGTAGTATATTGCCCAGCCACGTAGTATATTGCCCAGCCACGTAGTATATTGCCCAGCCACGTAGTATATTGCCCAGCCACGTAGTATATTGCCCAGCCACGTAGTATATTGCCCAGTGATGTACTATATTGCCCAGCCACGTAGTATATTGCCCAGTCATAACGCGGTCCATTAGCGCTGCCATTAACCCTGTGTGAACGCTGACTGGAGGGGAGTACGGAGCGGGCACTGACTGCGGGGAGGAAGGAGCGGCCATGTTGCCGCCAGACTGCGCCCGTCGCTGATTGGTCGTAGCAATGGTCGTGGGCGTTTTGCCACGACCAATCAGCGACTTATATTTCCATGACAGACAGAGGCCGCGACCAATGAATATCCGTGACAGAAAGAAAGACAGACAGAAAGATGGAAGTGACCGGAAGTAGCCCGTGTCTTAAGTTTCCCATACACATTAGAAGAAAGTCGTCCATCTATTTTCAGGGAAAAGAAGCTGCCAGAGTTGATTGACAGCTGCTTTTTTTCCTGACCGAATTGGGAAAACTGCTGCATTTTTGAAAACTGCAGCATGTCACTTTTTTTTTTTTTTTGCAGCGTTTCTTCACCCATAGAAAATAACGTGCAAGTTCAAAAATGCAGCAAAAAAACGCAGGTATCCGCTTTTACTGCATTTTTGGTGCTTCTTTGGAAAACTAAACTTGATCAGGATGCACAAATGGCAACAAAAATGCAGCAAAACCTGCTTTGTATAAGCAGCTTTTTTTACTGCCAAGAGAGCAGGTTTTGCCTGCAGAAAAAAACAATGTGTGAACATAGCCTTCCGGAGGACGATGCACTGCCGAAAATCATTTCTATTTTTTTGGGCAAACCAAAAGATCATTTCTCACGACGAACGAGTGTTTTACCCATTCAACGGTGATCGTCCGTCTGTTTACACTCCCCGATTAGATTGATCATTAATTCCTCTTGTTAACGATAATTGTTCAGTGTAAATGCCGACTTTAGTCTTCTCATTAACCCCTTAGTGACCGCCAATACGCCTTTTGACTGACCTGAGATATAAGAGACTTATATCCCCATACAGGTGACAATCCAGTAGCTGTCAGTTGTCCACTATAGCTGACAACTTGCTGCATCAGCCACGATCAGTGTTTGTACCGTCCAAATCTATTTAACCCCTTAGATGCTGCTGTCAATAGTGACTACATCATTATAAACAGTTAACAGAGTGTGGGGGCTTCCTCTTTATCCCAATTGGTGGTTTCAGATCATGATTGTGTGGTCCTGATGTTTGTCATGGAAATTCATGACCAAATAGCGGCCTTAGAGTCTGTCGGCTGTAGTAACCTGTTCAGAAGTTAGTGACATTTAGGTGATAAAAATACACATTTTCATTTTTCTCATGCCACTTTGCATTAATTCCTGAAAATCACCCGAAGGGTTAACAAACGACCTGACTGCAGTTTTCAATATGTCAGGGGGTGCTGTTTTTAAAATGGTATCACTTGTGGGGATTTCCCTATATATAGGTCCCCCAAATTCACTTCAAACATGGATAGGTCCCTAAAAAAATGCATTTTGTAAATTTCCTTGAAAAAAATTTAAATTGTTGCTACATTTTTAATCCTCCTAAAATGCTAACAAAATAAAAATAACATTTCACAAATGGTGCTGTTGTAAAGCAGACATGTGGGAAATGTTATTTATTAATGTTTTGCTGTGGTATGACTATCGGGATTAAAGGGATAATCATTCAAAGTTTGAAAATTGCTAATTTTTTAAAAAAAAATTCAAATTTCTGATATTTTTTCTAAATAAACATGAAGCATATCAACCTAAATTTACCATTATCATAAAGTATAATGTGTCACGAAAAAACAATCTCAAAATCACTGGGCTTTGTTGAAGCGTTCCAGAGTTATTACCACATAAAGTGACACTGGTCAGATTTCAAAAATTTGGCTCCGTCACTAAGGGGTTAAATTAGATAACCCCTATGAGATCATATTTGGGTAATAGGAGGAGGGCAGAGTGGAGAGTACAACAAAATATCTCTGGTTACAGAAGTACTGCTGGAGTCCTTGGGCTTATGTATTCCTGTTCACCTCAATAGGCTCCATGTAATGTTCATTATTGCAGGAAAATGATTGCTATGGGTCACAAAATCGGGCGGAACATCGCTCACGGAAATGAATCGTCCATCTTTGTTTATCTTTGTTTTGTGTGACTCTTCCCTTTGTGCTCTGTGTTTTTATTTTTCCACTATTCTAAGCTCTACTGGAGCAGAACTGATGTAATTATTGATTTTCTTAATTATCTGTCCATAAATTAAAGTTTAGGGATAATGATTATATGTATCCTATTAGAAATGTAATTTAAAATCAATCCAAATCAGATTTTCTTTTTTTAACACGAAGTGTCAAAGTTAGCTAGATTTTGTGCAGTTGTTATATATATATATATATATATATATATATATATATATATATATATATATATATATATATATATATATATATATATATATATATATATATATTTATTTTTTTTTATTTATTTTTTTTATGTCAGGCAACTGCAGGTGTATAAATTGGTATAGGTATACAGTAAGCAAAAGGGTCAGTTCAGGCAAGCATAATTTTGGTCTAAAAACAAGACTGCGTGCATAGTAAACTAATGTAAGTCAACGGCACAATTTAGGCTACTTTCACACTAGCGTCGGTACGGGCCTGTCGCAGTGCGTCGGGCCGTCGTACCGACGCATACTGTGAAATAAAATCACAACGGGGGCAGCGGATGCAGTATTTCAACGCATCCGCTGCCCCATTGTAAGGTCCGGGGAGGAGGGGGCGGAGTTCCGGCCGCGCATGCGCGGTCGGAAATGGCGGACTCGACTCTCAAAAAAAACGTTACATGTAACATTTTTTTGTGCCGACAGTGCGCCAAAACACGACGCATCCGTCACACGACGGATGCGACGTGTGGCGATACGTCGCAATGCGTCGCTAAAGAAAGTCTATGGAGAAAAACGCATCCTGCGGGCAACTTTGCAGGATGCGTTTTTTCTTCAAAACGACACATTGTGACGTGCATCGAACGACGCAAGTGGGAAAGTAGCCTTAGGAAGAAAGTTTACACATGGACAGACTGTTGGTGTCGGGGAAAGAAAAAATGGCAGTGTGCACTAGTCAATTCCGATTTAGAGATGACCATATTTAGTGGGTGCTTTAAAAGAAAAATTGAGACCATACAGTAGAATATACATGAATTTTTTTTTTCTGGCAATCCATTGCAAATATTGTTAATTTAATATAAAGGTTGGTTGGCATACAGACGTATAAAATAGATATACACAACACATATGAGCCTTAGGTTAGCAATTTGGAGCACAATATGGATGAAAAATAAGTGGTTTTTTTTTTTTTTAGGACGCAAATTAGCTACAGTGCCTTGCGAAAGTATTCGCCCCCCCTGGAACTTTTCAACCTTTTCCCTCATATCATGCTTCAAACATAAAGATACGAAATGTACATTTTTTGGTGAAGAATCAACAAGTGGCACACAATTGTGAAGTTGAACGAAATGTATTGGTTATTTTACATTTTTGTGGAAATTCAAAAACTGAAAAGTGGGGCGTGCAATATTATTCGTCCCCTTTACTTTCAGTGCAGCAAACTCACTCCAGAAGTTCATTGTGGATCTCTGAATGATCCAATGTTGTCCTAAATGCCTAATGATGATAAATAGAATCCACCTGTGTGTAATCAAGTCTCCGTATGAATGCACCTGCTCTGTGATAGTCTCAGGGTTCTGTTTGAAGCTCAGAGAGCATCATGAAGACCAAGGAACACAACAGGCAGGTCCGTGATACGAGGGGCGATCCAAAAGTAATGATAATCAATACTAAACACAATGAATATAGTCACATTTTTTTTTTTTACATAGTCTCCTAACAAGTCTATACATTTAGTCCATCTCTTTTCTAAACTTAGAATTCCCTTAGAAAAAATTCTTGATCTTGACCCTCAAAAAAATCCCCAACAGCGGTTATCACGTCGCTATTGTCATCAAATTTCTTGCCCCGGAGGTGTTCCTTGAGCCGAGGAAAGAGAAAGAAGTCACTGGGGGGCTAGATCTGGCCAATAGGGGGGGTGTTCCACCCGTTCAAAGCCCTCTTCTTGAATGGTAGCCATGGCAACTGCAGCTTTGTGAGCCGGCGCGTTATCTTGGTGAAACAGCACTCCAGCCCGCAGTTTGCCGTGCCTTTTCTCCTTGATAGCCTCCCACAATCTTCTTATTTGTTCTGCGTAGTAGGAGCCCGTAATAGTGGCTCCCTTCTCCAAATAGTCCACCATAATAATTCCTTCAGCGTCCCAAAAAACGGACGCCATAACCTTCCCTGCTGAGCTTGACACTTTGAATTTCTTCGGCGTCGGTTCGTCGGCTCGTTTCCACGTCATCGATTGTTGTTTAGTTTTGGGATCAAAGTGGTGGATCCAGGTCTTGTCCATGGTCAAAAAACGTGACAAAAAATTTTCCTTGTCTGCTTGGAACTTTTCGAGATTTGCTATTGAAATGTCAACTCGTTTCTTCTTTTGCTTGTCGGTTAACATTTTTGGCACCCAACGCGCGGAGACCTTTCTCATATGCAATTCTTTTGCAAAGATTCTTTGAATACTGCCATATGAGATCCCTGTGACCTCAGCTACATGCCTGATAGTCACTCTTCGATCTGCCAATACAACTTCTTCAACTTTTTTCACGTTTTCTTCATTGAGGGACGTGGATGGGCGTCCTTCACGATGTTCAACTTCCGTCGATGTTCTTCCCAGCTTAAATTCCTTGGCCCAGCATGCAACTGTGGAATATGGAGGAGAAGAGTCCCCCAATGTTTCCACCACGTCGCTGTGTATGTCTTTGGTAGTCATTTTTTTCAAGCAGAGGTATTTGATGACAGCTCTGAGCTCGTTTTTTTCCATTTTGATGTTCACTCCTCGGCAGTTCATATTCAAATGAATGTAGCTCCCGGGAATCGTGGTCTATTTAAGTGATTTTTTTTTCCTGGACTAGTGGGTACCTAAGAAAGAAGAAAACATTTTATTTTAATTTCTGTGTGCAATAGAAATAACCGATTATCATTACTTTTGGATCGCCCCTCGTACTGTTGTGGAGAAGGTTAAATCCGGATTTGGATACAAAATGATTTCCAAAACTTTAAACATCCAAAGGAGCACTGTGCAAGCGATCATATTGAAATGGAAGGAGTATCATACCACTGCAAATCTACCAAGACCCGGCCGTCCCTCTAAACTTTCATCTCAAACAAGGAGAACACTGATCAGAGATGCAGCCAAGAGGCCCATGATCACTCTGGATGAACTGCAGAGATCTACAGCTGAGGTGGGACAGTCTGTCCATAGGACAACAGTCAGTTGTACACGGTACAAATCTTGCCTTTATGGAAGAGTGGTTTTACAAAATAAAAAACTCCCGTAAAATTGTATACTTAATAAATACCAAAACAAACATAAATAAATTACTCTATACCCAGAAAAGTTGCCCTACGTAATGGATCAAACACGAACAGGGGAAATAATCCCTCAGAAAAACGTCTGGACTGATAAAAGATACAGTCAAAGAAAACCTCAGTTTAAAGGATAAGAGATAAATATATGTACCGTATATATGTATCCTACTTCAGATATAAGATAATATCAGTGATACACACGTGTTGTCCTATACTTAGTACCAAGGGTGTGCGGATATATGTGAGATATCCCTAGAAGCTGCAAAAATCCTATAGATGTGCGCCTACCTAGATGCAGAGGTTGGCACCCTGAGAGAAAAAACGAGGATGGCGCCCCCGCTCGTGCGATGGCTATCCCTTATCTACTCCCTAAAATGAATAAAGTCAGAAAAAGAAGACCAGGTGGCTTGTAATATCATATGTGATGTTCTATGAACAAAATATAAGGCCCCCCTCCTCCAATGTGATGTGAGAAAAAGGGGATAGAAATTATAAATAATAACCTAAACATCAGTAAATACGCATAGCGGAGGTCCAGGTTTACTCCAGCATAATAGTACCCTCAGCAAGTATAGTACCAGGACGCAATTAATAAAGTCATTCTGTGCTAACTGATACTCCTATATCCAAGTATGTTTGACCATGACCTATATGAAAATAAACGCCACAACACATGTGTCTGCATGTGTCACTGTACCCATCCACTAAAAGCAGCCGACCAATAAGTACAATTTTACGGGGGGGGTTCTTTTGTAAAACTGGTCTTTTCCCTTGTTGGATATATATGCTTTGTGAGCCTTTATGGAAGAGTGGCAAGAAGAAAGCCATTTCTCAAAGATATCCATAAAAGTGTCGTTTAAAGTTTGCAACAAGCCCCCTGGGAGACACACCAAACATGTGGAAGAAGGTGCTCTGGTCAGATGAAATCAAATCAAACTTTTTTTGGCAACAATGCCAAACGATATGTTTGGTGTAAAGGCAACACAGCTCATCACCCTGAACACACCATCCCCACTGTCAAACATGGTGGTGGCAGCATCATGGTTTGGGCCTGCTTTTCTTCAGCAGGGACAGAGAAGATGGTTAAAATTGATGGGAAGATGGATGGAGCCAAATACAGGACCATTCATGAAGAAAACCTGTTGGAGTCTGCAAAAGACCTGAGACTGGGACGGAGATTTGTCTTCCAACAAGACAATGATTCCAAACATAAAGCAAAATCTACAATGGAATGGTTCACAAATAAACGTATCCAGGTGTTAGAATGGCCAAGTCACAGTCCAGACCTCAATCCAATCGAGAATCTGTGGAAAGAGCTGAAAACTGCTGTTCACAAACGATCTCCATCAAACCTCACTGAGCTCGAGCTGTTTGCCAAGGAAGAATGGGCAAGAATTTCAGTCTCTCGATGTACAAAACTGATAGAGACAAACCCCAAGCGACTTGCAGCTGTAATTGCAGCAAAAGGTGGCGCAACAAGGTATTAAGTTAAAGGGGCCGAATAATATTGTACGCCCCACTTTTCAGTTTTTGAATTTTCACAAAAATTTAAAACAACCAATAAATTTCTTTCAACTTCACAATTGGGTTCCACTTGTTGTTGATTCTTCACCAAAAATATGCATTTGGTATCTTTGTTTGAAGCATGATATGTGGGAAAAGGTTGAAAAGTTCCAGGGGGCCGAATACTTTCGCAAGGCACTGTATGTTATTATATACTTGTCTGAACTCTGCCTAAGGTTAGAGTCACACAACTGTACTTTCTCTCATCCAAGAAAATCTGTCCGAATATGCTAATCAGTCTGATAAAACTCTATGGTCTATGATTTTCTCAGATGAGGGAGATGATGGTGGGAGAGATTTTCTCCATCTTCTCCATTCTGAAGTCAGTCCATGAAAATCGGATGTCATCCAAGTGCAGTCCGTTTTTTTTGTTTTTTTTCTCACGGACTCATTGACTTTAGTGGCCTAGTGCGATCCAATAATCGTATGCAACTTGTGCATGCAGATTTTTTTTTCCCCCCTCTTAGACAGACCCCGTCCGAGGGAAAGATTGGACACGTGCGTGACCCCATGGAATAACATTGGTCCGGGTGCGATCCGATGATCGCGAAAATATGCACCACATGAGCCTGAAGTCTTAGAAATACATTCAGCCAGACTACTGCACATGGTTGCACGGAGTTTAACATTGGGGCCAGTACAGTCATTATGGTCGCTTTGTGCAGTTTCTAAATTCCAGACGCTGAGGACGCTGACACCACCACCATTAATCCCCTACTGTCATCTAAATACAATTGAAGAAGCCATTTTGTGAAAGAATATAAAAACCCACGTAATGTCATTAGTGGCACATTGTAATAAAAAATGCCAATAATTTGCTTTTATTTGTAAAATTGTCTGTACTGCTCCTCCATTATGTACAGAAGTTGGAAGCTGAAGGAGGCTACTAAATGTCACCTTTGTGACGTATTTAATAGTTTGGCCTTTTATTTTTCCGCATTTGGTTCCATAACTATCATCCCTAATGATAGATAAAGGTCACCAAGTAAAGGAATGAAAGGCCTGAGGCAGATTCTATGTGGTACCCAAAAATGGCGGCTTATTCAGAGGCATAATCTGCAATTTCAGGTAAAACTGGAGCAGTTGCCCTTAGCAACCTGTCAGACTCCAGCTGTCTTTTTTTCAGTAGCCATTTTAGGAATATTTAGTTGGTGTTAATTGGTAATATCTGGAAAGTTTAGTGCCACCTCAGTAGGATTTTTCCTAAATTTCTGTTCTTAAGATGACTTTTCTGTCATTCAGGAAAGCTGGATATTTGACAGCTCTTATTGTGGCCTTCTATGACAACTCCTTTTTCTTAAAGTCGTCACTATAGTAACTCTACCTAATAAACTCCTGTCATAAGAACATTTATTCCTTTATTAATATGTGCATTAACCAGCGACTGAAACAACGGCCATATGTAGAGCAACATGTCTGGACAGATGGTAAAAGAGCAAACCACAGTAGCCAATCAGTTCACTGCTTACATTTACTAGCCTGTGCTTCAAAAATGAGTTCTGGATTCTGATTGGTTGCTATGGACATAATTTAGACATTGCTAAATACATGTTAAAATTACAATATCCAGATTGGTTGCTATGGGCAACTACTCTACTTCTTCCCAATTGTGCTTAAACTGTAATGGGGGCTTCATAAACATGACTCAATAATGTAACCAAATTATAGGGCAGAGGCATCTTAAGGGCTTGTCAGTCCCGGGTGCGACTTCTGCATCCATTATAGTTATGCCTCTGGGGCTTCCCATTTTTTCCCGAAATACTCAGATTTTTTCCTATTACTTTAGCAGGAGTCTCACCCTAGTAAATGTCACATTTAGATCAGTGGTATTTGGAGTTACCATTAAAATATATTGCAGGCATCCTGATTAAATCGCCTTACATCTTTAAACGGTACTGAAAGAAATACCCTATACTTTTTTTTATCATCAATTTTTACAATTTGTTAGAACAATTATTAATTAAATTTTTGGTGTATTCAAATAAAATGACCTTGTACACATGGGGGAATGAACCTTTGTCTCTGTGCAAATACATTGAAGAAACATGCTTTTATGTAAAGGAGAGCCCATTAAAATAACACTGAAAATTATTATTTGGGTAAAGATACATTGCTTTTATTTATTTTTGTCCAAACCAACGCCAGTTTCACATTTGGAGGGTGATATGCCAGGTCAGGCATGCCAGTATGATAGAGAGGCTGAGACTGGGATCTAAGGAGTAAGGTTTCTCCTTGTGGAGGGTGATATGCCAGGTCAGGCATGCCAGTATAAGAGAGAGGCTGAGACTGGGATCTAAGGAGTAAGGTTTCTCCTTGTGGAGGGTGATATGCCAGGTCTGGCATGCCAGTATGATAGATAGGCTAAGACTGGGATCTAAGGAGTAAGGTTTCTCCTTGTGGAGGGTGATATGCCAGGTCTGGCATGCCAGTATGATAGAGAGGCTAAGACTGGGATCTAAGGAGTAAGGTTTCTCCTTGTGGAGGGTGATATGCCAGGTCTGGCACTCCAGTATGAGAGAGAGGCTAAGACTGGGATCTAAGGAGTAAGGTTTCTCCTTGTGGAGGGTGATATGCCAGGTCTGGCACTCCAGTGTGAGGGAGAGGCTAAGACTGGGATCTAAGGAGTAAGGTTTCTCCTTGTGGAGGGTGATACGCCAGGTCTGGCATGCCAGTATGAGAGAGAGGCTAAGACTGGGATCTAAGGAGTAAGGTTTCTCCTTGTGGAGGGTGATATGCCAGGTCAGGCATGCCAGTATGAGAGAGAGGCTAAGACTGGGATCTAAGGAATAAGGTTTCTCCTTGTGGAGGGTGATATGCCAGGTCTGGCACTCCAGTGTGAGGGAGAGGCTAAGACTGGGATCTAAGGAGTAAGGTTTCTCCTTGTGGAGGGTGATATGCCAGGTCTGGCACTCCAGTGTGAGGGAGAGGCTAAGACTGGGATCTAAGGAGTAAGGTTTCTCCTTGTGGAGGGTGATATGTCAGGTCAGGCATGCCAGTATGATAGAGAGGCTAAGACTGGGATCTAAGGAGTAAGGTTTCTCCTTGTGGAGGGTGAAATGCCAGGTCTGGCACTCCAGTGTGAGGGAGAGGCTAAGACTGGGATCTAAGGAGTAAGGTTTCTCCTTGTGGAGGGTGATGCCAGGTCAGGCATGCCAGTATGAGAGAGAGGCTAAAGGTACCGTCACACTAGACGATATCGCTAGCGATCCGTGACGTTGCAGCGTCCTGGCTAGCGATATCGTCCAGTGTGACAGGCAGCAGCGATCAGGCCCCTGCTGTGCTGTCGCTGGTCGGGGAAGAAAGTCCAGAACTTTGTTTCGTCGCTGGACTCCCCGCAGACATCGCTGAATCGGCGTGTGTGACACCGATTCAGCGATGTCTTCGCTGGTAACCAGGGTAAACATCGGGTTACTAAGCGCAGGGCCGCGCTTAGTAACCCGATGTTTACCCTGGTTACCATCGTTAAAGTAAAAAAAACAACCGCTACATACTTACCTACCGCTGTCTGTCCTCGGCGCTGTGCTTCTCTGCTCTGGCTGTGAGCACAGCGGCCGGAAAGCAGAGCGGTGACGTCACCGCTCTGCTTTCCGGCTGCCCGGCGCTCACAGCCAGAGCAGAGAAGCAGAGCGCCGAGGACAGACAGCGGTAGGTAAGTATGTAGCGTTTGTTTTTTTACTTTTAGGATGGTAACCAGGGTAAACATCGGGTTACTAAGCGCGGCCCTGCGCTTAGTAACCCGATGTTTACCCTGGTTACCGGGGACCTCGGGATCGTTGGTCGCTGGAGAGCTGTCTGTGTGACAGCTCTCCAGCGACGCTGCAGCGATCCGGATCGTTGTCGGTATCGCTGCAGCGTCGCTTAGTGTGACGGTACCTTTAGACTGGGATCTCGGGAGTAAGGTTTCTCCTTGTGGAGGGTGATATGCCAGGTCTGGCACTCCAGTATGATAGAGAGGCTAAGACTGGGATCTAAGGAGTAAGGTTTCTCCTTGTGGAGGGTGATATGCCAGGTCAGGCATGCCAGTATGAGAGAGAGGCT
Source organism: Ranitomeya imitator (assembly GCF_032444005.1). NCBI lineage: Eukaryota > Metazoa > Chordata > Amphibia > Anura > Dendrobatidae > Ranitomeya > Ranitomeya imitator. The sequence continues at coordinate 116,858,992 of NC_091291.1, read as the reverse complement.
AAGACTGGGATCTAAGGAGTAGGGTTTCTCCTTGTGGAGGGTGATATGCCAGGTCAGGCATGCCAGTATGAGAGAGAGGCTAAGACTGGGATCTAAGGAGTAAGGTTTCTCCTTGTGGAGGGTGATATGCCGGGTCTAGCACTCCAGTATGATAGATAGGCTAAGACTGGGATCTAAGGAGTAGGGTTTCTCCTTGTGGAGGGTGATATGCCAGGTCTGGCATGCCAGTATGATTGCTCCTTCAATAGGTGGCACTAGAGTTCAAGTCCTCTTCCTCTCTAAAGAGACAATTGGCATATTCTCGTACTGTGAATCATGCAGTGTGATACCAATTGATGACCTGACCTATCTTAATTGAACAACCTTTGCTAGATCCAGAAGCATCTTTTAAATTATTTCTAGATTTAATGTAATCCATTCTCAATTTTTTTTAAACCACTTTGGGTGCAGATTCCCATTTAAATCCATGCTTATTATTGAGGCAAATACTATATAAACTATGTAAGTAACCATTTATTTGCTTTTGGCAGGATTTCTCCTATGATGATTCCAAAGCAGAGTTTAATGTGGATGCCCCCAATGGGGTTGTAATGGAGGGCTACCTCTTCAAAAGGGCGAGCAATGCATTCAAGACGTGGAACCGGTGAGTGCAAATTTGTAATGGCCAAAATCAGTTTATCCTTTTATGTCCATGCCATGTATTGAAAACTTCATTCTTATTAAATATATTTACACACAGTGGAGAAAATAAATATTTGGTACACTGCTGTTTTTTCAAGTTTTCCCACCTACAAAGGATGGAGAGGTCTGTATTTTTTATCATACAGATCTTCTCCAGATCTTCCAGGTTGCGTTCAGGTCTGGAGACTGACTAGGCCACTCCAGGACCTTGAAATGCTTCTTACGGAGCCACTCCTTAGTTAACCCTGGCTGTGTGTTTCGGGTCATTGTCATGCTGGAAGACCCAGCCACTTCCCATCTTCAATGCTCTTACTGAAGGAAGGAATTGTTGGCAGAAATCTCGCAATACATGACCCCATCCATCTTCCCTTTAGTATGGTGCAGTCGTCCTGTCCCCTTTGCAGAAAAGCACCCCACAAAGTATGATGTTTCTCCCACCATGCTTCACGGTTGGGACCATGTTCTTGGGGTTGTACTCATCCTTCTTCCTCCAAACACTGTGAGTGGAGTTTATATAAAAAGTTCTACTTTGGTCTCATCTGACCACATGACCTTCCCCCATGCCTCCTCTGGATCATCTAGGTGGTCATTGGCGATCTTCAAACGTGACATGTGCTGGTGTGAGCCGGGGAACCTTGCGTGCCCTGCAGGATATTAATCCATGATGGCGTAGTGTGTTACTAACGATAATGTTTGAGACTGTGGTCCCAGCTCTCTTCAGGTCATTGACCAGGTTCTCCCGTGTAGTTCTGGGCTGATTCCTGACCTTTCTCAGAATCATCCTTACTCCACAAAGCGAAATCTTGCATCGATCCACAGACTGAGGAAGATTGACAGTCACCTTGTGTTTCTTCCGTTGTCTAATAATAGCGCCAACAGTTGTTGCCTTCTCACCAAGCTGCTTGCCTATTGTCCTGAAGCCCTTGCCAGCTTTGTGCAGGTCTACAATTTTGTTCCTGGTGTCCTTAGACAGCTATTTGGTCTTGGCCATGGTGGAGAGGTCGGAGTGTGATGGATTGTGTGGACAGGTGTCTTTTATACAGGAAACCGGTGCAATTAATACAGGTAATGAGTGCAGAGTAGGAGGCTTCATAAAGAAAAGCTAACAGGTCTGTGAAAGCCAGAGTTCTGGCTTGTTGGTCAGTGAGCAAATATTTATGTCATGCAATAAAATACAATTTAATTATTTTAAAAATCATTCAATGTGATTTTCTAGTTTTTATTTTTAGTGTGTCTCTCTTAGTTGGTGTATCTACGCTAAAAATTACAGACCTCTCCATTCTTTGGAGGTGGGAAAACTTGCCAAATCGGCAGTGCATCAAATACTTATTTTCCCCACTGTATACTGTATATATGTAATTCTCTTTTACCTCCATGGAGTTTGATATAAGGAAAAAGTAAGATTTTCATACAGAATCATTGACAGTAATCCAAATAAGGCTCTTGATAGACTTGTGTCTTCTTTCAACCTTGAAACTATGATTGTTAGTATTTTGTGATGCATATTGGTAAATTCTTTTGTTCAGACATCTTCAAGTCCTATTAACTTTTATGGGTTTTTTTTCATAGGAGGTGGTTTTCCATACAAAATAGTCAACTTGTTTACCAAAAGAAGCTGAAGGTAAGCTGATGATCATTCATTCAAGAGAATAGGAGCTGATCTGCGGTACTTGGCAGCGGCTGCTACACAATGAATGGATTCATCCAAATGTCATCTAATGTGTGTGAGGGCTTTTACACCCGATTGATGGAGGTGCTGGGATCCAGATACCCCCACTGATCTGATATTAATGACCTACGCTAATCAATATTAGATGCCTGGTGAACCACCTTTACTTTGTCATCCTACAATGTGACAGTGGTTGATGGGCAAAGCGTAACATTTTGCAATGGGTTTCAGCAACTTTTAGTTGAGCCTCTATTTCTTATATCAAACCATTTTTGCACATTTGTGATTATTTTTTTTTTTCTTTGATCATTATGATTGTGCACGAATGTGGTCAGCCCACCCATAGGCATTTCTCCTGAAAAATCTTTTACTTATGATTGCCTTTTCTTTTCCCCAAATGCGATTCACTGTAGTTTCCGAGCTGAGGATGAGTCATTGGGAATAGTTATTGGGTCGATCAACCCAGTAATATAATTACTATCTGTCTTTATGAATGACAGCAATCAAGATAATGGGTAAGAGGAGAACAGAGCCAGGAAAAATAAATTACCCAAATCTGTCTTGCCAAGTCACCCATAAATTGGGAAAGAGAAGGGGCTACAGTTGTCGTCAGCACATCCCAATAACCTCATTATGGCAATAAAAGACGTCTTATAGGGGTTGTTGATCATTTTTGTATTTCCCTAAAAACTGCTACTGGCACCTCTGGTGATCTTTTATAATCTGCTCGAAAAATGCATAGCAAATTTTCTTTTTCTGTCGTGGCTTAATGCAAAATTCTACAGGCCTCGTTATGTAGTCATGATGGGTCCTGTATAAAGACACTCTTTGCAGTTGCTGTCTGCTTTCTTCAGGAGATGGGGGTCTTGAATTGGGGACCATTTTTTAACCCTTAAACAAATCTGGGACAGGTCGTTATGTCAATCACAGATTTCTTGCAAACTATGTTGGAATACACATGGTGCAATCCTGGATCAAGATTTTTGGTGACGTTCTATATTGCATTTACGGTACTAGATGTTGTCAAATGTGTGGGTAGGAATCTAATATCTTCTGTTTTGACAGGATGGTCTGACTGTGGTCGTGGAGGACCTTAGACTGTGCACGGTGAAGCCCTGCGAAGATATAGAAAGAAGGTTTTGTTTTGAAGTGGTTTCACCCTCCAAGTAAGTTGAACACATAGTTCAGACTAATAGAACTAAACCCCAACCGGTCAAACATATGGGGTGTGCACGTCCACCGCTCCCACATATGGGGTGTGCACGTCCACCGCTCCCACATATGGGGTGTGCACATCCACCGCTCCCACATATGGGGTGTGCACGTCCACCGCTCCCACATATGGGGTGTGCACGTCCACCGCTCCATTCATTCTCCTCTGTCTCTGACAGTCTTTCCGAGAATAGATGGAATGGTGGGAATAACCAATTAATGACAACTGCTTGAACCCCAACAGAGTCCCACATATGGGGGCGTGCAGTTCCACCGCTCCATTCATTCTCTATGAGACTGGAAAAGTGTACTCCTCTATATCCGACAGTCTTACCTGGAATAGATCGAGTGATGGGAATAACCCTTTAATGCCAGGAACTATACTTCAGTATAACTTTGTTCCTCTGTAATTCTACCCATTTAACAATATACATATGTCATGGCATGGTTCCTGCAATCACACAGGTAAAGTCATTTTATTGTAATATATTATATAATATAATACGTTATGTTCACATAAAGCACGGGCAGCACGGTGGCTCAGTGGTTAGCACAGCAGCCTTGCAGCGCTGGAGTCCTGGGTTCTAATCCCACTCAGGACAACATCTGCAAAGAGTTTGTATGTTCTCTCCGTGTTTGCGTGGGTTTCCTCCGGGTACTCCGGTTTCCTCCCACATTCCAAAGACATACTGATAGGGAATTTAGATTGTGAGCCCCATTGGGGACAGTGATGATAATGTGTGCAAACTGTAAAGCGCTGCGGAATATGTTAGCGCTATATAAAAATAAAGATTATTATTTATTATTATTTGCATTGGAATTTAAAGTCGACATCTGTTTTCTAAGACCCACCCTCCTTTCCAAAGTAATGCTAATAGACCAGCGATTGTTAGAATAGTTCAGTTCAGGCATTCACAGGAGCAAGGGAATCCATGATTTAAGCAAGGTCACGATCCACGGTTATGATTCATCCTATGACCCCCTTGCCCAGACTCTCCCAGCAGATGTTACTTAAGGAGCCATATGGCATCTATAGAAATTAAAATATCAGTCACGATTCTTCTGGGGGGCATCAGTCGGACTTTGCAGCTTCATTTCCATTTAGTATTTTGGAAACTCCATTAAACCCATGAGGAAAGATCGGTGCACTAAAGTAGTACACCCACGTTTTTGCATTTAACTTTTACTGCTGTATATCGGCATCAGTCTATTATAACTGTGTACTATAGCGCCACCTAGTGGTAGTATTGCAGATACTCATTTCTATAAGACTTGGTTTACTGTTTTTAACACTTTTGCACCAAAATTAAAACTAAAAGTCGCCGGTGACCTGCAACCCCCAATTATCCAGCAGATTTAGATTTTTGGCAACTATCACGTTGGTCATTTGACATCATGTATAGCATGCGATAAGGCAGTACTTACGATGTTGCAGATGAACTCTTTCATCTATGTGTAGCCCTTACCTCAAACACTTAAACTAAACCTATATGGAATATATAAAGCAGAAAAGATTAACTATAAAGCCTGGTAAGCGAAGTGAAGGACGGCCATGTCTTTGTTCATGTATAAGCACAGACTGTAAGCTCTTCTGCTCACATTTATGATCTTTAGTTGCTATGTTTGGTGATTTTTAACCATTTCTATGTCTAAAATTGCCAGGAGCTGCATGCTACAAGCCGACTCTGAGAAACTACGACAATCCTGGATCCAAGCTGTGCAAGCCAGCATTGCCTCCGCGTACCGGGAAACCCCAGAAAACTACTACATAGAGGTTGGTTCTGAAAAATCTTCTAACGTATTACATGCATAGGCTGATTTCTTCTTCATGTTCTTGACTTTGCGTCTATACATTTTGGTCAAGAGAGTATTGGACATAATGGGTGTTTTTGCATTCAGAGGCTTGACAGGACTGCATCCCCTTCCACTAGTAGCATTGATTCTGCCAGCGACTCGCGGGAACGTAGCATCAAGGGAGAAAGCATCCTGCAGCGGGTGCAGAGCATTGCTGGCAATGACCAATGCTGCGACTGTGGGCAGACGGACCCCCGGTGGGCCAGCATCAATTTAGGAATCACGCTTTGCATTGAGTGCTCAGGAATTCACAGGTATGTCTTTTTAGTTTATGCCTAGCGTTAATATAAATATACAGGACATAGAAGAAGTTTCATTTGTTTTCAACTATGGACTAAAGGTCTGATAGCTGCGATTGCTGTCCTCTGGACCCTTAACCATCAGACTCTCTAAGGGGCGCAGCCGGACGGCTGTATAAATCGGACCGCAATGCACAGACTGGCCGGCGGCTCTCCCTACTGAACATGACCGCTACATAGACATAAATACAGCTCTCATGCTTGGGTAGGGAGAGCCGCCGGCCAGTCCGTACATTGCGGTCCGGTCTCTGTCCGATTTATATGGCCGTCTGACTGCAAGCGTGTGCCCTTACTCGCCTTTCTTAACTTAATTCTTTTATAGCAATGCCATCTGCACAGTAAAGTTCTTTTTTTTTCCAGTATTAACTTATTAATTAGTTGCTCCATTGTTGCATACTCTCTTCTGGTTGCTCATTTCAGGGCCGGTTTAAGGCTGGAGAAATCCTATAAGGTCCGGCTGTTCCTGTTACACAAGGACTCTACAGTATCTAGTTGGTTCATAGAAAAAAATAGAATATTATTTTTTTTATTATTATTGCATACGTACAATGTGGTTTGGGCTGAATCTAGTTATTTATCTATCCGTCTTGATTTTTTTTTTTTATACCAGCGGAAGAATAACACTGTGACGTGTCTTTATGTCTTGCAGGAGTCTTGGGGTGCACTGTTCTAAAGTACGTTCTCTTACATTGGACTCCTGGGAACCAGAGCTGCTTAAGGTACCGACATAGCATTCTAGAACTAGCAAAACGGAACATTAGACGTTTTAACGCGACTTTCCTCTCCCTTCTCTCCCACAAGTTAATGTGCGAGCTGGGAAATAGCACAATAAATCAGATCTACGAGGCAAAGTGTGAACAGCTAGGCTTGAAAAAGCCAACACCCGGCTGCTCTCGGTATGTATTCCAGGGGGCCAGACTCCTAAATATCCGCATGTCCAGTAATCATCCGATAGAACGGATCCAGCAGTGATCTGTTGACAAAGTTGTGCAGACAGAGCTTTAGTCCTTTTTTTTTTTAAATACCTTCTCTCTGCTGGATCCGTTTTTTTTTTTTTTTTTTGTAATATTAAAGTCTATGGAAAACAGATCCAATAAGTAATAAACGGATCCATTAGAATTTAAAGAACAATGGATCGTTGATTAACGGACCCATTTTCCATAGACTTCAATGTTAAAATTAAAAACAACTAAGGGATCCAGTTGAAGTTAAAAAAAAAAATAAAAAAAAAAAAATTCTAGCCCAAAAAAGTTGTCTGCGCGTCTTGTTTGTCAACGGATTGCTGCTGGATCCGTTCTAACGATGAACATAGCCCAATTATCCGCCACTTAAATAAACCCGCTAACTCTGAAGTCTCCAACCTTTTTAAATTGCAATAATTAGAATATAATATCGAGTCTTTGATGACGTTACTACTAAAATCCAAGACTCTGAGCAGATAGAACCAATTAGAGAATACTGATCAAACGCTCCCAAAGTTTTACAGTAGAAAATTAATTCATATTATTAATATTAATTAATATTAATTCATATATACTTGCTTTAAGCCTTTGATAATCCAGAATGCCCGATAATTCAGCCCCTTTCTATATGATTCCGTGGACGCCATTACATTGTACGTTTTTATTTTTAAGACTAAAAAGTTTGTGTTGTTGCAGGCAGGACAAAGAGGCCTGGATAAAAGCAAAGTATGTGGAAAAGAAGTTCTTGAAGAGGCTGGGGAGCGTAAACTTCGAAAACGATCGGAAGTCTCAGAGGTGGAGCGTGAAAAAATGTCAGCGAAATAACAGCTCCATCAAAGCTCCATCTGCACGGAGAAAGTACAGGCACGAAGGCGGAAACACGTCTCCAGCCATGCTTTCCTCAGGTATGCCTTTAACTAGCCCAGAGAACACATCGGTATTTCTTCACTATTCTTAAATACGGTGGTCTAATGTTTTGGTTTTTTTTTTCTCCTGTCACAATCTGTATTAAAAAAAAAAAAAACTAGAAATGTTGCAATTTTCACACTGGCCACTAGGGCATTTCTAATTTTTTTTCCGTAAACAACACATGCACATTAGCCACAATGAATAGACTAATTCTATATTGAAGTGTCTAATGAGCGTGTGCAAAGGTTATTAAAAAGAAGAGGGTCAGCTGTGACTTAACCTAGGATCCACTAATCACAACAAGGGATCTGTTGTTGAACTGAATCTGTCAGCAGGTTTTAGGTTTTTTTTTTTTTTTCCCGAGAGCAGCAAAATGGTGGGGCAAGAGAACCAGATAACAGGGATATGTCACTTATTCAGCTGTGTGTTGTACTTTTCAATACAATCAGTGTTTTATCTGTAAGAGATTATCACTAGTGGACTAGGTCTCACATGCATGACAGTCCAGCTAATCTGAGTAACCATGCCTCCTTCGCTGAGTAACAGCTTTCTGCCTATGCACAGTGTACACAGGAAGCTGCCAATCAGTGGTGTTGGGAGGGGTTATACAGAGCTCAGTATTCTGAGCTTTGCTGGATCTGCAGCAGAGAATGCAGGGATTCTATCAAAACGATCAGTTAGTGATACATCACTGGAATCAGGCTCTCTGCTCTTACATTATGTTGCTCTCAGATTCCATGAGTGAAAACTGCTGACAGATTCCCTTTAAAGGTGTTACCTTTCTATGATGATAAGGAAACGGCTGTAAACTCCTGCTGAAAGGACAGGAAGTATGAGTCTGCAAAAGAAAAAAACAGCGGTAAAATTGCAAGAGCACTAAGTTAAAAAAATAAATATCACAATATGAAAAAAAGTGTTTTTTTTAAATATATGTAACACAAAAACCTTATTTAAACAATATTGAATTTTCTTCCCTTTAACGTCTCTATTTACTTGTGTACATGTATGGTTTATATATTACTGCAAAAAGTGGCCAATGTCTATCATGTTGTTGTCTCTGTGCGTTCACCCTCTTTTGTTTCCTGTGTTTCCAGCGGCAAAATTTGAGCGAAAATTCCGTCGCGATTCCCTGTTTTGCCCAGATGAATTAGACTCCCTCTTTTCCTACTTTGACACAGGCTCGGGGCCACGTAGTAAGTACCGTACTCACGGTTACATTCCTCCATCTGCGAAATCCATCTCCATGTAACTACTGAATATGTGTGCTTCGTAAAATCTCTCCTATATGTTAACATATGGAATAGTATAGGATACAGGTGTGTCCGCTCTTCACTTTTCTTGAATTACGTTATGGGATATTCCCATCTCTAAGATCCTATCCCAATTTGTAGTAGGTGTAATAATAATGTTAGCAAATCCCTCCAATTAGTAATGTATAGTTTTCCTGATAAGCTATGTTGCTTACCCCATGTGCAGGGCTCTGCTGTAGCTTTAGGTATCCATGGTTGGGACCACTAACAACTAAGTGGCACTATATGATTGGTTGTAACTATGGATACATAAGCTCCTGCAATGCCCTGCACATGGGGTAAGCAACATAGCTTATCAGAATAACTACACTACATTTCTAATTGAAATTATTTCTTATTACTATTATTAATGATATTATTACTACTACTACTACTACTACTACTACATCTACATCTACTACATCACTACATCTACTACATCTACATCTACTACATCTACTACTCTACTACATCTACTACTCTACTACACCTACTACATCTACTACATCTACTACTCTACTACATCTACTACATCTACTACATCTACTACTCTACTACATCTACTACATCTACATCTACTACATCTACTACTCTACTATTCTACTACATCTACTACTCTACTACATCTACTACATCTACTACTCTACTATTCTACTACATCTACTACTCTACTACATCTACTACATCTACTACATCTACATCTACTACATCTACTACATCTACTACTCTACTACATCTACTACATCTACTACATCTACATCTACTACATCTACTACTCTACTACATCTACTACATCTACTACTCTACTACATCTACATCGTGATAGGATCTTGGAGATGAGAATACCCCTTTAAGGCAATTTTGCACTATTGAGGAAAAAAGTATACATTAAGGTTTTGTTTTTTTGTGTTTTTTTTTTTTATGTGGCAGCCTATAAGTGACAGATGGCTGTAATATGTCATCTGACAGAGGTATCCATCAAAGCAATCTATTAAAAAAAAAAAACGAAAACATACCCAACGGCTTTAGAAACAAGCTATGGAAGTACACATCTGTCAGTCATAATAACACTAGAGCGGATCTAAAGCGTATCTGTCGCTAGAGTTCATGAATCAAACTATATACATTCTTAAATAGATCAATAGACCGGAGGGTGCTGGTATACTTACATTGAAAAAAAATCCATATCAGAATGGCTGTATAATCCTGTTATGAAAATGAGCATTTTATGAATGACAGGGGTCATGAGCCCAGGTGTATTAAGTGTCTTACTGACAGCTGCAGCTTGTACTGAGCAAGGTGAGAACTAAGCAGGGAGGAGGGACAATGAGGATGTCAGTTAGCCGAAGTGGATTGAGATAGTTATAATTTCTCGATGGATTGTACAGCTATTCTGACATGGGTTTTCCGGTGTAAGTACAATAGCCCCATCAGGTCTTGGAAATCTATATAGTAATGAATGCGGTCTGTTGTGAAATCCTGCTTAGATCCACAAGTTTTGTGATTCTAATCCATCTTGAAACTAAGGAGAGATTTTAACGCCACACATATTACAAATCTTATGTCATATCATATACAGAGAAGAATCAGATGTTCGATAGCGTCATCCAATTGCTATAGATACCATCTCCACATTGCTCCGGCGCAAGCACTACACAGGATCCTTCTGTGTGGGAAATGAATAAAATGCAATTATGCTAGAAGGCAGTTACATGCTTGCTGATGCTTTTGACAGTCGCTTGTCCTTTGCTACAACACTGCAATATATATATATATATATATATATATATATATATATATATATATATATATATTCATTGTATATAAAATCTCCCCCAATATTTAGCATGTGATTATTTTTTTTTTTTTTTTTTTTAGCTACCTCCATTAACTAAATTTATCATATATTATTTTTCCTTTTATTATTATACGATCCTATACTGTAGAATCTGCTTTTTTTTTGTACTTCTTAAATTTCACCTCCATTAGTGATTTGCATGAGTAGTTTCATCATCATGCTAGTAAATTAGAGACACAAGATTGTGTTCCTAAATTGATTATGCCCTCACCTTCCTCTTAGGTGCCAACCAGCTTCCTGCGCAGCACCCCCTGCCAGCTGCACCATGGACTGGCAGTGGCGCTGAGCCCGGTGGGAGCGCTATGCCGTTCCTCCCGGATGGAGGTAAGGTCGGCGGCAAGAGAAAGACGTACATTTACCTATACAAGAGATATCCTAGCAATGGTTTCACAGTCCAGCGTGGACACGTTATGCAGTCGGGCCGTTTTGCCCTGACCTTTCAGATGTACCTGCGTGTATGGACCCTTTACCATAGCTTAGTTATTATCACTAGAATAGTAATTTTTTTTTATCATCGGAGCAATGTTTATTTTGTACCTATAGCAACTTAATGGCGTACAATATGTTGTCTGTGGGGTATTTGTATTTTATGGTCACAGACATTGGCATAGATAGGAGAAAGGGAGTCCCATAGCGAAAAAGTAATCAAAATAAACCCCCATCGTGATGGCACTTGTCATGCTTCTCTCTTATTCCCAAAGTTATAGAGAGGAGATAACTTTCTAAACAATGGAGGTGGGGGGGATCAAGCTGCTGCGACCCCCACGATCCTGCGAGTGGGGCCCTAAAATGTCTAGATGTGCGGCGTTATTCCATTCATTTTCTATGGGACTGCCGGCCACAGCTGAGTGCAATGCCCAGCCTTCTCCATGAATGGAGTGGTGTCATATATTCTCTGCCACTGCTTCATTACAACAGGGCGTTTGGGAGCCCTATCTCAGGATCAGTGTGAATAAGAGCAGTCGGACCCCTCTGATGATAAAGTTAAAGGGGTATTCTCATCTCTAAGATCCTATCCAAAAGTGTAGCAGTTGTAATAATAATAATAATAATAATAATAATAGCAAATGCCTCCAATTAGAAATATAGTACAGTTCTTCTGATACACTATTCAGTTTATCCCATGTACAGGGCATTGCAGTAGCTTGGGTATCCATGGTTACAAGTAACTGTCACTTTACGAGTGGTCGTAACCATGGATACCTTAGCTACTGCAATGCCCTGCACATGGGGTAAGCAACATTGCTTATCAGGAGAACTATACTACAGTTCTAATTTGAGGTATTTGCAGTAGCTTAGGTATCCATGGTTACGACCACTAACAATTCACTCTCACTATATGAGTGGTAATCACCATGGATACCTAAGCTACTGCAATACCCTGCACATGGGGTAAACGACATAGAGAATATGAAGAACTGTACTACATTTCTAATTGGAGGGATTTGCTAATATAATTATTACACCTACTACATATTGGGATAGGATCTTGGAGATAAGACTACCCCTTTAACTCCTATCCCATCAATAAGTAAATATTGACAATCTAAAATTGTGTGGCCTAAAGTCCTTTTGCAAATGTTGGGCAGTTCCTCACCTTCTTACTTGCTTTATAAGGGTTTCACCCCCCAGTAGCAGATGTGAAGAGACTAATCTGGACAGGACCCCATTAACTAACAGCCCCCATAGCAGCTGCAGAATTTCCTTATAATCCACAGTGGCTGTCAGTTTGCTGCTGCACAGTGACAGCGCACAGACCCTTCTCCTTAGGTGATGGGACTCCGCACGTTCATTGGGGAAGCACACGTGATTACAGCCAGTGTGACTTTACTTACTTTATGGATTTTTAGTCCTCTTCTATTGCTTTCAATACACGTGGTTATTACTGCGCCACTATAAAAGAGCACTAGACTCCTAGAGCGATCTTACTGGCGGTATTACATCTGCTGCTCATGCAGTTAGTGAAAAATCATTGTCTTTTTCTCTTCTAGTTTTCACTTTCTTTTCCCTATTTTAACATGTTTTTGGCTTTGTTTTCTTTTGGCCCCGCAGGTCTAAGCAGCGACAGTGGCCTGGGAGGAAGCACGGATGGGAGCAATGATGTCCTAGTGTTTGGCTCAGTGGTAGACAGCGTCACAGAGGAAGGTGAGCATTCGCTTAAAGTGTAAACTTGCGTTTTTGTTTTTTTAAATTTTGTCCAGCATGGAAAGTTATTAAACTTCGTTAATCATTTTATTAGAGGATTTGTTTTAATTTCTGTAAAAAAAGAAAAGTTGCATGTAAGTTTCATCCAAACCCTGCTTCTGGGGGCGGGGGGGACTGGAGCTGACCCATCACTGCCATCATCTGTACTCCAAATGAGTACATTCTGATATCAGTGCAGGTGATGGCTGGGGAAAAGCAGGGGTTGGAAACCACTTCCATGGAATTTTTTTAGAGAAATCCTATCGCAGTGATTTGCAAATTTTCCTAACTTTTCATGCTGGACAACATGATAAAAAAATAAATAATAATAAAAATAATTAAATAAAAATGAAAGCTTACGTACTCTAAAATGAAAGCTTATGTAATGTTTTCTAAAATAAAATGAATTTGCATACTTTTTTTTTTCTATTTTTTGGCATTTTACGTACTCCTTTTAACTTAAAGTAGAAGCATTGTGCAAGAGTAATGTTTTCTAAAATAAAATAAATTTGCATACTTTTTTTTTTTCTCTTTTGGCATTAGAGTGTGAGATCTCAGAAGAGTCTAGTGGAGAAGCCGAGACCGAGCAGGAGCCGTCTGATCCAGAGGACCTGCGGGAGCTACACCCTGGACTGCTGATGTACAAAGCATCTCGTGCGAGGAACCTGCCAATCATGGCTGAAGCACTCGCCAATGGGGCCAACGTCAACTGGGTGAACGATGAGGATGAGAGCAAGACGCCTCTGATTCAGGCAGTAATAGGGGTATGCAAGGACGCTTTACGTTTTTCGATTTTAATATTTCTGTATACAACCTCTAGGGCTACGTTCACATTTGCGGTATTGGGCGCAGCGTCGTCGACGCATGCGTCATGCGCCCCTATCTTTAACATGGGGGGCGCATGGACATGCGCCAGTATGCGTTGTATTGCGTTTTACGACGCATGCGTCAATTTGACGCACCAGACAGGGCGCGGAAGACGCTACTTGTAGCGTTTTTCCTGCGCCAAAATTCAAGAACATTACTAGTTTATGGCAACGCATGTGTCAAAAAACGCAGCGTTGTGTTTTGCGTTGGTTGCGTCGACGACACTGCGCCCAACAACGCAAATGTGAACGTTACCTTACCTGATCACCCACTATGTAAAAAAAACCTGTTATTTTATTACATGTTCAATGTTCATCCTGATCTATGTCATGTCTTTTGCCTTCTTTCTAGGGTTCACTGATAGCGTGTGAGTTCCTGCTGCAGAATGCCGCCGACGTAAACCAGACTGATATGAGAGGACGAGCGCCTATACATCATGCAACGTATCTAGGACACACTGGGTGAGCACGAAGACCGCATGGATTCCAGGCAGTGTATCCACCATGAATATGTTTTTCGCTGACGATCCTTTTAACATTCTCTTTCGATTTTGCAGTCAGGTTTGTTTGTTCTTGAAACGAGGAGCCAATCAGCACGCCGTGGATGATGACGGTCAAGATCCTCTCAGTATTTCCGTGCAGGCGGCTAATGCAGATATTGTCACTTTGTGAGTGTCCTCTAATCGTATCCTTAAAAAAATACATACAATGGGTGAAATGTCACCAGTTTTCGAAGTAAATATATTTCTAAGGGTGCTATTGACATGAAATTCTCACCAGGTGTCAGTAACAGCGCATCCAATCCACACGGGAAAAGAAATTAAGCCATAGATGTCCATAAATTAAGTTGTGTAATAATGAGAAAAAAATATTGAAATTTATTTAAGACTTCGTACAAAAGTCGTTGCCATTTTAGCAGCTTTATTTTCTTTCTCTGAAACCAATTGAGTATTTTCTTGGCTGTGTGCTTGGGATCATTGTATCACTGACATGTCCACCCTCGATTCATCTTTATTATCCTGGTAGATGGCAGCAGAGTGTCATCAGGAATGTCTCTGTACATTTAGCCATTCATCCTTCCTTCAATTATATGAAGCTTGCCAGTGCCATATGCTGAAAAAGAGCCCCTCACCACAATGTTCCCACCTCCACATTTCACTGTTGGTATGGTGTTTTTGGAGTGATATGCAGTGCCTTTTGGCCTCCAAATATCGTAGGTATTATGGCATCCAAAGAGTTCAATGTTGGCTTCATTTGACCAGACTATATTCTCTCAGTATTTCATAGGCTTGTCTAAATGTTGTTGAAAAAAACTTAACACTTTTCTTGAACATTCTTTTTGTTCAGCAATGGAGTCTTGGGTGGTAAGCGCGCATACAGGCCATGGAGCTTAAGTGCATTACCTATACTGTACTTTTGTTTGAAACAATTGTACCTGCTAATTTCAAGTCTTTCTGTAGCTCTCCATCGGTGGTCCCTGGCTCTTGGAAAACTCTTCTCATAATTAATTTCACTCGTCTGTCTGAAATCTTACAGGAAGCACCTGGTCGTGGCCGGTTTATTGTTAAATTATGTTCTTTCCACTTCCGGATTATGGCCCCAACAGTGCTCAGTGGAACCTTCAGTAGTTTAGAAATTCTTCTGTATCCAATTCCATTAGTATGTCTTTCAATAATAAGGTTGCAAGGGTATTGAGACAGCTTACTGGTTTTACCCATCATGAGATGTTTCTTGTGTAACACCTTTTTGTAGCCCATCAGTTGAACCAGCTGATATTCATTTTCACTAACTGACAGGATTGATTTCTAATTACTAATACATTTTAGTTGGTGTCATAACTTCCCAGGGCTTTTATCGATCACCCATGACAGCACCTTGAGAGAGGGGATCCGTCCTCATGGTGCTATCATAGGTTCCGAAAAATCCAGTTACCAGTAAGTAACTAAGACTTTTGCACCTCTCTTCAAGTGTCCAATACGTTTCCCTTTGTCATTTCTCATTATTACACATAACTTAATTTGTGGACATCTATGGTTTGATTCCTTTGCCTGTGTGGATTGGATGGGTTGTTACCGACATCTGGTGAGAATTTCTTGTCAATTTAGAAATATGTTTACTTAGAAAATTGGTTCAGTGTTAAATACTTATTTCAACCTTTGTGTATATATAATGTTACATATATACTAGAGATGAGCAATTTGATTCATGCTGCCCTGGTCCGGCATCCAGTCTGCCAGTCTTCACTTCTGCACCCTGCATAGCGATTACTAGACCTTGTGATGTCGTAGCCATGGAGCCTGATAACAGTCAGAGGATGTTGGGAGTACCATGGGCCTGGTAAAAGTCAGAGGATGTAGGGATACAACAGGTACCTGATAAAAGTCAGAGGATGTTGGGATGCAATGAGGGTCTGGTAAAAGTCAGAAAATGTTGGGATAAAATGGGGGACTGGTAGAAGTCAGAAGATGTTGGGATACAATGGGGGACTGGTAGAAGTTAGAAGATGTTGGGATAAAATGGGGGACTGGTAGAAGTCAGAAGATGTTGGGATACAATGGGGGCCTGGTAGAAGTTAGAAGATGTTAGGATACAATGGGGGACTGGTAGAAGTTAGAAGATGTTAGGATACAATGGGGGACTGGTAGAAGTCAGAAGATGTTGGGATACAATGGGGGACTGGTAGAAGTCAGAAGATGTTGGGATACAATGGGGGACTGGTAGAAGTCAGAAGATGTTGGGATACAATGGGGGACTGGTAGAAGTCAGAAGATGTTAGGATACAATGGGGGACTGGTAGAAGTCAGAAGATGTTGGGATACAATGGGGGACTGGTAGAAGTTAGAAGATGTTGGGATAAAATGGGGTCTGGTAGAAGTCAGAAGATGTTGGGATACAATGGGGGACTGGTAGAAGTTAGAAGATGTTAGGATACAATGGGGGACTGGTAGAAGTCAGAAGATGTTGGGATACAACGGGGACCTGGTATAAGTCAGAAGATGTTGGGATACAATGGGGGAATGGTAGAAGTCAGAAGATGTTGGGATACAATGGGGGACTGGTAGAAGTCAGAAGATGTTGGGATACAATGGGGGACTGGTAGAAGTCAGAAGATGTTAGGATACAATGGGGGACTGGTAGAAGTCAGAAGATGTTGGGATACAATGGGGGACTGGTAGAAGTCAGAAGATGTTGGGATACAATGGGGTCTGGTAAAATTCAGAAGAAGTTTGGATACAATGGGAGACTGGTAGAAGTCAAAAGATGTTGGGATACAATGGGGTCTGGTAAAATTCAGAAGATGTTGGGATACAATGGGGGACTGGTAGAAGTCAGAAGACGTTGGGATACAATGGGGGACTGGTAGAAGTCAGAAGACGTTGGGATACAATGGGGGACTGGTAGAAGTCAGAAGATGTTGGGATATAATGGGGGACTGGTAGAAGTCAGAAGATGTTGGGATACAATGGGGGGACTGGTAGAAGTCAGAAGATGTTGGGCCACGGAGGACCGCTTGGATTGCAGCATGAATCAAATTGCTCTTCTCCACTGTTCTAAGAATCAACCCACTCTAATTTTTTTATTTCACAGGCTACGACTTGCTCGGATGAACGAGGAGATGAGAGAAGCAGAGGGGCCCTTCGGACAACCAGGTCAATATCCCAGCAACAGTCCAACAGAACAGCAGTACAGGAAGTGCATCCAGGAATTCATCTGCCTTAATATAGATGAGTGTTAGTCAGACAAAAGTCCCTCAGCGGGGGCACAGCTGATCCCTACTTTTTTGAACTTTTTCCACTAGCTGCTCTTGGCATCCTTTTCTTTTTCCTTTTGGAAACCTGCATGGGGATTGTCTTCTGACATCAGGGGAGGGAAGAATCACTTGTGGACCAGGGGCACAACTAAACCAAAATGTTTCTTTCTTTTAATTTTTTATGGGTTTTTTTGATTTTTTTTTGGAAGGGTTTGGACCAATATTCTGACCCTGTTTTTGTCCTTATCACTGCCAAGAGCAAAAGGAAAGCTGATGTATTCCTATTTTATGTACTGTTTAGCACTTTTACAAACTGTGATTCTTTTAGACTTTTACGTTATCGAGATCAGAACAGACACTGAGATGACGGAGTCGGTGGGAAAACCCTCGGCTCTTCTGCCTCTTTAGTGCCTGACTATTTATTTATTTAGGGTGAAAGGTCCAAGAGGGATCCGACTAAGCCAGTGAAAGGTACTTCAATATTCAGGGACCTTGCTTGCGTTCGCTGCCTAGCTTAGTAGGGTTCTGGTACTTCAATATTCAGGGACCTTGCTTGCGTTCGCTGCCTAGCTTAGTAGGGTTCTGGTCTTGATGCATTTTAAAGGGGTCTGCTATGTCGTAACAACTTCCGAAGAGTGGGGTGTGGATGGTTGAATTTTGGGAGTGGTGGGTCTCGGAGCAATTTGCTGTAATGCTGCGTGGGGTTATCTGTAGAGACCCCACATATCAAGCACTTTTCCTATTTCGAGGTTGTCTATTTCCTGGTGCTTATACTTGGTGTGCTAATTACACATGAACTTTCGGCTTTCCGTACCCTTTGCCTAGGAGTGTTGTGCTTTTGTCTGAACTTCTTCACAGCCAGAGAGTAGATAGAAAGGATCGATTATAGGGGACATCTGTGAACCATTGCTGTGAGTTTGCACATTCCTCCTCTGGACTGACCTACAATAATCTGGTAGATTCCCTACATTTTTTTTTTTTTTAGATCACAAAATATTATATCATGTATGGGTGCTTGTCTTTATAATAGTCGGTGTTGGGTGTCTAGACGTCTCTTCAGTCTCTAAAATCACATTAAGATGTAATTTGCTTTTCCTTCTTTGCACATTTGCATTGCATTTACTCTTTTACTCTTTTTACCATATGCCCGTTCCCCTTCTGACAGTCTTCGGAGTGCGTCGCCTCATCGTTCCCATACTTCTTATGTGCCTCTCTTTCTTAGATTTGGTTTTCGGTGAAGAGTAACGCATCCTGCGCCCGCAGTGAAGAGGTTGAATATAGTGTGTCCTTAATATCTGCCCTCCATGTTGGGATAAAGTGCACTAAATGAATTTCTAGAGGCCTATATTTCTACTTGTGACCTCCCGGGGGGGCTCTGCCCTCGCCCTGGACTGGTCGGATTAGTGAGCGCCCCTTGCTTTCTTACCGTTTGAGGATTATAGGCTTCCCAAGTGTATCCCTATGTCACCTCTATCACTATGCAATTCCATCATATGAAGAGCTCAGGGACCTAGAGAGGACTGTTAAATATCTGGGTATTAATCTATATCTGCTCTTCTCTTTAAATCGCAGATTTTTATCTGCTTGGACCATTGGCAAAAAACATTCCTCCATTTTATAGGCATGCAAAGAGGTTATTGTGATCATCACCTATCAAAAAGATTGCAATTTTTCACACTGGCCATTATGTTTAATATTAGTCGCCTGCTTCCTGTTCTTCACATGGAATAAGACTCTTCCTTTTTTTTTTTTTTTTGTAGAGAAGTTTTATCTGAGCATGCTCTAATCTGATAAAAGGGCACTGAGTGAAGAGAGTGGGAAGAGGTGAGCTGTGATGACACAGGATTCGCCATTCACAATATGTGATATCTATGTATTTATCGAGATTACCCCTCATTTGTAATTTTGTCTGTGCTGATAATGAGGCTGCTGAAAAGTCTTCTGTACAGAACAGGAAGTGTGAGTCTAATATTATACTTGTTCTGGAATTTGAAAGAAACTTTACCAAAAATAGATTTAACATTAACCTGATTCATACCCTGATGACACATTCACTTTAAAGCCCTGAATAGGAAATATTATATGCACCTCATCTACCCTACTTTTACATTGTCTTTTTGGGGTGGTGGACTTTTTCGAACACCCTCTCAGAAAAGCACAGACATAAAATGAAAATCCATCTAGTGCAATTGCTAATCAAGTTTTATTGCTCACTAGTGAACATGCAATACATGCCTGATCATTCAATCACCAAATAACGAAATAAGTGGAAACTGCAGCCATATTTACTATTTGCCCCCGAAGGCCTATAGCAAGTTTACGATTTGTCCCCGAAGGCCTTTAACAATTTTACTATTCGTCCCCGAAAGCCTGTAACAACTTTACTATTCGTCCCCGAAGGCCTGTAACAAGTTTACTATTCGTCCCCGAAGGCCTGTAACAACTTTACTATTCATCCCCGAAGGCCTGTAACAAGTTTACTATTCATCCCCGAAGGCATGTAACAAGTTTACTATTCGTCCCCGAAGGCCTGTAACAAGTTTACTATTCATCCCCGAAGGCCTGTAACAAGTTTACTATTCATCCCCGAAGGCCTATAACAAGTTTACTATTCGTCCCCGAAGGCCTGCAACAATTTTACTATTCGTCCCCGAAGGCCTGTAACAACTTTACTATTCATCCCCGAAGGCCTGTAACAAGTTTACTATTCATCCCCGAAGGCATGTAACAAGTTTACTATTCGTCCCCGAAGGCCTGTAACAAGTTTACTATTCATCCCCGAAGGCCTATAACAAGTTTACTATTCGTCCCCGAAGGCCTGCAACAATTTTACTATTCGTCCCCGAAGGCCTGCAACAAGTTTACTATTCGTCCCCGAAGGCCTATAACAATTTTACTATTCGTCCCCGAAGGCCTATAACAAGTTTACTATTCGTCCCCGAAGGCCTGCAACAATTTTACTATTCGTCCCCGAAGGCCTGCAACAAGTTTACTATTCGTCCCCGAAGGCCTATAACAATTTTACTATTCGTCCCCGAAGGCCTGTAACAAGTTTACTATTCATCCCCGAAGGCATGTAACAAGTTTACTATTCGTCCCCGAAGGCCTATAACAAGTTTACTATTCGTCCCCGAAGGCATGTAACAAGTTTACTATTCGTCCCCGAAGACCTGTAACAAGTTTAACGAGGAGTTTCAGGATATGGAAGTGACCACGGTTAAAAAGAATTGATTGAGTGGATAGTGTTTGTTAGAAAGGAAGGTAGACAACTGTTCTGTTACATCTCGAGGAATCATGATGTTCCTTGGTCCATATGCCAATACCAGAAAGCACTGCCAGAAAGGAGCCCTCGAGGCTTCACCAACTAACCAGCAAGATTCACTCCATGTGAAGTAATAGGTGCTAATTTAATTGAAGGTCCAAATGTCTGGCCTTCCTCAGGATTCCTTATCGGAGTTTACAGTCTACCCTTTACTAACATGCTTGCAGGTCGGAAGTAGTGAGCATCAAACTGACAAAGTACAAAGTATAACTTCATCCTTGACTACTACTGGCAATATGTGTAGTGCTGAAAGCCACCCTTAAACATATATAATACATATATTTGTATATGTCGTAATCACTCTCTCTCTCTCTCTGTGGTTTTAGTTTCTAATGCTACCTGGAAGCCATCAACAAGTAAATGGTTTTTATTGACACAACCATTCTCATGGTCTGTAAACTCCCATCCACTTTTTTTTAGTAATCTAGTCCTGTTTAGTTTGTCAGCATTCTTCCAGCACTAAAGGAGCTGGAACTTGCTTTCACACATTTTTCCAGTGTCAAGTGGTTTGCCTGCCCTGGACTAAAAGTATTCCTTTTTTGCAATGACTTTATGCAGTTTAATAGACAGGAGAGCTGAGTGAGAGGTGCCCACACTTGCTTTAATATTTCTCAGCATCTTTGTTGCCAGAGATGGATTACACTTGACAACAGGCAGTGGACAGTAAGTTAGACAGAAGGGAGACACTTGATGGCTGGCACTTTGGGGTGAAGATTCAGGGGCAAGACAATATTTTTAAGTATAGTAATTTTCACATTGTTTATTTATCACACAATCAATCGATTGAGATTGAGTTGTCTGAAAGTGCATGGACCGTGTAAATGCTCTCTGTAGCTTCCTGGCTAAATAACCTATGAATTTACACATGACTATGTAATATATTCATTCGAGTCCATGTAGTCAGGTGTAAAGTAGCTATTGGGATATTTTTAAGTCAATCCCCTCAACCCGTTCAGAACATGAACAGCCACTGGCCTGCTTGTTGACTGTTTCCAGGTGGCAACAATGTTTTTTGTTCTTTCACTTAGTCATCAGAATAATTAAAAAAAAAAAAAAAAGTTACACCATGGTAGAGTTCTCATAATTTGACAACTCACTGGTTGAGCTTCATTTTAAAGAGGACTTGTTCCTCTTTTGTTCCTCCCTAAAATTTTATGAATAAATTGACAAATGGGAGTTAACCATTCACGCCTTATTATTAAGACACCTGAAGGAGTAGGTTCTACTCCGAAACGCGTTGCAATAAATTTGATTTTTTTAAAAAGTTTTGTCAGAGGCAGCGCACGGAATCCATCACACTCCCTTAATTTTCTTCCCGCCTTATTGGCACTGATTGGTAGGGGTTGGACTTTGTAGGGCCACACCCACAACTGGTAACGCCTAGTTGTCAAATTATTCATAGATTTCTAATAGGAGGGACAGCAAAATGCAGTGGTTTAGTGATGTTCTACCTCTTTAGGAGCGCCCCCGCTTCCTTGCCTCCCGGTGCTTTTTACGAGCGCTTTGTAATTTTCCCTATTTAAAAACTTGAGACAAAACCCCTTTAAAGGAAAAATTGGTTATGAAGGGGTAATATTTTCTGATCAACCCTATACATATTATGTAAAGAACAAAAAAAAACACAACCCTATACTTGTGCACTTTTCCTCCTTCCAGTATCGGAAATCAGATATATAATGTAAATGTAATTTTGTACTTTTTTATTTTTATTTTTTTTTTTATTCTGTTACTTAATTTATTAAGGTATGCGCCAAACAGAGCAGTATAAATATTCAATATCAAGTGATATACCGCTGCCTGAGGTCCAAGCTGCTTTATTTTGTAGGATATACAGTATATTGTTTTTTTGACAAATCCCTTATTTAGATTTAGTTTGTTCTTAAGACTTTTTAGAATTTTTTCTTTTTTTTTTGTATCAGACTCTTGATTCCACGATCAGGTGGAACTCCTCAGACATTTGTACTGCTTTGCTGGTGTCTTAACCTAAAAAAAAAAACAACAACTCTACAAGCTCCGTGTCACATGTACATGTTTATTATACCTTTTTGTGTTTTCCTTGTCATATGGATGGATGTTACATTTTACAATCTTTCTTTTTTTTTTTTTTTTTTTTTTTTAGTTAATTTTTTATTTTAAAGAATTTATTTGGAAAATTAATTTACTATATATCAGAAATGTAACTTCCCTTTTTGAATATTTCTGTAAGGACTTTGATATTTTATTGCATTTTTGTGACTCTTTTTTTCGTTTTTAGAAGGTATTTTATTTTTATTTTTTTATTTTTTTGGGAGGGGTGGAGAATTTGACATCCTTGAATATCAGGCACATTTAATAACATGCTGCAAATAGCAAATCCTCCTTGTTCGATGAAGGCAGACCTTTAAGAGGTGCCATAATCCTTTTACTATTTTATTTATTTTTGTTGCAGAAACTTTATATTTCTTGACACCCATTCTGTATAATAATCGGTTGATGAGTCGATGATGCACAGACACCCTGGACCCACAGCAGCCAATCACATGATGGCTTTTACAAATTTTTGTGTGCAAATTTAATAAAAGCAGAAATCTGGTTGGTTGCTTTGAATATATGCTATTTGCATGTTATTAAATAAGCTTGTTAATGTTAAGTAAAATGTGAATTGTACATAGATTTGTATACATTATATTATATATATATTGTGTCTGAAGGCTGTAACAGTTATTTTTAATTAGTTATTAAAATAAGTGACTATAGTTGAAAAATGCAACACATCGGAGACCTCCGTTTATATTGATTGGTTGTGAATAATACTACTTTAACGTTCGCCTACATTAATATCAGTCACTCTGTGGGTCCAGAGAATACTTGGCCTACTAAAGGGGATTTAACTTCTAGGCCATTCATTGCTGGGATTGGAAAATCTGTAAAATCATCTGAGAACAATACAAAAGAGCTGCAAAAGTGCAATAAAAAGTCCCAAAAAGTCCAAAATATTGCACATATAGGGTCTGATTTATCATTTATTTAAAGAGGTTGTTCACTACTTGGGATAGGTCATCCATCTGATCAGCTCTGGATCCGACACCTCACTGATCAGCTGCTCTCGGCGTCTGCGGCCACCGGCCATAAATGCTCAATTGCAGCGCTGCTCCGTTTTCTGATACTGGCCGTGGCCGGGTGCTGCACATCCGCCTCCTATTCAAATCCATAGGTCATCAGTAGTGATGAGCAAATATACTCGTTACTCGAGATTTCCCGAGCACGCTCGGGGGTCCTCCAAGTATTTTTTAGTGCTCGGAGATTTAGTTTTTTTCGCCGCAGCTGGATGATTTACAGCTACTAGCCAGCAAAAGTACATGTGGGGATTCCCTAGCAACCAGGCAACCCCCACATGTACTTATGCTGGCTAACAGATGTAAATCATTCAGCTGCGGCAAGAAAAACAAAATCTCCGAGCACTAAAAAAAAACTCGGAGGACACCCGAGCATGCTCGGGAAATCTCGAGTAACGAGTATACAGTATTCACTCATCACTAGTCATCAGTAATGATGAGCAAACGTGCTCAGATAACTTCTTATCCGAGCATGCTCTGGTGTTGTCAGAGTATCTTGGGCGTGCTCATATATTATGTTCGAGTCCCTGTGGCTTCATGATTTGCGGCTGTTTGACAGCCTGAACACACGCAAGGATTGCCTGTTTGACAGCCTCAACAAATTCTGTAAGGCTAGGGTCACATTGCGTTATGTGACCGCGTTTAACGGACTACGTTACACCGTGGCATAACGCGGTGTAACGTAGTCTGTTAACGCCGCCATTGCCTGTAATGGCGAACGCATCGCTAGCGCACGCCCACATTGGGCGTGCGCTAGCGATGTGCCGTCATTTGAGTGACGGACCACAAACGCTGCTTGCAGCGTTCGCGGTCCGTTCCTTGCTAGCGCAGATCAGGGATCTGCGCTAGCGGGATCGGCTAACGCGATCCCTTTTGGGACATTGCGTTAGCGCAGTCCGTAGCGCTATGCGCTAAACGGACTGCCCTAACGCAATGTGACCCTAGCGTAACAAACAGCCGCAAATCATGCAGCTGCAAGGACTCGAACATAATACACGAGCATGCCCAGGTGCTCGGATAAGACGTTATCGGAGCTTGTTCGCTCATCACTAGTCATCAGCGATAACGTAGTGGACATCCTCTTTAAAGTTTGTGTTATGGTATCTGACTTTTTGTGCCAAATTCTCTAAAATTAAACTCAAGGGAAAAGAAAGCGGTTACTAGGGAGCGCTATGAGGGTCACAGTTAAAATTAAAGGCAAAAGGTCCACCGCAGCTCCAGCCATTAAGCTTCTAGGAGGATACAAAATGCAGTAGAAAATAATAACGGTCCTAGGAGCGCTGGAAATGAGACCAAAACAAGGATTTTAGTGTTGAACCACAAAGCGTTTCAACGGTTAAACCGTCTTCATCAGGTGGAAGTTTTAACCTGACGAAGACGCTTTAACCGTTGAAACACGTTGTGGTTCAACACTAAAATCCTTGTTTTTGTCTCATTTCCAGCGCTCCTAGGACCGTTATTGTTATTTTCTACTGCAAATTCTTTAAAATGAATCAGGTGGTTCGTGAACGTTGCACAAAAATCACTCTTTATTTTTGTCTTTTTTCTTTGGCGGCAAAAGATCCAGGTTGTAAAAATTTGCTGCAAAAATTTTGCTTGTCAATATAAAACCATTCCAGAGGGGGACTACTGGGAGTAAACTTTTGCTACTTTTTAAAATTTTGCAATTGATGACTTGGCTGCAAAGATTTGGAAAACAAGAAAACTCACACATTGACGAACGTAAAAAAAAACAACTAAAATAGAAAGCTGCAAATTTTGAAAAAAAAAAATTATTTGGTGCAAGTCAAAACAAGCTAAAATCCATTAGTAATAGTAGTTCCGGCCCACAACGCTTCTGTATCAGCTCCACAAAGAAATTCGGATTTCTCAACACAATCATATAAAACCCCAAATTTCCAATTTTGGAAAATGTAGGAAATCTTGCCTGATTAGATGACATTGATGAGATGACTTTTATGCACTTTTTTTGCGAAAGTTTAATTGTGTTTTAGAATGTTTAATTTATAGAAAATCTCAGTCTCTTTGGAGATGGATATCTTGGGCGTTGAGGACAACTGCCAAGTGTAAACCCACAATCCATCGTCTACCTAATGAATGCTACCTGATAATAAAAGCATTGATATGAAAGCCAGTCACCGGAATATCTGTGTTTATAAATCGGCAAAAGGTGTCCGGTATTACGGAAATCGGTGAGAGGGCGGTGTGCCGATATTTCCAAAGAAGTGAGATTCCGGAAACAGTGTAGCACAGCCCGTTCTGTTGGTTCCATAATAAAGGCCACCTCTGGAGGCCACCTATACAGGTATTCCCATCTCTGCCACGAAAGGGCGAGATGAGGCCAACTCAATTCTGTAACCGGTAGGCAAAAGTCTTATTTTTAGGATAAGAAATAAATCAAGGGTGCTCCAACCTTTAATGATGGCCAACAAATGATAGTGTCCCCTGGGAATGGGAAGTCTGGGAATGACGTGTGTATCGCTAGTCCGGACTTCTGTGCCACGCGGTCAGCCTCGGAAAATAAAAGGGGAAAATGCGATTGTAATGTGGGTGCTTTTGATAATGGACCATCTGTTACATTTATTTATTTTATTTCTTTTATTGACATCGCTTACAATATAAACCCCATTTTTTTCCTCTCTATTTGTCACTATTTTTACGATCGGCCGTCGATGTTTGAATGGTGAGGGTCCAACTTCTGACCCCCGCGTTCAGTATTCGGTCAGAATTTTACCAGTAGAGGAACAATCCGTTGACAAGTACAATAGAAACACATCCCCACTTCTGTATTTATCACCCACTCCTGAATTTGGCTTATAAATACGGATGTAAAATACTGAACGTGTGAACGTGGCCTTATTCTGCTAATCAACTGAGGTTCCTGTGGTCAGGCATTCGCCAATCAAGCAATAATGACCTTTTATAAATAAGGACCTTGTAAAAATATTTTTCGCCAAAAAAATACATTCAGGTCACTTTGCCCTTTAGAGGAGATTGAATCGCGATCTTCTATCATCTACAGACGACTGCTCTATTCTTGCTGGAAAACCTCCCATCTTACTATATTTGTCCCGTGATTTAGTTTTCTTAAATATTTGGTACATTTTTTTGTAATTTTAAGCACAGAGTATTTGCACAAATTTCTTAAATTACTGAAACAAATCTGATGACAAAAATCCGCAATATTTTGCAGAACAGATTTAGAACCCTTCCCGAATTATTGCATCAGGACTAATTTACCAGCCTGAGTGTAGAAACTGACCTCTCTTGGGTGGGTGTTACTTATTTGGTGCAGATTTTTTCCACAAGGAATCTGCAGCGGAGTCCGTTCGTGTTGCATGCAGATTTTTTTGCTGCAGTTTTTGGGTGCAGAGTTTTCACCTTTTCCATTGCAAAGAGTGAAATCTGCACCGATCGCTGATTCTGCACATGAAATGGACGTGCTGCATATTTAAAAAAATGCAATAAGCAAATTTCCCTGAAAATTCTCCATCAACAGCAACAGCAGCAAAGAAAAAAAAAACGCACCACGTGGAGGAAATGAAGTTAAAATACCTCCAAATTGCTGGTAGTGTAAAGTGCTGTGGACTTTAAGTATAGAAAATTTGTGCATAAAGTTCACATCAAATACCCAATTTTATATATTGGATTGATGGGTGCGTGCACATGAGAGAGATTCACTGCATATTACAGTACCAGCATTGTGGATGGGATTGCAAAAAAAAAAAAAAAAAAATCATCCAAATGCTGCATTAAAAAAATCTGCAGCAATGCATAGGGTTAGCATTGCATGTGATTAACTGCATTTCTACAACTGAATCTCGAATAAAATCTGGACAATTTGATTCAGACTTTGACGCTGGCAAAAAAAACCCAGATAAGATCCATCTGGATGTGCACTTTGATGAAGTCTGATCATATTGATTAGATTTCCCTCCATGTGCACCTATGAGATGTCTAGGCGACATGGATTTGAAGAATGCCTGCCTGGAGCCACCACTAGAGGGAGCTAAGGAGCGTACAGCATACATTTTAGAGCATGTGGTTGCACGGCTAAATGTGGAGCTGGGTAGAAGAAAAAAACATATTTTCAACCAATAGGTAATTGACCGGCACAGAAGGCTGAGCATATTTAGATGTAAAAATATTATAGAAATTCACTTAAAGGGAATCTGTCAGCAGATGTTTGCTACCTCATCTGAGAGCAGCATGATGTAAGCATAGAGAAGCCGAATCCAATGATGTATCACTTAGTTTACTGGTTTCAGCAGTTCTGACACAATCGGAGCTTTTAGATTTAGAATGAAGCAGAGCTGAGAAAGCTAACCCCGCCCACACCAGGCTTTGTGTACAAAGTCCATAGACAGGGAGCTGCTCATCACAGGAGGGGGCATGGCCACACTAGTGTAGTCCAGCAATGTTAATCTCTTAATGATAAATCTTTCAGTTAGTAAACTACAGCTCGCACTTTGACAGGTAACACATCATTGAATTCTGTGTTTCAGCCTCTATCTCCCGCCGGCCTCAGATTACATAGCAAAAATCTGCTTACAGATTCCCTTTAAGAGGGAGTGAATATATTAAGGTGGATCTCGGGTAGAGGTGCATTTTAAGCCCAAGATTGGAATAAAAATCCACATTTTGTACCAGTGTGACATGGAGTAAATGTGTAACCGTAGACCTTCATACCAAAGGGAATCTAGCAGTTGTGTTGTATGAACACTTTCACTGTACTTTTATATTGATCCTGTCCAGTTTATTTACACCTTCTAAACTATCACCAATGTATTATTGTGCACTTTAAAAATATACCTGTGCTTTCACCCTCTTGTAGTCCTCATCATCCACAAATTAAATCTGCTTTTGGTGCAAATAAAAGTCTGTTATGTTCAGAGGCTTTTTCTGATTATTACTTCTGTCACTTGCCTTCTCCTTTTTTTGAGTGGGTGTATCCGCTTCATTATCATTCTGCCAGCACCATAGGTGCTGGAGCTCCAACCTGTGGACCTCCCAGCAGGCAGTTGTGCTTTTCAGTGCTTGTCCTGAATTTATCAGAAAGCATACTTCCCTGTTCGGTTTACAGTTACTAGACAGAAGAGCTGGAGCAGAGACACCACTTCTGGTTCTTCGTCTTGGTGTCTCTGCAGTTAGCGATGGAGTACACAGGGGAGAGGATGTTAGTCCTGCAGTAACCGCGCATGCAGATGAAGCCATAGCAAGTACGTTGCTTCACTGTGCAATCCCGGGAGACATGGCTCCAACCCAGACTGCTCCCGGAGTAGTGTCCCTTATGTGATTAATAGCTGATAATTGGCATACAGAACACATGATTATACTTACTTTTTGCACAGTGCAATATCATAATTTTTAGATAAAGGCTTGATGCTAAGCCTCTAAATTTGCACAATCAGGTAGTCTATGGGTGTAAATCAACTGGCAGATTCAATTTGATTCCTACCTCCTTTATTAGTCCTTACGAGTAGAAGTTAGAGGACAAGATCACAATCGATGTAATTTTTCACATAAAAAAACTGATTTTATCAGTAGTAAGGAGCACTGAATACAAAGCATTATTAATACACTAGACATGAGGAGTTGTGGGTGTCTCTGCACAGGAAACTGCCCAGTTGTCTGTGTACGGGGTATGGTCCAGTTGTCCCTGGGCAGGAATCTGCCCGGTTGTCCCTGCCCAGGAACCTGCCCGGTTGTCCCTGCGCA
This sequence comes from Ranitomeya imitator, assembly GCF_032444005.1. Taxonomy (NCBI): domain Eukaryota; kingdom Metazoa; phylum Chordata; class Amphibia; order Anura; family Dendrobatidae; genus Ranitomeya; species Ranitomeya imitator. The sequence goes on along the minus strand of NC_091291.1, from coordinate 116,829,323 downwards.
GGAATCTGCCCGGTTGTCCCTGCGCAGGAATCTGCCCGGTTGTCCCTGCGCAGGAATCTGCCCGGTTGTCCCTGCCCAGGAACCTGCCCGGTTGTCCCTGCCCAGGAACCTGCCCGGTTGTCCCTGCCCAGGAACCTGCCCGGTTGTCCCTGCGCAGGAACTTGCCCGGTTGTCCCTGCGCAGGCTTCGGTCCAGTTGTCTCTGCTTGTTCTGACTATCTCTGTTTCTTTTTGTTTTAGAATCACAACAAAATGCATTATTTTAGGCTATGTTCACACTAGCGTTCCGCTAGTGTGCGTCGCCTTAGCGTCGGGCGACGCAGCGGCGACGCTCGCGTCATGCGCCCCTATGTTTAACATGGGGGACGCATGCGTTTTTGTGTGTTGCGTTTTGCAACACTTGCGTCTTTTTTGCCGCTAGCGTCGGACCAAGAAAACGCAACAAGTTGCATTTTTCTTGCGTCCGATTTTCGGCAAAAAACGACGCACGCGTCGCAAAACGCAGCGTTTTTGCGTGCGTTTTGCCGTGTTTTTTTGTGCGTCGTGCGTTGCGTCGCCGACGCAGCGGCGCGCAACGCTAGTCTGAACGTAGCCTTATACAGTTCTTATAGTAATTTATGTATATTTTGAATATTTAGGTGCATTGTCTTTTGCTATCAATTTTTTTTTTTTTTTTATTCAATTTTGAAAATGACTTTCTGAAAGCGGCTCTGCCCCTTGGTCTCGTGCATTTAGTGAAATGCGTCCGTGCTGCCTAGAGTAAATGAACCCAAAAAGAGATTGTGGTTTCTTCATTTAAGGACCACCCATGCAGGTCACGGTCATTGTGACCCGGCTTTGATCTGCGAGGTTTGGGGCATCTATGTGCTTTTTAGAGGATCATTAATTATGACTCGGAGGCCTGCAAAGTGTATATATGATACTTGTAACGCAGGGGTCATTGGATAGTATACATTGTCAGCGAAAATGGCAAGGTAGTCAGTTGTACCCACTCCTATCGCGGACCCACCTTTTCCTCCTCCATCAAAAAAATAAAAAATGCCAGGGAGCGCATAAGGACTTTACAACCAACTGCACAATGTGAACCCTTCTTGCTGTATATAGGCTGATGCATACTCTACCTTCTGTGTCTTGCTTGCACCTCTTCGGTGCGTTTTTTTTTTTTTTTTTTTTTGCCTGGTCAACTTTTTTGATGTTTTCTGAATATTGTATGTCATTTCCTCTGTACTATTTCCACCTTTATGCTCCCAGATGAGGCTTCTCGTGACACTTGAACCCTGGGCAACAAAGAGTTTAGACCTAATGCAAAGGTGTTTGATGTGTTTTTATATAGAGACTATAGAACACGCACATACACAGACCCCCTACCCACCCCAATGTTTTTATTCTTTCCTCAACCTGTCTTTATAAGCACTGTTAATAAAAGTCATACTCCAACTCTTCTTCTGTTCTGCTTGGCTCTTTATTGCTGTCTTGGCCTGACCATTAACACCTCCACACATCTCTACACTGCTCGGACCTCTGCTCTGTTGTGTTGCCTGTAGATATGGGATCATATTTGGAAATTAGGAGAACGAAAAATGGCAGATGTAGCCTATAGTACACTTTAACTAGGGCCTTGGGTACCGCTAATAAAAAGAAAGCCAGCCATTAAAATCACATAATGTATACAAAAAACAGTTATAGTAAAAAACATGAAAGGAATGAGACGCCACAGGGAATGGATAACACTGGAGACATCAAAGTGCAAAAATAAAACCATAGTGGGAACCTTGTTGAATAGGTAATATATTATATACCAAAAAGATATATACCTAATTGTGAATAGCAAAAAGGTAGAGACAGGCGGCTGACTTAGGAAGTAAGGCCAACAAACATATTTATCAAAGCAAGCCTCCCAAAAGACCAACTACATCTATATCAAAGCCATATATTGCTCCAAGAGTAAGACAAGGTAGAGAAGAGTCCCACCGGACCCGACGCGCGTTTCGCAGGAAATGCTTAGTCCAGGTAGTTACTTAGATATCGGCCAACTTGTTGGGAGCTGGATCACAAGAGGTGGTGGTGATATGGGTGGGGTGCCAGCACTTGCATCTAATCTTGGTGCCACCTGCAGATCTCTACAAGAAAATATTCAAGACTGCTATTTACTAACAAGCAGATTGTCATTATTCAGGGCAAAGTGGGAAGGAGATGTCAATAGATACTAAGTTAAACTTTTTCTATATAGTTAAAGTTGTTATCCACTATTATAATTGGGATAGGTCATCAGTATCAGATTTTTGGTGGGGGTCGAAACCTTGCATTTTCACCGATCAGCTGCTACCATCTTTGGCAGCGATCGGATGTAAACCAAGTGCAGAATGAAACACCATGACTCTGTACGCTGTTTAGTAGTTGATTCGGGTACTGCGACTTCACATGAATAGGAGGTGACCTGCAGTATCTGGTAGCAGCCATTAAACCATGTGCACAGCTGTGTTGTAACCTAAATGGTAACAGCTGATCGATTTGGGTGCTGGGTGTTGACCTCCATCAGTCTGTAAGAATAAGAGGTCACCTGCCATTTAAACTAGCACTGGTTTGTGTGCAAAACTGGCGAGGCTAGTGCTTGCTGCTATTTTTGCCATGTGCACCTCTTGCTCATGTGCACTAGAACATTGCCTAATATTTGTCACTGTGCTGTCCGTTTGGCACATAGACGGAAAATGTGTTCATCTTATAAGAGGAGATTCTAGTTGAAGGGAACTTGTCAGATCCCCCCAATCCTCCAAAACTGTAACCTTTAAGGGACTCTGTCAACACAGACCTTGTGTACAGGCACTTGGTGTACCCTTGGTGTGGCCAAACAATTAAGTGCACCTTCCCACCTACTTGTTTTCCCTCTATCTCCACCCTCCTGTTCTTTGATTAACGACTCTGGCTGTATTAGAGCCAGACATGGGTGTAGCTAGAGGGAAAAGAAGTAGGTGGGAAGTTTGCACTTAAATGTTTGGCCACACCTAGGGTGCACCGAGCACCTGTGCTTGTTTTATCAGTTATTTGGTGCTGACAGATTCCCTTTGTTTCATTGTCCACGTCCTACTTTGTAATGTATTAAGTCCTTGACATCTTAGACAAATGTTTAGAACTGTCCCAAAACAACAATTAACTTGTCGTGTGCTATTTACCTATTGGTCACATCAGCTTTGGCAAGGGGTCACTATATTTTTCTGGGCATGTGTAACATGCCGATGAAGCTGGGGGAAGAACGCCCAGCTTCACTGCTCATGCTCAACGAGGACAGACGTCGCACACATGCACAAGATTTCTAGAGACCTTGAGATGACGTGGTTCATGAGAAGGATGTTAATCAGGGTGGTGTGTGGGAATTAAACCACCTGAGATCGGCTTAGTTTAGGTAATTAGATGATGAGACATGTATTACCAGATGTCTTCACACGGATGGGAACAATTGTCGTACACTTTATTAGAATGCTGGAATAGGGCTATGTAACGTAATGGTGGTGGTTTGGGGGACATGAAAGGCTCTCGTTTAAGAACATGCCAAACATCAATAACATAGCCAAAAGTAATAATGGGGTTTCCATTACCCATCAAACACTCATCAAGCGTCGCACACTTTGGTCCATCGTGTAGGTTTAACCTGATATTCTCCCATATCTTTTTTTTATTATTATTTTTCATATTTTCAAAGTCGAAACCCCAAAAATAATTTGAGGGTGCAGATGTTTCCTACATTAAGTTGGGATTTTTTTTTTATTTTCACTCCATTGCATTGCAGGTGATACCACTTATTTGGATATTTTCCGTGAATTCTCTCACATGGCATCCAACAACCCTGAAAAGCTGAGCCGTCGAAGTGTTTACTTCAGTCAGTCCTGCCGATAATGGATTCCATCGTGACACTTTAGAAGAAACTGTTTTCTTTGGATATTAATAGGGATTTTACAAATACCAAAATGCTGAGGGCAGATGACAAGATGAAATTTGTGGATTATGAACCTACAAACCACTTAAGTCTTCAGCTAAGTATTGAACCTTGACGACTATCCCGAACATCTACTATTCTTTTTGCTATTCTCTGATAAACTGTGGTTCACAACATGAGGATGACTTTCCGCTATGTTTTGGTGGCACTTTGGTGAAATATAGTCCAATATGTTCACCCAATATTATAAAAGAAAAAAAAACAAACATATGGAGATATGGATAAATTCACGACCATCTACCTACGAGAACACCCCTGCAGAATTATACATCCAGATATCTTCTTGCATTTTATTTCAGATTGAATCTGTAAAAGGGATTTTTGGAATTTGCTCATGGGTCACAGCACTGTCCTCACTCTTTTGGACTGTACACAACGTGCGGTAAACCATCAGTAGGATATCTCAGAAGACTGTCCAGGACCCAGTTGGCTACCACTTTAGACTGGACATTCTCAAATGTATAATGTCTCGGAAGATGCTTGTGTATATATCCAAGACTGAAGGCACTTAGAAAAATGTTATGTACTTTTATAAAATTCTATGACGCTATTGATTGTCTGGCTGGTCCAGAGAAGGAAATGAAACAAGAAGTTTACTGCAGACACAGGAGGTTTACTGTAGACTTTGGTTTACTGGATATTAAGTGAAATGGTTATTTTGTGGTACATTCCTCCATCTCCCATTATTACAATAGGCGACAACCGATTACACTTAGACATCTGTGCAAATTTGTCCGCGATCAGACCCCCAATGCACGGACTGGCCGGCGGGCCTCTTGACCCAAGCGTGACAACTTGATCTATTCCTACGAAGCTGTCATACTCAAGTCTGGAGACCTACAGGCAGTCCGTGTATTGGGATCCAATTTACACGGACGTCTGAAAACGCCCTTACATCGGTTGCCCGCCTTTTGTTACTTTTTTTTTTTTACTTTATATACATTTTTGGGTCTAAAAAAATATTTTCTGCAATTGAGTTCCATAAAAAAAAATATTCGACAGCTTCTGAGTTGGACTGACTAACGCCGGCTGCAGAATAAGTAATCTGAAAATCTCATAAAGTTCTGACAGTGTTCGGAACTTCTATCTGTTTTTTTGTTTTTTTAAGCCTTTCTCGGCTATTTTATGGCCACAAACCACAGCCTAGTTGAACGTGCAATGAAACAAAGAACCTGTAAAAGCTAAACAAGTAAAAATGTTAAACTGTTTACAGAAACCTAATTGCAAAAATTATTTGTAGCCCAAAATTCATGCATTTAAGTAAAAAAAATCTCTAAAAGTGGAAATCCCCAAAAATCTACCGTATCTCCAATTTCATGAGCGGCTGTTGCTTTCTCTCTCCCCCCTTGCTTTCCATTGCACCTATCTCTGTTTAGATTGTCATATACCGGAGGTGAGCGACTGGAATTGCAGAACCCTAGTCCAGTGGTCACATCCAGACCAAATCTCTACGAACCACCTATGCGCCAGCATCCTCAGTGTATCTTTGAAGCCGGGATGTCTCGCTTGATCTACTTGTAAGGCTCCAATCTGGTAGCCACGGGCTTCCAATGTGGCCATGGGACCAAGGTCTTGCAAATCAATTTGCACATCTTTCTTCATGGAAACAAAGACAGAATAATTCTACACTACAATAACTATTGATACTGGTTATAAATGATTGACACGTCTCCCCATTTTGGTCTAAGATGCCAAAACAGGGGAGACCATTTTGCTTGTGAAGTTGTACCCCTTCTAACGCGTCTCATGCTCTCATCGTGTGTCTAGGACACAGGGACGTGGATAAAGAAGGTAAAACATTTTAATGGCTGCTTTGTAGTGATTGGATAAGGTGTTATCCGACCATGCCTGGACAGAGGTGCTGCTATCATGAAGCAAGTTGAATACTTTGCCTCAGGCGGCAGAGCATCCTTAAAGACAGGGCGCGGCAGAGCAGCAGTCAGAACACGTGGTGCCGACTCTCCCTGTAATCCCTGCTCTGACACTTGCTGACAGTGCAGTGTCACAACAACCTAATGTGCGGCGTGCCCGGCAGGTGACTATTACCCGGGCTGAGGTGCAGAGGTGCCCAATCTCCTGACCTGCTGGGACACACACATTGCTGGGAGTCGGACTTGTACTGATTTTACTACGTGGGGGGGCGCCGTTTTGCAGTTCGCCTCAGGCAGCAGAGAGGCTAGGTTCACCCCTGTGCCTGGATACTAAGTAACCGAGTGTTTTCGGTGCGCTCGAAAAATATGCTCGCATCCCCACGGCTGTTCGACAGCCCAACACATGCAAGGATTGTCTAACAAACCGGTAATCCCTGCATGGGTTGCTGCTGTCTAACAGCCACGGGATATGCAGCCTCGGGGACGCTAATATATTTTTCCAGCACACCAAAGACACTCGGTTAGGACCCGAGCATGCTCAGATAACACCTTATCCCAGCTCGTTCGCTCATCACTACTGCCTTTGCACATTGGTGACATTCACTTTGTAGACGCTCTACCTCCTTCCTTCCTAAACCCCTCCATTATATGCATTCTATGTACCGCATGGCTTGTCTTGTATAATACACATGCTTTATATTATGTTTAGTCTTTAAGCAATGTGTTACAAGGGTATACTGGTATATTCCCTGAGATTTACTTTGACACTTTTTCGTTACTATTGAAGGATATTATGTACAGAAACAGTTTAAATGCTGCTAAGTAATATATCTTATAGCAAAATATGTATTATTTAATAAAGCTGCAGTCAAGTGACGTAAAAAATTGAAACCTTGCATTCATTTTTCCTCTTTCATTTGCTTTATTTTATCATATCAACATATTCATACATGAATGTAATCTGCATCTATGTATTCTAGGTGTTTACAGAGTTTGTGCCTGGTATTGCATCATTCAATTAAATGAGGATGAATTGCAGTACCAGATTAGACACATCAAAAAGAGCAGGATAGTTTAATATTAGTCGTATGTTTAAAAGTTTTGACCCTGACCTATATTTTGTTAATCACAATTTGATGCTTCGCTGTTTTATAGTCGCAATTTGCAAGTTTTTGAAGACTGATCAGATCAATTGCAAAATAAATTCATTCCTTGCCAGGAAAATTGAATTGATCCCCCAAAAATTCCACTGACTTTCAGCCCTACCATAAAATAACCTGCTTACAGCATTTTATTGCAACTCCTTGTTAGTTTAAAAGAAAGTGTTAACGAGGACAAGGCAGCTGATACCACTCTGTCATGATGATTGAGTTATAAGAGCAGACTGGTGGCTTTAAAAGGGGGCTGGTGCTTTAAATCAAGGTCTTCTGTGAACTGGGGTTACCTTCAAACCATTGTTTTGCATGAAAGGGGCTTTCAGACAAGGATTTTTCTGCTTGTGAGATTGCGCCTAAATCAACCATTTATGGGATCATCAGGATTGCAAAAAGAGAGGATCGATTGCTCTGAAGGCGCCAAAAAAAAATCCAGCAAGTGCCAGGACAGGGTCCAAAAGAGAATTCAGATACCAGTGCAGAGCTTGCTCAGGAATGGTAGCAGGCAGCTGCCAGGGCGAAGGGTAGAAGTATTAAAAAATAAGGGACAACACTGTAAATATTGAGTTTGTACATAAATTTGATGTATTTGTCAATGAACATTTAAAAACTTAATATGATAATAATTTGTAAAGTAACCATAGAAACATCCGACTAAAAGATCTAAAAACGCTGAAGCAGGAAAGTGGGTTGGAAACAAAAATTTGCATCAGTCTGAAAATTTTTGGCCACGACTGTTCAGAAGGATTTGGAGAAGCTGGAGACTTATTCAGAGACATGGCGAGTGAGATGGCAAGATAAATGTAAAATGATACACTTTGGCTGAACAAGATCTGCAATTATGTACGAAGTGGTAAAACATTGCCTAAAACTGTCAGGGAACAAAACCTGGGTGTATAGATGGACCGAAAACTCAACTTTAGCGACCAGTGTCGGGTAGCTGCTGCCAAGAAGGACATAGCTGAACTAGAGCAGGTGCAGAGAAGAGCGACTAAGGCTATTAAGAGAATTGGTAAATTGCAGTATCGAGACAAGTTATCAAATGTGGGGTTATTCTGTTTGTAACAAGATCGCTCCTTAAAGCCTTCATTTTTTTCAATGTACAAGTATATGAAGGGACAAAACCAAGATCTTTTCGTAATGATCTTTTTACATATTGACTGGCAACAATGAGAAGTGGGCATCCTCTACGTCTAGCGAAAAGAAAGTTTAATCATCATCACAAATGGTGACTACTGTAAGAGCAGTGAGACTATGGATTCTTTACTGTAAGAGCAGTGAGACTATGGATTCTTTACTGTAAGAACAGTGAGACTATGGATTATTTACTGTAAGAGCAGTGAAAGTATGGATTCTTTACTGTAAGAGCAGTGAGACTATGGATTCTTTACTGTAAGCAGTGAAAGTATGGATTCTTTACTGTAAGAACAGTGAGACTATGGATTCTTTACTGTAAGAGCAGTGAAAGTATGGATTCTTTACTGTAAGAGCAGTGAGACTATGGATTCTTTACTGTAATAGCAGTGAGACTATGGATTATTTACTGTAAGAGCAGTGAAAGTATGGATTCTTTACTGTAAGAGCAGTGAGACTGGATTCTTTACTGTAAGCAGTGAAAGTATGGATTCTTTACTGTAAGAACAGTGAGACTATGGATTCTTTACTGTAAGAGCAGTGAAAGTATGGATTCTTTACTGTAAGAGCAGTGAGACTATGGATTCTTTACTGTAATAGCAGTGAGACTATGGATTATTTACTGTAAGAGCAGTGAGACGATGTATTCTTTACTGTAAGAACAGTGAGACTATGGATTCTTTACTATAAGAGCAAGTGAGACAATGGATTCTTTACTATAAGAGCAGTGAGACTGTGGATTCTTTACTGGAAGAGCAGTGAGATTATGGATTCTTTACTAGAAGAGTGGGACAATAGAATTGCATACCACACAATTTTGTAATGGCTGATTCACAAGACACGTTCAAGTAGAGCCTGGATGCCTTTTTGATAAATATATTACAGGTTATGGGTACTAGACTCTGTGATGGGATGTTTATCCAAGGAACTAATCTAATTGCTGTATGTGGAGTCAGGAATAATTTTTTACCCTAATATGGTGCAATCTATCTGCCTCATAGGGTTATTGCGTTCCTTAGGATTAACATGTTAATTTATAGGTTGAACTCTATGGACTTCTGACTTCTTTAAACATAAAAGTAGGTTGTCTGGCTTAAGAGTGACAGCAGACTTGTACCCTATGTGACTGCAGACTTGTGAATCCTTATATGCAATGTGACTTGGATATTGCAGCATTGATACATTTGCACTTTAGATCTCAATCGGCTTCACCCAACAGGGATATTCCCATATAATTTAGAAGTTATGGGAGAGGATACGATGTGAACGCAACCTTTAATATCCATAGCCAGCATTTCACATTTGTTTAGAAGCAGAAAAGAGTTTGCAGTCTCATTTGTTTCTTTTTGGATATTCATATGTATATGCTTCAGCTGACCTCTTGTGGATAATTACTCTTGGTTTAGAGGCACTATTTTAATTCTGTGTGTATATTTTTATGTATGCCTAAAGGTTTAATTTTTTATTTAAAAAAAAAAAACAAAGACACTTCTTGATTTAATATAGTTTAATGACTGTTTGATCAGTATGTTCATATATTTAGTGGAGTGTTGCCCACCCTTTGTGTAGGAGAATGGGCTTGGGTTATATGCTTTCCAACTATAAATTACCTGTATGGTGGAGCCCTTACATGAATTTTTTACCACCACCTTCTCCATATACCTGTTTTATGAAGGCAGGAAAACAAAATGGCTGAGACTATGGATATACCTATGGACGATGCTCATGGCATGAACTCCCTTTCGAACCCCAGTAATCCATCTCTTATTGCATAGGACAGTGAATATGGACACCAAGAGACTGGAGGGTGTAACTCACAAAACTGATACTCAACCTCAGCAAGTTTCAATAAGATGATAAATTCTAGGTAGACATACAATCAAGTTTATTTTATCCAAAAATACAAAGACAGCCATTGTTTCCTAATACCATCACATAGTTCAAGACCCCTGCCATGTCAGCCCTAATACAGAATTACATGTAAAATTTCATATGATCATGGGTCCTACAGTAACTGAATCTTTTTAGTCTTAGGTTGTATTTGCTGTGTAGAATTTATATTAATTTCTTAACCTATAGCCTCTCCTATGTATTTTGCAGGCTATGGTTACCTAGCAACCACATGGGCAGGGTGACCACCATTTCATTACATGTAGGGATGTGCTACAACTGGTCGCAGGGAGTTTTTTCTACTATATAATAATCCATGGGAGACCAAGGAACAAGAACCAAAGGGGAGGACATGGATGAAATTAGGCCTCATTTATCAAAACTGGGCCTGGAGGAAAACTGGGCCTGTTGTCCATAGCAACCAATCACAGTGCAGCTTTAATTGTTACAGAGCACTTTACGAAATGTAAGCTGAGCTGTGATTGGTTGCTTTGGGAATCAAGGCCATTTTCATTCTTAGACCATTTTTATAAATGAGACTTTGAGCCATAGTCTGCGGAGACAAATCAATCAGTTACCATATTAGCTGTGCAGTAATGATGGCTGTCACTTGAGCCATAAGCCAAAGAAATAAGCTTGGCCTATTGTTAGCAAGGGACATAGTTTGGGCAAATTCTGAACAAAATATTCTGTCCTGTATGTTCCCTCTACACACTGTATATTACTACTAACTCTACTAAGACATAATGCAGCTTTCATACATGACTGTTCTGCTAACAGAAAGGCCGGGGGCCCCTGCAGGCCCCAAGTGAGGAGAAATTGCGGAAATACACGTTGTAACTTTCCAGTTCCTTCCGGAAACAGTTTGCAGCCTTTTCATCGCACTCGCAGATCATCTTCTCGCAGCGATCACGAGCTTTCACTGGGGATACAAATATTTTTGCGTGATTTTACTAAATTAGTAAGGGTCACATGATGCGTTATTACCAATTGTGCAGGGAAAACTGATTAACACTCGTCATACACATATTCTGGTGTGGCTGCTAATAACGTATTCAGAGAGCACATGCATGCCTAGCTAAGATGACCACTCGTTTTTATGAGGTGCTCAATTGACCTTTTATTATGCAATTTGCAGCCTGAACCAACTTTCAGATTTTTTTTCTATTGCAGGAGTGTCCCTTGCAGTAATACAGGCTGGATGTAAGCTCAGCAAGGAGGCAGTTCCAAGCATCTTGGAGAACCAATCACAGACCCTAATGCTGAGAAATGTAGACGGATACTTATCTATCATTTGCTACCATTAGTGATGGGCGAGCATGGTCGGCACTACTTGATACTCAATCTAGCATCTGGGTGATCAATCAAGTATCGAGCAGTGCCGAGTATCATGTGGTGCTCGAGTCCCCATAAGAAGCTAATTTGACTCATCCGAGCCATGCACCGCACTGACTCAGGGTATTCCCATGCTGGGAGCGCAGACTGCTCCGTCAGCTGGAGTCTTTGTGAGCTGGCCAGAGAGATAGGTAATCCTCCAGAAAAATGCTTGAGTTTGACGTTCACTTCCATTATACTCGCTACTCGAGTCATGCACGTCCTAGCGTCCGACGAGCTCAATTCCAGTATCGAGCACTCAGCATCACTAGATACCATCATAGAGGCATCTGATTGGTTCTGCAGCAGGACATGGACCCCAAACATAAAGCTAAATCATTAGGAGTCTTGGAATCGATGATCTGGTCCCCACAGAAGCCTTATTTCAGCATTATCCAGCCCGACTGAGATTAGATGAAGAGAGAGAAGGATTTGCACAAGCGACATTCACAGAAGATCAGTGGTTAGTTCTCTATGATGTTTGGAACAACCTGTCTGCCAAGTTCCTTCATATACTGTACAATTGCACCTAGAAGAATTGATGATTTGATGCTGTTTTGAAGTCAAATTGAGTTCACAGCATTTGATTTGTTTTAGATTTCTCTTTTGTTCATTCGCTTTCTTTATTTTTTTGTCAATTAAACAAAATACAATTAGCACTTCTATTCCTAAAAGCATTCTGACTTTGGAGCAATTTTCCATAAGTTCAGAAAAAAAAAATCACAGAAGTGGACATAGCCTTTCAGCTGGAGAAGGTGTATTTCAATCCTCCATTTTTATATGGAGGGATTAAAAAAAAGCGGTTTTGAGACATCTGTGATGCTGCTTATCTCAGTTAACCTAAAATGGGACAGGTTGGATCTTAACCTCTTCAATCCATATTTTTCCCATTCAAGGACAACTGGAGGATTGTCATTCATAGAAATAAGGTCTAATATCCCATACGTATATCATAATCCAAAGACATACTGATAGGGAATTTATATTGTGAGCCCCAATGGGGACAGCAATGATAATATATGTAAAGCGGTGCGGAATAAGATAGCGCTATATAAGCAAAGCATAATAAATAAATGAGAAATTATCATTTGGCTTCTAAGTAATGCTTTTTCTTTTTTTAAATCCATTGACACTTACTACATTTCACTTTCTGATCTTCTTCTACGTAGAATCGATAGTTTTGAGTGAATGGATTACAGCCACTAAGTTCAGCCTCATTGTAACAACAAGCTTTTTCATGGCAGCACCTGAAATGGCAAAATATCAAGACAGAAGTATAATAAAAAAAATCCTAGTATAAAGCCATGCTGTCCTTCTGTTATTCATCCTGGAAATGTATAAACGCACTGGCTACTGTTACCATTCTCCTTGTCAATGGGGTGACCTTAATAAATTACTGCTTACACCATATTGACAGGGGAAACGAAGTGTAGACAACTTACTCCTACATTTCCAGGAGGAATACCAGATAGTGATGGGTGAACCCCCGATGTTTGGGATCGGCGGGTTCGCCCAAGTTTTTTGTAAAGTTCGGGGTCGGACATGACATGAACTTGCGCCCGAATCCCGAACTTGGACTTCACATATATGGGATTGGGAGGGAGGGCTGTAAAACAAAGCAGAAAATGAATAATAAACATTAGAATTTTACTTACCTGTCCAGTGACGCGTCCTCCCGTCCCGCTGTCTCCCAGCCACATCTGCTTCCGGGTCCGCTTATTTCTGCCGGCAGTATTCACTGCACTCGGTAGTCTTTGGCTTTTTCCGGCAGTGTTCATGCTGTGATGTCACCGCACGAACACTGCCGGAAAAACCGAAGTCTGCTGAGTGCAGTGAATACCGGCAGAAGGTAATGAGCGGCCCGGAAGCAGATGTGGCCGGGAGACAGCGGGACGGGAGGACGCGTCACTGGACAGGTAAGTAAAATTCTAATGTTTATTATTCATTTTCTGTTTTTTTTTTTACAGCCCGAACTGGACCCGAACGGTAACCCGTTTTCAGGACCGTGTGACCGAACACTGTGTTCGGTACGGTCCCAAACTTTACAGTTCGGGTTCACCCATCCCTAATACCAGAGTATATGATATACATGTATGTATTCATCCTGCATAGTATTAGTCTACTTAAAATACAGTGTTATATTACCAGTCTATGGCATCCACAGGCCTTCCTAGGATGTTGTCACCACAATGGCAGCCATAGTCCGAGAAGTTGGCCAGACCATAAATGATGGTAGTCGCTTTAACCATTTCATCAAACTGTGCTGGGGTGCTGGTGACCAGAGCAATGACTGAAATAGCAAAAGAGTCAAGAGTGTCAAGATTCGCTTGTGTGACCAATATTTAGTGAAATGTGTCTTTTCAAGAAGGCAAACTATTTCTTTTTTTTGTTTCAATAATTTTTATTTAAAGATTAATACATAGATCTCCCAACATGGGAGTTTTGAAAGTACAACAAGAGGCCGTTCTTACATCGTTAGTGTCATAAATATCCACTATAATGGGCCCATGAAGGTAAACTATTTCAATGTTTGTTATTAATACATTTAAAAGCTATGAAAACTGTTGAAGGAAATAGCGCAAAAAAATAAGGTCTTATCTGAGAGATAAATGGTTAATACAAAGGATTGCACTCACGAAACGTAGCTAAGATCAAGCATTGAGAAGATTCGCTGCAGCAGATCCACGGGTCCAAAATGGAGCTGCCGTTGGGTATAAAATTAAGGAAAAAAATGTGGTCCTTTTCTGCTCTGCTGAAGCACTGAAGTCCTGACGTATTAATAATTGTGGTTTTTATTCAATGCGTTTCAGAGTTTCACAGAACTCCTTCATCAGGAAATGCCACTAGAATGTCTCTGGACTTCAGTGATTCAGCAGTGCAGAACAGGACCACGTTTTTTCAATAATTTTATACATTTAAAAGCTAAGATGCCAGTGCTTTTGCCACTAGATGGTGCATGAAAGCTAAGTGCATACTGTCTAATCATTGAGGTCAATGTATAACCTGTATGCAGCAATCTCCTGAGCTCCCTCTAGTGGTGGCAGCAGACATCCAGTAAGTTATGTTTTAAACAACTTTTGCATTGGATTTGGAGCTCTATATTAAAACACATCATGTTTATTAAGACCTTTTTAAGCCCAGAATCTAGGACAAAATACCATCTTGTTTCCATAACTCCCAATACAACACCACATATGATGAGATCTAATATAAAATAAGTCCTGTAAATAAAATGTAATTTAGGAATACTCACTGCTTATCACTGCGAGTCCTATTGCAAAACACTTGGCCATGATGTCTTCTCTGTGTCAGGAGCTGTATCTGTAGAAGTCCAATGTCTCCAGCCTTTATATATAGTCCCTCTGTGGGCACCATTTTTCAATCATTATAATTACGCCCTGTGACTATGATGAAAATTAGGGGGTGAAGAGACCATATAAGTACTGTATTTACCAGTATTGTGCTGGATGCATCATAGACATTATCAGTGAACCTGCGTAGTGGCCCCATAATAACAAGGCTTCATCTAAGGAAATGTAACCTCTTATTTTGCAGTTTCTTAGATACTGGCTCCTCACAGTAGGAAATTAGGAAACACTGAACTTTATATAGATTGCAGTTATGCTTTATGTTTTGGGTTTCTCCATTATGTTACATTTACTACATTCATATTTATTGTCTTATAGTTATCAAAATGTGCTGAAATCCAGAAACCAGGCCACATACAGTGGTGCTTGAATGTTCGTCAACACTTCCAAATTGCCCATATTTCGGCATAAATACGTTAAGTTTCTTAGTGACCTTACAGACTATTATACGCCTTGTTCTTGGAGTGATCTTTGTTGGTTGACCACTCAATGATCTTGAATTTCCTCCATTTGTACATAATCTTTGTGACTGTGGACTGGTGGAGTCCATACTCTTTAGAAATGGTTTTGTAACCTTTCCCAACCTGATGAGCATCAACAACTCTTCTTCCGAGGTCCTAAGATATCTTCTTTGTTCATGCTATGATACATTGCTACAGTCGTGTGATGTAAAGCAGGGGTCCCCAACTCCAGTCCTCAAGGCCCACCAACATGTCATGTTTTCAGGATTTCCTTAGTCTTGCCCAGGTAATAATTGCATCACCTGTGCAATGCAAAGGAAATCCTGAAAACATGACCTGTTGGTGGGCCTTGAGGACTGGAGTTGGGGACCCCTGATGTAAAGATCAAACATTGATAGATTCCTGTTCTTTACATAAAACAGGTCGCCCACTCACAGCTGATTGTCATCCCATTGATTAAAAACACCAGATTTTAACTTGACCTTCATACTATCTGCTAATCTTAAAGGTTCACATACTTTTTCTACTCACAGACATGATATTGGCTCATTCATTTCCCCCCCAAAATTACAAAGTTTAATACTTGTGACTCATTTTTTTTATTTGGGTTTCTTTATATACTTTTCGAAAATGTGATGTAGTTTTATACAGAAATATAGAAAATTCTCAAGGGTTTAAAAACTTTCAAGCACTATTGTAAGGCAAAAATATTTTTCAACAGAAGTATATATTCCTCCTAAATGTAACATATGCAGGGTTAGACTTGTCCACAGATATCGAAGCATAGTATTATATTACCAGACAATCACCGGTTATTCCAGGTTTAGAAGCAAACCCTATTTAGAAGCATTTTTGGAGCTAATGACTTACTAATAGGGTCTATTTCTTATGGGATGATTCTGTGTAAATCCATATAGATGCATACATAGTGACCCCATTCCTTCACCTCTCCTGCAGTCTCTCTCACCAGTGGTCACCACTCACCTGACTAAAATATTTAACCTCTCTCTTTCCTCAGGCATCTTTCCATCCTCATTTAAACATGCCATCATTACCCCTTTACTTAAAATGCCATCCCTGGACCAGAACTGCACGGCTAACTACAGACCTGTCTCTAACCTTTCCTTCATCTCTAAACTCATCGAGCGCCTGGTCCACTCCTGTCTAATCCGCTATCTCTCGGATAACTCTATTCTTGACCCCTTACAATCTGATTTCCGCTCTTTACACTCCACTGAAACTGCCCTCACTGAAGTCTCTAATGATCTAATAACAGCTAAATCCAAAGGTCATTGCTCTCTGCTGATTCTCCTGGATCTCTCTGCCGCATTTGACACTGTGGATCACCAGCTCCTTCTCACCATGCTCCGCTCCATAGGCCTCAAGGACACAGCCCTCTCCTGGTTCTCCTCCTACCTCTCTGACCGCTCCTTCACTGTATCTTTTGCCGGCTCCTCTTCCTCTCCTCGTCCCCTTACTATCGGGGTTCCACAGGGCTCTGTCCTGGGCCCCCTCCTCTTCTCTCTATACACTGCCCCTATTGGACAAACAATCAGCAGATTTGGGTTCCAGTACCATCTCTATGCTGATGACACCCAATTATACACTTCGTCCCCCGACATCACCCCTACCCTAATTCAAAATACCAAGGATTGTCTGTCTGCTGTCTCTAACATCATGTCCTCCCTCTATCTGAAACTAAATCTCTCCAAAACTGAACTACTTGTGTTTCTCCTTTCTACTAACCTCACTCTACCCAACATCGAAATTACCCTGGAGGGTTCAACTATAACTCCCAAGCAGCATGCCCGCTGTCTTGGGGTGATATTCGACACCGAACTTTCCTTTACTCCCTATATCCGATCACTCACTCGCTCCTGTCACCTGCATCTTAAAAACATCTCCAGAATCCGACCTTTTCTCACCTTTGAAACTGCTAAGACTCTTACTGTTGCTCTTATTCATTCTCGTCTGGACTACTGCAACTCTCTTCTGATCGGCCTCCCTCTTTCCAAACTTTCTCCTCTCCAATCCATCTTAAATGCGGCAGCCAGGGTCATATTTCTGTCCAGCCGCTTCACTGATGCCTCCATCTTGTGCCAGTCATTACACTGGCTACCCATTCGCTACAGGGTCCAGTATAAACTCTTCTCTCTCACCCACAAAGCTCTCCACAGTTCTGCACCGCCTTATATCTCCTCTCTCATCTCCGTCTATCGCCCTACACGTGCCCTCCGTTCTACAAATTACCTAAGACTAACATCCCCCGTAATCCGAACCTCGCACCTCCGTCTCCAAGACTTCTCTCATGCTGGGTCAGCTCTCTGGAATGCACTTCCCCAGACGATCAGACTGATACCTAGCCCCGACCTATTCAAGTGCGCTTTAAAAACCCATCTCTTCAAACAAGCCTACCACATCAACTACTCAGTAAACTAACTTTGTCCTGTTCCCTCCTTCCAAATATTATCTGCATGTGAATCTGCACCCTACTATTGATCTGTCTCCACACCCTCCATGCACATGATAACTGCACTTGATACTTGACTATTGCACTTAAACACACGGGCTGACGACCAGATCATGCAGCTTTCTATGAAAATCCCTATTTATTATAATTGCCAGACCTGAAATAACAAGCACTTTTCACCTATTGTGTCCCCCCATTTCCTTGTAGATTGTAAGCTTGCGAGCAGGGACCTCACCCCTAATGTCACTGTTTAAATTGTCTTAACTCGTACCGAATTTATTGTCTGTACATGTCCCCGCTTATTGTAAAGTGCTGGGGAATTTGTTGGCGCTATATAAATAAAAATTGTTATTATTATTATTACTATCCCTCATATCCATCGGTAGGCCAATGATTCCAAGCCAGTCCATGAACATATGTATTTAATATTGCAAATGATTCATCAATGTCTAGTTCTCATTTAGTAAGATTCTATAGTTTCCTAATGGGTCAATTATATGTCCAATGGCATAAATTCTCCCACCAGGTGTGTCCCGGATATGTTGAATACAATATTTTTCTGTCTAATATACACCGGACAGAAAAATATATCCAACTCCTCGCTCCTGCATGTCTCCCGGCGGTTCGACAGCCACAACACATGCAGGAATTACCTGTTTGTTAGACAATCTCCGCATGTGTTGCAGCTGTTGAACAGTCGCGAGACATGCAGGCGTGGAGACTCAAACATATTTTTCGGCATGCCAAATTCACACGGTTATCACCCGAGAATGCTTGGATAACAACTTATCCGAGCACACTCAGTCATCACTAATCAGAGGTGAAATATATAGAATTATTTATTTATTATGCTTGCCTATAAAGCGCAATCATATTCCATGGTGTTGTATAGAACTCACTGTCCCCATTGGGGCTCACAATCTAGATTCCCTATCACTATGTCTTTGAAGTGTGTGTGGAAACTGGAGAACCCAAAGGAAACCCACGCAAACACGGGGAGAACATATAGAATATGACTATACACTTTCTACAAGGGTATGAACCAAGGAATGAAAGACAGGCGATAGAGACGGACTTCCCCAGGTTCCCAAAATATAAAGTACATAGGGAACTAAGAAGGCACAAATTAGGATATCAGAAAGGTAGGAAGTAACTGAGGAAAAAAAAGAAGATGGAAAAAGAAAAGACAGATTAATACTCTAGAGTGAACAAGAATGGTAAAAAGTTTTCCTTCAGGAATCTATATAGAGCAGACCTGGGCAAGATGCGGCCCGCCAGCTAGCTGTCACTTCTGACAGCCGCCCCCGGCACCGCTCGGCCAGCCACCAGCCGCTTCTGAGGACCGCTGGCGGCTGGAGTGAAGGCCAGGTTGATTACCTGTTTATCGGTGGCAGCGGCCATCTTCCCGAGGCCGCGCGTGCGCAGATGGAGTGCTCTGCTTTACGGGGCTTCAGGAAAGTGACCGCGGGAGGCTGCACGTGCGCAGATGGAAATCGCGGTGGCCATTTTCCTGAAGCCGAGTTTGCAGATTTAGATCTCGGCTTCAGGAAAATGGCCACCGCGATCTCCATCTGCGCACGCGCGGCCTCCCGCGGCCATTTTTCTGAAGCCCCGTGAAGCAGAGTACTTCATCTGAGCACGCACAGCCTCGGGAAGATGGCCGCCGCCACCGATATTCAACCCGGCTCTGCTGCTCACATTGCATTCCGGGCCGCTGCATCACCTCACCGGTGGAAGGGACCCTGCGCACGCCATACCACACCTCTGCCACCGCACCACCACTGCTGCAACCCCTCCATGGACACCAGGCCGTGGCATCGCCCGCCTACGCAGGAAGGGACCCTACTCAGGTGCACGCCACACCGCATCACCCCACCTCTGCCGACACCATGCCTCCTGTGACCCTACTCTGCCACCATCCCTCAGGTAAGAATCTTACCGTCAGATACTGTAAAGTCGGACAATAAGACGGACCCCCATCTTATAAAAAAATCTTTTTTTCTGCAATTTTCACCCCAAATTTGGGGTGCGCCTTATGGTCCGGTGCGTCTTATAGTCCGAAAAATACGGTAATTATATTAGTTCGGCCCTCTAAAACCATCCCACTTTCTCATGCGGCCCCATGGCAAATTAATTGCCCTTCCCTGATATAGAGAATATCCCGGTATGTGCAAAGCAGTGGCGTAGGAAGGGGGGTGCGGGGGGGGGGGCGGTCCGCCCCGGGCGGCACAATGCGGGGGGCGGCCGGCGCTGCAGGAGAAAGAAAAAAAAAAAAAAAAAGACGCCCCTTTAAATCTTCGGGCGGCGCCGTCCGCCGCCACGACCAGGCTCCCCCAGCCCCTGGGCCCCCGCCCCCGCTCTAATACTCACCTCTCCTGGTTCCTGCGGCGCCGGCAGCTACAGCGTCCTCTGACTCTGCGACGTCTCAGAGCAGAGGGCGCGATGACGTCACTACTGTGCGCGCCGCTCTGCCTCTCTGTCCTGAGCGTCGCAGAGCCGGAGAGACGCTGACTGCACCGGACCTGCGCTAGGAACGGGAGAGGTGAGGATTTTACTTTTTTTTTTTTTCTTTATGTCTGACTCTGGGGGCAATGCTGGAGACCATGGGGCAGAATGCTGGACACAATGGGGCAATACTGGAGACCATGGGGCAGAATGCTGGACACAATGGGGCAATACTGGAGACCATGGGGCAGAATGCTGGACACACTGGGGCAATACAGGAGACCATGGGGCAGATTGCTGGACACACTGGGGCAATACAGGAGACCATGGGGCAGATTGCTGGACACACTGGGGCAATACTGGAGACCATGGGGCAGATTGCTGGACACACTGGGGCAATACTGGAGACCATGGGGCAGATTGCTGGACACACTGGGGCAATACTGGAGACCATGGGGCAGATTGCTGGACACAACGGGGCAATACTGGAGACCATGGGGCAGATTGCTGGACACACTGGGGCAATACTGGAGACCATGGGGCAGATTGCTGGACACACTGGGGCAATACTGGAGACCATGGGGCAGATTGCTGGACACACTGGGGCAATACTGGAGACCATGGGGCAGAATGCTGGACACACCGGGGCAATACTGGAGACCATGGGGCAGATTGCTGGACACACTGGGGCAATACTGGAGACCATGGGGCAGAATGCTGGACACACCGGGGCAATACTGGAGACCATGGGGCAGATTGCTGGACACACTGGGGCAATACAGGAGACCATGGGGCAGATTGCTGGACACACTGGGGCAATACTGGAGACCATGGGGCAGATTGCTGGACACACTGAGGCAATACTGGAGACCATGGGGCAGAATGCTGGACACACTGGGGCAATACTGGAGACCATGGGGCAGATTGCTGGACACACTGGGGCAATACTGGAGACCATGGGGCAGATTGCTGGACACAACGGGGCAATACTGGAGACCATGGGGCAGATTGCTGGACACACTGGGGCAATACTGGAGACCATGGGGCAGATTGCTGGACACACTGGGGCAATACTGGAGACCATGGGGCAGATTGCTGGACACACTGGGGGCAGGACTTGGGGCATTATTGGAGACATGGGGCAGGATTGGATCATGGGGCAGGACGGATACGATGGAGGCTGGTGGGGCAGGATGGGGAGATCATATGGGGTAGAATGGATAGTCATGAGTGCAGGATACGAGAACATATGGCTGGAGCCAGGAATGAGATAAACGGGGCCAGGGTGGGGAATAGTGTTACCATAGGGGTTAATTAAGGGATATTATTACTGCAGTGATGTATTTATTTTATTTTTTGAGTATACTGTTTTAAATGGGGGGGCGGTACTGTTATTGTGCAGAGTGACACTATATCGCCTTTTTGTCTTCATGTGGTGTAATGTAGAAGTTGTGAAAAATTAAGTAATGTGTTCTGCAAGCGGAGCTCGAGATAACTGTGTTATTTCCTGCAGAGACGAGTCCTGGCTGGAAGGAATGATGGCGGTCTGTGCTGGATGAAAGATGAAGGACTTCACCTAGAGACGTCACTGGTGAGTCAGTGTTACCTATACACTGACACTATACACTGTATACTATATACAGAGGTCCTGTGTACAATGTCACCAGTGATCACTGTATTACCTATACATTATATACAGAGTTCCTGTGTATAATACCACCAGTGATCTCTGTATTACCTCTACACAGACACTGCATACTAAGTACAGATCTCCTGTGAATACTGGCACTTATGGTGATAGTATTGTGTTTTTTTTTATTACTGATCAGTATTGTAGTATTCAGTCACTATGTGGTGGTAATATGTGGTCTGGAAATGGTGTTGTGGTATTTGTCCCTTGTATGTAGTATTATTCGGTCACTATGTGGTCTGGTCATGGTGTGGTGGTATTAAGTCACAGGTGTGGCATGTGGGGGTGACACCATTAGGCCCAGTTTAAGTTCTACAAAACAGGAAAACCATTTTTGGTAACCTTTGTGTGTATTGAGCCGGGGGGGGGGGGGGGGGGGCGCCAAACTCGGGAACAGCCCCGGGCGGCAAAAGCTCCAGCTACGCCTCTGGTGCAAAGCCATAATATCACTGACTTAAGAAATCCAGAATGAAATTGAAGGGGTCCCCAATCTGCCATCACCGAGTCGTGAATGTTTATAATAACACATATTTTACCCTTTGTGATATAGCATGAGAAAGTAATGAAAACTAGCGGGGTCAGTAATAGTAGACTTTCATATTTTATTAATATGCCTTAGAAAACCTGCCGTACCCACATCGGTCATAGTCATACCAAACAATGCGCCTCTGTTATGTAGCTGGTGCCTTTCATTTACTATAGAGCTGCTGATTGCTACCTTCTAAGTGATCTGTATTTGTGTCCATCCTGCCCAGTTACATTCAGCTTCCCCTTCCCTGAACAATAGATTATTTGTGCCATGCTCTAATTCATAGCGCACCCTCCCCTGGGTCACAGAGGCTGTGATGGTGGCCGGGACAGTAATGGCCAGCAGAAATGTATACGGTAATTAAAGGGAATACTCGGGATGGCCTATGGTGTGCATAGATGAGATGCCTCATAATCTATCTGTTTTTATACAATTTATATGAATTTTCATAGTGCCGTGGGTCCACTGGGAAGAAGACAGAATCCTCCTTGCTAAGTTTTCTATATATTTGCATTCACAATGGAGCTTCTGCCTTTCTTTCTGGACATTTTTCTTCAGCATGTTGTCTGATTAGAACAATCCATTGACAATTATCTCATGATTATTCACCCGTCCTGGCATTAGCCCCGGACATTGCTCCCTTTAACTATGACCGGCTTTCTTAAGTTGCCTGAGAAATTCTGTGACATCATAACTTTAGACCTTTTAACCTCTTCACGACCTTGGGATTTTCAGTTTTTGCAGCTTCGTTTTTTTTGCTCCCCTTCTTCCCAGAGCCATAACTTTTTTTTTTTTTTTAATTTTTCAATCAATATGGCCAAGTGAGGATTTGTTTTCCGAGACCCTTAGCATCTCCATTTTTTCAGATCTAGGGCTGGGTGAGGGCTTATTTTTGCGCTACACATAGCACAAGCCATAGAAAATCTGCAATGACTGATATGAGGGTCTTCTGCAGACTCCCAGTTGTCATGCCAACCCATCGGCGCCTCGAGATCGTGTGATGGGGCGCCGATGGGAGCGGTAAGCGCCAGTTAAATGCCGCTGTTAGAGATTGACAGTTGTATTTAACATGTTAACAGCTGTGGATGGAACGCGATTCCACCCGTGGCGGTTAAGGGCACGCGACGGCTGATCAATTCAGCGGTCATGTGCCTGAAAAGATGCGGGCTCAGCGCCGGAGCCTGCATCAAAGTGAGCGAGGCATCCTATGACGTACATATACGTCATAGCTCGTAAAGGGATTAATGCCAACTCAGACAGCTGTGTGTGTCTGAGTATTCAATCAGCTTTCTAAACCCTTACCTTGTGCTTTGCAGTTTGCCTCACCATTCATTTGTCTCAGCTGGCAATCATCACTTCAGTAAACTCCTGATTTTTTTCTCTACTATCTGCATATGCTACCTGACTCTGACCTGGTGATTAACCTTCCTCTGCTGTAAGCATAACAAACTCTTCTCTGGTGTCGTTCACACTACAAACACTGCTTCTTATGTGTATCTTATTTACAAGCAAGTATACAATTTGCCTGTTCATCACTGCTGTCTTGTTTTCTGTCTATCCCTTTGTCTACTATAAACATAACAAACTCTACTCTGGTGCTACTCACAGTCGAAACGTTGCTGAAACCGTGTGTATCTTCTCTTCAAGCAAGTATTGTCTTTGCCTGTTCATCATCGCTCCCTATGTCCCTGCCAAGGACCATGTGTCTGCTGAAAACCTACAACCATTTGTTTGCTGCATGTCCTGGACCGTTTATACTTCCACAATTCCTGCGTATGTCTACACTACTTGCCCTTTGCCTTCACGTGTTTTCTGCTTCACTTGCCTGGTCCTACAAGTTCTGCCCACTGGACGTTCTGACCTTGGACTTTCCTGTATCAACTCAGATTTTCCTAATGGGGTCTATAAAAATGGGTTTTCTGAGCTAAACATCCCTTTCGAGCAGAGTTAATAAAATAAACAGATTTATAACCTGACTTGTTCTCAGTCCTGGACAGAAGGAGCAAGTTAGAACCAGAATCAATTGGTTCAGGACATGGCAACTCCTGTTTATTTTTCTGAATGTATCTATTCATCTTTATGTGATCTTGCCCTTTAGCCTACTGCAATATCTATAAACCTGCTCTATAGAAATCGTAGGAATTGTTTCAATTCTTCTTGATGCCTACAACAAAGGTTAAAAGAAATCTGTACAGAAATCATTAAAGTATAGATTGTCACTATCGTCTATAATGTGCCCATGAAGGGTTAATAAGTCAGTGAATGTACTGTGGGGTCACTGGGACTTTGGGGGGTGCTGTGCATTTTATTAGTCCTTGAGAATAGGTTTTGTAGAGTGTACACCAGGAGAACCTTGATAAGCACGCTCCTCAAATTGCTTTTACCTGCAGAATACTGGGGAATGAATGCTGACCCTCTAAAAGCCTCCATAAATATTATATTAAAGTCAGCCAAAGCTTTCCAGAGAAAGATCAGAAACTTTAAATTTAACACTTGATCCTTTTATTTTCAGGAGAGATAAGCAGTCCTCAAAGATTTATGGCAGCAGCTTCTCCTCTTTTTTGCATCGGCAATATACACTACGGCAGAGGTGTCAAACTGCATTCCTCGAGGGCTGCAAACAGGTCATGTTTTGAGGATTTCCTTAGTATTGCACAGGTGATTAAATTATCACCTGTGCAACACAAGGAAATCCTGAAAACATGAACCTGTTTGCAGCCCTCGAGGAATGCAGTTTGACACCTCTGCACTACGGTTCAAAAGTTTCGGGTCACCCAGACAATTTTGTGTTTTCCATGAAAACCTCATACTTTTATTACTCAAATGAGTTGCCAAATGAATTCAAAATCTAGTCCAGACATTGACAAGGTTCGAAAAAAAAAAAAGATTTTTATTTGAAATAATAATTTTCTCCTTCAAACTTTGCATTTGTCAAAGAATGCTCCCTTTGCAGCAATTACAGCATTGCAGACCTTTGGCATTCTAGCAGTTAATTTGCTGAGGTAATCAAGAGAAATGTCCCCCCATGCTTCCAGACGCCCCCCCCCCACACACGTTGGTTTCGATGATGGGCACTTTTTGGAACCATACGGTCAAGCTGCTCCCACAACCACTCAATGGGGCTGAGATCTGGTGACTGCGCTGGCCACTCCATTACAGATAGAATACCAGCTGCCGGCTTCTTCCCTAAATAGTTCTTGCATAATTTGGAGGTGTGCTTTGGGTCATTGTCCTGTTGTAGGATGAAATTGGCTCCAATCAAGCACTGTCCACAATGTATGGCGTGGTGTTGCAAAATGGAGTGATAGCCTTCCTTATTCAAAATTCCATTTTACCTTGTACAAATCTCCCACTTTACCAGCACCAAAGCAACCCCAGACCATCACATTACCTCCACCATTTTTGACAGATGGCGTCAGACACTCTTCCAGCATCTTTTCAGTTCTGCATCTCACAAATGTTCTTCTGTGTGATCCAAACACCTGAAACTCGGATTCGTCTGCCCATAACACTTTTTTTCCAATCTTCCGCTGTCCAATGTCTGTGTTTTTTTTCCCATATTAATCTTTTCCTTTTATTAGCCAGTCTCAGATATGGCTTTTTCTTTGCCACTCTGCCCTGAAGGCCAGCATCCCGGAGTCGCCTCTTCACTGTAGACGTTGACACTGGCGTTTTGCGTGTACTATTTAATGAAGCTGCCAGTTGAGGACCTGTGAGGCGTCAATTTCTCAAACTACAGACTCTAATGTACTTGTCTTGTTGCTCAGTTGTGCATCGGGGCCTCCCACTTCTCTTTCTACTCTGGTTAGAGCCTGTTTGTGCTCTCCTCTGAAGGGAGTAGTACACACCGTAGTAGGAAATCTTCTGTTTCTTGGCAAATTCTCTCATGAAATAGCCTTCATTTCTAAGAACAAGAATAGACTGTCGAGTTTCACATGAAAGTTCTTTTTTTCTGGCCATTTTGAGAGTTCAAAGGAAGGTCAGGTTTACAGGTTCTCTAATCAGCCAAACTGTTTTCAGCTGTGCTAACATACTCGCACAAGAGTTTTCAAGGGTATTCTAACCATCCATCAATTAGCCTTCTTACATAGTTAGCAAACACAAAGTACCATAAGAACACTGGAATAATGGTTGTTGGAAAATGGGCTCTATACAGCTATGAAGATTTTGCTTTACAAACCAGATGTTTGCTGCCAGAATAGTCATTTACCACATTAACAATGTATAGAGTGTATTTCTGAATCATTTAATGTTAGCTTCATTGGAAAAAAATGTGCTTTTCTTTAAAAAATAAGGACATTTCTAAGTAACCCTAAACTTTGGAATGGTAGTGTATGAATGATATGATGAAGCCAAACTACTGAAATGGAATGATGGGGTTAATTCTGCGTTGCTGATGTGGAAGGATAGAAGAGGAGAACAGTATACAGGATTGCGGTTTATTTGTCAATGCATTTCGAAGTTCCAAACGTCTTCATCATGGCAAATGACAAAGTTTGGAACTTTGAAACGCATTGACAGATTTCCAGGTAATTACCGTTTTTATTAATACTGTATGTGAATAAGGTATTAAGTGCTCTGGGCGTAACAAAGCACTTCACAAGCCTCTGACTCCCTCAGTTGTTTCCCTGCTCAGCATTAAGCTTTTTTAGCTTGACTGAGCCCTCACAGTAAGGGAAACTTAAGGCACTAGGCAAGAAAATCAGACAGTGCGCTATCAATTGAGCTGAGGAGGCTGGTGCTGGGAGGAAAACAACCTTGAGAGGCAAAGGCTTGTTAGGTGCTCTCTCTTGCCCAGAGCACTTATCGCCTCATCTGCATATTAATGAAAATCCTAATTGCTCAGGAATGCAGCAACAGTTACAAAATGTAAAGGTGTTGATGGATTTACATTTCAAAGCCCTGCATGCTCATATATGCAGCTTTATTGGTGGAAAGGGGAATGATCCTACTAACATATTCCGTTTAAGGGGCTGCTACACCTTAGATAACTGTTAGATAAACAAGCTATTTTCAACGACTACCCCATTCATATAAATGGTCGGCTTAACCACATGTACGTTTGTTTTCAACATTATGAACTGTGACTATGTCTCTTGCAATATCTCAGTTCCTTCCTGAGTTTTAGGACTCTGCACGCTCCATGATGTCCTTCTGATAACTGCTGCCACGAGACTTTCAGGTCATACACGAGGATATGTAACGTGCCGTATTTTTATTGTTTTCACTTGTAAATCCAGTTCTATAAATTTAAATTTTACAACTCTGGTGAAAAAGAAATCATGAAATGTTTACACAGCCCTGAAAGTGAAAATCTGCAATCATAAATGCTGGGATAACAAGTACGGTACACAGGTGGATGATGAACACTTGTAGCAGAAATGTCTAAAGGAAGCCAGGGTTTCCAGACATTAGCAACACCAATATTAGTAATGGCATATAGTAAATGGGGGATGCTGCTGCTGTAAGCATATCAAGCTCTTCTCTGGTGTCGTTCACACTACAAACGCTGCTTCTTATGTGTATCTTATCTACAAGCAAGTACACAGTTTGCTTGTTCATCACTGCTGTCTTCTTTGCTGTTTATCCCTGCTGTAAACATAACAAACTCTTCTCTGGTGCTGCTCACACTTCAAACGTTGCTGCAACAGTCTATATCTTCTCTACAGGCCTGTTCATCATTGCTGCCTAGCTCGCTGCCAAGGACCATGTGTCTACTGAGTAGCATACAAGATTTGCCCTAGACCAGGGGTGTCAAACTGCATTCCTCGAGGGCTGCAAACAGGTCATGTTTTCAGGATTTCCTTGTACTGCACAGGTGATAATTTAATCACCAACTCATTATTTGTGTAGGTGATTAAATTATCACCTGTGCAGTACAAGGAAATCCTGAAAACATGACCTGTTTGCAGCCCTCGAGGAATGCAGTTTGACACCCCTGCCCTGGACTGTTCATAAATGTACAGTTCCTGTCTGTGTCTACACTCCTTGCCCTGTGCCACGCTCCCCAACACTCCTCTCTTTCCGAACATCTTTGGGTCCTTATGAAACACCAATTGGATATCACAAATGTTGGCAAAAGCGAAGAAATCTATTGCCAGATTCGATGGGCAGCCACATATGTCCAGAAAACTGCCCAAATGGTGTCTCCTATGACAGCTGATGTTGGGGTACACATTTATATAAAGTCAGCAGATTATCGGATGGGCAATAGGGGTCTTTAGCCTGAGACTCAGTGAGTTGTGAAAACCTTGCAGCATTCCGGTGGTTAATCGTGACGCTTGTGGTCTTATATTTCTTCTCTGAAAAGAATGACGAGACCATCTTAAAAAAAAATCCAACATGGTTTCCAACTTCAGAGGCTTGATGTATCGCAATGAGAGAGATGGGGCAGTTGTCAAAACTCATGTACAAATGTCTAATTGGTGTTGTATAGAGACCCAAGGATGGGCAGATATAGAGGAGTATTGTGGCATGTGTAACAGCACCCACCAATTACTATGTGCCATTACTAATATTGGTAACACCAGAGGAAGGCTGGGTACAGTCGAAACGCGTATGTTTCTTTTACATTTTTATTTTCATCCACTTTTTTTCCTTTGGTGGGGCGCCTATCACCTTGATCTAGCAAAAAGTTATATACGGCACTCAAAGTCCTTGGGATAGGTGTTCAAGTAGGGTATCCGGGCCAATTCCAATACAGTAAAGAAAACATCACCTTGATCTTCTCATACTAATTATACTCTGCCAAAACTCTCCCTGGAAGATTATTCCACAGCAACCAGGTTGGCGGCACCCATTTATATCTTCTACAGGTGTATGTGGAGATGTGCCCCACCAGCACAACCTCTCCATGTACACCATATGTACGCTATATACAGTAGATGTTCACTATTCTTTATTTACTACGCTCAGAAAAGCTCAACTCTCACTTTTTCCGTGGAATACTGGTGCCGCTATTGTGGGAAAACCCTGGCTTTAGACGCTTCTGGTGCAAGTGTTCATCGTACATCTGTGAACTTTGTTATCCCAGCATTTATGACTGTGCAGATTTTCACTTTCAGAGCTGTGTAAACATTTTGTCAGGTTTTTTTTTCCTCTTTGGTTGTAAAATTGCAATTTATAGAAGTGGATTTACAAGTGACAACAATAAAAAAAGGCACGTTACATAGCGTCATGTATGCGGGGGGCCTGAAAGTGTCACGGCAGCCGTCATCGGAAGGACATCTCAGAGGGTGCAGAGTCCTCAACTCGGGACTGAGATATTACAAGAGACGTAGCGACAGGTCATGATGTAGCAGTTATAAGACGTTCATAGTTATCAGATGGACTACAGGATAACTATATATTACTTACAAGTTAAAGTGTAACCAATTCTAAAATGATTGCACTCTAAATCATGGGAGCCTGTGGACGACGTCCCCAGTGGTGTAACTACAGTCCTGTGGGCCCAGGTGTAAAATTTGTACCTGGGCATCTCCCCCATGTTGGTCAGACGTATGGGCCCCTGTAGTGTTCTAATTCCTATAAGGACGTATAAGTTGTCACCCGCCTCGCCAATTATGTAGTAATGGTGATAGGCCCCTTTCAGGTATATATGCCCCCTATCTTGGTCCCATTTTTGAACAGGACAATGACCCCAAACACACCTCCAGGCTGTGTAAGGGCTATTTGACCAAGAAGGATAGTGATGGGGTGCTACGCCAGATGACCTGGCCTCCACAGTCACCAGACCTGAACCCAATCGAGATGGTTTGGGGTGAGCTGGACCGCGGAGTGAAGGCAAAAGGGCCAACAAGTGCTAAGCATCTCTGGGAACTCCTTCAAGATTGTTGGAAGACCATTCCCGGAGACTACCTCTTGAAGCTCATCAAGAGAATGCCAAGAGTGTGCAAAGCAGTCATCAAAGCAAAAAGTGGCTACTTTGAAGAACCTAGAATATAAGACATATGTTCAGATGTTTCACACTTTTTTGTTAAGTATATAATTCCACATGTGTTAATTCATAGTTTTGATGCCTTCAGTGTGAATGTTTAATTTTCATAGTCCTGAAAATACATAAAAATCTTTAAATGAGAAGGTGTGTCCAAACTTTTGGTCTGTATTTTACATTATGTGAAAGTTCCTCTGTTACTGAAAAACTGGTTTGGAAAGTGTCTGTATTAGCAAGACATAAATCCTCAAACGATCTCCCCTGAGGACAAGACGCCATTGTCTTGTACATTCAGTGTGAATGTACAATTATCATAGTCATGAAAATACAGAAAAATCTTTAAACGAGAAGGTGTGTCCAAACTTTTGGTCTGTTCTGTAAGTGTCCAAGCAATGGAAGCGCATGATGTCACTGCCATGCTCCCCTAGTCACGTACATGCCGACGTCAGCTTCTGGCCTCTGATTGGCCGGCAGCATGTTTTGCGGTGCACTGACCCAGTAAGTTTGTGCACTGTAGTAAACTTCAGCTGGATGTGTGTCTGAGGACGCACATCCAGCTAAAGTAGGTGCGGGTGTCACTGGGCCCCTCGCCCTCATGGGCTTGGTCACGACGGCGACCGCAGTTGTTCCTCCACTGGATGTCCTAAATGACACTGCATGGCTTAGGGTCATCTGTTGGAGGCTTGCAAGTCATCTAGTGATAATTTCCAGCAAGCAGCCAACTAAGTGATACATTGTTGGAATCAGGGTCTCTGTCACTACATCATAATGCTCTCAGATCAGGTAGCAGCAAATTGGTGATAGATTCCCTTTAAGTCAATGGTGTGACGCAGTGATTTTCTGAAAATGGGTGCAGTCTTGCAGGTTGGAGGTAGAGGATGTAGTAACTGAAGGTGAGAGTTCTGGATCATCGAGTGAAGAGCTATGCCCTCCATTTTAATAGATAAATTACCCAAAATCTGATTCCATAAACAATATACGATTAGATAGTAAAATATAAATGGGCTCTCCACTATAGATTGGACAACCTGTTTTAATGACCTGACAGTGCTGCATTAAATAAAATAAAAAATCTATACTTTCCTCCTAGGCGGGTGCCAGTCTTACACCACTCAGTCCGGTGTCCCCAACTGTCCCCTATCACAGCACTCCGGTCATCCTAGCAGCGCACCAACCAAAAGGAGGAAAGGCAGTCAGTTAAAAAATCCTGCCAGGGGTCAATAGCGTGATCCTGGACCAATCAGAGCTGATCCCTGGATGTCACATGGTTAGAGACATAATGCAAGTGGGCAAAAAAAATCTGCCCGCGCACAACGGCCACCGCGGGGGGGGGGTGGACTTTTGAGCACATGGAGATCAACGGGGCTGCTCCATTAACCCCTTCCCGACCCATGACGCCACGTAGGCGTCATGAAAGTCGGTGCCAATCCGACCCATGACGCCTATGTGGCGTCATGGAAAGATCGCGTCCCTGCAGGCCGGGTGAAAGGGTTAACTCCCATTTCACCCGATCTGCAGGGACAGGGGGAGTGGTAGTTCAGCCCAGGGGGGGTGGCTTCATCCCCCCGTGGCTACGATCGCTCTGATTGGCTGTTGAAAGTGAAACTGCCAATCAGAGCGATTTGTAATATTTCACCTATTATAACGGGTGAAATATTACAATCCAGCCATGGCCGATGCTGCAATATCATCGGCCATGGCTGGAAATACTAATGTGCCCCCACCCCACCCCACCGATCGCCCCCCCAGCCCTCCGATCTGTCCGGTACACTGCTCCGGCTCCCCTCTGTCCTGTGCTCCGCTCCCCCCCGTGCTCTTGTTCCCTTCCCCCTGTGCTTCAAACCCCCCCATGCCTCGATCACCCCCCTGCACTCCGATCCACCCCCCTCCGTGCTCCGTTCCACCCCCCCGTGCTCCGTTCCACCCCCCCGTGCTCCGTTCCACCCCCCCGTGCTCCGTTCCACCCTCCCGCTCTCCGATTCACCCCCCCATGCTCCGATCCCCCCCCGTGTTCCCCCCCCCCCCACCCTATCATACTTACCGATCCTGCCGGGGTCCGTCCGTCTTCTCCCCAGGCGTCGCCATCTTCCAAAATGGCGGGCGCATGCGCAGTGCGCCCGCCGAATCTGCCGGCCGGCAGATTCGTTCCAAAGTGCATTTTGATCACTGAGATA
Organism: Ranitomeya imitator; assembly: GCF_032444005.1. Taxonomy (NCBI): domain Eukaryota; kingdom Metazoa; phylum Chordata; class Amphibia; order Anura; family Dendrobatidae; genus Ranitomeya; species Ranitomeya imitator. The sequence goes on along the minus strand of NC_091291.1, from coordinate 116,796,840 downwards.
TAATCTATCTCAGTGATCAAAATAAAAAAATAATAAATGACCCCCCCCCTTGTCACCCCCATAGGTAGGGACAATAAAAAAAAATAAAGAATTTTTTTTTTCCACTAATGTTAGAATAGGGTTTGGGCTAGGGGTAGGGGTAGGGTTAGGGGTAGGGGTAGGGTTAGGGTTAGGGTTTCGGTATGTGCACACGTATTCTGGTCCTCTGCGGATTTTTCCGCTGCGGATTTGATAAATCCGCAGTGCTAAACCGCTGCGGATTTATGGCGGATTTACCGCGTTTTTTCTGCGCATTTCACTGCGGTTTTACAACTGCGATTTTCTATTTGAGCAGATGTAAAACCGCTGCGGAATCCGCACAAAGAAGTGACATGCTGCGGAATGTAAACCGCTGCGTTTCCGTGCAGTTTTTCCGCAGCGTGTGTACAGCGATTTTTGTTTCCCATAGGTTTACATTGAACTGTAAACTCATGGGAAACTGCTGCGGATCCGCAGCGTTTTCCGCAGTGTGTGCACATACCTTTAGAATTAGGCCATGTGCACACGGTGCGGATTTGGCTGCGGATCCGCAGTGGATTGGCCGCTGCGGATTCGCAGCAGTGTTCCATCAGGTTTACAGTACCAAGTAAACATATGGAAACCAAATCCGCTGTGCCCATGGTGCGGAAAATACCGCGCGGAAACGCTGCGTTGTATTTTCCGCAGCATGTCAATTCTTTGTGCGGATTCCGCAGCGTTTTACACCTGTTCCTCAATAGGAATCCGCAGGTGAAATCCGCACAAAAAACACTGGAAATCCGCGGAAAATCCGCAGGTAAAACCCAGTGCCTTTTACCTGCGGATTTTTAAAAAATGATGCTGAAAAATCTCACACGAATCCGCAACGTGGGCACATAACCTTAGGGTTAGGGTTGGAATTAGGGTTGTGGTTAGGGGTGTGTTGTGGTTAGGGTTGTGATTAGGGTTATGGCTACAGTTGGGATTAGGGTTAGGGGTGTGTTGGGGTTAGGGTTAGGGTTAGGGCTGTGATTAGGGTTATGGCTACAGTTGGGATTAGGGTTAGGGATGTGTTGGAGTTAGGGTTGTGGTTAGGGGTGTGTTGGGGTTAGGGTTGTGATTAGGGTTATGGCTACAGTTGGAATTAGGGTTGTGGTTAGGGTTAGGGGTGTGTTGGGGTTAGGGTTGTGGTTAGGGGTGTGTTGGGGTTAGGGTTGTGATTAGGGTTATGGCTACAGTTGGGATTAGGGTTAGGGGTGTGTTGGGGTTAGGGTTAGGGCTGTGATTAGGGTTATGGCTACAGTTGGGATTAGGGTTAGGGATGTGTTGGGGTTAGGGTTGTGGTTAGGGGTGTGTTGGGGTTAGGGTTGTGATTAGGGTTATGGCTACAGTTGGAATTAGGGTTGTGGTTAGGGTTAGGGGTGTGTTGGGGTTAGGGTTGTGGTTAGGGGTGTGTTGGGGTTAGGGTTGTGATTAGGGTTATGGCTACAGTTGGGATTAGAGTTAGGGGTGTGTTGGGGTTAGTGTTGGAGGTAGAATTGAGGGGTTACCACTGTTTAGGCACATCAGGGGTCTCCAAACGCAACATGGCGCCACCATTGATTCCAGCCAATCTCGTATTCAAAAAGTCAAATGGTGCTCCCTCAATTCCGAGCCCTGACGTGTGCCCAAACAGTGGTTTACCCCCACATATGGGGTACCAGCATACTCAGGATAAACTGCGCAACAATTACTGGGGTCCAATTTCTCCTGTTACCCTTGTGAAAATAAAAAAATGCTTGCTAAAACATCATTTTTGAGGAAAGAAAAATGATTTATTTTCACGGCTCTACGTTGTAAACGTCTGTGAAGCACTTGGGGGTTCAAAGTGCTCACCACATATCTAGATAAGTTCCTTGGGGGGTCTAGTTTCTAAAATGGGGTCACTTGTGGGGGGTTTCTACTGTTTAGCCACATCAGGGGCTCTGCAAACGCAACGTGACGCCCGCAGAGCATTCCATCAAAGTCTGCATTTCATAACGTCACTACTTCAATTCCGAGCCCCGGCATGTGCCCAAACAGTAGTTTACCCCCACATATGGGGTTTCACCGTACTCAGGAGAAACTGGACAACAAATATTGGAGTCAAATTTCTCCTGTTACCCTTGGGAAAATTAAAAAATTCTGGGCTAAATAATTATTTTTGAGGAAAGAAAACGTATTTATTATTTTCACGGCTCTGCATTATAAACTTCTGTGAAGCACTTGGGGGTTCAAAGTGCTCACCACACATTTAGATAAGTTCCTTTCGGGGTCTAGTTTCCAAAATGGGGTCACTTGTGGGGGGTTTCTACTGTTAAGCCACATCAGGGGCTCTGCAAACGCAACGTGACGCCCACAGAGCATTCCATCAAAGTCTGCATTTCAAAACGTCACTACTTCACTTCCGAGCCCCGACATGTGCCCAAACAGTGATTTACCCCCACATATGGGGTATCAGCGTACTCAGGAGAAACTGGACAACAAATTTTGGGGTCAAATTTCTCCTGATACCCTTGGGAAAATAAAAAATTGCAGGCTAAAAGATCATTTTTGAGAAAATATTTTTTTTTTTTAATTTTCATGGCTCTGCGTTATAAACTTCTGTGAAGCACTTGGGGGTTCAAAGTCCTCACCACACATCTAGATTAGTTCTTTTGGTGGACTAGTTTCCAAAATGGGGTCATTTCTGGGGGATCTACAATGTTTAGGCACACAGGGGCTCTCCAAACATGACATGGTGTCCGCTAATGATTGGAGCTAATTTTCCATTTAAAAAGCCAAATGGCGTGCCTTCCCTTCCGAGCCCTGCCGTGCGCCCAAACAGTGGTTTACCCCCACATATGCGGTATCAGCGTACTCAGGACAAACTGGACAACAACATTTGGGGTCCAATTTCTCCTATTACCCTTGGCAAAATAGGAAATTCCAGGCTAAAAAATCATTTTTGAGGAAAGAAAAATTATTTTTTATTTTCATGGCTCTGCGTTATAAACTTCTGTGAAGCACCTGGGGGTTTAAAGTACTCAATATGCATCTAGATAAGTTCCTTGGGGGGTCTAGTTTCCAAAATGGGTTCACTTGTGGGGGAGCTCCAATGTTTAAGCACACAGGGGCTCTCCAAACGCGACATGGTGTCCGCTAATAATTGGAGCTAATTTTCCATTCAAAAAGTCAAATGGCGCGCCTTCCCTTCCGAGCCCTGCCGAGTGCCCAAACAGTGGTTTACCCCCACATATGAGGTATCGGCGTACTCGGGAGAAATTGCCCAACAAATTTTATGATCCATTTTATCCTATTGCCTATGTGATAATGAAAAAATTGAGGCGAAAAGAATTTTTTTGTGGAAAAAAAGTACTTTTTCATTTTTAAAGATCAATTTGTGAAGCACCTGAGAGTTTAAAGTGCTCACTAGGCATCTAAATAAGTTCCTTGGGGGGTCTAGTTTCCAAAATGGGGTCACTTGTGGGTGAGCGCCAATGTTTAGGCACACAGGAGCTATCCAAACGCGACATGGTGTCCGCTAACGATGGAGATAATTTTTCATTCAAAAAGTCAAATGGCGCTCCTTCCCTTCCGAACCTTACCATGTGCCCAAACAGTGGTTTACCCCCACATATGAGGTATCAGTGTACTCAGGAGAAATTGCCCAACAAATTGTAGGATCCATTTTATCCTGTTGCCCATGTGAAAATGAAAATATTGAGGCTAAAATAATTTTTTTGTGAAAAAAAGTACTTTTTCGTTTTTACGGATCAATTTGTGAAGCACCTGGGGGTTCAAAGTGCTCACTATGCATCTAGATAAGTTCCCTGGGGCGTCTAGTTTCCAAAATGGGGTCACTTGTGGGGGAGCTCCAATTTTTAGGCACACGGGGGCTCTCCAAACGTGACATGGTGTCCGCTAAAGAGTGGAGCCAATTTTTGATTCAAAAAGTCAAATGGCGCTCCATCCCTTCCAAGCCCTGCCGAGCGCCCAAACAGTGGTTTACCCCCACATATGAGGTATCAGCGTACTCAGGACAAATTGGACAACAACTTACGTGGTTCAGTTTCTCCTTTTACCATTGGGAAAATAAAAAAATTGTTGCTAAAATTTTTGTGACTAAAAAGTTAAATGTTAATTTTTTCCTTCCATGTTGCTTCTGCTGCTGTGAAGCACCTGAAGGGTTAATAAACTTCTTGAATGTGGTTTTGAGTACCTTGAGGGGTGCAGTTTTTAGAATGGTGTCACTTTTGGGTATTTTCAGCCATATAGACCCCTCAAACTGACTTCAAATGTGAGGTGGTCCCTAAAAAAAATGGTTTTGTAAATTTCGTTGTAAAAATGAGAAATCGCTGGTCAAATTTTAACCCTTATAACTTCCTAGCAAAAAAAAATTTTGTTTCCAAAATTGTGCTGATGTAAAGTAAACATGTGGGAAATGTTATTTATTAACTATTTTGTGTCACATAACTCTCTGGTTTAACAGAATAAAAATTCAAAATGTGAAAATTGCGAAATTTTCAAAATTTTCGCCAAATTTCCGTTTTTATCACAAATAAACACATAATTTATTGACCTAAATTTACCACTAACATTAAGCCCAATATGTCACGAAAAAACAATCTCAGAACCGCTAGGATCCGTTGAAGCGTTCCTGAGTTATTACCTCATAAAGGGACACTGGTCAGAATTGCAAAAAACGGCAAGGTCTTTAAGGTCAAAATAGGCTGGGTCATGAAGGGGTTAATGATGGAAATTTCTTGCAACCGGTGATGACTCAGAGTTGACTCTCAAAATATAGCAAATAGCTGCAGAATTTTCCTTTAAAGATGATTATTATGTTGTTGTTTTTTTTAAAGAAATAACCCTTTACTTTCACCCTAGTTAATAAGAACAGATAAAAGTTTTTGCTTTATTTCCCGGTTGACTTTCTGGATCATGTTTGCTCTACCAAGTTGTTTTCGCCTAATAAAGTAAATGTTGCTATTAATGATAACACAGGACTATCTGTTCATGAAACCTTTAAGAAGATAAATCCCATGCAAAATACATTCAAGGTCTCTGAACCCGTAAGTTTCACAAGGACCTTCATGTCATTCAATGTGTATGAGGCCTACAATGTGGACTCTTCCTCACATATGCCAGAGTTCTCAGCAATGCTCATGTAAATCGCACTAAATCAGAGCACCTGCGCTATGTTACAGCAGAACAATCAGATTGCTAGCAAAAATAATGTTCCGGATAATAATAACGTCCCTTTAAAGGGAACCTGTCGGCTAGTTTTTAGACACTTGCGGGGCCAGCACTGGTCTCTGCTCTTTCCATCTCGTCTTACATTGTGCATTGACAGTGCGCTCTGTTGCCAGTTCGTTACTTCTGATCATAGCCGGCGACAGAGCGCACTGTCACTCTGCACTGAGAAGATAGGTGCATAAAAAAATAGGCATTGCTCCTTACCCTTAGCTGATATACACTGTACCCTGTAAAGTTTTACTTTTTTTTTCGTTTATGAACTGCTATTGCGTATTACTAAGGTTTTTCATGCTTCAAGGAATGTACGTTAGTATCAAATAATTGATTAATATTTATCCTCTTTGCATATTCATTAATATAAAATGCTCGATACAAACAATAACTCTCAGATCAGCCAATTTTTTCCATTTATCATGAGCAATTTTTCATCTTCAGCCTTAGATCTAGAACGGTGCTTTCCAGATAATTTCTATTGATCATCCAAAGGTGGTAAGTAGGCGCAGGAGCCCATTTAGGAAGTATTTGCTGGTGTCCTGTGCAGTTTATTATGCAGTATTCTGCTGTTTCTCACTTTCTAAGTGGATTCTCTTTCAATATCATATGATATTGGTGGAGCGACATCTGACTGCACTCAGTGAATACAGTTAATTAATTCTGAACTTCCTCTGGTATCTGTCATTTAGGACCGATGGTATGGGAGGCAGAAACACTAACAGTGAGCTACAGGCTGCGCTCTTGTCTATGGGAAGAATTCACTCTACCTAAATACCTCTCTAGTATTCTTCTTTAGAGACATATTGTACTATATTATATATATAATATGTACTATTACTATATATAAATATATTTGCCAGTACAATTTTAGGTAGAAAAGATGCTGAAAAGTAAGAGTTTTTTTATTTCCATAAAGTTACTAAAAAATAATAACAGAAAAACAATTACAATAATCATTTTTTTTTTAAATAAACTTTTGTAAAAAAAATTGTCACAAACCAGAAAATAACATAAACATATTTGCTATTCCCATAATGATAAAAAATTCCATACGATACAATGAACATCTTATTTATGGTGATTGGTGGATGATGATTTACATCATCAAGGAGTTTTTTTTTTTAATTTACTAATTATTAAAGTAAAAAAGTTTAATGATTACAAATAGGCATGGCAAAATGGCCACTAAAAATACAGTACATATAGAAAAATCCCACTAGATCTCACATACAGATGATAATTGTTATGGCAATGAAAATGGGATTTTTTTGGTACATTTCTCCTTCTTAAGATATGGAGCTTTTTTTTTATTGTTCTTTATTAAGAAAAAATATATGTGTTGTGGTTGATCGGCTCAGTCAGCTGTGCTCGGAGGTAGACACGGGAACACTGTCTCTTTAAGATCTTCACTGGTTTATTATATATGCGGCATATACCATGGTAAAGTAAAAATAACCACGGCCCTTTGGGCAAAAACAGGAAAACAAAACAAAATGGTAACGTAAAGCATAGACCTTGTGGTAGCGGAGATCTGCCCACTCAGGGTTAGAAAATCACATGGTTCAGGTTAATACAGGCACAAAGACTTCTCTAGAGTAAACCTCTCCAGGCACACTGAACACTGAATGCCTCAGGAGGTTGACTATTTAGATCCCAGACCACACCCTGGGGTGGAGATAAGGTGGACAGCCTTCCACCCATTCTATGGTTGTCCAATAAAAACCAGCCCTTAAAATGGCCAATTAACCCCTTTCAACACATAGTGGGCTGGAGCAAACTTCTGGGTTTCAAATCCCTGAAGCCTAATAGCCTCAGTGAAACATATCTCCACTCCAGCACTTTGCCAGTGACTTTGTCACGTATGTAATTTTTAGATGTGTGTGTAATGCACCATAGTTATGCGTTTGTGTATATGGGAGGGGAAGGACACACGTTCTGCAAAGCTTCCCTTGACTGTCAGTGTTCACTCCTGTAAATAGGCAACCCAAAGATGGATTCTGCGTCAAATTAAATTACACACACGTTTTCATGTAACACAAAGACCCAGAGAAATAATCACATTAATCCGTTTATTTTTACACCCCGAGATATACATTTTATCAAAATGTCTGTAAATGTTACATACATTACAGTATGAGAAAAATGGAAGAGAGAACATATTAGACAATCAATATGATTTTATGATACATATATATATATTTCTATGTGAAATGACATTCCGGCCAATTTACGTATGCATCGGCCACACATTTTATCTAGATAAAGGAAGATTTATGATGAGGTAGATCAGCTTAACAAAAGAAAGAAAAATAGAAAAATTCCTTCAATCTCACTTTTGCTAATCCAGTATATTAGGACTAACATTTTATAGGATGTCAGAAATCCAGAAGCAGGGGAATGATTGGACGCAGCTACTTTAAATGACTCTTCTGGTTAAAAAAAATAAAAATATGATAAAAGCATGTGAAGTATTAATATTTTAATTTGAGTTGAGGTTTTTCAAATGGAATCTGAACACATTGAACCAGTGGCGAAATATGGGGCACTGAGATCAACATTTTATAGGGCCACAAAACTTCTGTCCCCCCATATCAGTCTCAGCCTTTTCCATTATAAACTGGAATAGAAATATTGAAGTTTTCGGTGGATCTCTAGGGAATTTCATAAATGCTTTTTTTTTTGTGGTGCCTTTCCAATGACCAAGAATATTTTATAATTCATTTACTATGGCATTAAAGGGTTTTCCCATCTCCAAGATCCTATCACAATAGGTAGTAGGTGTAATAATAACAATATTAGCAAATACCTCCAATTAGAAATGCAGTATAGTTTTTCTGATTAGCTATGTCACTTAACCCATGTGATGTGTAGGACACTCGGTTGCTTGTTAGTGGTCGCACCCATAGATATCTAAGCTACTGTAATGCCCTGCACATGGGGTAAACGTCATAGCTAATCAGAAGAACTATATTCCATTTCTAATTGGTTATATTTGCTAATATTATTATTACACCTGATACATACTGGGATAGGATCTTGAAGATGGGAATACACATATAAGTCCCATAGACCAAAACAATATAGTCAACATCCTTATTGAAACCTGATATTAGTTGCTTTGTAGATGGATTCTTCCTAAGCTTGACTTTCCACGGGTGACCCAGTGAATGCAACCAAAAAAATAGCGCAAATAATATTTTTATCACATCGGTCAAAGAGATAGCATCAACCGAGTAATATTAAGGCTCGTTAACTACTTCTCGGAACATCATTAATGTCCTGGGAAAAAGAGTAAGATCTAAAGAGCTGGTTAACATTTAACGCAGGAAAAAAATACACCCAAAAATGTCGTCGGACTTGAGATTTCTAATAACTTGTCAGTTCTGGTTCCCGATGGAAAGAGAAGAGATTGCTGAGGTGTGGTCATAGTTATGATAATTTTATAGTACAGGAACCATGCCAAGGACAAAAGAAACAAAGAGTACCTTCTGGAAGAGATATTCTGATAATGTGGAGAAGGTCAAATGTACTACGTGAATGTGCTTACATCAGACATGTGAGTGAAAGTGAACTTATCCCATACACAGCAGCATAAAAAAGTAATATTTTCTGCTTTATTCACCCATTCTGTTACTCTTTGATTCCATTTTTGTGATATGGATACACTTTTACATATACAGGCTATACATATACATCCCCGACTAACAAACATCCGACTTATGTACAACTCATACGTTACAAACATCAGATGTTAAAAAAAAAAAAATCACCCCTTATACTTGAGCACTCACCTCTCTCATTGCTGCTCATCACCCGCCTTCTGGTCCTCTTCTTTCGACTATCGCGAGCCACATATCCAGACTTTTCACTATAGACCAGAATTTCCAAATGTGTCCATGCCACTGTGCGTCATAACGTTGCAATGTCAATGTCACGACATTAGGATGTGTAGTGACTTCCAGGGCATGGACACAGCCGGAAATTCTGGCTAATAGTGAAGAGACTTGGGATGCGGCACACAACGAAGAAAAGAAGAGGACTGCATGGTGTGAAATGAGCTGCAGGTAGACCTGTGAGGTCAACGATGAGGTGAGTACTAGTGTGTTTGTTTTTTCCTGGTCCCGTTCCAACTTGACTGCAAATTCACGTTACGTTCTGGATAGGGACAGTAGGTTTCTTCATAACCCAAGTTGTGTTCAAGTCGGAACAGGTCAGGGGACTGTCTGTAGAATTAAAGTGTATTTGGTATTCTATTTTGCTTCCCATTTATTGGATCCAACAGGTTTTTAGTGACAACTTATGGGTTCCCAAAGCCGATTCATAAGGGTCTTGAAGAAAATTGACCAACCAGATGTTCAGTCATAGTCTGGGTATATTCTAAGTACTAGGACCGTAAGAAAAAGACCAAAAAATGGTGTAGTTCTCATCTCCTCCAAGGTGCTGGGAAATGAAACCTTAATTATACCATTTATTAACTTTTATATAAACTAAACTTTCACTCCTTATGGGTCACCAAACATACAAAAACTGTGAGAAATTTTGTTTGAAAATTCAGAATCCAGTCGGCACGGCGTTACTGAAGGCAACTCGGAATCCAGTCTCCACGGCGTTACTGAAGGCAACTCGGAATCCAGTCCACACGGCGTTACTGAAGGCAACTCGGAATCCAGTCCGCACGGCGTTACTGAAGGCAACTCGGAATCCAGTCTGCATGGCGTTACTGAAGGGAACTCGGAATCCAGTCCACATGGCATTACTGAAGGCAACTCGGAATCCAGTCCACACGGCATTACTGAAGGCAACTCGGAATTCAGTCTGCACGGCGTTACTGAAGGCAACTCGGAATCCAGTCCGCACGGCGTTACTGAAGGGAACTCGGAATCCAGTCCGCACGGCGTTACTGAAGGCAACTCGGAATCCAGTCCACACGGCGTTACTGAAGGGAACTCGGAATCCAGTCCACACGGCATTACTGAAGGCAACTCGGAATCCAGTCCGCACAGCGCTACTGAAGGGAACTCGGAATCCAGTCCACACGGCATTACTGAAGGCAACTCGGAATCCAGTCCGCACAGTGTTACTGAAGGGAACTTGGAATCCAGTCCGTAGGACGTTACTGAAGGGAACTTGGAATCCAGTCCGCACAGCATTACTGAAGGCAACTCGGAATCCAGTGCACACGGCGTTACTGAAGGCAACTCGGAATCCAGTCCGCAGGACGTTACTGAAGGGAACTCGGTATCCAGTCCACATGGCATTACTGAAGGGAACTCAGAATCCAGTCCGCACGGCGTTACTGAAGGCAACTCGGAATCCAGTCCACACTGCGTTACTGAAGGGAGCTCGGAATCCAGTCCACACAGCATTACTGAAGGCAACTCGGAATCCAGTCCACACGGCGTTACTGAAGGCAACTCGGAATCCAGTCCGCAGGACATTACCGAAGGGAACTCGGTATCCAGTCCACATGGCATTACTGAAGGGAACTCGGAATCCAGTCCGCACGGCGTTACTGAAGGCAACTCGGAATCCAGTCCACACGGCGTTACTGAAGGGAGCTCAGAATCCAGTCCACACAGCATTACTGAAGGCAACTCGGTATCCAGTCCACACGGCATTACTGAAGGCAACTCGGAATCCAGTCCGCAGGACGTTACTGAAGGGAACTTGGAATCCAGTCCGCATGGCGTTACTGACGGGAACTCGGAATCCAGTCTGCACGGCGTTACTGAAGGGAACTTGGAATCCAGTCCGCATGGCATTACTGAAGGGAACTCGGAATCCAGTCCGCAGGACGTTACTGAAGGGAACTCGGAATCCAGTCCACACGACGTTACTGAAGGGAACTCGGAATCCAGTCTGCACAGCGTTACTGAAGGGAACTCGGAATCCAGTCTGCACGTCGTTACTGAAGGGAACTTGGAATCCAGTCCTCACAGCATTACTGAAGGCAACTCGGAATCATGTCCATACGGCGTTACTGAAGGGAACTCGGAATCCAGTCCGCACGTCGTTACTGAAGGCAAGTTTCGAAAAAAACAACTGTATGTACGACAGGGAAATTCAAATAAGTCTCTCTTGCACTTGCACAGTAGGCACATTTTTTCCATCAGGGTCTGACGAACCATCTGCGGGGATGACGTATGGATTCACATTTTTATCTTCCTCCTTTTTCAAGCCGTACTTCCTGTAGCCAACGATGATCAACATGGCACCGACGTCAAACACCAACTCTGCGATCTCTACAACTGACAGCACCGAGGATCCAAACCAAAAGCTCCACTGGCTTCCCATAGTAGAAAGCAGGTTGTAAACCTATAAAGACAAATTTACATAGTGGTTAGTTAGTGGTTTCAATGTTTTTAAAGACCATGCTCAACTTTGCATCCACTGTCCTAAAGAATCTAAAAAAAAAATGAGACTTTAAAATTAGTTTGGTTGAAAATATGAAAAAAAAGAAGGATTATATTGCCAATTTAGCATGGATGTTCATAGTAAGTACTAGATGGCAGCCCGATTCTAAAGAATCGGGAGTCTAGAATCCATATATACTTGAAATTCGGCAGGAGCTTGAAGAGCAACATCACTGGGCCCGCCTCCACGCAGTAGAAACTTGCTGTGAGGTAAAAATTCAAAAATCACACCAAAATGGCGGGCGGAGTGTGTCACAGTACGGCACGTTTCTGATTGGTCGCTCGCAGCAGGCGGCAACCAATCAGACACTGGACACTGTTGACGTCACTTATCTCCGGACATTAGCTCCGGACATTAGCTCCGGACATTAGCTCCGGACATTAGCTCTGGACATTAGCTCCGGACAAAGCCACGGAAGTTGGCACAAATTGCAGGAAGTAGTATTCTAGGCAATTATATATAAGATAACGGCCTCTTCAGGTTGAAGAGAACAGACAGATACAGTATTACTACTGCAGAGACATCTTAAACTGATTTTCCGTTGCAGGACTTTCTACAATGAATCTCCAATATTCTCTGAACACTTACATTTATTGCAGGCATTTCATCAAATGACCGGAGACCCAGTTCTTGGAAATATACATTAAGTCTGGCAATATCATTTCTAGGAAAGATGAGAGTAACAGGATCATTTATTTTTATTCAAAGCATCTATCTATCTACAGTCATGGCCGAAAGTGTTGGCACCCTTGAAAATGATTCAGAAAAGGAAGTATTTCTTCCAGAAAATTATCGCAAATGCATATTTTGTTATACATATGTTTATTTCCTTTGTGTGTATTGGAACACCATTAAAAAACTGAGGAAAAAAAGACAAATTGGACATGATCTCACTCTGAAGGGATAGAAAAATGCTGCATTTCTCACAGCAAAATGCGACATGTGAACAAAGCCTAACACTCTGTTTCTTCCACATATAGTGAAAATGAGTCCTGGAAAAAACAATGATGGAATTGCTGTTGTATTTAGTTATTTAGTTACTAGATGGCAGCCCGATTCTAAAGAATCGGGAGTCTAGAATCCATATATACTTTATTTATTCAAATGTAAGAATAATACAATTAATAAATAATAGTAAGAAAGAACAAAAATAATAGGCAGTATATGGAGAAAACACCAAACAAAAGTTCAAAATTGGTGTGAAAATGTCACTGAACCACTTCACAACTAAATATATATAGTTTTGGTAAATGGTATTATCATTTTTTTGACGAAATTCGGCAGGAGCTTGAAGAGCAACGTCACTGGGCCCGCCTCCACGCAGTAGAAACTTGCTGTGAGGTAAAAATTCAAAAATCACACCAAAATGGCGGGCGGAGTGTGTCACAGTACGGCACGTTTCTGATTGGTCGCTCGCAGCAGGCGGCAACCAATCAGACACTGGACACTGTTGACGTCACTTATCTCTGGACATTAGCTCCGGACATTAGCTCCGGACAGGAAGTTGGCACAAATTGCAGGAAGTAGTATTCTAGGCAATTATATATTAGATATACAGTGGGGCAAAAAAGTATTTAGTCAGTCAGCAATAGTGCAAGTTCCACCACTTAAAAAGATGAGAGGCGTCTGTAATTTACATCATAGGTAGACCTCAACTATGGGAGACAAACTGAGAAAAAAAAATCCAGAAAATCACATTGTCTGTTTTTTTAACAATTTATTTGCATATTATGGTGGAAAATAAGTATTTGGTCAGAAACAAACAATCAAGATTTCTGGCTCTCACAGACCTGTAACTTCTTCTTTAAGAGTCTCCTCTTTCCTCCACTCATTACCTGTAGTAATGGCACCTGTTTAAACTTGTTATCAGTATAAAAAGACACCTGTGCACACCCTCAAACAGTCTGACTCCAAACTCCACTATGGTGAAGACCAAAGAGCTGTCAAAGGACACCAGAAACAAAATTGTAGCCCTACACCAGGCTGGGAAGACTGAATCTGCAATAGCCAACCAGCTTGGAGTGAAGAAATCAACAGTGGGAGCAATAATTAGAAAATGGAAGACATACAAGACCACTGATAATCTCCCTCGATCTGGGGCTCCACGCAAAATCCCACCCCGTGGGGTCAGAATGATCACAAGAACGGTGAGCAAAAATCCCAGAACCACGCGGGGGGACCTAGTGAATGAACTGCAGAGAGCTGGGACCAATGTAACAAGGCTTACCATAAGTAACACACTACGCCACCATGGATTCAGATCCTGCAGTGCCAGACGTGTCCCACTGCTTAAGCCAGTACATGTCCGGGCCCGTCTGAAGTTTGCTAGAGAGCATTTGGATGATCCAGAGGAGTTTTGGGAGAATGTCCTATGGTCTGATGAAACCAAACTGGAACTGTTTGGTAGAAACACAACTTGTCGTATTTGGAGGAAAAAGAATACTGAGTTGCATCCATCAAACACCATACCTACTGTAAACATGGTGGTGGAAACATCATGCTTTAGGGCTGTTTCTCTGCAAAGGGGCCAGGACGACTGATCCGGGTACATGAAAGAATGAATGGGGCCATGTATCGTGAGATTTTGAGTGCAAACCTCCTTCCATCAGCAAGGGCATTGAAGATGAAACGTGGCTGGGTCTTTCAACATGACAATGATCCAAAGCACACCGCCAGGGCAACGATGGAGTGGCTTCGTAAGAAGCATTTCAGGGTCCTGGAGTGGCCTAGCCAGTCTCCAGATCTCAACCCTATAGAAAACCTTTGGAGGGAGTTGAAAGTCCGTGTTGCCAAGCGAAAAGCCAAAAACATCACTGCTCTAGAGGAGATCTGCATGGAGGAATGGGCCAACATACCAACAACAGTGTGTGGCAACCTTGTGAAGACTTACAGAAAACGTTTGACGTCTGTCATTGCCAACAAAGGATATATTACAAAGTATTGAGATGAAATTTTTTTTCTGACCAAATACTTATTTTCCTCCATAATATGCAAATAAAATGTTAAAAAACAGACAATGTGATTTTCTAGATTTTTTTTTTTCTCAGTTTGTCTCCCATAGTTGATGTCTACCTATGATGTAAATTACAGACGCCTCTCATCTTTTTAAGTGGTGGAACTTGCACTATTGCTGACTGACTAAATACTTTTTTGCCCCACTGTATATACTAGCTGAAGAGCCCGGCATTGCCTGGGCATAGTAAATATCTGGGATTAGTTATAGCACCTCACTTCTCTTATTTTCCCATCACGCCTCTCATTTTCCCCCTCACATCTCTCATTTTCCCCCTCACTCCTCTCATTTTCCCCCTCACTCCTCTCATTCCCCCCTAACACTTGTCATTTCGACCTCACATCTGTCATTTTCCCTCACTCCTCTCATTTTGCACTCACACCTTTTCATTTTCATCTCACACCTCTCATTTTCCCCTCAGTATATACATGTTTGTCATCTCGTACCGTATGTCATCTCCTGTATATAGTATATACCTGTATGTCATCTCCCCTGTAAATAGTATATACCTGCTGTATGTCATCTCCTCCTGTAAATTGTATATACCTATGTGTGATATACTGCGGGGGCTGTGCGATATACTACATGGGCAGTGTAATATACTGTGTTCTGTCTTCATACACGTTGATACGGTGTGTGATCCGACATATGGCATAAACCACTTCTGTCTCCCAAATAAGCAGACTGTTCTCTGTAGTCTAACTTGTTTATTGGTAAACATGAGCGCGGTAAAACTATAAGAATACAAATGATTTGAGTAAGTATTGGGCAAATAATAACATGACTGCAACTAACAGGGAAAGCATACAGGATGATGCAACTTCTATAATAACTACATACAGCAGGTAACTGAAATCACATTTCCTGTGTACTGGCTGCTATACAGTTAATCACACTCTGTACAACATTACATAGCAAGAACAGGGATAATGGTCTTACCGGATAATCTTAACCGGAATGGCAAGTAAGTGAGGTAGTTCAACACAGCAGATTAACACGTGTGTCCAGGGAAATACACATAGAGAAGATGGAGTTTCCCCTTCCCATGATACCTTGGTGAATCCCAGAATGCAACACTCTAATAGTTACTGAAAAACACAGGTAATAAATGTAACCACCACTGGGTGGTGCTATAACACAGCAAAACCAAAACTATGGTATTAAACCTTTTTAATACAAGATATGAACCTGTCCTTCTCTAGAAAGGGCAGAACACTCCCCGCTTGGCATCAACTGATGCCACCCACAGGTTCTTTTGGTGAAAACAGTAAGACAAGTTCCGCAACTGGTCTGAGGAATAGTTTACTCTCCCCGGACTTGCCTACTTTGACCTCAACCTTACGCACTTTCC
Organism: Ranitomeya imitator; assembly: GCF_032444005.1. Taxonomy (NCBI): domain Eukaryota; kingdom Metazoa; phylum Chordata; class Amphibia; order Anura; family Dendrobatidae; genus Ranitomeya; species Ranitomeya imitator. The sequence goes on along the minus strand of NC_091291.1, from coordinate 116,780,815 downwards.
CATCTTTGCTTGGGAATATTTTAGTGATGAGGCCTAGTGGCCACTCATTACGGTGAGACTGGCTGTCTTTCATGAGAACGACATCGCCGGTTTTGATGTTTGGTTTGTCGGTCTGCCACTTCTTCCTGGGTTGTAAGGTGGAGAGGTACTGCTTCCTCCATCTGTCCCAGAAGGTATTGGAGAGACTTTGGACTTGTCTCCATTGTCGTCTGTAGAGGTCTTTGTTGCTAAATTCTCCAGGTGGAGCGCTGAGAACGCTGGCTTTCTGAGTAAGTAACATGGCAGGAGTGAGAATGGTCGGATCCTCAGAGTCACTAGAAAGTGAAGTCAATGGTCTAGCATTAATGATCGCCGAAACTTCTGCCAGGAATGTGGTCAAACTTTCATGTGTGAGTCTTGCGCTACCTGCTTGCAAGAAGATGGAGTCAAGGATTCTGCGTGCCATTCCTATCATCCTCTCCCAAGCACCTCCCATGTGAGAAGAGTGTGGAAGATTGAAAGTCCAGGTGCATCCCTGCTCGTTCAAGTATCTTTCCACACTGGTGGTGTCTAGGTTGGAAGGAATTTGAAGTTCTTTCACTGCTCCTACAAAGTTGGTACCTCTATCGGAGCGTATGTGCTTCACGGGCCCTCTGATGGCGATGAAACGTCGGAGTGCATTTATAAACCCTGAAGTGTCCATGGACTCAATTACTTCGATGTGGACTGCTCTGATGGACATACAGGTGAACATAACCGACCAGCGTTTGGCGTTGGCTTGGACTCTTCTAGTGTGCCGTGCAACCACAGACCATGGCCTGAATACGTCCAGTCCGACGTTGGTAAAAGGAGGTTCTGTACTAAGTCTGTCTGGTGGGAGATTGGCCATCTTTGGCTTTTGAGTCCCACCACGGAGTTTGCGACAAATCACACAGTTGTAAATGAGTTTACTCACGCATCGCTTAGCTCCAACTATCCATAATCCAGCCGTTCGTAGATTTCCTTCAGTAAATAGTCGGCCCTGATGTTTCACCAAGACGTGGTGATGTTGCACAAGCAGGGTCGTGACATGATGATGTCCAGGAATTACTATAGGGTGTTTCTCCCCAAATTCCATTTCAGCTTCTTGAAGACGACCTCCAATTCTTAACAGCCCATCTTGGTCTATGATTGGATCAAGCTTCTTCAAGACACTGTCTCTAGAGACAGGTTGGTTTTTATTGAGGTTATCTATTTCTTTGGCGTAACATTCACGCTGTATGGTACGAATTATAACGTTCTTGCAATTTTCCATGTTTGGAACGGTAAAGGCAAGCTTGCAGTGGTGCCAACCTTTGCAAGGTTCCTGGATGGCGGGTGACGTTGACTTGTAGGATCGAGCCGCATGAATTAAACAAGCGAGGGCACGAACAAGCGAGTTCCAAGTTGAGAACCTATTGAAACGGTGGGATTTGAAGTGATTGTCTTTAGTCACCGTACGTAGGACGGATACCTGAGGGCGGATTTCTTTATCTGCCTCCGGATCTACCAGCTCAAAGATGTTTGACTCGTCCGTGTATGGCGTCGAACGGTGTAAGAATGTTGGGCCAGTAAACCAGGTTGTGTCCTTAAGGTGTCTTGCTTCAATGGATCTGGTTGCGTGGTCCGCAGGGTTGTGGTTTGTGGACACATAATGCCACTGTTTAGGGTCGGTGGATCTCCTGATCCTTAGCACCCGATTGCTGACATAGACATAGAAACGACGAGTTTCATTGCAAATGTACCCCAACACTACCTTACTGTCAGTGTAGAACTCGATTTCTTTGACCTCCAGGTCCATTTCTGTCGAGATAAGCTCAGCTAACTCTACTGCTAACACAGCTGCACAGAGTTCCAGTCTGGGTACTGTCTGTTCACGGAGTGGGGCCAATTTTGTCCGGCTCATAACAAGCCTCACGTGGCATTGTTCATTGATGTCAGTAGTTTTCAAATACGCCACTGCTGCAATTGCTTTGGTTGAGGCATCGCAGAAGATACAAAGCCTTTGCATCTTGATTTCTGTTGATGGCACAGAAGCATATGGTCGTGCAACGTAGAGACTTGACAGGGCTTCTAAAGAGTTCTTCCATCTTACCCACAAGTCTCTTTTCTCACTGGGAAGCGGATCATCCCAATCGGACGTCTCTTGGGTGAAGTCTCTCAACATCATTTTACCTTGGATAGTTACGGGAGTTACAAATCCCAGAGGATCGTACAAGCTGTTCACAACGGACAGGACGCCTCTACGCGTGAAAGGTTTCTCTTCTTCGCTGATCTGGAAGGTGAATGCATCCTTTTTCAAATCCCAAAGTAAACCCAGGCTCCGCTGCATAGGAAGGGAGTCCGTGCTTAAATCCAAGTCTTTTAAATCGGTTGAGTAATCTTGAGAGGGAAAGGCTGCCATTAGTTTTTGGCTGTTGGAAGCAATTTTGTGCAACCTCAAATTGGATGAAGCGAGCATTTCTTGTGCCCTTTTCAGGAGACTGACTGCCGACTCATCTGTGGGTGTGGATTTCAGGCAGTCATCTACGTAGAAATCCTTTTCCACAAAAGATCTTACATCCGATCCATACTTTGCTTCACCCTCTCTGGCTGAATGTCTAAGCCCATAGATAGCGACAGCAGGGGAAGGGCTGTTCCCGAAGATGTGTACCTTCATACGATATTCCACGATGTCCTTGTAGGGGTCATTATCGCGGTACCAGAAAAACCTCAAGTAGTTTCTGTGTTCTTCTTTAACAAGGAAGCAGTGAAACATCTGTTGTATGTCGGCCGTAAATGCTACTGCATCTTTGCGGAAACGAAGGAGTACTCCCAGAAGTCTGTTGTTGAGGTCTGGACAAGATAGAAAGACATCGTTTAAAGAAACACCTTCGTATCTGGCACTTGAGTCAAATACCACTCTTATCTGACCAGGTTTCTTCGGATGATACACGCCGAAAATAGGTAAGTACCAACATTCCTCGGAATCTTGAAGTACAGGTGCAATTTCCACGTGGCCACTCTGGAATATTCTCTCCATGAAGGTAAAGAAGTGTTCTTTTGTCTCTGGTGACTTCTGCAGTTTGCGTGTAAGGGAGACAAATCGACTGTACACAAGTTCTCTGTTGTTGGGTAAGCGTTGCCTCTGTGGTTTGAATGGTAAAGGTGCGACCCAACTCTTTGATTCATCTCTTACTATCTCTCGCTCCATGATGTCCAAGAACAGTCTGTCCTCTATGGACGTTGCTACCTGGTTGTCTTCTTTTGTCCTGTGGAAAACTGTGCACCCTATATGATCTTGCTCACCGTCGCATGCATGGTCTTCACAGGAGGGATCAGCTAACGGACAAGATGGAGGGGTGTTGTGTGGCAATTCTTTAATCAGGGAACTGCTCTCGCATGGCTGGAAGAGAGACGGGCGTCCATTCTTGAGGGTATTGGTGAGCATGCTGTTGACTGATGTCGGCTTGTGTGCTCCACCCAAACAGACGTCTCCCACAATGACCCATCCTAGGTCAAGTCTCTGAGCATATGGGGCATTTTGTGGGCCGTTGATCTGTCCTCTAGCCTTGTGGACCCGTAGAATGTCTCTTCCGAGGAGTAAGACGATAGGGGCTCCTTGGTCAAGCTCCGGTATCAGGTGAGCTATACGTCTCAAGTGGGTATGATGAGCTGCTACCTCTGGTGTAGGTATCTCAGACCTGTTGTCAGGAATTTGATTGCACTCCAGTATCGATGGCAAGGATAAGCAGGTTTGACCGTCTATAGACTCTACTTTGAATCCGGTCGCCTTTCTCCCCGCCGTCTCGACAGTACCTGCACATGTCTTCAAGGAGTACGGAGAGCCGGGACCAGCAATGTTGAAGGTGTTGAAGAAAAAGGACTTAGCTAGAGACCTGTTACTCTGATCGTCCAAGATTGCATATACCTTGATTGCCTTATCTCGTTGGCTCGCTGGGAATACTCTGACAAGACAGATCTTCGAGCAGGATCTTCCTGCTACAAGTTTCTTGCAGATCTCTGTACACTGAGAAGTGACCACTGGGGTGTCAATGTCAGTGTCCGTCTGTTTTTCGGCAGACTCTTCTACTCGTGACGATACCCCTGAGGGTGGTCCAGGGTGTAGAGCCGTGTTGTGCTCCGCACTACTGCATTCTGCGCATTTCACACTGGTTTCACAGTTCTTGGCGAAGTGTAAGGTAGTCGCGCAGCATCTGAAGCATATCTTGTTTTCCTTTAGGAAGCTCTTACGGTCTTCTAGAGGCTTCTCCCTGAAGGCTCTACATTTTAGTAGAGGATGAGGTTTCTTGTGTAGGGGGCAGTGTTTGCTGGGATCCTGAGGTTTGTCCTCCTCTGGAGAGGACTTACTTGCCCTGTAAGGAAAACCTGTGGAGGTAACATTAGTTTTGTGTACTGCCACTGGTGTTTTACTGGGTTTTACACCGGAGGCAGTGGTACATGACATAGTGAAATCGAAACTGGGGTCATTTCTAACTTTAGCCTGCTGAGCAACAAAGTCTACAAACACCCTGAAAGGAGGAAATGGCACCTTATGAGCCTGTTTGTAACGGGACCCGTGACTGACCCACTTTTCTTGTAAATTGTAAGGGAGCTTTTGGACAATCGGGTTGACACCTCTGGCAGTGTCCAGGAATGCCAACCCTGGTAGGTCACCTTCTGCCTGAGCAGCATGTACCTCCATTAACAAGTCGCTCAGTTCCCTGAGCTTTTGATAACCCTTATTTGCTATCTTGGGGAAATCATCAATTCTTTTATACAAAGCATTTTCTATAGCTTCTATTGACCCATAACATTCTTCGAGTCTCTCCCACACCATGCAAAGTCCTGTGTGTGGGTACTTTATGTTAATGTTCCTGATTCTTTTGGCGTGTTCAGCTGACTCGTTCCCAAGCCACTTAACCAGTAGATCTAACTCTTCACTACTGGAAAGATGCAAGTCTCTGATGGCATTCTGGAAGGAGGCTCGCCATGCTCTGTAGCTTTCAGCTTGATCAGTGAACTTTACAAGTCCCTTGGTGACCAGCTCCCGGCGGGTAAAGAACCTTGCAAAGTTCATAGTGGCTGAGTCAGTGCCAACATGAGCTGGTGTGCTGTTGTCATGCGGTGTGTGTGGTGCATCCTCATACCTGGTAGGAGCTTCTGGCTTAGGAAAGTCTGTATAAAACCGTTCTGAAGCGAAGGGTGTCCCTGTCAGTCTGGGAGGAGGCCGTACCTTCTGTTCTGTAAGACGGTAGTGGTGGTCGATGTCGTTTTGCAGTATACCTTCCTGCTTCCAGTACGGTGTTTGGAGGAAGGATCTCTGGTAATCTGTATAGGCTGGTTGGTGTAACGGATCAGAGTTGTCTTCTATTCCGGGATGTTGGTGGACATATTCTGAGACGCGTTGAGCAGGGTCCTGACGATCAAGGTCTGGTCCACGTACGTTGCTGTCACGCTCAGATTCGGGAAACTCCACGGCTTCTAAGAACTCAGCTTTGGCTATTGCGGCTGCTGCTTCTTTTTCAGCGGAAAGCCTTTCTAAGGTCGCTCGCAGGCGTGCTGTATCTGCGTCTCTATCGGCTTGCAGGCGGGCTCTTTCTGCTTCTTGGCAGGCTCTTTCTGCTTCTTGGCAGGCTCTTTCTGCTTCTCTATCTGCTTGCAGGCGGGCTCTTTCTGCTTCTTGGCAGGCTCTTTCTGCTTCTTGGCAGGCTCTTTCTGCTTCTTGGCAGGCTCTTTCTGCTTCTCTATCTGCTTGCAGGCGGGCTCTTTCTGCTTCTTGCTCTGCTTGTCTTAACTTTAACTGCATCTCTTGTGCAGCGAAGGAGGATCTTACCTTCGCCGCCTCAGCTTCTGCTCGGGCGAGGGTGACAGACCTTTTCGAGGAAGACTTGCTAGAGCGGCTTGTTTGAGACCTCGTCCTGACTGAGGATGCTCGACTTGCAGACATCGTGTGTCCGTTTGCAGGCTGTAGGACGTCTCAGAGCGGGTAGGAATGACTTCAGCGTAGACTGAGACGTGTAGCGCTTGGCGGGCAATATGGCGGCCGCTGCGGTATCTGCAGGCTGTGCGGTGAGGTACAAGCGGCTGTGTAAGTGGTCTTGTTATTGCTGGCGTCTAGCCTGGTTTTGCTAGCCTCCGCTGGTATTTAGCTTCTGTTTTACTGCTTGCTGGTATCTAGCCTGCGTTTTACTGGCCTCCGCTGGTATCTAGAATCCGTTTTACTGCTTGCTGGAATCTAGCCTGCGTTTTACTGGCCTCCGCTGGTATCTAGAATCCGTTTTACTGTTCTGTCTTCATACACGTTGATACGGTGTGTGATCCGACATATGGCATAAACCACTTCTGTCTCCCAAATAAGCAGACTGTTCTCTGTAGTCTAACTTGTTTATTGGTAAACATGAGCGCGGTAAAACTATAAGAATACAAATGATTTGAGTAAGTATTGGGCAAATAATAACATGACTGCAACTAACAGGGAAAGCATACAGGATGATGCAACTTCTATAATAACTACATACAGCAGGTAACTGAAATCACATTTCCTGTGTACTGGCTGCTATACAGTTAATCACACTCTGTACAACATTACATAGCAAGAACAGGGATAATGGTCTTACCGGATAATCTTAACTGGAATGGCAAGTAAGTGAGGTAGTTCAACACAGCAGATTAACACGTGTGTCCAGGGAAATACACATAGAGAAGATGGAGTTTCCCCTTCCCATGATACCTTGGTGAATCCCAGAATGCAACACTCTAATAGTTACTGAAAAACACAGGTAATAAATGTAACCACCACTGGGTGGTGCTATAACACAGCAAAACCAAAACTATGGTATTAAACCTTTTTAATACAAGATATGAACCTGTCCTTCGCTAGAAAGGGCAGAACATACTGCTTGGGCTGTGTGATATACTGCGGGGGCTGTGCTATAAACTGCATGGGCAGTGTGATATACTGCTTGAGCTGTGTTATATACTGCGTGGGCTGTGTTATATACTGCGTTGGCTGTGCTATATACTACGTGCCCTGTGTTATATACTACGCCGCCTGAGTTATATACTGTGTGGCTGCTATGTACTGCGTGGGCTGTGTTATATACTGTTTGGGCTGTGTTATATACTGCGTGGCCTGTATTAACGCATCGTGTATTCTACAATATGTATGTATGTATATAGCAGCCACATAGTATATAGCACAGGCCACGTAGTATTTGTCTGCTATATACTACATAATAATAATAATAATAATAATAATAATAATAATTTTTATTTATATAGCGCCAACATATTCCGCAGCGCTTTATGGCTCCTTTATGGCTCCTTTATGGCTACATGGCTCCTATATACTACGTGGCCTGTGCTATATACTATGTGGCTGCTATATACATACATACATATTCTAGAATACCCGATGCGTTAGAATCAGGCCACCATCTAGTATATATATATATATATATATATATATATATATAAAAGAATAATGAAAAAAAAAATTTTTTTAACAACTTGACTGGACAGGATGTTTCAGGGACGAATCTCTGACATTATACGACCTTTGTTATATTCCCATGAGTGTAATGGTAACTTTTGCACTTTACCTTCTACTGGTTCTGTTATAGCCAGACTTCAGGGATAATAACCCTGTGACCCAATCCTGTAACAAGAGACAGATTAATGTGACTTATACTACGGATATCGAGCTGGGATGGAAGGCGCTCTATTACATACATTATACAAAGTCATTGCATATCATGGAGATCTCTGCATTCAGTTCCTCCTATATGAAGATATTGATGTCATTATAGCAGGTTCTCTGCTTCCATAAACTTTTCCAAAAATTTTTAAGAGCGCTGGAAATAAGAACACGAATCATATTTCCCCCTTTAAATCCGTGTACTCACCTTAGACACAGAAGTCGGCCATTTAGAGGAGCCTGCTGAGAGCTGATACATCGTTTCACTGTAAAAGTATAAATGTATAATTTATCATGTATTCATATAACAATTACATCATTATTAATATGGGCTCTTGGTCAGCAAATGGTGGGGGAAATTAATTATTTACTAAGGCAGAATCGCACATGCAGGGTTAGGCGGTATTAAAAAAGTCACTCCCTGAGGAAGCTAGTGCGAAACGCATGTTGAAGTGAGGGACCACCATGAACCCGGGTCAGTATGGTAAGTTCTTCCATCACTTCTTTCTCAGGATTTACACAGGGCTTCACTGGTGTGTTTTTTTTTTTTTCAATGACTGGCAGTTTATGCATGGCTCATGGTGTTTATGTTCCTTCGACTCTATTTTTCAACTTGTTTTTCTTTTTGTCTTGGTTGGCTGAGTGTTCAGCTTTCTCCCATACACAGGAATGCTAAGCTGAATGCTTCTGGGGTCTCTATCAGAAAGTCATTACCAGACTCTTATCTCCCGGAGATCAAAAGGATTGGCAGGCGGAAATCCAAATATTCTCTCTTCCTCTCGGGGGAGAGTCGGGAGGCCCCCATACCCCGTACGTATTAGACTGTACTCCGATCCCATCGATATTGGTAGTTCAGCTGACTAATCTAATGGTGAGAGGTGGTGAGTTCTCCTTCAATGGAAGTCTTTAAACAGAGGCTGGACAGACATCTGTCCAGGGCCGGCTCCAGGTTTTTGAGGGCCCCGGGCGAAAGAGTCTCAGTGGGCCCCCCCCTTTAACACATACCCCGATTCATAATCGCATATAAACACAGCCATGTAGTATATAACAGTGCCCACGTAGTATATAGCAGCCCATGTAGTATATAGCAGCGCAGCCCACGTAGTATATAGCAGCGCCACTCACTCATGCACTGGTAGGACTAGGAGCTCCTCCTGAATCTGCCTCATAAATTCAGCACCACGGCAGCCAGCCAGGGGCGGAGAGCAGAGCAGAGAACATGCTCTCTCCCCCCACAAACAATGTCACGCTGGCTGCCTTCTCTTAACCCCTATGTGTGCCTGCCTGGCTGCACTCACTGAGTGATAAGATGCTTGTGTCAGAGCTGGCACATAGGGGTTAAGAGAACGCAGCCAGCAGTGACTTTGTAGGCGGAGAGAGCATGTTATCTTCTGCTCTGCTCTCCCAGCTGTATCTATGACAGCATGAGTGGGCCCCCCTCTCTCCCCAGGGCCCCGGCATTTGCCCGCTGTGCCGGGTGCTGACGCCGGCCCTGCATCTGTCTGAGATGGGTTTGAGATTCCTGTCTTGAGCAGGGGGCTGGACACGATGACCCCGGAGGTCCCTTCCAACTCTGACGTTCTATGATTCTAATGTATATGAGGGGCTTTATCCTTTTCCTCCATGCTGTATCCAGTTCTGTTATTTTAATGGGGAGACCGTTGTAAGCTGCCGTCATGCACCTCCGGCGGCAACTTATATATTGGGAGAACAAAAGGATCAAATGTTAAAATTCAACATGCCCAATCCTTCTTTTTCCTGGACATCATCTGCCAGGTAAGAGTCAGGAGGCCACCATCCACATCAGATGATTGATTGTTGTTGCTGAAACTGACAGCTTCTTCTGACTTCACTAATGTGCATGGGGCCAGAAGATGTGAGCAATTGGGTTCATCAGCCAAGATGCCACCAATGACTTCTGTCCGCTATCAGAAGGGAGCCCATATGGCTTCTGCTGAATTTACTCTGGTGAAGTTGTCGGAAGCTAGAGATTGGTTTTCTGGAAATGTAAAGCTTTATGTCAATTTTTGAAAAAATCTATCGGTTATTATCTATTTATGGAAAGTTTAAGACAAAAGGTGGCAATCAATGTGCTGCTGACCTTCACAGCATTGTGTATGGTCACATACTAGAGATCATGTTCTCAGGCTGGTAATATATGTTCTCCACTGTCGTACGTTTGGCACATAGAGTCACATCGAGGTCCAACAATCTTATTACCTGCACTGCTTTGGGCAATTCTTGAAACAGACGAGCCTGTGATCTAACAGCGTATCGTACAGCCGATAGAAGCAGTGACCTGAAATGAAGAGTTTTATGAGAACAGAATATGTGGTCCAGGACCATTAATGAATTTGATCGGAGGACATAGACACTCTCCATCCCAGCTTCACCCATTTTTCCAGAGCTGCTACAAACCATCGCAAAAATGCCAAAAGTTGCAATATTTTTTTTTACTTGTTGCGTCCATCATGTTCTCTCCAGTGCTGATGCATAAAGTCCAACATGGTCATCTATGGACACATTTTAGGTATACGTTCCAGAATACTTACAACACATACAACCAATATAGCCAAAAAATAGATGTAATGAAGGCCTAAATATTATAAGAAGCATGATCCAGACTATGCACACTCTTATATTCATTACTGAATGGGTACAAACTACACATAATTCCATCTCGCCTTACCCCATCCAGGATGCTTGTTGTAATCACAATATTCTACCCCAGGAAGCAACGGATAAAAATAATATCCACATCCACAAGTCTCCATCATCTTGTGCTGGAAGCAGGACTGTAGACAAGTCTATAACATAGGAATGAATTAATATTATAATGTATATTGTATCGAACCTCTATGATCCTCTGGTCTGTATGTTAGTGATAGCATTCTGTAGAGAGAATATATTCAGTATCGCCAGTCCCCTTCCCCGATAGGGTTCTCTATCACGCCGATAACTCGCACGCCTTCTCAGCACCGTCTTACACACTGCGCTCATCGCTTTGCACCTCTCAGTTTCAGACCATCGTGATGAACTGCCTCTTGCAGCACTCCCAGCACTGCTGCATCCTTATGAGGCTGGACCTGGCTATAGGGAGTGGGGCCAGACTCTGCAGGAATTTAACCCACTGTGTCCTGCAGAGTTTTGCTTCTCCAGCCTATCAGGGTATATATTAGGCAGTGTCTCTCTCCACATCTTGCCTGAACTTAAGTTCCTAATTTCATTTTGTCTCTAGTAATCTGTCTAGGTGCATGTTTCTTTTGATCCTCCTGCTACCGACCCAGCTTGTTTCCTCGTTTTGTCTGACTACTCCGCTCCTGACTCCAGCTTCGTATTTTGAATTTGTGCTGCCCACCTTGACCTCTGACTGTCTGACCATGTCTCTGTCTTTGCCCTCGACACTTCGTTTTGTGCCTCTGACCATTTGGGCAGCTGCTGCAGGCCCCGGGATTGCCCTGAAGTGGCACCTGGTGACTGCCCAAACGGCCCAAACCTATCCTCCCCATTAGAGGCTGTAGTGAAGACCAGGAAATAAATTAGTTACATCCCTCCAGGGTAAACCCAGACAGTGGCTTAGTGGGTTCCCACCCATTGTTGTCACACTCTCAAACTAGGATCAGTTTAATTGGAAGCCAAAGGATTATCAGTGAGATTCTGGAGCGCGGAAACTGTTGGAATATACAACAGCTGCAGGCTTATGCGGTGGATGGACTTTGTTTAACAGAAATCAGATGGCACTGTGTTAATAGTTATAGCTTGTTAATACTATATTGTATGACCTCTCTGGTTTGTTTGTGTGTTCTTCCTTCTTGTCCCCATTTTGATGATGTAGATAATGGCTCTTTTTTTCGAAATAAAACTGTTCATTCTCCCATAATGTCCCTGTACTTATGACTCTGCTGAAAGTTGAAAGCTGTAGTATTTGGAAACCTGGATCATTTTTTGACCTACAAATAGCCTAGAATTACCTGTTGGGTATAGGATGAATTGTACAGAAGTTCGAAGTTTAAGTTGCTCCCATCTGAGGTACATTCACTGTACGGAGATCCCAAGCGAGTGATCTGATCCTGGGACAAATTACACAAATTACTTATAATTACTGTTACATTCATTGTATGAAATAACATCTATATTACTTTTGAGATATTTAATGCATTATAAGGATGGGTAGTACGGAGGCCATGGTATTTTAATAAAGTTGTGCATAATATTAACTACACTTAATTTATTACGTGTCATTTTAATGTACATTGTCATTGATGTCCGTGGAAAAAAAAAACTTGGTAAAAATCTAATGCATAAGTCAGGAGCGGACCCAGAAAGAAAAGGGCCCATGGGCAAGAATAGTACAGCATATTACATCTCACTATCGCCTCATACCCCTGATGAAGCCAGTAGGGTGAAACTTGTTGGGGAGGATATGAGCAAATCTCTCTTTTAATTAGCAAATGCGATTCTGTGACTGACCTACGGCGCTATATGATCTAGTGACGGATTAGAAAGAGACATATTACTTTACTGGGAAGGATTCAGAGGGTTAATATTTAACAATGCAGAGAGTACATATCCCCAAAAAAGGTTTTCGCAATCAGTTTGTGGTTTTAAATTTAGGAAATAAGATCTTCCTTATACTTTTTTTTGTACAGAATAAATGTAAACTTTTAACTCCCATTCTTTAGAATAGGGATTTTTTGCTATTGGCTCCCTGCGTAGCGTCCTGCGCTGTACTGCATTTCCTCCGGCATCAGTAACCAGAGTGCGCAGAAGCACCCATGGGCTTATCCTGAATGTGGGTCACCAATTAAAAAAAAAAATCCTAAGTAAAGTTGTTTCAATTACTAACCTGTCTAATACTGATGGAAGTCTCGGTCCCCGGCCATATATCGAATCCTTCATGCTCTGCCAATGGGGATTGGTTAGGGTTGTGAATCATGACCTTCGCACCCGCTGCACTTGACAGAATGGGCATATTATCATTCTGGTCCGTTTTTAGCGTCAAGGTCAGTCCTAAAGAAAAAAAAGCAACTAATTAGGTTTTGCATAATAAAGCTTGCCATGCCTGTAATGGTATCAGAATCGGAAAGATGACTGGTCAATATCTACTAGCAACACTAATGAGACGTGTGCCCACTTATGACCATTATCTGCTTATGCTATAGGTCTAAAAGTCCTGGAAACTATGAGCGATGGGAGTTATCAAAATGGTAATGTGGTTAGGTCACCATTTTTTTTTGGCATCTATAGATAATTCACTTCCACATATGTAATATGGCATTATTATATGGCTTCCCTGCCTGCATCTATCCCATCAGTATCAGACTGGTCTTTCTTGGATCCACCCTAAATCTATAAATCATTATCTCCTCATACACCTGATGAAGCCAGTTAGGCGAAACATGCTGGGGAGGATATGAGCAAATCTCTCTTAGGTGCATGAAATCTAAGTCTGGACACATCATTATTAAGGTCTAGTAAGTCGTATTTGAATCATCTTATAAGAAATAGACCCCGAAGGCAATGATTGGCCCCAAAGTCACCTCCAGATAGGGTGCCATTCTGCTGGACCTTTTGAAGGCCCATTATTGAGTCTACACTTAGAGAAGGATCCTCTAGTATTCGGGTGCTCCAATCCTGTAATTATGTCCTTGTAGACTCTGTAGAAACACATACCAGACATCTTGCCAGGCTTGATCGTTGACAAAGTTTGGCTGTCATTCATGTTTTCTCCATTAATAGTAATGCAGGAGCCATAGGTCGGGTGGTGAAAATGAGAGTAATTACTATGGGGGAAAAAAAGATACAATAGATTGCTGAGAAAAACAATTGTATGGCACAAGACACTTTTTAGAGGGGTGGTAACTAAACAAATTTATGTTTATTTTACTCATTTATATAGCGGCAACCTATATTATGGCCACACAAGTTATAATAGTGTCGCTGTAGATGTCACACATTACTCCCTGCAAATAAATTTTATGCAGGGAATCTGTCACCGTTTTTTGGCTATGTAATCTAAGAGCACTATGTTGTTGGAGCAAAGAGCCTGATTCCAGCGATGTATCACTTACTGGACTGCTTGCTGCCGTTTTGATAGAATCGCTGAAGATCTAGCAGTTCTCAGCTCTATAACCTCGCCCATACAGAAAGCTGCCAATCAGTGGTGGAGGCGGAGTTATACAGAGCAGGAAGACTACATGGCACGAGACAACTAGTCCTGTTGTGATGATGATCTCCTGCTGATAAAACTGTGATTTTATTTAAATTGTAACAAGCAGCCCAGTGAGTGATACATCGCTGGTATCAGGGTTTCTGCCCCTACATTAGATTATATAGCAAAAAGCTGCTGACAGATTCCCTTAAAAAAAAATAAATCCCTAAATACTAAAACAATGTTCACAGGTAGAAATTCACTTTAAAGGGCCACTATCTTCTATTAGTAAAATGTGCATGATATGACCTTTAGGACCGTTCCTGAAAACAATGGAATCGAAGCAATGGATGGCCAGGAGTGACGCCATCTTTACCATCCTCATTATCAGGATAGTTTAGGTTCCAGGTATTTGGCGCAGACCCCTAACAATCATAATGCGATCACATATCCTAGTGATCTGTCATAACTTTCTATGGTGGGAAAGAAAACCCACTTTAATGTTGACTGTCCCCTTCACTACCAACATATATTAAACCGAGCATTACTCCACCCTTACGTAATCGCAATTACTGCCGCCATGATGCCTCTTTTCACACCGAAATGTGAGTTGAAACCGATCTTGGGCGTCAATATCCATCCGGAACAAATGAATGAATGAAATGTACAAACATGGACATTTTCCATTATGTTATTCCTTGGAAAGGCTATTCAGAGAACTGACCCTGAGACTTGTGATCTATAAAGAGATCCATGAGGCTATAAAGTTTCCTCACTTGCTTCTCACGGACAGGACAATAAAAGTTCTCCTTTTTTCTTATGGGGCACGCACATGGCTCACGTTCCTGTACAGACGAGCCTTCATGCCTCATAAATCCTTGGCATATATCCTGCATGTGGACTGTGAACATAGGTAGCGCTGATCTATGTGTTTTATTGTTATACTCCTCATTTAGACTGTGTCCACACTGCGTAGCATATTAGGATCGGTTTATAGCATTGCTCCTATGACTTACATGGATGAGTACTCATGTGTTTTCAGAAGGGTTGTTATCAGATACCCGCCAGCTTATTTAATGGGAAAAATGATGCTTAAACTTGAACTTTTTCTCTCTGGATAGATCATATTAGTAGGCCCCTCATACATGAAATTGGCGGGTTTGTCTTCTTTCAGTTAATCTTCATCCCAAGGAGCAGTTTGATATAAAAAAAACAAAAAAAAACAAACAACTGGGCTGTACCCACCATCCCCAGGTGCATTCTGTCGACAGCCAACCAGTGATTTCACTGGCTCTGATCAGGGCTCTCCGTCTACACTGCCAGAGCTGTTGAGCTCACTGATTGGCTGCCATGCTGTCAACATGACGTCAGCGCCGCAGCCCAGGGGCGGACACAGACTGCAGAGGGCCCCTGTGCAAGAAATCTTCCCGGGCCCCCCCCCCAATAGCGCAACAAAGTTATGTAAACATATAGGCACCCAGGACAACATCTGCAAAGAGTTTGTATGTTCTCTCCGTGTTTGCGTGGGTTTCCTCCGGGCACTCCGGTTTCCTCCCACATTCCAAAGACATACTGATAGGGATTCTAGATTGTGAGCCCCAACGGGGACAGTGATGATAATGTGTGCAAACTGTAAAGCGCTGCGGAATATGTTAGCGCTATATAAAAATAAAGATTATTATTATTATTATTAGGGGTGGGATTCAAATTTTTAACAACAGGTTCTGTGTTTGTGTGTAGGAAAACCACACCCATTTTGTAAGCCACACCCATTTACACACACCTTTTCCTCAAACATATACAAGTAGGGGTGCAGTTAAACCATACCTCCCAACTTTTGAAGAGGGGAAAGAGGGATAAAGTTTGTGGCGCGTGCATCGGCAAATTTTAAGCCACGCCTCTGACCACACCCATTTCACAACTAGTCACACCCATATCCACATCCGAACCACAGCCAATTAGCATTGCTGATCACACTGTTTCATAAACAGTAATTATAAACAAAAAAATATGGCCACACAGTGCTCCATATTGTATAATGACCACACATGATGCTCCATACTGTATAATGGCCCCACATGATGCTGCATACTGTTTAATGACCACACATGATGCTCCATACTGTATAATGGCCACATATGATGCTCCATACTGTATAATGGCCACACATGATACTACATACTGTATAATGGCCACACATATTTACTCCTACACACGCGGCTCTGCTCTGTACACCTTGCATACACAGCTCCGCTCTGTACACCTCAAACACACACGGCTCCGCTCCGTACACCTCATACACACACATAGCTCCGCTTCGGACACCTTATACACACACATGGCTCCACTTCGGACACCTTATACACACACATGGCTTCGCTCCGTACACCTCATACGCACACACGGCTCCGCTCCGTACACTCATACGCACACACGGCTCCGCTTCGTACACCTCATACACACACGGCTCCGCTCTGCACACCTCATACACACACACGGCTTCCCTCCGTACACCTCATACACACACACGGTTCCGCTCCGCACACCTCATACACACACACGGCTTCCCTCCGTACACCTCATACACACACACGGCTCCGCTCCGTACACCTCATACAGACACACACGGCTCCGCTCCGTACACCTCATACACACACACTGCTCCGCTTCGTACACCTCATACACACACGGCTCCGCTCTGTACACCTCATACAGACACACACAGCTCCGCTCCGTACACCTCATACACACACACGACTCCGCTCCGTACACCTCATACACACATGGCTCCGCTCTGTACACCTGATACACACACACGACTCTGCTCCGTACACCTCATACACACATGGCTCCGCTCTGTACACCTGATACACACACACGACTCCGCTCCGTACACCTCATACACACATGGCTCCGCTCTGTACACCTGATACACACACGGCTCCACTCTGTACACCTCACGTACACACACACGGCTTTGCTACATCCACACTGTAAACAACTCCTGACATTACACATAAGCTTACCATCTAGCACCATGACAGCACAGCAGAGTCCTGCATACACGGAGGCCCCTGATCATGTGAGTCCTGACTCCTCCCCTCCTGTGACCTCATCACAGGTCCTGAGCAAGCTTCAGTGACTCCTCTCTTCCTGGTCCAGCGTCTGCTACCCGTCACCTCACCACAGACCACAGCAGTGACAGCCGGCTGGACAGCAACATAATATATGCTAGCAGGTGAGGAGGGGGGCCCGTTTAACTGTCATATCACATGCGTGCAGCAGAGCGTGTCCCTCTGCTTCTCCTGTTAGCAGTAATACTACCGCCGGCTGTCATTCACTGCTTTGTATGCCCGTTGGGGGCCCCCTCCCGCTCTGGGCCCCTGTGCGGTTGCACAGGTTGAACAGGTGGTATGTCCGCCCATGCCGCAGCCAATGAAAAACACCAAGAGCAGTGGCAAAGACTCACCGGCGAACCTGGGGATGGCGATTAAAGCACGGCTTTTTTTTAATACGAAACTGAGACAGGGGACGATGATTAGCTGAAAGGGGAGAATTTGTGCTAACTTTTGAAATGGTCCCCTATCATCCGCTAGGATCTTCGTAGATCCCAAAAATGGGGCTCTGAAAAGTCGAACATGTGCACCTCTGCTCATTTTATTCTAAGGAGCTTTATGATCAGCTTTTTCTAGCGGTCCCAAAGAGAATGAATGGAGGCGAGATGTGCATGGTCGACCTCAGCTCCAGTCAGTTGTTGCTCTAGGGTCAGACCCCCAAGAATTGGGAAGTTATTCCCTGTCCTTTAAAAGTTGGCACAAACTCTTTCTAATGTTCCCCAACAATAAGCCGGTGCCCCATGATCAGCTCATCCATGAGTGACCAGCTAGTGTTCATTTCTCCTGCCAGGATAGCCAGATGATGAGTGTCATAATCAATGTTTTACCCTCGCTATTAGAGCTAGTTTCCTTTTATTTTTAGTACCAACTAACATATAAAATTAGTAATTGTAATTTTCCTTAAAGTAAATGCCCCATGTGAACATATTTTTTCCTAATCTAAATAGGTTATAAAATCTGGGCTGAATAATGCCTTAATATAATGACCAGAGCTCCCTTGTTTGACACAGATCTCCATAATCACCCATTATACCCATAAAGATACATAAGATTTTTTCACTTCTTTCGGACACCAGTAGAGGGAGCTAGGAGCTTACTACATACTGTTTATACTACACCCTAAACTTGTTTATAACACAGTATGCAGTTATCTCCCAAGCTCCCTCTAGTGGTGACATTTTAACTCTGACTCCGATTCATCATTTACTATTTATTGAAGTCACATTTCTTTTCTTTTGGTATTCACTAATGTTTTTTGCACTAAATTCTTCAAAATGCGTTTTAAGAATTTAGTGCAAAATCAAAAATGCTCTTTATTTTACTCTTAAACCATTTTTTTTCGAGTTTTTAGCTCAAGAAAGTTGCAAATCGTTAAAATTACTCACATTAGCCTTCCATTGCTCCAAAATAAACTTAAAATTATATTACATCTACTAATTAATCTTTCACATCAGAACACCTTAATCTTTATATATATAAGTATTTTGGAGACAAACCTAGTGCACATGACTCCATTAAAGTCACAGGTCAAAATAAACTTCCGCAACAACTTATCCGGTATTTCAAGGACCAAAGGGATTTTAGACATGATGTTCATAAAATGGAACTTGTACCACTCGTGAAATGCATCCACTGCTGACCAGAAGGAGCGGTTGTAGCAATCTTTACCAGCAGAGTCGCACTGTAAAAAGAGAGCAGACAGGTTATATAGCACGCGCAGATTTTCTCAGTGCTGAGATAGGAGATGACAGTTGGTGCTCATAAAGTTCTACGGAGAACTATAACTGTTATTTCAGGAGAACTTGCAGCAGAATGTCTGTATCTGCCTCTATCTGCCCCCTTTTCCGTAGAATTTTAAAAACATGAACTATCAGCTCCTATTGAGAATGCAGGTGGAGGAGCCTAAGGCAGAACCAGACATTCTGCTGCAAGTTCTCCTAAAACAACAGTTACAGTTCTCCAAAGAACTTTATGAGCACCACCTGAATGCCTGTGGCCACCCAGCACCTTCCTCTGGCAGCAGGCATTCAGCACAGTGATGGCCATGGTGCGGGTACACAGGGTAGCAGTCACCAACACCTCTCACCCCTCTCTTTGCCTGCGCCCCATCCGGTGTTACCTACCCACACTCAATTGTATTTGCGTCTGTCACCAGAGCCATCAGTAGTACATGAATACAGCACCAGAACCATCATCAGTACAGGAATTTCACACCAGAACCACCATCAGTACATGTATACCCCACCAGAACCACTATCTGTTCAAGAATATGGCACCAGAACCACCATTAGTTTTGTTGAAAACTGTATTTGTCACTTGAGGGATGCGAAAAACCCTCATGCGTATCCCTTTATCTATAATAGGGTCCATTTATTTTCCATTAGGGTACCTGCCAAATACTGGACACCTTAATTGAAACCTTCCATGACCGTCCTTGTGTCTTACATATAAAATATAGGATGTCAGGGATGAATATCGCTATTTATCCTTGGTATTGTGTAAATGGTCCATAACAATTAATTATTCTACATCTGACTTTGAAATTGCACTCCCTGTCGAGTCTCTCGCTTAAAGTACACCATTTGTTTTACTTTTGCTGGTATTTTTTGGAGCAAAAGGTAAAAGTGGCCATCAGAGCTTGTTTTCTGACCCATCAGAGGGGTTCTGTTACCTTAGTCTCTGACCCATTCCTTTTCTTGGGGGCTGAGGGTTTATCAGTTTAGTGTGGGATGGGGTGAGGGCACCACAATAACTTTTCCTGACCCTGGCTAGCAGCATGTGAGAGGGCACAGTTTGGACCAGTGGCACAACCATGCCACTTGACCGAACTGTCAATCTTCAGGAGCTCACCGCCCCCCAGCAAGTGGAAGTCGGAAGGAAGAGGAGCAGTGCAGCCTTTAAAAAGAGGACAAAGCTGGGATCACATCAGCAGTGGAGGCTCCGCTTAAAGGCTCCACCTCAAATTTTCACATTTGTTAAAAAAAAAAATAATAGCGGAGCATGTAGTTCTATTTTTTATCTTCAGGAAAATGATGGACACTATGATGTAACTCCTACTGACCCCATTACATCAATGGTGTCCCTAAGGTACCGTTGAGGTCCATCAAACGATATAACCAAGATGAAGAACACAATTATGGAATCCCGACTGACCACATTATAGTCAATGGAAACTTTAAGGTGACATTCAGGTCCTTCAAATGACAGATCATACATCTTAGGTGTTTGGTTCTGGATAACCGAAAACATTTTATGCATTTATGAACTCAGCCAAATATAGACATTATACTAAGCTGAAGAGCAAGAAAATCAATGTGTACTCATACCACGGGTGTGTATATAGATACACAAAAATAACATTCAACGATAATGAAAGCAGTGCAACATACGTATAAACAATAGTTATGATATCACGTAGCCAACCGGGCAGATGGTAACAATAATAAGAAGACAATTGCTCTCAGATAATAAACAGGTGCAGGGAGATACTAAGTATATATAAAAATACAAATAAAGTGCCTAGTGCAGATATAATATGGCAGGGTACCCCATATAACTATGCTGCCCTCAGTGCATGGGCACAAATATTAAGGGAAAATCCCATACACATAAATGGGTAAAGCCATGCTAATGCTTTCTAAGTGGTAGTAAGAGGCACATAAAAGAAGTACCAACCTGCGGCCGGGCGTGGAAAGCCCCCCCGAGGAAGCAGCATTTGCGAAACGCGCGTCAGGGCCCCTCTTTCCACGCACGGCCGCAGGTTGGTACTTCTTTTATGTGCCTCTTACTACCACTTAGAAAGCATTAGCATGGCTTTACCCATTTATGTGTATGGGATTTTCCCTTAATATTTGTGCCCATGCACTGAGGGCAGCATAGTTATATGGGGTACCCTGCCATATTATATCTGCACTAGGCACTTTATTTGTATTTTTATATATACTTAGTATCTCCCTGCACCTGTTAATTATCTGAGAGCAATTGTCTTCTTATTATTGTTACCATCTGCCCGGTTGGCTACGTGATATCATAACTATTGTTTATACGTATGTTGCACTGCTTTCATTATCGTTGAATGTTATTTTTGTGTATCTATATACACACCCGTGGTATGAGTACACATTGATTTTCTTGCTCTTCAGCTTAGTATAACGTCCGTATGTGGCACTAGTGTCGCCTTTCCGTTTTTTCATTGCATCTTTTTATTCTGATTTCTATTTGCAGTATTTATGTACTTTTATATGGTCTTTCAATAAATTTGCTACTTTTAGCTCTGGTGTCCATTCTTTTTTGGTTTATATGATATTTGTGATGGCGGAGCATTTACCTCCGGTGCCCTCTCTATAGGTTTATCAATCAGCCAAATATAGGTCTTCGGTCTGATATTAGAGATAAACTGCTCTGTGTTTCCAAAGACAACCAGAACAACAGAAAAATGATGGCTTTGGTAATGTACTCAACATTCCGTACAGCTCAACTTATTCAAGTTACAATGTCTGAGTCGTCACTGGTAATAACAATCTAAGGAGCAGATATAACGTGGTCTCTTACCAGCTTAAATCCCACTTTTTGCCACCTTCCTGTAGCATTTCCTAGCCCACCTTCCGTTTTGATTTGTTCCAGAGTTATCCTTGTGTCTAAATGAAAACTGCCATTGTCTTTAATATCCGTATTATTCATGATGTCTTGAAGATTAACAATATCCGAGTCCTTGTGTAAATGCAGGGAAGCATTGTAACCATACAACGTGCTCAGTGTTTCCTCGGCCATTTGATCTAGCTGTTTCAGATACTCATTAACTTGGCCAAACCTGGAAGAAGACATCATACATCTGCTCAGAGACAAGCATGCCATAATGCTTCAGTTTATAAAGTCTCGTAAGGATATGGTGGCCCCCGAGAGCAGAAAGTACCGAACACGGCACTGCTGAGGCTGTCCACCAACACCTGCCAACCTGACAGGTCCCCCATGTCCTTCAAACCACCAACCACCAGTCTAAATTTTACAATTCTGACCAGTGTCACTTTATGTGGTAATAAGTCTTGAACGCTTCAACGGATCCCACTGATTTTGAGACAGTTTTTTTTCGTGACATATTATACTTTATGATAGTGGTAACATGTTTTCAATACGACTTGTGTTTGTTTGTGAAACAAATTGAAATTTGGCGAAAATTTATCAATTTTCAAACTTTTATATTTTTGTGCCCTCAAATCAGAGAGTTATGTCCCACAAAATAGTTGATAAGTAACATTTCCCACATGTCTACTTTACACAAGCAACTTTTTTGAAACTTTTTTTTGTTAGGAGGGTTATAAGTTGACCAGCGATTTCTCATTTCTCCAACAAAATTTTCATATTTTTTTAGGGACCATATCACATTGGAAGAGAGTTTGAGGGGTCTATTTGACAGAAGATGCCCAAACGTGACAACATTCTAAAATCTGCACCCCTCGAGGTGCTTAAAACGACATTCAAGAAGTTTATTACCCCTTCAGGTGCTTCAAAGGAATTTATGGAATGTGGAAGGAAAAAACTACCATTTAACTTTTTTTTTCACAAAAATGTTTAGATCAAATGTTTTTGTTTTTTTTTTGCAAATGTAACAGAAAAAAAATGGACCCCAAAATGTGTTGTGCAATTTCTCCTGAGCATGCCGATACACAATATGTGGGTTAAATCACTGTTTTGGCGCATGGCAGGGCTTGGAAGGGAAGGAGCACCATTTCACTTTTTGAATGTAAAATTTGCTGGAATAATTAGCGGACACCATGTTCCGTTTGGAGAGCCTCTGATGTGCCTAAACAGTGGAAACCCCCCACAAGTGATACCATATTGGAAACTAGACCCCTCATGGAACTTATCTAGATGTGTGTTGAGCACAATTAACGTTCAAATGGTTGGTCATCAGAAAGTCTCAGATTAAAATAGTTGTTAGGTTTAAAAAAAAAATGGGGGTGGACGCTGTCTAGAAGATTACTCTGCCTCCAGAGCTTATTTTACATGAAGGAGAGTTACCAGTGTGATGTGTAATGGTTACCTGTTATGATAACTGTTATGAAAGGCAATTCAGCACCACAATGGACATAGCGGTCAGAACACATACAGTGATCTGACAAACACCCAAAATAATAGAACGAGCTCTGAGACGTGGGAACTCTGCAGACCGCAATCCCTAATCCTATCAAACCACACTAAAGGTAGCCGTGGAGCGCTCCTGACCAGAACCTAGGCGCCTCGTCACAGCCTGAGAAACTAGCTAGCCCTGAAGATAGAAAAATAAGCCTACCTTGCCTCAGAGAAATTCCCCAAAGGAAAAGGCAGCCCCCCACATATAATGACTGTAAGATGAAAACACAAACATAGAGATGAAACAGATTTAGCAAAGTGAGGCCCGGCTAGCTGAATAGAACGAGGATAGGGAAGATAACTTTGCGGTCAGCACAAAAACCTATAAATAACCACACAGAGGGGACAAAAAGACCCTCCGCACCGACTAACGGTACGGAGGTGGTCCCTCTGCGTCTCAGAGCTTCCAGCAGGCGAGAAAAACCAATTAAGCAAGCTGGACTGAAATATAGCAACCAAAATAACATAAGCAAAACTTAGCTATGCAGAGCAGCAGGCCACAGGAATGATCCAGGGAAAAACAAGTCCAACACTGGAACATTGACAGGAAGCATGGATCAAAGCATTAGGTGGAGTTAAGTAGAGAAGCACCTAACGAGCTCACAAGATCACCTGAGGGAGAAACCTCAGAAGCCGCAGTACCACTTTCCTCCACAAACGGAAGCTCCCAGAGAGAATCAGCCGAAGTACCACTTGTGACCACAGGAGGGAGCTCTGCCACAGAATTCACAACAGTTACCAGTGTTGCCAGTGTGATGTGAGATGACAGCGCTCTGCTCTCCTGATCTCACTGCAGAGCCGTGTGTGATTATATCTGACAAATCTGCAGGTTTTTCTCAGCTTCAGCTGCCAGCTCACAGGCAGACAGGGTTGCAATACAGCAGATAGAGCTGAGAGAGAAGCAAAAAATGTGTTTGCAAAAAGACAAATGTAATTTCTCCTGTTCTGTGTTAGTTACTTGTCTCACATTGGTAACTCTCGTTCATGTAAACTAACTCTGCCTCCAGAGCTTATCTCCAGGCACAGTCCACCCAGAGCCTGGAAGAGGTCTTTTACAAAAAGTGGTAAAAGATTATTTCTCAGCAACCAGACGTCTGATATGCGACATACAGTGAGGACTATACAGTCTATAACCTGTATGCCCATATTAATAGTTTAGATAGGTTAAATGTGGTGACAGATTCCCTTTAAATAATATAGGGGCTCCCCTATATAAGAAGCTTATTTTTTATCCAGAGGAGCAAAAGTGTGAAAAAGGACATTGATTTAACTAAATATCATCCAACTCTTGATTATCCCTGCCACATTCATCCATGCATTAATGTGGATCCTTGGTGGTCCTAACAACAAGACAATCTATGGACAGCCTATTTTCAGGGGACCCTTGTAACAAAATACGTAAGAATTAGCATTCTCTTTAAGAACAGTCACAGTGCAGACTTCGGACCTAGAGCCCAAGGGCAGCCACAATCTTCCAATTATATAGACAGAGGCTAGTCATGGCAATTGCAGTTTTTCCAGAATTGAAATTGACCCCCCTAGCTTCCCACTGCGGCCCCCTCTGCAGTATGTAATATGTGTAATGTATGTATCTTCCGCTCTATCATCCCGCTAATTTGTAGAAATAGAGACTTAAATACCTGTAAGGGTTAAGATTGCAAACGGTGACGGAGGGAAAGACGTTTTTTCTTGTTTGTAGCAGAATGGCTAAACTAGTCGGATAGGACCAATACTGGCGGAAAGTCTCTCCAAACTGCCAGTACATCATCCCGAAGGTGCAAAAGAAAAGGACGAGCCAAAAGCCGGTCTTCATTTTATTCCTCCTGGAGCAGTTCAGTCGGATGGTGCCATGGATGGTGGTGTTATCACAGAAGAACTCAAATAAGTCCGTGAAGGATTCATAAAAGTCAAACCAGCCTTCTTCAGATTTTTCTGCCTCTGTAGACTCCATATTGAAAGACACTGGCATAAAGAAGATAGGCTCAATTTATCCCCATCCACGTTGTGTTTCTACTGTTTACCAAATCATTATATTATTGGATATGGTAATACTTAGACGCTACCATTGCTACCTCTTCTGGATGAGCAATCCACAGTCTGACTGCTCTAACTGTAAAGAACTCTTTCCTATTTAGATGCCAGAATTGCCTATACACCACTCGTACTGATTGCCCTTAGAGGGAATAAGTCATGCGCCTGTCCTTTATTCTGACCACACAAGTATTTATACATATAAATTAGATCTCCTTTTTTCGAAGCTAAACAAGCCAAACTTTTCCAACCTCTTATTATAGGAAAGACCTTCCATCCCGTGTAATAGTCTAGTTGCTGCCTGTGGACTGACTCTTACTTTCCAATACATTTTGTAAAACATGGAGTCTAAAATAGGATCCCATATTTATTATGTGGCCTTATAGGTGGGGGGGGGGAGGGGATAACATTACACAGTGATTACAGGATTTTCATCTTTCTTTTTATACACCTTTAAATTGTATTAGCTTTTGCAGCTGCTGCTTGACATTGAGTACTGCTGCCTAACTTACTCGTAACCAGAATACCCGAGTCGTTCGGTTCTGTATTCCCGAGCATATTTCCATGTAATGTATAGACATCAATATGGTTATTGCAGCCATGGAGCATTATTATTAAGAAACAACAACGACTGTTACATAAATGCAAGCTAAAATGCGTAAAGATTTTCATCTAATTCATAAATATAATCAGAAAATCAATAAATGTAACCATTTCTAAAAAAAATAAAAATCGATCATTGACAGATCTAAACAGTCAAATTATCTGATATTAAATGACTTTGTCGGAAAAAGTATGTGAACCCTCCATTTACGGTAAATGTCAAAAGAGATAATCTGGTTTCGGACCATTCATCTATAACATCTATATATCTATCTATGTATGTAGTATGTGTTTACTTCACATGTACACATACATGTGTGTAATTATATATATATATATATATATATATACACATATATATATATACACACAGAGGGTGAAATAAGTATTGAACATGTCATCAATTTTCTAAGTAAATATATTTCTAAAGGTGCTATAGATATGAAATTCTCTGCAGTTGTCGGTAGCAACCCATCCAATACACCCAGGGAAGAAATCAAACCATAGATGTTTATATGTGTAATAATGAGAAACGACACCGGGAAAAATTATTGAAAAAATGAAAAAAGAGAGGTGCAAAAAGCCATGGAAAGTTATATGACACCAACTAAAATGTATCAGTAATTAGAAAGCGATCCTGCCTCTCCTCTTACCTAGGTCCGTGCACCAGCAGAGCTTCTATGTAAGGAGACTGCCGCACAATGCTGCTGTGATCACCTTTATACACACGGCTGGAGGATGTTCCCTACACAAAGGAAGTGGCAGGAAAGTGTGAATAAGTGACTGTTAATAATACACAGATGATGTGCTGCCGCGGAAATATACTAATAAATCATTGTCATCGCAGCAAGAAGGCAGATTATGCAACAGTAATGTACAGCGTTATCATTAATACACAGGATCCTATTAGTCTATGCAGGTATTATATATATATATATATATACACTAGATGGTGGCACGATTCTAACGCATTGTGTATTCTAGAATATGTATGTATGTACGTCGCGCTGTGAGTGGGGGTTAAATTCTGCGCCAATATCGCTGATTGGTCGCGGCCGGCCGGGCGTGACCAATCAGCGAAGTGTGGTTTAAATCCCGCGTCAATTCGCGGCTGGACTGCGTCTGTCGCTGATTGGTCGCAGGATGTCGGGTGTTCGGGGTGCAGGATATAGTACAGCCACGTAGTATATAACACAGCCACGTAGTATATAGCACAGCCACGTAGTATATAACACAGCCACGTAGTATATAGCACAGCCACGTAGTATATAGCACAGCCACGTAGTATATAGCACAGCCACGTAGTATATAGCACAGCCACGTAGTATATAGCACAGCCACGTAGTATATAACACAGCCACGTAGTATATAGCACAGCCACGTAGTATATAGCACAGCCACAGAGTATATTGCACAGCCACGTAGTATATAGCACAGGCACGTAGTATATAGCAGCCACTTATACATATTAGTCCAAAGAAAAAGATCAAGAACACATTCACTATACTATTACACCAAAAGCCTAACAAGTATGTAAACCAGGCCACAGAATGTTTACGTTCAAAGGTAGAAATTTATTAATGATAAATAGGATAAAATGTTTTTTTTTTCACTTCACACTACAGAATAATGCCTCCAATCCAATAACCGGCTCTATATGCGTTGCAGGTGTTAACCAATAACAGTGTTAGAAATATATAAAATAGAATTATTCTTACCGTTAATTCGGTTTCTAGGAACCTTCCACGACAGCCACTTCGGAGGTTGTCTTCCCCGCCCTAATAGGGGACAGGAACACAAGAGGTTAAATACCCCTCCCCTTCCTGCACCGCCAGTGTTTTCCTGGACACAGTAGCATGTATAGTTACCACAAAAGTGCAGGAATCATCCAATAAGAATATCAGGTAGGGAGGGAAATTAGTGCTGTCGTGGAAGGTTCCTAGAAACCGAATTAACGGTAAGAATAATTCTATTTTCTCTAGTCACCTTCCACGACAGCCACTTCGGAGTAGTACCAACAGCTAATTTCTCTAGGGAGGGACTACAGCCTGCAGAACACGTCTGCCAAACGTTAAATCCCTATTGAAATTTAGCCGGTAATGTCTGGTGAACGTATGGATGGACGACCAGGTGGCGGCTCTGCATATCTGCTCTGCTGAGGCATTCCCCCTCTCTGCCCACGATGTTGCCATTGCTCGGGTAGAGTGTGCCTTCAGAGAGGCAGGTGGATCTAGTCCCTGCGATGAATAAGCCAAGCAAATAGACTGTTTGATCCAGTTTGCGATGGTGTTTTTTGACGCCTTCTTTCCCTTATTTCGTCCGGAGAACTGAATGAATAAATTTTGATCAATTCGCCAGGCTTCAGTTTGTTGTAAGTAAAATAGAACCACCCTGCGAACATCCAAGGTGTGGAAGGCCTGTTCTTTAGGGTTGGAGGGGTTTGGGCAAAAAGAAGGAAGTAGAATGTCCTGATCTCTGTGGAAATTTGAGACCACCTTGGGTAAAAAGGATCGGTCTAGTTTTAGTACAATGCTATCCGCAGTGACCGTTAAATAGGGTTCCTGTATTGACAGGGCCTGTAATTCACCAATACGTCTAGCCGTAGTGATTGCGACTAGAAAGATTGTTTTCAAAGTTAAGTTTTTTATGGATATAGCATCCAGGGGTTCGAATGGATCCTGGGTTAGTGCGTTAAGTACAGTATTGAGGTCCCAGGAGGGTACCCTAGTACGGAGTGTAGGACGAATTCTGGATGCGGCTGTCATAAATCGCTTGATCCAGCGGTGATTGGCTAAATTTGAGTCAAAAAAGCTACTAAGGGCCGATACTTGTACTTTGAGTGTGCTAGGGGTAAGGCCTATATCCAAGCCCTTCTGTAAAAATTGTAAGATCCTTGCTATATCAGGATTGAAGGGGTCTGGAACTTCTGGGAAGCACCAGGACGTAAATTTTTTCCAGACCTTAGTGTAGATGGCATTGGTTACTGCCTTTCTGCTTTTTTGAAGGGTCTGGATTACGTCATCTGAGAGTCCTTTAGCTTTTAAGATTGTGGCTTCAGTAGCCATGCAGCCAAGTTCAGTCTGTTTAGGTCCGGATGTAGTAGAGGACCCTGGTGTAGGAGATCGGTCTTTTGAGGTAGAAGGCAGGGACCTTCCAGGGCCATATCTAATAGGGCGCCGTACCAACTCCTCCCGGGCCACAATGGGGCAACCAAGATTGTGGTCACTTCGTCTGTCCTGATTTTTTGCAGGGTTTTCGCCAGCATGGGAATGGGAGGAAAGGCATATGCAAGGTTGAATTTCCACTGGTGTGAAAAGGCATCTATTCCCTGTGCCTTGTCTTTGTAATGAAGGGAGAAAAATGTTTCCACCTTCGCATTTTGCCTGTTGGCGAATAAATCCACCTCTGGAGTACCCCATTTTTCGGCTAGGGACTGAAATACTGCTTGGTTTAGGGACCACTCTCCCGGATGAACGTCTTTCCTGCTGAGGAAATCCGCCTGAGTGTTGTCCAATCCCCTCAGATGTACTGCTGTGACCGATAGAAGGTTCCTCTCTGCCCAGAAGAATATTCTTGTGGCCACTTCTTTTAGAGAGGCATACTTTGTCCCCCCCTGATGTCGTAGATAGGCCACTGTGGTCATATTGTCCGAGTAAATACGAACGTGATGATTTTTGATCAGTGCTGATGATGCCTTTAGGGCCTCCTCCACAGCTTTCAATTCTCTTAGATTCGAGGAGCTGCTGCTGATGTCCGATGTCCATTGTCCCTGAAAGTGGAAACCCTCTACCACCGCACCCCAGCCTCTTTTGCTGGCATCTGAGCGGAGTGTTTTTAGGGGAAGGTGGTCCCAGCTGACCCCTCTCTGGAGATTTTGATAATCTAGCCACCATTTTAGCGCCGATTTCACATGGCCAGGGAGAAGAATCTTCTGATTCAATGGAGTCTGTCGTCTCCTGGAATGTAGGAGAACATAAGTCTGGAGAGTTCGTGTGTGAGCCTGGGCCCAGGAAACCGATTGTATACATGCGGTCAGGGACCCTAGTACAGACATCGATTCTCTGAGGGTCGGTGCACGCTGGCCTCTGAATTTGGTTACCTTGCGGACAAGGTTGATTTGATGATCTTTGGGTAGAAAAGATGTTCTTACATCCGAGTCCAGTAGCACCCCCAGGAATTTTCTTCTTGTGGAGGGATGGACCTCCGATTTCTCCAGATTTGGGATCCAACCCAGGGTTTGTAATATCTCTAGGGACTTTGATACGTCTGTTTCCAGACGGGAGGCAGATGGAGCCATGATAAGCAGGTCGTCTAGATACGGGACTATGCATATTCCCTGCTGACGGATGAAGATTATCGCTTCTGCCATAATCTTTGTGAAGACCCGAGGGGCCGAAGAGATGCCGAAGGGGAGAACATTGAACTGAAAATGTTTGATTTGGTGACCCTTGGAGACTGCGAACCTGAGGAATTTCCTGTGCTCTGGATGGATTGGCACATGGTAGTACGCATCCCTCAGGTCCACAGTCGCCATCATCCAACCCTGACCGATGAGGGGAATCACGGATTTGACTGTCTCCATTTTGAATCTCCTGTATCGGACAGAATCGTTTAAGGGTTTCAGATTTATGATAATTCTGTTCTTCCCCGACGGCTTGGTTATTAGAAAAAGGCGTGAATAATGACCACGTCCTTCCTCTAACTTCGGCACCTGAGAAATCACATTTGATTGTATTAATTTTTGTAGATCTTGTAACAAGGAGTTTTGGAGATCTGGGTTTTGAAGGGAGGTTATCTTTACGCAATGTGGGGGTGGTCTCACGAATTCTATTTTTAATCCTTCTTGAATGGTACGAAGGACCCACTGATTTGTGGAGATGTTTTGCCACTCGGTGAAAAATCGTGAGAGTCGACCCCCGACCGGAGTACAGTCATTGTGTATCTGGGGTTTGCTGGGCCTGAGGGGCCAGGATATTTTTTCCCCTGCCTCCCTTAGGATAACTCCATCTTCCCGTTTTGCCTTTTCCTCTCTGTGAGGTTTGATCACGGGAGGGACGAAAAAAGCGTTTTTTTGGGGTCTTTTGCTCAGGGAGAGATTTCTTTTTATCTGCCGCCTTATCCAAAATATCGTCCAGGACGGGTCCAAATACATTATGACCCTGAAAGGGTATGCTACATAATTTGGACTTGGAGACAAAATCGCCTCCCCAGGATTTTATCCAGAGTGCTCTCCTGGACGAGTTAGAGAGAACAGCAGCTTTCGCGGCTACTCGAACCGATTCAGCAGATGCATCGGCTAGGAACCCTGTAGCTTTCTGTAGTAAGGGTAGGGAGTCTAAAATCTCCTCTCTTGGGGTGCCTTGAGTCAAGTGATCCTCAAGTTTGCGTAACCAGATAAATAGAGATCTGGCCACGCAAGTAGAGGCTATATTAGATTTTAGCAGATTTGTGGAGGTGTCCCAGGACTTTTTTAATAAACTCTCTATTTTACGATCCATCGGATCCTTGAGTTGCGAAGAGTCCTCAAAGGGGAGGGCAGTTTTTTTAGTTACCCTAGACACCTGAACATCTACTTTCGGGGTCTCCCATAAGGAGTTATCCCCATCTAATGGGTACCGGTTTTTCAGTTCCGATGGTATAGTCAGACCTTTTTCAGGGAGGTCCCATTCATGCAGAATTAGATCTCGTAAGTTCATATGCACCGGGAACC
Source organism: Ranitomeya imitator (assembly GCF_032444005.1). Taxonomy (NCBI): domain Eukaryota; kingdom Metazoa; phylum Chordata; class Amphibia; order Anura; family Dendrobatidae; genus Ranitomeya; species Ranitomeya imitator. Next base: position 116,749,400 of record NC_091291.1, on the reverse strand, counting down.
CTTTTTGGTCTTTGGGTTTCAGACCCTCAAACATCTCATCATGTACTGTGAGTGTAACTTCTTGATCCTCTACCCCCATGGTGCTTCTTACTAAACCGATTAGTTCACTCATGTCCTCAGAACTAAAATAATATTTTTTGTTTTCTGATCTACAGGTGGGGGTAGAAGTGGAGCCTTCGTTTTCCCAGTTATCCTCTGAACCTGAGGACTGGATTTCTCCCGAGTCCGGGTCGGATTCTACTGGGGCTTTTTTCCTCTTTTTTGGAGGGGGTGGCTGAGGCACCGACATCTGCGAGAAGGTAGCCATAGAAGAATGGACCTCATCTTTAATGAGGGATCTAATGCTATCCAACAGCGAGGGTTGTTCGGCGCGCAGGACCTCATCCGTACAGGATTGGCAGAGCTTTTTCCCGTATGTTGATGGGAGTTTGGCCGTACACACTTTGCATTTGCGGCTTGACTTTTTAGGGTCGGAAACCTTTTCTCCCTAAGAGAGAGAGAGAGAGGGTTTGCTAAGCCACTTAGAGGAATATCTATATATACATATATACATAAAAGCACATATGTATATAGGGGATAGCTGGGCCCAACACCTGCTACTTACTTTGGTAGGAGGGGGAACGCTGGCATCTGCAGATGCAGAGCAAGGGGGTCTGTCACTGTCCATGTCCGTCAGGTTGCTAACAGTCAGACAGCTTACCTTGCTACCCGGATCTTTTTATAAGGATCGGTGGTCCAGCGTGCAGTGCTCCTCCCCCCACGTGTGGCCCGATTGGGGTAGGTCCAAGAACGCCCCCGACGCTGTTTGTATGGCGTGCTTCTGCTGCTGGACGCCATTGCCGGCCGGCGTGCGCTCCATGGCACGCTTCCTGGTTGAACCGGAAGTGGCGCGCTTTAACCCGGAAGTCATCAGGCTCTCCGGCCCCAGCCCGGGACGCGCGCCACCTCCAGCGCTGCAGCTGTGGAGGAGGGAACCGGGGGGCTGCAGGAGGCCCCCGGCAAGCACATCACCGCCCCGCATTGCCCCCAAAGGGAGCGCCGGAGGGGCGGGAGGGTCCCGAGTCGCTCCGAAGAGAGGAGACGGGAGCGGCATTATCAAGGAGGGAAACCCGACCTTCATGCCGCCCGGCTTCTGGGTAAGTGGAGCTCCGTCGCCGGCCACGGCAGCCCCTTCAGAAACTCTTCATGCCCCATAGGGGACAGGAAAACACTGGCGGTGCAGGAAGGGGAGGGGTATTTAACCTCTTGTGTTCCTGTCCCCTATTAGGGCGGGGAAGACAACCTCCGAAGTGGCTGTCGTGGAAGGTGACTAGAGAAAGAACATTTTTATATTGTTATATAACCTGTGTCTTATGGCTAAAATGTATATTTATGCCCTAGGGAAAACCTACTGTGCTAAGGTGCCAGTAAATCTACATAAATGGCTGTAAAAATGGCCTATATATCGTTTATATCAAACCACAAATAAACCCCAATCAATAATAGGGGAACCAAAACAGGACAATGGGAAACACCTAAAGAGGAGTTATCCCAGAAAGTAAAAATAAAGGCAATATGAACCATCAGCATAAGGACAGGGACCAAAAGGGCAATATCTCGGCAGACTGGAAAACCGACCACGGAGCAAGAGGTCACGGGACCAAATCCCCAAACCGAGCCATGACACTGACGAGGCCAGGCCTGAGGTTTGCATTTACTGAAATGGATGATTAGTGTATAATCAAAATAATGAATTTAGTAGGAATCCATGTATATATGATATATATGCGGTAATGTCTATTGTCTGTACAAGTCCCCTCTATAATTTGTAAAGCGCTGCGGAATATGTTGGCGCTATATAAATATCATTATTATTATTATTATTATTATATATCAGCACTATTTCACTTTACTTGAGTTCAAGTCATTATACTCTCATAAATTAGATGCAAATGTTTGTGACGTAAAGTCTGTAAGCTGGAATGAATAAGGAAGATAATTAATACTTTTATTGAAGGAATAATTTGTAAAATGTAAATAATGTCCAGCTTAAATACATAAATCATTATTTCTACCATCCGTATTGTCTGTGCATAACAATTTCAAATTTATATTACTAGTGTGATGAGAAGTTAGTTTCAATGATGATTGTCATTTTTGATCACAAACACATTATCAGTCTCCTGTTCCTCAAAATTTTTTATTTTTTTTAACAATTTTTTACGTTTTTTTTTTTAATCCCAATTCTAAGAAAAGTTGGGACGCTGTGTTTAATATATAGAAAACAAGAATGCAATGATTTGGAATTTTCTTATAGTCATATTTCATTTTCAACAGAACATAGAAAAAAGATCAGAAGGTGAAACTTATTTTTCTTACACATTTCTGATTTTTTTTTTTTAACCACTTAAATAAATAAACCTATACATGTTTGGTATCTACAAACTCTTGCTGACCTGGGGAATCATATTACCAGGTCAGTTTTAGCATTTAGCGAATAAACTAAAAAAAAACGATTGTGGAATTGCACTTATTTTTTTTTAATTTCAACACACTTATAATTTTTTTCCTGCTTTCCAGTGCATCAAATGATAAAATTAATGGTATGATTCAAAAGTACAACTCATTCCACAAGAAAAAAATACCTTGCATGACTATGAGGATGGAAAATTGTTCTTGTTATGGCTGAGGTCTGCGCTACCTGTGTAAATATCACTCCTGGCAGCTCTCCCTCCCCTAATACCTCAGTTACTTAAAAGGGAGACCCCTCATCCAACATAGCCCCCATCCAGCTTCACTTATAGCCTGGCTGAACAGACTGCATTTTCTATTTAAACAGCATAATGCTCTTCAAATAATAAATCTCTAAAGGAGTTAACCCTTTACTGGAAAAAAAAAATAGTCATCTAGGAGTGTTTTCGTGAAGAGTGGCATCCCAAAACCCTCCTAACCACTAAGGAGAATACTGTAGATGCTGATGTGCAGGTTTTGTTGAGGTTTTCTTTTATTCAAACTTTATGACCATCTTATAATATACTAGCAGAAGAGCCTGGCGTTGCCCGGGCATAGGAACTAACTGTGGTTAGCTATAGCACCTCACTTCTCTTACTTTCCCATGACGCCTCTCATTTTCCCCCTAACTCCTCTCGTTTTTCCCCCTCACTCCTCTCATTTTCCCCCTAACACCTGTCATTTTCCCCTCAGTATATACCTGTATGTCATTTCCCCTGTATATAGTATATACCTGTATATCATCTCCTGCATATAGTATATACCTGTATGTCATCTCCCCTGTATATAGTATATACCTGTATGTTATCTCCCCTGTATATAGTATATACCTGTATGTCATCTCCCCTGTATATAGTATATACCTGTATGTAATCTCCGAGGAGCTGGTTTTTTCGTTGTCAAGAAGAAGGATGGTTCCCTTCGTCCCTGCATTGATTACCGTGGCCTCAATAATATCACAATTAAAAACAAGTTCTCACTTCCTCTTATTCCTGAACTCTTCGATCGTCTGCAAGGAGCACGAATCTTCACCAAACTGGATCTTAGAGGGGCCTATAATTTGATCCGTATCCGCTCTGGTGATGAGTGGAAGACTGCCTTTAACGCCAGAGACGGTCATTACGAGTATTTGGTTATGCCCTTCGGTTTATGCAATGCACCTGCAGTCTTCCAATAATTGGTGAATTATGTTTTTTGGGATCTACTTTACACCTGTGTAGTGGGGTACTTGGACGATATTCTTGTGTTTTCACCAGATCTGCCTTCTCATAGGAGATATGTTCGGCAAGTACTTCTGCGTCTTAGAGAGAATCGTCTGTACGCAAAACTTGAGAAGTGCGCTTTTGAACATTCGCCCCTGCCATTCCTGGGTTTCGTCATCTCTGATGCTGGTTTACATATGGATTCGGAGAAGGTTTCTGCCATGCTCAACTGGCCGCGTACGCTTGGGGTGAAGGCAATTCAGCGATTTCTTGGTTTCGCAAATTACTACCGGCAGTTTATTCCTCACTTTTCTTCCTTGTCTGCTCCCATCTCCTCATTGATACGAAAGTGAGCTAACCCTCACCATTGGTTGGCAGAGGCCGAAGTTTTCCAGTCTCTCAAACAAGCATTTGCTTCCACTCCTGCACTCCAACGCCCTGAAGCTAATAAACCCTTTGTCCTTGAAATTGATGCCTTTGCTATTGGAGCCGGAGCTGTGCTTTCTGAGAGGTCCTCTTCTGGTCGTCTTGCTTCCTGTGGCTTCTTCTCCAAGTGTTATGACCTGGTGGTCAGGACAATAATGGACCTGGTGGTTAAGAGCACACGGAATGACCTGATAGTTACTGATAATAAGGACGAGCTCTGGGACGTGGGAACTCTGCTGACCGCAATCCCTAATCCTATCACACACACTAGAAATAGCCGTGGATTGCTCCTAACGCTCCCTATGCAACTCGGCACAGCCTAAGGAACTAGCTAGCCCTGAAGATAGAAAAATAAAGCCTACCTTGCCTCAGAGAAATTCCCCAAAGGAAAAGGCAGCCCCCCACATATAATGACTGTGAGTAAGATGAAAATACAAACACAGAGATGAAATAGATTTAGCAAAGTGACGCCCGACTTACTGAACAGACTGAGGATAGGAAAGGTTGCTTTGCGGTCAGCACAAAAACCTACAAAAAGACCACGCAGAGGGCGCAAAAAGACCCTCCGCACCGACTCACGGTGCGGAGGCGCTCCCTCTGCTGTTGTGAATTCTGTGGCAGAGCTCCCTCCTGTGGTCACAAGTGGTACTTTGGCTGATTCTCTCTGGGAGCTTCCGTTTGTGGAGGAAACTGGTACTGCTGCTTCTGAGTTTCCTTTTTAGCTAAGTGCTTCTTTGCTATTTGTTGCTATTTTTTCTGTCCAGCTTGTCTATTTGTTTTGCTGGAAGCTCTGGGACGCAAAGGGTGTACCTCCGTGCCGTTAGTTCGGTACGGAGGGTCTTTTTGCCCCTTTGCGTGGTTTTCTTTAGGGTTTTGTGTAGACCGCAAAGTTATCTTTCCTATCCTCGTTCTGTCTAGAATATCGGGCCTCACTTTGCTGAATCTATTTCATCCCTACGTTTGTCTTTTCATCTTACTCACAGTCATTATATGTGGGGGGCTGCCTTTTCCTTTGGGGTATTTCTCTGAGGCAAGGTAGGCTTATTTTTTCTATCTTCAGGCTAGTTAGTTTCTCAGGCTGTTGCATAGGTAGCGTTAGGCGCAATCCACGGCTGCCTCTAGTTGTGTTTGGAGAGGATCAGGGATTGCGGTCTGCAGAGTTCCCACATCTCAGAGCTCGTTCTATTATTTTGGGTTATTGTCAGATCACTGTATGTGCTCTGACCTCCATGTCCATTGTGATACTGAATTGCCTCTCATAACACTCTGCGTCCCAGAGCTTCCAGCAAGCAAGACAACAATAAAAATAGCAAGCTGGACAGAAAAATAGCAAACCAAAGAAAAACAAACAGGAACTTAACTTCTGCTGGGAAGACAGGTCACAAGAACGATCCAGGAGTGAACTAGACCAATACTGGAACATTGACAGGTGGCATGGAGCAAAGATCCAAGTGGAGCTAAATAGAGCAGCCAGCCAACGAACTAACCTCGTCACCTGTGGAAGGAAACTCAGAAACACCCACCAGAGGAAGTCCATGGACAGAACCAGCCGAAGTACCATTCATGACCACAGGAGGGAGCCCGACAACAGAATTCACAACACCAAGATCTTCTCCTCTTCTGAAAAGAACTATTCTATTGGTGACCGAGAACTTTTGGCCATCAGATTGGCACTGGAGGAGTGGAGGTATCTGTTGGAGGTAGCGTTACATCCCTTTGTAATCTATACAGACCATAAGAATTTGGCATACATCTGTTCTGTGCACAGACTAAATCCCTGGCAGGCCAGTTGGGCCTTTTTCTTCGCTCGTTTCGACTTTGAGCTTCACTTCCAGCCTGGTAATAAAAACTTCAAGGCCGACGCTCTTTCCAGGTCCTTCTTGTCAGAGGATGTTGAGGAGGAGGCCACGCACATCATCGATCCTGCTAAGATCATCACGGTTGCTCCGGTCTCTCTGACCTCTTTACCTTCCAGGTAAGACTTTTGCTTCTGAAAGGAACAAGAAATGCATTTTACTTTGGGGTCATGCTTCCATGCTGGCGGGACGTGTCGGCCTCAAAAAGACCCTCAGTCTGATTTCTCGCTGCTACTGGTGGCCGATTCTTTCAAAGGATGTCCGAAGTTTCGTAGCCTTTTGTCCTTCCTGTGCTAAGAATAAGGCTCCAAGGCAGTTACCTTCTGGTCTTCTACATCCTCTTTCGGTGCCTTCTACTCCGTGGCAACATATTGCAATGGATTTTAGTACTGAAAACAAGCACTGGAACACAGAAAAATGCGGCAGCACTCATCAGTCCTGGAGTGATCTGAGTCCTTTATTGAGACAGCGTTAAAATAACATCTTCACGGCTCGGGGGTGTGCAGATGAAAAGGAGGTCTTCTTTTTTGGTTGATTTTATTACTGAACTACCTCGTTCTTCTGGTTGCACCGTCGTCCTTGTGGTCATGGACCATTTTTTCTAAAATGGCTAATTTCATTGCCCTACCTGGTTTACCATCGGCTCCTGAATTGGCGAAGATTTTTGTTTATCATATTTTTCATATTCATGGTCCACCTCAACATATTGTTTCTGATCGAGGAGTCCAGTTCAGCGCTCGATTCTGGAGATCTCTAAGTCGATGAACATCTCCCTGGACTTCTCTTCCGCTTACCATCTGCAGACCAACAGCCAAGTGGAGCGTACTAATCAGATTTTGGTGACTTATCTCCGTCATTTCACCAATGCTACCGTGGGCTGAATTTGCCTATAATAACCATACCAGCGAAGCTTCTACCAAGTCTCTATTTTTTTACGGTCTATGGTCAGCATCCTGGCCTTGCTCTAGCGGTTCCCCCTGTCTCTGCCGTGCCAGCGGCTGATCTTCTGTCTAGGGAGTTCTCCAGGGTCTGGCAGGAGACCAAGTCCACTCTCGAACTAGCTCAGCAGAGGATGAAAAGACATGCGGATAAGAGGCGTCTCGATTCTCCTGTATACCATCCTGTGGATAAGGTCTGGCTTTCTTCTAAATGTATCCGTCTTAAAATTTCTACGATAAACTGGGTCCTCGCTTTATCGGTTCTTTTGAGATTTTGGCTCGCATTAATAATGTTTCTTACAAGCTAAAGTTACCTGCCTAACTTTGTATTCTTAATTCCTTTCATGTGTCTCTTCTAAAGCCAGTGGTTTTTAATCACTTTCATACCTCGACCTTCAGTTCGCCTTTGCCTACTTCTGCGGATGATGTCTTTGAGGTAAAGGACATTCTGGCCATGAAAAAACTTAGACGTAGAACTTTGTTTTTGGTCGACTGGAAGAGCTTTGGTCCTGAGAAGAGGTCCTGGGAGCCTCTGGCGAACATTCAGGCTCCTCGTATTTTAGCTAGGTTCCTTTCTAGCTAAAAAAAGGAGGGGCATTAAAATGGGGGTACTGTCATGCCGCTGCCGCTCCCCGAGCCCTGTCAACTCACGTGTCCTCGGCGTCCCGGCGCGTCTCCTCAGCTGCAGGGTCCTCTTCTCAGCGTTCGCTCCTGGCTTCTGCTGCTCGTATAGTGCGCGTGCACGCCTGGTTCAGTACTGCGCACGCATTTCTAAACTTTCCTCTGGCACTTTCTTCCTGTCCTCTCTATCTCCTTGGAGGACTCTTACCCAGAAGTACTGCGCAGCGTTGCTTTATTTACTGCCTCCTTCCTCTCCCCTGTGCCTGATGATAATTTGTGATTCCAAGTGTTCTAGGCTGCACATTTACCTTATTGTTACCTTGCTCTCCTTAGATCCAGTCCTGTGCCTCGGGAAACACCCGCCAGTCCTGTGTCTCTGCATATCAGCCAGTCCTGTGTCTCTGCATACCAGCCAGTTCCGTGTCCTCTCCGCTCTCGCTAGTTCTGTGTTCCTGCCTTATCCGCCCCGTCCTGTGTCTCTTGCACTCCCGCTAGTCTGGTGTCTCCTTGGATTACTTTCTTCCCTATCTTTGTCTCCCAGCTGCTATGGCGTTAGTCCCCCACAGGCCTGCCCCTAACTCTCCCTGTATAGGGGGCGGTCTATCTGGTCAGCTTGTCCGTGGGTGGGTCGTCGTCATTGTCCAGTGGGTCCACTTTCTTTTTTTACTATAGATTCCTCACACCTATGATGAGCTGAAAACAAAATTCTCCCTCCAAAATAAACAAAATCCTTCATCTCTGGCTCCATACAGCTACATTTTTACATAAAATGGACCCATCTATTCCTTCCCTTTGCTGGCGTTGCGTCCTGTCTAGAGGTTCTATTTTTCACATTTTTGGGGACTGTCCTCTGATTAAACCGTTCTGGGTAATAGTCCAACTCCTCATTAAGCAAGTTTTTGGAGTGGATCTCCCATTGAATCCTCAGCTCTTTCTATTAAATATTTCCCTGAATCCATATCCAAGTGATCCATTAGACTGTTTCTACATATATTAACAGCAGCATGCTATTTGATTGCTTACCATTAGAAGAAAACCTCTCCAACTTCCCAACTAGGTTTATAATCTTGCATCAAAGATATCAGGAACTTTGAACACCGGGCAGCCCTTAATGACAATACTGTAGAGAAATTTAACCTTGTTTGGTCTCCTTGGGATTCCTTTTGAGCCATGTTAAATATATGAACTCGATGAGATGGATATAACTAGGTCGTAACATTCCACATCATTTCCCTTCCTTTCCTTTTGTCTGAGTCTGAGTGTGTTTGTCTGTTTGTAAGATTTTAGTCGTTATCTACTTGTAAATGTTTAACTATTACTATAGCATAAGATTAGTTGTTAACCTATAAATGATAGTGAAAAATCTAAAATGCCTAATTATTTTTTCGTTTCCTGTAAAATTTGAAAAATGTAAATAAAAATTAGAATAAAAAAAAGTTATGGCTCTTGTAAGAAGGGGTATGAAAAACGAAAGCGTGAAAACAGAAAATCGCAAGGTCATGAATGGTTTAAAGGGGTTGTCTAACTGAAATAAAAAAAAATGCTCTGCAAGCCATTTTTGGTGAAAAATAGTAAATGAGGCAATATTGACCAAGTTGAAAGTCCATTGCTCCAGCATCAGCAGCTCGGATGCTCTCTGTCTGGACCAGAAATGATGATGTCTCTTTCAGTAGTCATGTGACTACTGAGATGCTTGATTGGCTGTAGCCAGGGCCGGCTCCAGGTTTTTGAGGGTCCCGGGCGAAAGAGTCTCAGTGGGCGCCCCCTTTAACACATACCACAATTTATGATCCCATATAACACAGCCATGTAGTATATAACACAGCCACGTAGCATATAACACAGCTATGTAGAATATAACAGCCCACGTAGCATATAACACAGCCACGTAGCATATAAAGCATAGAAATTTTGTGGAAAAAGAGACAGTCACCAGCATTATTCTTCTTCTCCTAATTAGGGTTCAGCTATCAATAAATAAATGGAACCGAGGTAGGACCATAATGGACAGACTGCAGCAAGCATAAACCAAACCAAACTAGAAAATCACAGTCAGAAGTCCAAATACAGTGCCTACAAGTAGTATTCAACCCCCTGCAGATTTAGCAGGTTTACACATTTGGAATTAACTTGGCATTGTGACATTTGGACTGTAGATCAGCCTGGAAGTGTGAAATGCACTGCAGCAAAAAAGAATGTTATTTCTTTGTTTATTTTTTTTTAAATTGTGAAAAGTCTTTTCAGAGGGTCATTTATTATTCAACCCCTCAACCCACCAGAATTCTGTTTGGTTCCCCTAAAGTATTAAGAAGTAGTTCAGGCACAAAGAACAATGAGCTTCACATGTTTGGATTAATTATCTCTTTTTCCAGCCTTTTCTGACTATTTAAGACCCTCCCCAAACTTGTGAACAGCACTCATACATGGTCAACATGGGAAAGACAAAGGAGCATTCCAAGGCCATCAGAGACAAGATCGTGGAGGGTCACAAGGCTGGCAAGGGGTACAGAACCCTTTCCAAGGAGTTGGGCCTACCTGTCTCCACTGTTGGGAGCATCATCCGGAAGTGGAAGGCTTATGGAACTACTGTTAGCCTTCCATGGCCTGGACAGCCTTTGAAAGTTTCCTCCCGTGCCGAGGCCAGGCTTGTCCGAAGAGTCAAGGCTAACCCAAGGACAACAAGGAAGGAGCTCCGGGAAGATCTCATGGCAGTGGGGACATTGGTTTCAGTCAATACCATAAGTAACGTACTCCACCGCAATGGTCTCCGTTCCAGACGAGCCCGTAAGGTACCTTTACTTTCAAAGCGTCATGTCAAGGCTCGTCTACAGTTTGCTCATGATCACTTGGAGGACTCTGAGACTGACTGGTTCAAGGTTCTCTGGTCTGATGAGACCAAGATCGAGATCTTTGGTGCCAACCACACACGTGACGTTTGGAGACTGGATGGCACTGCATACGACCCCAAGAATACCATCCCTACAGTCAAGCATGGTGGTGGCAGCATCATGCTGTGGGGCTGTTTCTCAGCCAAGGGGCCTGGCCATCTGGTCCGCATCCATGGGAAGATGGATAGCACGGCCTACCAGGAGATTTTGGCCAAGAACCTCCGCTCCTCCATCAAGGATCTTAAGATGGGTCATCATTTCATCTTCCAACAAGACAACGACCCAAAGCACACAGCCAAGAAAACCAAGGCCTGGTTCAATAGGCAAAAAAATCAAGGTGTTGTAGTGGCCTAGTCAGTCTCCTGACCTTAACCCAATTGAAAACTTGTGGAAGGAGCTCAAGATTAAAGTCCACATGAGACACCCAAAGAACCTAGATAACTTGGAGAAGATCTGCATGGAGGAGTGGGCCAAGATAACACCAGAGACCTGTGCCGGCCTGATCAGGTCTTATAAAAGACGATTATTAGCTGTAATTGCAAACAAAGATTATTCCACAAAATATTAAACCTAGGGGTTGAATAATAATTGACCCACACTTTTATGTTTAAAATTTATAAAAATTTAACTGAGCAACAAAACTTTTTGGTCTGTATGATTTATGCATCTGTTAATAAATCCTGCTCTTGTTTGAAGTTTGAAGGCTCTTACTTATTTGCATCTTATTAATCCTGCTAAATCAGCAGGGGGTTGAATACTACTTGTAGGCATTGTATATGCAAAAATACAAAAAAGCTTTATTAATAATAACAACAGGTAAGAACATGACAGGAAGAAACAATCCCCGTGCCACCCATAGCATGCACATGAAAAGGGCAGGGGTAGGTGCCTATGATGTAGAACAAATACATACACTGACCTGTTGTGAATTCTGTGGTCACAAGTGGTATTGCAGTCTCTGGGCGTCCTCCCTCAGGTGTTTTGGTGAGCTCGTTGGCTGCCTTGCTATTTAGCTCCACCTGAGTCTGTCTTCCTTGCTCCTTGTCAATGTTCCAGTGTTGGATCTGAGCTACTGCATCTTTCCTTGGGCCTGCTGCTCTGCTAGATAAGTGCTTCTAGTTTGTTTTCTGTTTTTTCTGTCCAGCTTGTTATTATCTTTTGCTGGAAGCTCTGAGAAGCAAAGGGGTGCACCGCCGTGCTGTTAGTTCGGCACGGTGGGTCTTTTTTGCCCCTTTGCGTGGTTTTCGTTTTAGGGTTTTTGTAGACTGCATAGTTCTCTTTGCTATCCTCGCTCTGTCTAGAATATCGGGCCTCACTTTGCTGAATCTATTTCATTCCTACGTTTGTCTTTTCATCTTGCTAACAGTCATTATATGTGGGGGCTGCCTATTCCTTTGGGGTATTTCTCTGAGGTAAGTCAGGCTTGTATTTCTATCTTCAGGCTAGTCAGCTCCTCAGGCAGTGCCGAGTTGCATAGGTAGTGATAGGCGCAATCCACTGCTGCTTCCAGTTGTGTGAGGACAGTTCAGGTACTGCAGTCTACAGAGATTCCACGTCTCTGAGCTCGTCCTATTGTTTTGGGTTTTTGCCAGATCTCTGTATGTGCGCTGATTACTGCACGCTGTGTTGCCTGATTGCCAGCCATAACAGTACAAGGAGCCAATTCAATGATTTCCAATAGAGGGAAAAAAGAAATCCTGACATCATTTTTTTTTCTTAGCTCTGTCTTCAGTCTTTTTTTTCCCCTAGACATTAGAGTGCTTCAGGACACAGCTGTGGACATGGATATTCAGGCTCTGTGCTCCTCAATGGATAATCTCGTTGTAAATGTACAAAAGATTCAAGATACTATTGATCAGAAATCGATGCTAGAACCAAGAATTCCGATTCCTGATTTGTTTTTTGGTGACAGAACTAAGTTCCTGAGCTTCAGAAATAATTGTAAGCTATTTTTGGCCTTGAAACCTCATTCTTCTGGTAATCCTATTCAACAGGTTTTGATTATTATTTCTTTTTTGCGCGGCGACCCACAGGACTGGGCGTTTTCTCTTGCACCAGGAGATTCTGCATTGAGTAATATTGATGCATTTTTCCAGGCGCTGGGATTGCTTTACGATGAGCCTAATTCAGTGGATCAAGCTGAGAAAAATCTGCTGGCTTTATGCCAGGGTCAGGATGATGTAGAACTATATTGTCAGAAATTTAGAAAATGGTCAGTACTCACTCTGTGGAATGAATCTGCACTAGCGGCTTTGTTCAGAAAGGGTCTCTCTGAAGCTCTTAAGGATGTAATGGTGGGATTTCCTATGCCTGCTGGTTTGAATGAGTCTATGTCCTTGGCCATTCAGATCGGTCGTCGCTTGCGCGAGCGTAAATCTGTGCACCATCTGGCGGTATTGTCTGAGAGTAAGCCTGAGCCTATGCAGTGCAACAGGACTATGACTAAAGTAGAACGGCACGAACACAGACGTCTGAACAGACTGTGTTTCTATTGTGGTGATTCTACTCATGCTATTTCTAATTGTCCTAAACGCACTAGGCGGTTCGATAGCTCTGCCGTTATTGGTACTGTACAGTCCAAATTCCTTTTGTCCATTACCTTAATGTGCTCTTTGTCATCATATTCTGTCATGGCGTTTGTGGATTCAGGCGCTGCCCTGAATCTGATGGATTTGGATTATGCTAAACGTTGTGGATTTTTCTTGGAGCCTTTGCGGTGTCCTATTCCGTTGAGAGGAATTGATGCTACACCTCTGGCCAAGAATAAGCCTCAGTACTGGGCCCAGCTGACCATGTGCATGGCTCCTGCACATCAGGAAGTTATTCGCTTTTTGGTACTGCATAATTTGCATGATGTGGTCGTGTTGGGGTTGCCATGGCTACAAACCCATAATCCAGTATTGGATTGGAACTCTATGTCGGTAACCAGCTGGGGTTGTCAGGGAGTACATGGTGATGTTCCATTTTTGTCTATTTCGTCATCCATTCCTTCTGACATCCCAGAGTTCTTGTCGGACTTTCAGGATGTATTTGAAGAGTCCAAGTCTGATGCCCTTCCTCCGCATAGGAATTGTGATTGTGCTATCGATTTGATTCCTGGTAGTAAATTCCCTAAGGGTCGTTTATTTAATTTGTCCGTACCTGAACACACCGCTATGCGCAGTTATGTGAAGGAGTCCCTGGAGAAGGGACATATTCGCCCATCGTCGTCACCATTGGGAGCAGGGTTCTTTTTTGTAGCCAAGAAGGATGGTTCGCTAAGACCGTGTATTGATTACCGCCTTCTTAATAAGATCACTGTTAAGTTTCAGTATCCCTTGCCATTGATTTCTGACTTGTTTGCTCGGATTAAGGGGGCTAGTTGGTTTACTAAGATTGATCTTCGTGGTGCGTATAATCTGGTGAGAATCAGGCAGGGAGATGAATGGAAAACGGCATTTAATACGCCCGAGGGTCATTTTGAGTATCTGGTGATGCCGTTCGGACTTGCCAATGCTCCATCTGTTTTTCAGTCTTTTATGCATGACATTTTTCGTGAGTATCTGGATAAATTCTTGATTGTTTACTTGGATGACATTTTGATCTTCTCAGATGATTGGGAGTCTCATGTAAAGCAAGTCAGAATGGTTTTCCAGGTACTGCGTGCTAATTCCTTGTTTGTGAAGGGATCAAAGTGTCTCTTCGGTGTGCAGAAAGTTTCATTTTTGGGGTTCATCTTTTCCCCTTCTACTATCGAGATGGATTCGGTTAAGGTTCAGGCCATCCAGGATTGGACTCAGCCGACATCTCTAAAAAGTTTGCAGAAATTCCTGGGCTTTGCTAATTTTTATCGTCGCTTCATCTGTAATTTTTCTAGCATTGCCAGACCATTGACCGATTTGACCAAGAAGGGTGCTGATTTGGTTAATTGGTCTTCTGCTGCCGTGGAAGCTTTTCAGGAGTTGAAGCGTCGTTTTTGCTGTGCCCCTGTGTTGTGTCAACCTGATGTTTCTCTTCCGTTCCAGGTCGAGGTTGATGCTTCTGAGATTGGTGCAGGGGCGGTTTTGTCACAGAGAGGTTCTGGTTGCTCAGTGTTCAAACCATGTGCTTTCTTTTCCAGGAAATTTTCTGCTGCTGAGCGTAATTATGATGTGGGCAACCGAGAGTTGCTGGCCATGAAGTGGGCATTCGAGGAGTGGCGTCATTGGCTTGAGGGTGCTAAGCATCGCGTGGTGGTTTTGACTGATCATAAGAACCTTACTTATCTTGAGTCTGCCAAGCGCTTGAATCCTAGACAGGCCCGTTGGTCGTTATTTTTTGCTCGTTTTGATTTTGTGATTTCATACCTTCCGGGCTCTAAAAATGTGAAGGCGGATGCTCTGTCTAGGAGTTTTGTGCCCGACTCTCCGGGGTTATCTGAGCCGGCGAGTATCCTCAAGGAAGGAGTCATTGTGTCTGCCATCTCCCCTGATTTGCGGAGAGTGTTGCAGAAATTTCAGGCTAATAAACCTGATCGTTGTCCGGCCGAGAAACTGTTCGTCCCTGATAGGTGGACTAGTAAAGTTATCTCTGAACTTCATTGTTCAGTGCTGGCCGGTCATCCAGGAATCTTTGGTACCAGGGAGTTGGTTGCTAGATCCTTTTGGTGGCCGTCTCTGTCGCGGGATGTGCGTGCTTTTGTGCAGTCCTGTGGAATTTGTGCTAGGGCTAAGCCCTGCTGTTCACGTGCCAGTGGGTTGCTTTTGCCCTTGCCGGTCCCGAAGAGGCCTTGGACACATATTTCGATGGATTTCATTTCTGACCTTCCCGTTTCTCAAAAGATGTCTGTCATTTGGGTGGTCTGTGATCGCTTTTCTAAAATGGTCCATCTGGTGCCCTTGGTTAAATTGCCTTCCTCCTCTGATTTGGTGCCTTTGTTCTTCCAGCATGTGGTTCGTTTACATGGCATTCCTGAGAATATTGTTTCTGACAGAGGTTCCCAGTTTGTCTCAAGGTTCTGGCGAGCCTTTTGTGGTAGGATGGGCATTGACCTATCTTTTTCCTCGGCCTTCCATCCTCAGACTAATGGCCAGACCGAACGAACCAATCAGACCTTGGAAACATATCTGAGATGTTTTGTTTCCGCTGACCAGGATGATTGGGTGTCATTTTTGCCGTTGGCTGAGTTCGCCCTTAATAATCGGGCCAGCTCGGCTACCTTGGTCTCTCCATTTTTCTGCAATTCTGGGTTCCATCCTCGTTTCTCTTCAGGACAGGTTGAGTCTTCGGACTGTCCTGGTGTGGATTATGTGGTGGACAGGTTGCAGCAGATCTGGACTCAGGTAGTGGACAATTTGACCTTGTCCCAGGAGAAGGCTCAGCTTTTCGCTAATCGCAGACGCCGTGTGGGACCCCGACTTCGTGTTGGGGATCTGGTTTGGTTATCTTCTCGTCATATACCTATGAAGGTTTCCTCTCCTAAATTTAAACCTCGTTTTATTGGTCCGTATAGGATTTCTGAGATTCTCAATCCGGTGTCTTTTCGTCTGACCCTCCCAGACTCCTTTTCCATACATAATGTATTCCATAGGTCGTTGTTGAGGAGATACGTGGCACCTATGGTTCCATCTGTGGAGCCTCCTGCCCCTGTTTTGGTGGAGGGGGAATTGGAGTATATTGTGGAGAAGATTTTGGATTCTCGTGTCTCTAGACGGAAACTCCAGTATCTGGTCAAATGGAAGGGTTATGCTCAGGAAGATAATTCCTGGGTTTTTGCCTCTGATGTCCATGCCCCAGATCTTGTTCGTGCCTTTCATGTGGCTCATCCTGGTCGGCCTGGGGGTTCTGGTGAGGGTTCGGTGACCCCTCCTCAAGGGGGGGGTACTGTTGTGAATTCTGTGGTCACAAGTGGTATTGCAGTCTCTGGGCGTCCTCCCTCAGGTGTTTTGGTGAGCTCGTTGGCTGCCTTGCTATTTAGCTCCACCTGAGTCTGTCTTCCTTGCTCCTTGTCAATGTTCCAGTGTTGGATCTGAGCTACTGCATCTTTCCTTGGGCCTGCTGCTCTGCTAGATAAGTGCTTCTAGTTTGTTTTCTGTTTTTTCTGTCCAGCTTGTTATTATCTTTTGCTGGAAGCTCTGAGAAGCAAAGGGGTGCACCGCCGTGCTGTTAGTTCGGCACGGTGGGTCTTTTTTGCCCCTTTGCGTGGTTTTCGTTTTAGGGTTTTTTGTAGACTGCATAGTTCTCTTTGCTATCCTCGCTCTGTCTAGAATATCGGGCCTCACTTTGCTGAATCTATTTCATTCCTACGTTTGTCTTTTCATCTTGCTAACAGTCATTATATGTGGGGGCTGCCTATTCCTTTGGGGTATTTCTCTGAGGTAAGTCAGGCTTGTATTTCTATCTTCAGGCTAGTCAGCTCCTCAGGCAGTGCCGAGTTGCATAGGTAGTGATAGGCGCAATCCACTGCTGCTTCCAGTTGTGTGAGGACAGTTCAGGTACTGCAGTCTACAGAGATTCCACGTCTCTGAGCTCGTCCTATTGTTTTGGGTTTTTGCCAGATCTCTGTATGTGCGCTGATTACTGCACGCTGTGTTGCCTGATTGCCAGCCATAACACTGACCGTACAAGAAATACAGTAGTGATGGAAGGCTAATTCACATAACTGGGTGGGGTGGGGTGGACGGGGGAGAGGTGCCTGTCTGCACGAGTGATATTCTTATACTGACCGGTATGTATACCTTTGGTAGGCTTTCTTCCGCTGCTAACATTAAACTTTGAGTACTTTCTACATGCAGTTATGTGAATTAACCTTCCATCACTACTGTATTTCTTGTACGGTCAGTGTATGTGCAGCGCCCCAGAGTCCTGGTCGTTGCAGTAATGTCGCTCTGCCACTAAGGGGAGCGATGTTATGTCTGATTGCACTAAAGGAGTTCACCTGACCAGGTATCACAGTCACACATTACACTTCACACTCCGGCCACCAGGGGGAGCAAAAGGCACTATGTATTAGGCCACTCCTCACACTGGTAAAACTGGGGGTTGGATAGGAAGTTAGGGGAGAACGCAGCCTGGGAGAGCTCCAGGGAGGACCTGTCAGGGGTGGGTTCCTGGCAGGTATCTAGCGGAAAGGACAGAACGTTACGGAGCCGCGCCTGCATTTCCTTGCGGCGGCATCCTAAGGAAGGACACAAAGCGAAGGATATTGTGGAAAAGTGAGAAACGAAATCGCAGCACAAGGAGATATCCAGTAGGAGTCGTGCCCCGAGATCGGCAACATCCTACTGAGGCGCGTAGCCGGTGGCCGGAACGCCGAGGAAGTGACAGACTCCAAGCATTACTTCAAACAGCAGCAGGACAGTTGATTACAGGTTGGCTGTCTGACTTAAATCACCTAAACGGACATAGGAGGCAATCGTGGGAGAGGGGCGTCGCTAGGGTCCCAGAATAACTCCAGGCCTACATGTCATAAAGGTGCGTCCTAGCCATATAATCTGGGGGACGGAGAGAGAGAAAGAATAGATACGACAGTTGTGAGGACTATCCCGTGGTGCTCAGCAGGGAAGGACTACAACACACAGGCGCTAGAAGGTAGACACTGATTCCCACCTGCAAAGGGAACTCTGGATGTGCCTTCAGACCGGCCGGTCTCAGACAGCTTTGTTAGCAGTGCTCTGGACTGCGGACCCCGAAGCCTTCAGTAAAGGTAAAGAGATTACAACCCTGTGTCCTCGTTATTCCTCGCACCTTGCACCACGCACCATCCCCTTTCATTGGACGCCCCTTAGCAGGGTCACAGACCGGGTCTAGCCACCGTGACAACCCCGGAGTACCCTGTGGCCCTGTGTCTGGGGGTGCTCCAACTTGGCGTCACGAACAGGATGTACTTAAGCCTGAAGAATCAGGTCATGTGTGCCTTGGAACTGTGATTGAACTGTGACTTATTGCAAAGACTGTGTATCGCTATTTGCCGCCAAAAATCCGCCATTGCCGCGCTGTGTGGAGCGCGAGGGGAGGAGCCATAGCTTCGTGGGTGGAGCTGGCTAGAAAAGAGCGCGGAGCCGAAGACGTGGTCCGGCTCCGATCCCGGAAGGAGAACCCCGACCCTGACAGGTTAGAAAGGGGGGAAGAACGGCCATGTCGGATCCCGGAGGAGCGGAGGCGGCGGCCACAGCTGCAGACTCGGGAGCACTTCCAGATTCCGTGGTAGACGCAGCCACGGGTCTGGTATCACCGCCGGATGCCGCGGGGCTTGCCGCTCCCATCAACCAGCGGGATGCTGCCGCTGCTACAACAGCCATAATGCCCTTCTCTATGCCGTACCTACCAGGAGCCACCTGGATCCCGCGATACTCCGGAGAAGCCCATACGTTAACTGACTTTAAAGAGGGGATTTGTAGCCTGCTCGAGTTTTATCCCTTGACGGAGCCTCAGAAAGTTCATATGATAACCGGCCAACTCTTTGGAGCGGCATTGAGGGAAGTGAAGTCCTGACCCATTGCAGATAAGAAAACTGCGCAACAGGTATTTGCAAAGCTTAAAACCACCTTTGACACCCGCACCGCTGCGGAAATTAAATTGACGTTCTATTGGTGCAAGCAGAGGCCATAGGATAGCTTATGGGACTATGCCCTTTATCTTCAGGAGGCGCTGCGGGCCATCAAGCAAAGTGACCCAAACAGCATGCAAGATAAAGATAAACTCCTGAAGGAGTGGTTCATCGAGGGGCTCCTGTGCAGTAACCAAAGGGCCCAGCTACACTTCCTGGCCATGCAGAATCCAGACTTGTCTTTTGCGCAATTCAAAGATAAAGCCATCCAGGCACTACCAGAGCGACAGCCCAGCCACGCCACACTTCCCAGGCGTCAAGCCCTCACATACCACCAGGAGGTGGCACCGGACGCACCCGTCTCCGCCGAGGCCGATGCCCAGATCCTGGAAGACGACTCCCCTGCAGGACTGCGCCTCCAGGTACAGGAACTGACCAGGAGCGTTGCTGCCCTAGCCCAGACTGTCTAGTCCCTACAGGAGGCCCCCAAGGAGAAGATCCAGCTGGCTTCCAGACCGGAAGATGTCCCCTGGCAGCGACCAAGGAGAGTTCCATCGACCAGAGGCAGAGACGACGATCGCTTTCATCGGGATGGACGACCTATCTGCCGCCGCTGCCACCAGGTGGGCCATCTTGCAAGGTACTGTCAGTTAAACGAGCAACCCCTGGGGCCAAGTGCCGACCCCCAGGAGTAGAACGCCCAGGCCCGCAAAATTGGAGAGCCAAATACATCGGGGGCGACCAGTTCTCCCCATCGTGATCGACGGTATCCCCATGAACGCTTTGCTGGACACCGGTTCCCAGGTGACAACTATGCCCTACATTCTTTATAGACGTTATTGGGAGGACACCAACATTACCTTTGCCCCCGATGATGATTTTACCATAATAGCTAGTAATGGTCAGCCGCTGCCGCAAGTGGGGTATAAAGAGGTCACTATTAAGGTGGGGCGGGTAGAACTGGAGGCCCAGGGAATTGTCATTGTTGATATTGACCGACGTGAATGTAACCCCATGATGACCATCGGTACTAATGTCATAGAAAATTGTCTTGCAGAAGTTATTGTCTTGTTGCAGCAGGTAGCAGAGACAGCTGGTTACAGTGAACAACGTGCCTTGCAGAAAGAAATCAGAGCCCTAATGCGGAGACAGCAGGTGGAGCTGACTGGTGGTGAAATTGGCCGGGTTAAAGTGAGTGATTCGAACTCCATTGCAATACCCCCCAGGAGTGAAATGTTAATATGGTGTCGGGCAGCCATAGGCCTCGGGGGTAAAGACTATCAGGCCCTGGTAGAACCCGTGTATTCGGATAATAGGCCTACCCTCCTGACAGCCAGAGGTGTGGTTGACGTCCGCAAGGGGAGGGTGCCGGATCGGTACGTGTTCTTAACTGCGGGGAGGAGGAAGTCCACCTAACCAAATATGTCACACTTCCCAAGCTGTTTACTGTTAATAATAGCGTGGCACCCGGGCCCTTGGCTCCGTCCAAGTCGGCGGAGGACAACGGCTCTGCAGAGCAATCGAAAGATTGGTGTCAAGAATTACATGTGGGCACTGATTCTACTCCATCTCACCAGATACAGGGGGCCTACAGGGTGGTTCACGAGTATGAGCGGGTATTCAGCAAACACCCCCTTGATTTCGGGCGGGTAAAAGGGATTCAACATCACATCCCCACAGGAGATCACCCACCCGTAAAAGAAAGATACCGTCCTGTACCCCCAGCTCATTATCAGTGTGCCAAGGACATGTTGCGAGAGATGAAGGAGGCTGGGGTAGTGAGAGACAGCTGTAGCCCCTGGGCAGCTCCATTAGTCCTCGTTAGGAAGAAAGATGGCACCATGAGGATGTGTGTGGATTATAGGCAATTAAACTGCATTACACATAAGGACGCATACCCCCTGCCTAGGATAGAGGAGTCCTAGGCTAATTACTTCTCTACCTTAGATCTCACCAGTGGGTACTGGCAGGTTCCCGTGCCAGAGGCGGACAAGTAAAAGACAGCCTTCACGACGCCGATGGGTCTCTGCGAGTTCAACTACATGCCCTTCGGATTGTGTAACGCCCCAGGGACGTTCCAGAGGATGATGGAGTGCTGTTTGGGACACAAGAACTTTGAGACCGTGCTGCTATATCTGGACGATGTCATTGTCTTCTCTAAGACCTATGAAGACCATTTGAAGCACCTGGCCGAGGTATTTGAAGCGCTGTCCAACTTTGGCTTAAAGGTGAAACCGTCCAAATGCCATCTGCTAAAACCCAAAGTACAGTACCTGGGCCATGTGGTGAGTGCCGAAGGAGTAGCCCCAGACCCCGACAAGGTCACTGTGATCAAGGACTGGCCGCAGCCCGGTAACCTTCATGAAGTCCGGCAGTTCCTCGGGTTGGTGGGCTACTACCGGAGGTTTATCAAGAACTTCACCAAGAAGGCCGCGCCATTGCAAGCCCTGTTGGTGGGCCAGCCCAAGAAACCCAAGGGTAAGAATACCTCGTTGGATTGGAACGACGGACTGGAAGGATCGTTCACTTGCTTAAAATCGGCACTGACGGGAGAAGTACTAACCTACCCTGAATACGACCAACCGTTTGTATTGTATACGGATGCCAGCAATGTGGGGCTGGGAGCTGTGCTGTCCCAGGTCCAGAAGGGCAAGGAACGAGTAATCGCTTATGCCAGCAGGAAACTTCGCCCCACTGAAAGTAACCCGGACAACTACAGTTCCTTTAAGCTGGAGTTCCTCGCCGTCGTTTGGGCCGTGACGGAGAGGTTCAAGCACTATCTGGCCTCAGCAAAATTCACCGTTTTCACGGATAATAATCCACTAACGCACTTTGACACAGCGAAACTCGGTGCCTTGGAGCAGCGGTGGATGGCCCGGTTGTCCAATTACAACTTCACCATCAAGTACCGGGCGGGGCACAAGAATGCGAATGCCGATGCATTGTCCCGAATGCCTCACCTGCCCAAAACGGAGGAAGATCCAGAAGCATTTGAGGAAGTAGAGCTGCCCGCCTTCCATCGCCCCAAGGTAACTCAGTGTTCCCATCAGGTGGCGAACAGGCGCAGAAACAAACAGGGCGTCCCGTTGAATCCCCTGCCCCACCACGGGTGGACAGAGAACCAGGATGGTGACCCTGCGGTCCGTCGGGTGAAAGAGCTCCGAGGTTTGCATCCCAGCCTGGATGATCCACCGGAGGCATTACAGTTGTGGAAGGAGAGGGGCAAACTGTTTATTCACGATGGCAAGCTGTGCTGAAGGAGCATCGACCCCCGCACTCACGAATTGGTATGGCAGATGGTGGTCCCAAGGCAAGATGTGCCAATGGTCCTGGGAGCGTACCACGATGGGGCAGGACACTTCGGATGGAGGAAGCTGGAGAGGCTACTCCGTGGGAGGTTCTACTGGATCGGCATGAAGAAAGCCATCGAGAAGTGGTGTCGAGAGTGTGGCCCCTGTAGCCTACGCCGGAAGGATCGTGACAGCCAATGAGCTCCCTTGCAGCCCATCATCACCAAACGGCCGCTAGAGTTGGTCGCGCTGGATCACGTAAAGCTAACACCTAGCCGGTCAGGTTATATCTACGCTCTCACCATTGTGGACCACTATTCCAGATTCCTGGTAGTCGTACCCGTCAAAGATCTAACGGCTAGGACGGCTGCCAAAACCTTCCAGCTGTACTTCTGTAGACCCCATGGGTACCCGGAGAAGGTGTTGACCAATCAGGGGCCAGCATTTGAAGCGGAGGTGTTCCAGGAGTTCTGCAATTTGTATGGGTGTAAGAATATCAGAACCACGCCATACCATCCACAGACCAACGGGATGTGTGAGAAGATGAACCAAGTGGTGATCGACTTACTGAAGACCTTACCTGTAGAGGAGCGGAACTTGTGGCCTACAAAGTTACCAGACTTGATAGATATGTACAACCACATCGGTGAATTCCACCAACTGCACCCCAGCGTACCTGATGCGAGGAAGGTCTAGCAAGTTACCCGTCGATCTGGACATGGGGGTCCTAACCCCCGAAGATATATCGCCAGATGCGGATTGGGATACCGAGAGGCAGCAAAGGTACCACAAAGTACAGGAATGTGTAGAAAGGAATCTCGCTCAAGCCAGACAAAAGCAAGAGAGGGACTACAACCAGTATGCTCCCGCGGCTCCATTGTCACCTGGTGAGCAGGTACTCAAACGAAAGAGGAGACTACACAAGCTTGATGATCAATGGGAAGCGGAACCGTATACCATTCTGTCCTCCGATTTCGACAATACGAAGGTCTGTCTCATCAGTAAAGACGGAGGGGAGACCTGAACGGCCATATCCAGAGACCACCTGAAAATATGCCCTGATAAGCTGAAATATAGGAAAACAGATCCCAGGACTTCTCCGCCCGTGGAAGAGGAGAAGATGATACACACTGTTCTTGGCAATTTTCCCCAGTCCTGGACTCAAATAAATCAGGCCATTGTGCTACCTGTCTTAACGTTTCGTCAACTGAGACCGCCAGAACTAAAAGTGGTGCCAGGGCATCTGGACCCGCTAGCACAGCCGACCCCACCAGAAGATGCGATGCCAACGGTTGAACCAGCGGACCCTCCCTCTGCCATCAGTGAATCTGCCATGCCCACCACTAGTAGTGGCAGCACTGAAAACTCCATCATGCCAGTGCTGCCCAGACTCACTAGAAGTGTAGCTAGAAGACGGTGCACTACACCAGTGATAGCAAGCGTAGCGGGCCCTGTCAGGCCTATAGCCACCCCTGCGCTGCGAAGGTCTACTCGTAGCACCCAGAATCAGACTCCACTTTGCTATAAAACGTGGAGATATTAACGATAGTTGCTATTTGGTTGAAAATGCTTGTGTAAATATCTGTGTTATAGGTTTAAAAATGGACAATGGCGTGATGGACAGTGAATCACTCCAAAACTTTCACAGGGGCCCCTTTGTTTACCCGGGGTTCTTGCTGTTCTATGGTTGCACCTACTGAACTGGGAGTCATGGACTGTGCATGACCAATCTTTTGCAACGTTCAAGCGTCCTTACCTTCCATAACAGAAAGCACTGTTATATTTACTTGTTCATAGTATGTAAAAATTTTGTGTGTTTTATATTAACATGTATTGTTGTTCTTCTTTTCCCAGTCCGGGAGTACTGGATTTAACCAGGGGGGAGTGCAGCGCCCCAGAGTCCTGGTCATTGCAGTAATGTTGCTCTGCCACTAAGGGGAGCGATGTTATGTCTGATTGCACTAAAGGAGTTCACCTGACCAGGTATCACAGTCACACATTACACTTCACACTCCGGCCACCAGGGGGAGCAAAAGGCACTATGTATTAGGCCACTCCTCACACTGGTAAAACTGGGGGTTGGATAGGAAGTTAGGGGAGAACGCAGCCCGGGAGTGGGTGGGTTCCTGGCAGGTATCTAGCGGAAAGGACAGAACGTTACGGAGCCGCGCCTGCACTACCTTGTGGCGCCATCCTAAGGAAGGACACGAAGCGAAGGATATTGTGGAGAAGTGAGAAATGAAATCGCAGCACAAGGAGATACCCAGTAGGAGTCTTGCCCCAAGATCGGCAACATCCTACTGAGGCGCGTAGCCGGTGGCCAGAACGCCGAGGATGTGACAGACTCCAAGCATTACTTCGAACAGCGGCAGGACAGTTGATTTACAGGTTGGCTGTCTGACTTAAATCACCTAAACGGACATAGGAGGCAATCGTGGGAGAGGGGCGTCTCTAGGGTCCCAGAATAACTCCAGGCCTACCTGTCATAAAGGTGCGTCCTAGCCATATAATCTGGGGGACGGAGAGAGAGAAGGAATAGATACAACAGTTGTGAGGACTATACCGTGGTGCTCAGCAGGGAAGGACTACAACACACAGGCGCTAGAAGGTAGACTGTTATGACCTGGTGGTCAGGACAATAATGGACCTGGTGGTTAAGAGCACACGGAATGACCTGATAGTCACTGATAATAAAGGACGAGCTCTGGGACGTGGGAACTCTGCTGACCGCAATCCCTAAACCTATCAACCACACTAGAAATAGCCGTGGATTGCGCCTAACGCTCCCTATGCAACTCGGCACAGCCTAAGAAACTAGCTAGCCCTGAAGACAGAAAAATAAAGCCTACCTTGCCTCAGAGAAATTCCCCAAAGGAAAAGGCAGCCCCCCACATATAATGACTGTGAGTAAAGATGAAAATACAAACACAGAGATTAAATAGATTAAGCAAAGTGAGGCCCGACTTACTGAACAGACCGAGGATAGGAAAGGTTACTTTGCGGTCAGCACAAAAACCTACAAAGACCACGCAGAGGGCGCAAAAAGAGGCGCTCCCTCTGCATCCCAGAGCTTCCAGCAAGCAAGACAACAAATTAAATAGCAAGCTGGACAGAAAAATAGCAAACCAAAGAAATAAAAGCTGGAACTTAGCTTCTGATGGGAAGACAGGTCACAAGAACGATCCAGGAGTGAACTAGACCAATACTGGAACATTGACAGGTGGCATGGAGCAAAGATCTAAGTGGAGTTAAATAGAGCATCAGCTAACGAATTAACCTCGTCACCTGTGAAAGGAAACTCAGAAACACCCACCAGAGGAAGTCCATGGACAGAACCAGCCGAAGTACCATTCATGACCACAGGAGGGAGCCCGACAACAGAATTCACAACAGTAGACACTGATTCCCACCTGCAAAGGGAACTCTGAATGTGCCTTCGGACCGGCCGGTCTCAGCCAGCCCCGTTAGCAGTGCTCTGGACTGCAGACCCCGAAGCCTTCAGTAAAGGTAAAGACACTACAACCCTGTGTCCTCGTTATTCCTCGCACCTTGCACCACGCACCATCCCCTTTCATTGGACGCCCCTTAGCAGGGTCACGGACCGGGTCTAGCCACCGTGACAACCCTGGATCGAGTACCCCGTGGCCCTGTGTCTGGGGGCGCTCCATATGTATTTGTTCTACATCATAGGCACCTACCCCTGCCCTTTTCATGTGCATGCTATGGGTGGCACGGGGATTGTTTCTTCCTGTTATGTTCTTACCTGTTGTTGTTATTATTAATAAAGCTTTTTTGTATTTTTGCACATATTTGGACTTCTGACTGTGATTTTCTAGTTTGGTTTGGTTCACGTAGCATATAGCACAGCCCACGTAGCATAAAACAGCCCATATAGTATATAGCACAGCCACAAATTATATAACACAGCCCATGTAGTATATAACACGGCCCACATAGTATATAGAACAGCCATGTAGTATATAGCACAGCCCACGTAGCATATAACAGCCCACGCAGTATATAACACGGCCCACGTAGTATATAGAACAGCCATGTAGTATATAGCACAGCCCACGCAGCATATAACAGCCCAAATAGTATATAGCACAGCCACATAGTATATAACACGGCCCACAAGGTATATAGAACAGCCATGTAGTATATAGCACAGCCCACGCAGCATATAACAGTCCACGTAGTATATAACACGGCCCACGTAGTATATAGATTAGCCATGTAGTATATAGCACAGCCCACGTAGCATATAACAGCCCAAATAGTATATAGCATAGCCACATAGTATTTAACACGGCTCACATAGTATATAGAACAGCCATGTAGTATATAGCACAGCCCACGTAGCATATAACAGCCCACGTAGTATTTAACACGGCCCACGTAGTATATAGAACAGCCATGTAGTATATAGCACAGCCCACGCAGCATATAACAGCCCAAATAGTATATAGCACAGCCACATAGTATATAACACGGCCCACGAAGTATATAGAACAGCCATGTAGTATATAGCACAGCCCACGCAGCATATAACAGTCCATATAGTATTTAGCACAGCCACATAGTATATAACACGGCCCACGTAGTATATAGAACAGCCATGTAGTATATACTGTAGCACAGCCCACATAACATATAACAACCCATATAGTATATAGCACAGCCCACGTAGTATATAACACAGCCATGTAGTATATAGCACAGACATGTAGTATACAGCACAGCCCCCTCCCCCCAAGAATGGCCCCATAGTCCAGTACTCACTGTTATAGTTACAAAAAAAAAAACACTCCTCGCCTCTCAACGTGCCCGCGCTGCTCCCTGCTCCGGTCTCGGCGGCTGTCGCTGCACTGGCACAGCGAGTGCGCGATGATGTCATCGCGCACCTGCAGCGGCAGTGTCAGAGGCAGAGTGGGGAATGATGGGAGAGGGAGCGGCAGGTGACGCTCTCTCCTCTATCATTTGCTTTGAACTTTACCGGCAGACGTGGGTATAGTTCAATGCAGCGGCGGGGGAGTTGGCGCTGGCAACAGGCGGGCCCCTCTGCCTCACAGAGGCCCCATAGCGGCTGCGCGATGTGCCGCTAGCTGAGGGCCCTGGGGGAGCGGGGGCCCTAGGCAGCTGCCTGCCCCTAACACCGGCCCTGAATGGGCCCCCCTGTCTCCCCAGGGCCCCGGCATTTGCCCGGGTACGCCGGGTGCTGACGCCGGCCCTGGCTGTAGCAGTCAGGTGAGGCGCTGCAGACAATCTTAGATCCCAAGATCTTCAAGTTGAACTTCTAACACGGAAGTTTGGACATCTCCTGAACTTTTATGTGCACCTGTGTGGTTTAGGAATTGGCTGCAAAACTGATGTACAATGGTAGTATAAGCAGGAGAGCACACCATGGGTGGTGTTTGGGTGGGATTTTACCTTTGACGCAGTATTGCGCGCCCCCAGGGTAGCAATCAAATTACTTCAAGGTGAATCTATCACGATACGAGGGTCATCTAAAATGCATAAGGATGTGAAGTGTATGGCTTAACCCAGAATACACTGGGAACCTATAGTCACTGCATGAATAAATCATATGCAAGCATGGGAAAAACACAAACTGAAATGTTAGAAGTGCCATCTGCTGGTCAAAGAGTGTGTGTGTCACTCTGAAATGCTGCAGAAATACAGAAGTGATCGAGTGATTGTAGGTGCAAACTAAAGAATGTTAAAAAAAAAAAAAAGTAATGTCATTTTTTCCTAAAATATACCAGCCCCCTAAAAAAAATGCCATAATTTCATATTCAATCACTTCCCCCTTATATATAAATATATATATCTGGTGTATCTGGGTCTGTAACATTTGTGTCTTGAATAAAATAAAATCAAACAAAAATATTTTATTATTTATATGATACATTGAACGACGTTAAAAAAGAACAAAATGCCAGAATTGCTGTCTACAGTCACTTCGCTTCCCCCATAAAAGTTGAAATGAAAAGCAATGAAAAGTTTGTATACACTCCAAAATGGCAGCAATAAAAACTGAAGCTCATTCTTCAAAAAACAATCCGTCACCCAACTTGTGTGTTTATTATCCCTGTACTGTGACATCACTGTGTGTATTATCCCTGTACTGTGACATCACTGTGTGTATTATCCCTGTACTGTGACATCACTGTGTGTATTATCCATGTACTGTGACATCACTGTGTGTATTATCCCTTTACTGTGACATCACTGTGTGTATTATCCATGTACTGTGACATCACTGTGTGGATTATCCCTGTACTGTGACATCACTGTGTGTATTATCCCTGTACTGTGACATCACTGTGTGGATTATCCCTGTACTGTGACATCACTGTGTGTATTATCCCTGTACTGTGACATCACTGTGTGCATTATCCCTGTACTGTGACATCACTGCGTTTATTATCTCTGTATTGTGACATCACTGCATTCATTATCTCTGTACTGTGACATCACTGTTTATTATCCCTGTACTGTGACATCACTTCATTTATTATCCCTGTACTGTGACATCACTGTGTTTATTATCCCTGTACTGTGACATTACTGTGTGTATTATCCCTGTACTGTGACATCACTGTTTGTATTATGCCTGTACTGTGACATCACTATGTATATTATCCCTGTACTGTGACATCACTGTGTATATTATCTCTATACTGTGACAATCACTGTGTGTATTATCCCTGTACTGTGACATCACTGTGTGTATTATCCCTGTACTGTGACATCACTGTGTTTATTATCCCTGCACTGTGACATCACTGTGTTTATTATCCCTGTACTGTGACATCACTGTGTGTATTATCCCTGTACTGTGACATCACCGCGTGTATTATCACTGTACTGTGACATCACCGTGTGTATTATCCCTGTACTGTGACATCACTGTGTGTATTATCCCTGTACTGTGACATCACTGTGTGTATTATGCCTGTACTGTGACATCACTATGTGTATTATCCCTGTACTGTGACATCACTATGTGTATTATCCCTGTACTGTGACATCACTATGTGCATTATCCGTGTACTGTGACATCACTGCGTGTATTATCCCTGTACTGTGACATCACTATGTGCATTATCCGTGTACTGTGACATCACTATGTGCATTATCCGTGTACTGTGACATCACTGCGTGTATTATCCCTGTACTGTGACATCACTATGTGCATTATCCGTGTACTGTGACATCACTGTGTGTATTATGCCTGTACTGTGACATCACTATGTGCATTATCCGTGTACTGTGACATCACTATGTGCATTATCCGTGTACTGTGACATCACTGTGTTTATTATCCTTTATATATTTGGTATCACTGTATCAATAAAAGGCTGATCTATCAAAATATAACATTACTTTACCTGATCGGTAAATGCCATGAAAAAAACCCGAAATGCCACATCTGCAGTTTTTCCATCACCGCAATTCGGTAAAAAAAATGCAACAAAATGTGATCAAATACACCATGTTCCAAATTATTATGCAAATATTTTTCTCGGATTTTCCTAAATTGTCGGTGCAAATGACAGTCTAATAAAAAGGCCAAGTTACATGTTAACATAGGAACCTTCTTTGATATCACCTTCACAATTCTTGCATCCATGGAACTTGTGGGTTTTTGGAGAGTTTCTGCTTGTTTTTCTTCCCTCCCAGAGCTGCTGTTTTGATGTGAACGGCCTCCCACCCTCATAGATCTTTTGCTTGATGATCCTCCAAAGGTTCTCTATAGGGTTGAGGTCAGGGGAAGATGGTGGCCGCACCATGAGCTTATTTCCTTTTATGCCCATAGCAGCCAATGACTCGGAGGTCTTCTTTGGAGCATGAGATGGGGCATTGTCAGCATGAAGATGATTTTGCTCCTGGAGGCACGTTTCTGCTTTTTAGACAATGGAAGAAAGTTGTCAGTTGTAAACTTTATTTACTCTGCAGAGGTCATTTTCACACCTTCAGGAACCTTAAAGGGCCCTACCAGCTGTTTCCCCATGATTCTGGCCCAAAACATGACTCCTCCACCTCCTTGCTGACGTTGCAGCCTTGTTGGGACATGGTGGCCATCCACCAACCATCCACTACTCCATCCATCTGGACCATCCACGGTTGCTCGACACTCATCAGTAAACAGGATGGTTTGGAAATTAGTCTTCCTGTATGTCTGGGCCCACTGCAACCGTTTCTGCTTGTGAACACTCTTTAGGGGTGGCAGAATAGTAGGTTTATGCACCACAGCAAGCCTTTGAAGGATCCTACACCATGAGGTTCGAGGGACTCCAGAGGCACCAGCAGCTTCAAATAACTGTTTGCTGGTTGTAATGGCTTTTTAGCAGCTGCTCTCTTAATCCGATGAACTTGCCTGGCAGAAACCTTCCTCATTATGCCTTTATCAGCACGAACTCTGTGCTCAGATTCAGCCACCAAATCTCTTCACAGTACGATGATCACTCTTAAGTTTTCGGGAAATATCTAATATTTTCATCCCTTGACCAAGGCATTGCACTATTTAATGCTTTTCAGCAGCAGAGAAATCATTTTTCTTTCCCATGTTACTTGAAACCTGTGGCCTGCTTAATAATGTGGAGTAGTAGATGATGTGAGTAGTTTTCCTTTAATTAGAATCACCTGGAAAACTAATTATCACAAGTGTTTAAGATTGATTTCAGTGATCCATTGAGCCCTGTGACACAATGCCATCCACGAGTTTATTTGAAAAACAAAACAATTAAATCTTTATGACGCTTAAATCCAATTTGCAGAATAATTTGGAACACAGTGTAGTCATACATTCAACAATACAGTATCAAAAAATATATCAGCTCAGGGCACAGAAAATGAGAAAACAAGACCCCGCAGAGCTCCATGTATGTAGAGATGAAAACGTAAAAGTGGCAGAAGATGGCGACCAGAGCTAATTTTTTTATTTTTATCATTTAAAAACTATCCACATTTGGTATGGCTTTGAGGTTGCGTGATGCTATATGACACTGTTTCGTGTGCCACTATATGGCACTCTGTTTCGTGTGCCGCTATTTGTCGCTGTTTTGTGTGTTGCTATATGCTGCTCTGTTTCGTGTGTCGCTACATGACGCTGTTTTGTGTGCCACTATATGGCGCTGTTTTGTGATGCTATATGACGCTGTTTCGTGAGTCACTATATGATGCTGTTTCATGTGCCGCTATATGATGATCTCTGTTTCGTGTGCTGCTGTATGGCGCTGTTTCGTGATGCTATATGTATTGCTATATGGCGCTATTTCTTGTGTTGCTCTGTTTCGTACATCGCTACATGGCGCTGTTTCGTGTGCCGCTATATGCCGCTGTTTCATGTGTCGCTATATACTGCTGTTTCATGTGTCGCTATATGACGCTGTTTCGTGTGTCGCTATATGGCGCTCTGTTTCGTGTGTCACTATATGCCGCCCTGTTTCATGTGTCGCTATATGATGCTGTTTCGTGTGTTGCTATATGTGTTATGCTGGCAATCCAGTAACACAGTGTGCAGTAATCAGAGCACATACAGTGATCTGACAATAACCCAAAAACAATAGAACGAGCTCTGAGACGTGGAATCTCTGTAGACCGCAATACCTGAACCTATCCTAAACACAACTAAAGGCAGCTGTGGATTGCGCCTGACACTACCTATGCAACTCGGCACAGCCTGAGGAACTGACTAGCCTGAAGATAGAAATACAAGCCTGACTTGCCTCAGAGAAATACCCCAAAGGAAAAGGCAGCCCCCCACATATAATGACTGTTAGCAAGATGAAAAGACAAAACGTAGGGATGAAATAGATTCAGCAAAGTGAGGCCCGATATTCTAGATAGAGCGAGGATAGCAAAGAGAACTTTGCAGTCTACAAAAAACCCTAAAGCAAAAAAACACGCAAAGGGGGCAAAAAGACCCACCGTGCCGAACTAACGGCACGGCGGTACACCCTTTGCGTCTCAGAGCTTCCAGCAAAAACGAATAGACAAGCTGGACAGAAAAAACAGCAACAAAAGCAAAGAAGCACTTATCTAAGCAGAGCAGCAGGCCACAGGAAAGATCCAGAAGCTCAGATCCAACACTGGAACATTGACAAGGAGCAAGGAAGACAGAATCAGGTGGAGTTAAATAACAAGGCAGCCAACGAGCTCACCAGAACACCTGAGGGAGGAAGCCCAGAAGCTGCAGTACCACTTGTGACCACAGGAGTGAATTCAGCCACAGAATTCACAACATATATGGTGCTCTGTTTCGCGTGACGCTATATGGCGCTGTTTCGTATGCCGCTATATGAATCTGTTTCATGTGCCACTATATGACGCTGTTTTGTGTGCCGCTATATGGCACTGTTTCGTGATACTACATGACGCTCTGTTTCGTGTGCCGCTATATGACGCTGTTTTGTGTGCCAGTATATGGCACTGTTTCGTGATGCTATATGACGCTCTGTTTCGTGTGTCGCTATATGACGCTGTTTCGTGATGCTATATGACGCTCTGTTTCGTGTGCCGCTATATACCGCTGTTTCATGTGTCGCTATATGATGCTGTTTCGTGTGTTGCTATATGGCGCTGTTTCGTGTGCCGCTATATGGCAGTTTCGTGATGCTATATGACGCTCTGTTTCGTGTGCCACTATATGGCGCTGTTTTGTGTGCCGCTATATGGCGCTGTTTCGTGATGCTATATGACGCCTGTTTCGTGTGACGCCATATGGCGCTCTGTTTCGTGTGCTGCTATATGACGCTGTTTCGTGTGCCGCTATATGGCACTGTTTCGTGATGCTATATGACCCTCTGTTTCGTGTGCCGCTATATGGCGCTGTTTTGTGTGCCGCTATATGGCGCTGTTTCGTGATGCTATATGACGCCTGTTTCGTGTGTCACTATATGACGCTGTTTCATGATGCTATATGACGCTCTGTTTCGTGTGCCGCTATATGACGATCTGTTTCGTGTGCCGCTATATGGCGCTGTTTCATGTGCCATTATATCGCGCTGTTTCGTGATGCTATACGACGCTGTTTCATGTGTCGCTATATGACGCTGTTTCGTGATGCTATATGACGCTGTTTCGTGTGCCTCTATATGGTGCTCTGTTCCGTGTGTCGCTATATGGCGCTGTTTCGTGTCGCTATATGGTGCTGTTTCATGTGCCGCTATATGGCGCTGTTTCGTGTGCTGCTATGTGGCGCTCTGTTTCTTGTCGCTATATGGCGCTGTTTCGTGTGTCACTATATGACGCTGTTTCGTGATGCTATATGTATTGCTTTATGGTGCTGTTTCTTGTGTTGCTACGTGATGCTCTGTTTCGTACATTGCTACATGGCGCTCTGTTTGGTGTGCCGCAATATGCCGCTGTTTTATGTGTCACTTTATGCCACCCTCTTTCATGTGTCGCTATATGACGCTGTTTCGTGTGTCGCGCGCTCTGTTTCGTGTGTCACTATATACCGCTGTTTCATGTGTCGCTATATGACGCTGTTTCATGTGTCACTATGGCGCTCTGTTTCGTGTGTTGCTATATGATGCTGTTTCGTGTGTTGCTATATGGCGCTCTGTTTCGTGTGACGCAATATGGTGCTGTTTCGTGTGCCGCTATATGACGTTCTGTTTTGTGTGCCGCTATATTGCGATGTTTCGTGTGCCGCTATATGGTGCTGTTTCGTGATGCTATATGACGATCTGTTTTGTGTGCCGCTATATACTGCTGTTTCATGTGTCGCTATATGACGCTCTATTTCGTGTGATGCTATTTGACGCTCTGTTTCGTGTGCCGCTATATGACAATCTGTTTTGTGAGCCGCTATATGGCGCTGTTTCGTGTGCTGCTATATGGCGCTGTTTCGTGATGCTATACGACGCTGTTTCGTGTGTCGCTATATGACGCTGTTTCGTGATGCTATATGATGCTGTTTTGTGTGCCTCTATATGGTGCTCTGTTCCTTGTGCCGCTATATGGTGCTCTGTTTCGTGTCGCTAGATGACACTATTTCGTGTGCCTCTATATGGTGCTATGTTTCGCTATATGGCGCAGTTTCATGATGCTATATGACGCTGTTTCGTGTGTCGCTATATCACGCTGGTTCGTGTTGCTATATGGTGCTCTGTTTCGTGTCGCTATATGGAGCTCTGTTCCATGTATCGCTATATGGAGCTCTGTTTTGTGTCTCTATATGGGGCTGTTTCATGTGCCGCTATATTGCGCTCTGTTTCGTGTCGCTATATGAAGCTGTTTCGTGTCGCTATATGGCACTGTTTCATGATGCTATATTACGCTGTTTCGTGTGTCGCTATATGACGCTGTTTTGTGTGCCGCTATATGGCGCTGTTTCGTGTGCCTCTATATGGTGCTCTGCTCAGTGTGTCGATATATGGAGCTCTGTTTTGTGTCGCTATATGGTGCAGTTTCGTGTGTCACTATATGGCGCTGTTTCATTTGCCGCTTGTATGGCGCTCTGTTTCGTATCGCTCTATGGCCCTGTTCCATGTGCCACTATATGGTGCTGTTTCGTGATGCTATATGGTGCTGTTTCGTGTCGCTATATGAAGCTGTTTCGTGTCGCTATATGGCACTGTTTCATGATGCTATATTACGCTGTTTCGTGTGTCGCTATATGACGCTGTTTTGTGTGCCGCTATATGGCGCTGTTTCGTGTGCCTCTATATGGTGCTCTGCTCAGTGTGTCGATATATGGAGCTCTGTTTTGTGTCGCTATATGGTGCAGTTTCGTGTGTCACTATATGGCGCTGTTTCATTTGCCGCTTGTATGGCGCTCTGTTTCGTATCGCTCTATGGCCCTGTTCCATGTGCCACTATATGGTGCTGTTTCGTGATGCTATATGATGCTGTTTCGTGTGCCTCTATATGGTGCTCTGTTCCGTGTGTTGCTATATGGTGCTCTGTTTCGTGTCGCTATATGACGCGGTTACGTTTGCCTCTATATGGTTCTCTGTTCCATGTGCCGCTATATGGCACTGTTTCGTGTCGCTATATGGCACTGTTTCGTGATGCTATATGGCACTGTTTAGTTTGCCTCTATATGGTTCTCTGTTCCGTGTGTCGCTATATGGCACTGTTTCGTGTCGCTATATGGCGCTGTTTTGTGTCGCTATATGAAGCTGTTTCGTGTCGCTATATGGTGCTGTTTCGTGTGCCACTATATGGCGCTGTTTTGTGTGCCTCTATGTTGTTCTGTTCCGTGTGTCGCTATATGGCACTGTTTCATGTGCCGCTATATGGCGCTGTTTCGTGTGCCGCTATATGGTGCTGTTTTGTGTGCCTCTATATGTTGCTCTGTTCCGTGTTTTGCTATATGACGCTGTTTCATGTGCCGCTATATGGCGGTTTCGTGTGCTGCTATATGGCGCTGTTTCATGTGCCGCTATATGGCGCTGTTTTGTGTGCTGCTATATGGTGCTGTTCCGTGTGTCGCTATATGGCGCTGTTTCGTTTGCCGCTATATGGCGCTGTTTCGTGTGCCGCTATATGGCGCTGTTTCGTGTGCCGTTATATGGCGCTGTTTCGTGTCGCTATATGAAGCTGTTTCGTGTCGCTATATGGTGCTGTTTCGTGTGCCACTATATGGCGCTGTTTTGTGTGCCTCTATGTTGTTCTGTTCCGTGTGTCGCTATATGGCACTGTTTCATGTGCCGCTATATGGCGCTGTTTCGTGTGCCGCTATATGGTGCTGTTTTGTGTGCCTCTATATGTTGCTCTGTTCCGTGTTTTGCTATATGACGCTGTTTCATGTGCCGCTATATGGCGGTTTCGTGTGCTGCTATATGGCGCTGTTTCATGTGCCGCTATATGGCGCTGTTTTGTGTGCTGCTATATGGTGCTGTTCCGTGTGCCGCTATATGGCGGTTTCGTTTGCCGCTATATGGCGCTGTTTCGTTTGCCGCTATATGGCGCTGTTTCGTGTGCCGCTATATGGCGCTGTTTCGTGTGCCGCTATATGGCGCTGTTTCGTGTGCCGCTATATGGCGCTGTTTCGTGTGCCGTTATATGGCGCTGTTTCGTGTCGCTATATGAAGCTGTTTCATGTGCCGCTATATGGTGCTCTGTTTTGATGCTGTGCATAATAACGAGGAGCAAAAAAAAAGAGCAAATATGTGATAAAGAGGAATAAGATGTGAGCAAATCGGTTTCATCACCATAAAGGTGACGGCTCAGAGCTGTACTCTGCATTACGGGCTGTATACTGACATATACTACAGGCTGTGACGTCACTCAGAAGACTAACAACCACAGACGTGACGTCACCACGCCGCTCTGCTGCTGCACGTACACCGTTACCATAACAACCAGCGCTTCCAAGCTGACTGCTCTGCGCTCAGGGTACCGGAAGCGGAAGTCGTAGTGCCCGGAGCGGCCATATTGGAAGCGGGGGAGGAAATAGACAGGAGGCGATCGAGGAGGAGGAAAAAAAGGAAAAGAGAAGCGCGCTGACCCCGGGCTGAGAGGTGAGCAGGCGGCGGGGTTATGTCACAGCGGAGCACCGGGAGCGGGAGGAGGAGGGAGCAGGAAGCGGCGGGCGGGCTGCTGGGGATGTTTGTGGCCAGGCCATGGCGGAGGAGGCGGCACCCAGTGCTGTTGTCACCTGGGGAGGATTCTGGGGGATATTGGCATCAAGTGTGCCGGTGCTCGGGGGGTGACAGACCCCCAGTGTCTGCCATGGACCCCGCTGATCAGCGCTCGTCTGTTCCTATGGAGACCAGACACTTTCTGACCACTGCTGGCACTGTCAGCACAGCTGTTGTAACCTGCAGGGCGCCGCATCTGACGGTCTGCCATGTATTGTCCATAGAGGAGCAGCTTGTAGGCGACTCTGTGCTTCCAGAATTCCTCATGAAATAGCAATTTTGCTGCATCTATTCCTCTAGTTTTACATCACGCTGTTCCTCTGTTATTCCTCCATTTACTGGGATCTCCTCTTCCCTCCCCACCACCCATCCCTTCCTCCTCCTCCTCCGCGGACTCCACTCCCCTCCCAGCCACCCGTCCTTTCCTCCTCCTCCTCCGCCGACTCTACTGCCCTCCCAGCCACCCGTCCTTTCCTCCTCCTCCGCGGACTCCACTCCCCTCCCAGCCACCCGTCCTTTCCTCCTCCGACTCTACTGCCCTCCCAGCCACCCGTCCTTTCCTCCTCCTCCGCCGACTCTACTGCCCTCCCAGCCACCCGTCCTTTCCTCCGCCGACTCCACTGCCCTCCCAGCCACCCGTCCTTTCCTCCTCCTCCGCCGACTCTACTGCCCTCCCAGCCACCCGTCCTTTCCTCCTCCTCCGCGGACTCCACTCCCCTCCCAGCCACCCGTCCTTTCCTCCTCCGACTCTACTGCCCTCCCAGCC
Source organism: Ranitomeya imitator (assembly GCF_032444005.1). NCBI lineage: Eukaryota > Metazoa > Chordata > Amphibia > Anura > Dendrobatidae > Ranitomeya > Ranitomeya imitator. Next base: position 116,711,817 of record NC_091291.1, on the reverse strand, counting down.
ACCCGTCCTTTCCTCCTCCTCCGCCGACTCTACTGCCCTCCCAGCCACCCGTCCTTTCCTCCGCCGACTTCACTGCCCTCCCAGCCACCCGTCCTTTCCTCCTCCTCCTCCGCCGACTCCACTGCCCTCCCAGCCACCCGTCCTTTCCTCCTCCTCCTCCGCCGACTCCACTGCCCTCCCAGCCACCCGTCCTTTCCTCCTCCGCCGACTCTACTGCCCTCCCAGCCACCCGTCCTTTCCTCCGCAGACTCCACTGCCCTCCCAGCCACCCGTCCTTTCCTCCTCCTCCGCCGACTCTACTGCCCTCCCAGCCACCCGTCCTTTCCTCCTCCGCCGACTCCACTGCCCTCCCAGCCACCCGTCCTTTCCTCCGCCGACTCTACTGCCCTCCCAGCCACCCGTCCTCTCCTCCGCCGACTCTACTGCCCTCCCAGCCACCCGTCCTTTCCTCCTCCTCCGCCGACTCCACTGCCCTCCCAGCCACCCGTCCTTTCCTCCTCCTCCGCCGACTCCACTGCCCTCCCAGCCACCCGTCCTTTCCTCCTCCGCCGACTCCACTGCCCTCCCAGCCACCCGTCCTTTCCTCCGCCGACTCCACTGCCCTCCCAGCCACCCGTCCTTTCCTCCTCCTCCGCCGACTCTACTGCCCTCCCAGCCACCCGTCCTTTCCTCCTCCGCCGACTCCACTGCCCTCCCAGCCACCCGTCCTTTCCTCCGCCGACTCTACTGCCCTCCCAGCCACCCGTCCTCCGCCGACTCTACTGCCCTCCCAGCCACCCGTCCTTTCCTCCTCCTCCGCCGACTCCACTGCCCTCCCAGCCACCCGTCCTTTCCTCCTCCTCCGCCGACTCCACTGCCCTCCCAGCCACCCGTCCTTTCCTCCTCCTCCGCCGACTCCACTGCCCTCCCAGCCACCCGTCCTTTCCTCCTCCGCCGACTCCACTGCCCTCCCAGCCACCCGTCCTTTCCTCCGCCGACTCCACTGCCCTCCCAGCCACCCGTCCTTTCCTCCTCCTCCTCCGCCGACTCCACTGCCCTCCCAGCCACCCGTCCTTTCCTCCTCGTCCTCCGCCGACTCCATTGCCCTCCCAGCCACCCGTCCTTTCCTCCTCGTCCTCCTCCGCCGACTCCACTGCCCTCCCAGCCACCCGTCCTTTCCTCCTCCTCCTCCGCCGACTCCACTGCCCTCCCAGCCACCCGTCCTTTCCTCCTCCTCCTCCGCCGACTCCACTGCCCTCCCAGCCACCCGTCCTTTCCTCCTCCTCCTCCGCCGACTCCACTGCCCTCCCAGCCACCCGTCCTTTCCTCCTCCTCCTCCGCCGACTCCACTGCCCTTCCAGCCACCCGTCCTTTCCTCCTCCTCCGCCGACTCCACTGCCCTCCCAGCCACCCGTCCTTTCCTCCTCCTCCTCCGTCGACTCCACTGCCCTCCCAGCCACCCGTCCTTTCCTCCTCCTCCTCCGTCGACTCCACTGCCCTCCCAGCCACCCGTCCTTTCCTCCTCCGCCGACTCCACTGCCCTCCCAGCCACCTGTTCTTTCCTCCTCCTCCTCCGCCGACTCCACTGCCCTCCCAGCCACCCGTCCTTTCCTCCTCCTCCTCCGCCGACTCCACTGCCCTCCCAGCCACCCGTCCTTTCCTCCTCCTCCTCCGCCGACTCCACTGCCCTCCCAGCCACCCGTCCTTTCCTCCTCCTCCTCCGCCGACTCCACTGCCCTCCCAGCCACCCGTCCTTTCCTCCTCTGCGGACTCCACTGCCCTCCCAGCCACCTGTTCTTTCCTCCTCCGCCGACTCTAATCTCTGCTCTGAACAAGTATATTGGGCCTCTGAATTTAATCATCTTAGTCCTTTTGTCTGTTGGGGGACATCCGAGAAGACCCCATGCACAATAGATGGTCGGCTGACATTGGTTAATTTGGCTGAACTTTAAGGTGTCTGGGGCCCTTTAGACTACAGCGTCACCCAGTGGAGGTCTGAGAGGTGACATCCATCATTCCGGCCGTTCAGCTTTCTTGAGCCTGATGAGTAGTGTCGTCTTTTTTGCAGTGTGTGCTGAGAGCTTTTTGCTCACACTGGAGTCCGGGCTTCTTCTCTCTTCTGCTTAAGCCCCTGTTTCGCCCCCTAGATCCGTCCGGTTTCCGTTTTTTTTTTTCTTCTTTCTACAGGAGTGAATACACATTGTGTGGCTGCTCCGACTGATGGAAAATATCTGCCACAAGGGTGAACAGAGCCTTTTTTTTTTACTTGGTCTTATAAGGGTATGTGGACACGTTGCGGATTTTGTGCTGAATTCGCCTGCGTTTTTACACCTGCGGATTCTAATTATGGAACAGGTGTAAAACGCTGCGGAATCCGCACAAAGAATTGGCATGCTGTGGAAAATAAACCGCTGCGTTTCTGCGAGCAATTTTCCACTGCGGATTTTGTTTTCCATAGGTTTACATGGTACTGTAAAACGCATGGAAAACTGCTGCGGATCCGCAGCCAAATCCGCAACGTGTGCACATAGCCTTACTCTGTTTTGGGCTTTGCTGTTGATCGCAGTTGGTATAGGTTCTCTGCCATCCCATTATCATCCCACAGTAGATGGACCCTTGTGTATCACTATGTTGATTGACTTCCAATCCCTGCGTTCCTCCAGATATTCGGTTATGGCGCTGTACTGGGTGACTTTAGAGTGCTTATCTTTATGAGCTGAGCACATAGCACCGCCCAGAGCTATGGCGCTGTTTATTTGGGTCATTAGGTCCCCGGCTGGACATGATTTTGGCTGCCATGATATGTCTGCACTTCAGCATCTGCATTATGACTCCGATACACTGTAAAACATACAAATCATCCACCTGATCAGCCCCTCTTTATGGAAGGTGTGAAGTGGCACAAGTCACGTCTCTCACTTAAAGGGGTTCTCCAATCTTGGAGAACCCCTTTATGACAAAGGCAGGTAATGCTATAATATAACATTAATAAGCATCACTTACTTGTCTCTGCTGATGCCCACCAGTCTTTGTTTAAGGGGCAGCAGCGGTGACGTCCTTTCTACAACACATCGTAACCAATCACTTCTCTCCTGCTGTCTACATGGCATCACCACTGATGCCAGTCATTGGCTGCAGCGGTCCCGTGTTGTACACAGGATGTCACTGCTGCTGCCTGGTAAAGAAAGCCTGGTCAGGGGCGGCGGTGGCTGTAACAGGTAAGAAATGCTTACTGTATTGTTTTACAGCAGTACTCTGCATCCCCTCCACCCCCCAATTTTTTCTTTTGTTGGACAACCCCTTTTTAAAGGTTTTGTTTGGGTTTTTTTCAACTTCGTAAATTGGTAAAATTGGAAAGTGTTTGTAAAAAAAAAAACAACTGTGCAATTTTCTTGTTACCAAACATCCTTTTTGTTCTCAGGAACTGATGGATTCTTAATTTGTTGCTCGTTGCCTAGGTTACCGGCCACCTCGTTAGTATTATCAGAGATGTCTGGTCTCTTATATGAGGAGAGTAGTACTTACACCTCTTTCCAATTAGAGCTTGTAAGCGCTGGACGGATCACTGGATCCAACCCGTTTACGTGCCCCTGATGTGGAAGAGGCAAAGCTGCCATTTGTAGATGTACACAGCATTGGACGGCGCACAGTTCAGAACCGCAGCCATGTCAGTCATCGGGAGCACACCGCTCCCCAGCATGCAGGATACTGGGAGGCAGGGGAGTGGCATGCTCCTGAAGATCCATGCTGAGAACCCTTGGTCATGCTGTTTGATGAAGCCTGCGTGTCTCCCGTCAGTGTCATTGTAGAAGTGTACATTACGTAGGCTGCTATAAGGACATCACATCTGTGACCTCCACACGTCTCCTGTCTTCTTTTCGTGTAGATGAGCAGCAACAGTAATAAGAGAGCACCAACCACTGCAACACAACGGTTAAAGCAGGACTATCTGAGGATCAAAAAAGACCCAGTGCCTTACATTTGCGCTGAACCTCTTCCGTCAAATATTTTGGAATGGTGAGTACCTGTCCCACGGGGGGCGTCCACAGCCGTGATGATCTATGGTGGGATTTCCAGCACGCTAGGTGTCGCCGCACATGTCCGCGGACTTGCCCCGTGTATTCTGAGCCTCCTGTCCAATTAGACATGTATCTGTCAGGTTTGGTCCTGTAGTTATTTTAGTCCCTGGCTATCATCAGTCGATTATTCTGCCAGAGGACTTTCTGTAGGTCCATGAAGTCACAAGACATCGCTCCTTCCAGGACATAAGTCATTGGCATGACGAGAACAAGAAGTGAAACAACAAACGCCAATGTCTGTGTACGGGGGCCGGTGTGATACGCCAGAGCTTAGCTGCTCTGTACCCTTTACAAGTACTATATCCCCCTGCACAGGTAAGTGGGTGACTGCTTACACCTGTCCCTTAGGGAATACTGAAATCCTCAATGACTGGGGTGCGAAAAGTAGTCACTATGGAGCCCCGTGCTTTGGGAGATCGGTGGCTTCATCCTCATGGAGGTCTGGCATTTAGGTGACAGGTCTGATCTACTCTTTGCAAGAGCTACAGGACACGTAGCTAAACCCCATTGAAGTGGACGTGTCTGCTGCAGTACCACACACGGCCTGAGTACAGGTGTGTCGCTATTTTTTCAAAGCTAGCCGCAACGTTATTTTAATCCTGAATAACAACTTGTAAATATATATATTTTTTATGTGCACCACGTAGATAAGTACAGCTCCATAATGCAGCGACGTGTCGCTTGTTCTTCTGGGTGAGAGGCTGGTATTTGTTTTATAGTGCTCAGCTTTCTAAGGTCACGTGTATAGAAGTTCACACGTGGAGCAAACAAACCAAAAGGCCGTGTGTGCACAGAGCTTGTTTATTGGGTCTGAGCAATACCAGCAGCTGTTCAGTATTGTCCTCTGTCTGCCGGGGTTATAGTGACCTGACTTCTCTGGCTGGCAACATTTTTTTTTTTTTTTTTGCTCTTCATAAAAAATGTGTGAGTAATAAGCACATCTATGGTGTGTGTGTGTACATACAGTCTGTGTGCTATGATGGCGTAGAAACTCACTCAGGGAAAATAGTTACACTAAAAACTGCAACTTACCCTGCCGGTTCCTGTACAGACTAGGGATCCTGACCCCGCAGTCTCTAGTGGTTCCTGCTTGAGTAGAGATGGCCCTAACCACAGGCTGGAGGATGGCAACTCAGACCTGTGGTGCCTGAAAGGCCGACAAGCGCTTCACGTTCCTCCTAAAGATCTGGAGGGCAGAGCAGAGTGCAAACTACCTACAGAAGGGAAAGTGCTGAAATAGAGAGAGATCCCAGAGTGAGTAAAGCAAACAACAAAATTAAAGGAATAAGTACCGTATTTTTCGGACTATAAGACTCACTTTCCCCAAAAAATTTTTGGAGGAAAATGGGTTTGTGTCTTATAGTCAGAATATACTTACAAATACCGTGGCGGTGGTCCCGGTCCGACACTGCAGCCTCCCTTCCCAGGCTGATGCGGCTCTCTGTTGTGGCGGTGTGCGGTGGCCTCCAGGAAAATGGCCGCCGCAGGGCGGCACATGCTCAGATTCAGATCTCAGCAACACAGGCCACCGCCGCCCCACAGGGCACAGACGCTCCACAGAGCACCTGTCACAAAATGCCGGCAGAGCCCCGCCACACATCAGGGCAGCACCAGTCTGGGATGGGATTTCCCAGAGGCCTCCGCACCATCCTGGAACACTGAACAACCCATGTGAACAATCTTCCACCTGTGCCGAAAGCTGAATTCGGACTGTAAGACGGACCCCCATTTGACACTTTTTTTTCCCCCTATTTTCCCTCTGAAAATTTGGGGTGCATGTTATGGTCCGGTGCATCTTATAGTCCGAAAAATATGGTACATAGTGTTGGAAAATAAGCCGCCTATTTCCTAAAAAGAACAGAAAATGGGTGCAAGGTAAAGGTTAAAAACAGCAGGAGGAATAAACCCTAGCTGGTCTTTCACTGATGGGTTTAAACTACAGCAGTATGGCTGGACATCCCAATGAGACTTTCACCAGCAGGAAATACCAGCAGGAGGAGAGTATATAAAGCCGCACCCGAAAGGTGATAGGGCAGACAAATCATTAAATGATAACACCAGTTACCTTATAAAGACTGAAGCAAGGATAACAGAAACAAAATTCCTGGAGAAAAGGTGTATCTGCTGTGACTCCGACCACAGAGAACAGGCTCAAGGGTTCAAACCCAGGCTCATGACACATCTGCATCGTTGAGATTCCCTCATATTGGATGGGAAGAACAGTTCAGCATACAGTGTTATTCCACGATCACATCAGATGACACAATGGATCTCTTTTGGACCCCTTTTAAAAAAACAAAAAAAACAAAACATAACAATGGGGTCTGTAGGGTGCTATTGGTGTCTCTTGTTTTTAAAGGAACTCTCGATGAAGAGCTGAACATAAATGCACAATGACTGGACATTTCAATGACTTGACTGCTAAAGAAAAAGGAAAAATAAAAGCTTTCTATTTTCACACCTGCCTGAAAACTTTGCATGGTACTGTGTATAAATGATATTTTTATACATATTTATCACACGGTACAGAGCAACATTTTGGGCAGATGTGAATAGAATGCTGCAGAGTAGTAAAATGTAAGTGCTTTATAAAGAAACAAAGTTTTAATAGTTTATCAATTGTAAAAGTGAATGAAACAGAACTTGGAAATATAACTTTTAGGATATGTGCATATGAATTTTCTAGTGGAAACTTCTTTGGAAAAAGCTCCTAAGGCTGTGTGCACACGGCATCTTCTTCAGGCCTCTTTTCCTTTTCTCCTTGCAGGCATTATGTGGTCCATGGACCTGAGATGACACCTTATGAAGGTAAGTCACTACTAATGGCATTTGAGGTGTCTCTTCCCACCCCACTATTGTTACTATTACAAAATGGTTATCACTAAGGCCGGGATCACACACAGCGAGATACGGCCGAATCTCACAGGTTAAAAACAAGCTCTGGCACCGGCACTCCGGAGCGGAGCGTGCGGCCGCACAGCAATACATGGAGCTGCACGCTCCGCTCCGGAGTGCCGGTGCCAGAGCTTGTTTTTAACCTGCGAGACTCGGCCGTATCTCGCTGTAGTGTGACTCCGGCCTAAAAGGGAAGGCAATGGGGGGCAATGCGCTCCTGATGATTGACACTTTGTGCCAGCAGCGTGGTTGTGCTGCTGACCCCCAACCATGTCCTCTCCAATGTTGCAGTAGCTTTGCCTCTGCAGCATTGGAGGTGCACAGAGACCCTGAAGCTGGCCGGATCCAGCAATCTGGCCAACTTCAGAGCAGCGCTTACAAGTTCTGCAGCAAAGAGCTTGTAAGCACTCTTCTCTTCTTGCCTAGGAGACCGGCCACTTCTAATAGCCTGCAGTGGAGGCCGGTAAATGTATGGGCATTTGCAAATAATGCCTTTTTCATGTGGATTATTGCCTCTAATCTGCCTGATAACGCACATTAAAAATTGAATGTAATGCACGGCATTGTAAAAACAACACTGCTGTGCACACGTTCAGTCTTCTGGCACTTTTTACCCGCTTCAGGGTCCAGAAATAATGAAGCGGGTAAATGAAGTAGCATGTTCATTCTTTGGGTGGCTTCATTTGGTAGCCCCGTGATCTTTTGCAGTTGAAAGTATAGGGGGAAAAAAGAAAGTCGCTAAGCCGCTTCTTTGAAAAGACCGCCGGAGGAATTAGGATTAAGACGTCTTATGCACATACCCCTCACTGAGGGAGAAGAGGGTTTTTAATACGAGGTACATTGCAAATCTGCTTGGTTTTTACAAGAACTTTGTAGTTTTACTCATCAAAGGACTTGGGAATAACCCTTTAATAGCCGTGTCACCGTCATATCAAAGTTTTCAGTCTGAAACTTTTTAGATTTTTTTTCCTCTAAATTTATCTTTAATTTATCGACAGTTTGCATTGAAATCTTTACCTATAACATCCGTGGATTGCTATATTAGGACAGATCAGCGTGATTCTGTGAACTTCACTTTGGGTGATATCTTAGTAATTGTAGCTGTAAACTTGTCTGATCTCTTGCAGGTGGCTACTATCATGGAAAGCTAATATTCCCCCGAGAATTCCCCTTCAAGCCTCCCAGTATTTATATGATTACTCCAAATGGCCGGTTTAAATGTAACACACGGTAAGTTTAGTTTGCCGGGCTATATCTGTGATTTACACTTTTTTTTCTTTTTGTCTTTATTTAATAAAAAAATAATAATAATGTTCTGAATAAGTAATCACTATTCTTATACATCCCCCGGTAGACTCTGCCTTTCAATCACAGACTTCCACCCGGACACTTGGAATCCTGCATGGTCGGTATCCACAATCCTCACAGGACTCCTCAGCTTCATGGTGGAGAAAGGACCCACACTGGGCAGCATCGAGACCTCAGACTTCACAGTACGTGGCTCCATTATTGCGTTATTTGTATCTGCCTACCACAGGCATATCCCATTGGGCATTGTGGGTGATATGCCGAGATAACATGCAAAAAAGGGAATCGGTCAGCAGGTTTGTCCTATGTAATCTGAGTGCATCATGATGTAGAGGCTGAGAGCCTGATTCCAGTGACGTCACTTACCAGGCTGATTGCTGCAGTTTAGATAAAAGCTCCTAATCAGTGGCGTGGATGAGCAATAGTGTTAAAGCAACATTGCAATAAAAAGCGATGAAAATATTATATCTACCCCAAAAATGGTATACGTAAAAACGTCAAGATGCAAAAAAAAAAACCCCCAAAAAACCTCATACTGTGCCAAATCACGAGAAATGAAAACGTTACAGGTCTTAGGAAATGACGACATATGCAACTTGTTCTTACAGATTTCCAGTTTTTTTTTTTTTTCACTACTTAAAAAAAACAAAAACAAAAAAAAACCAAAACCCCAAATCTATACAGGTTTGGTATCTGCATAATAATTGTACTGACCTGGAGGATCCTATTACCAGGTCATTTTTATCATATGGTGACCATGGTAAATAAAAACCCAAGAAACCATTGTGGAATTGCACTTTTTTTTTTTTGCAATTTCGCTGAATTTTTTTTTTTCTGCTTTCCAGTGCCTCATATAAAATGAATGGTGTTATTCAAAAGTACAACTTGTCCTGCAAAAAAAAAACAACAAAAAAGCCCTCATACGACTATGGGAATGAAAAAATGAAAGTTATGGCTCTTGCAAGAAGGGGAGAGTTAACTTGAAAATGGGATAAACTTCCCCCCCAGAAAATGGCCCAGTCATGAAAGTGAAAAATAGCAAAAGCCTGCTGACGGTTTCCTTTTTTTATGAACTTTTTTTTTTTTTCTTTTGCAGAAGCGTCAACTCGCAGCACAAAGTTTAGCATTTAACTTAAAGGATAAAGTTTTCTGTGAGCTTTTCCCTGAAGTAGTAGAGGTAAGTGCTCTCCCCCAGGCAAAAAGGGACAATTTTCTTGTATCAGAATAAATTTATTTATTTATTTTTTTCTTATGTTAAGGGTGAATTCACACGATGCAGATTTTATTGTAGAAAGTTCTGCAGTTGTCCTAGCCCGGAAATGACTGCAAGGAAATCTGCAAGTTGGAGAATAACCCAAAGGGGATGTGCACACGGCGTCTTTTTCTGGTGGATTCCTCCTTTAACCCCTTCCCGACCTTTGACGCCACGTAGGCGTCATGAAAGTCGGTGCCATTCCGACCCATGACGCCTATGCGGCGTCATGGAAAGATCGCGTCCCTGCAGATCGGGTGAAAGGGTTAACTCCCATTTCACCCGATCTGCAGGGACAGGGGGAGTGGTAGTTTAGCCCAGGGGGGGTGGCTTCACCCCCTCGTGGCTACGATCGCTCTGATTGGCTGTTGAAAGTGAAACTGCCAATCAGAGCGATTTGTAATATTTCACCCATTATAACGGGTGAAATATTACAATCCAGCCATGGCCGATGCTGAAATATCATCGGCCATGGCTGGAAATACTAGTGTGCCCCCACCCCACCCCTCCGATCGCCCCCCCACCCCCCCGATCTGGCCGGTACACTGCTCCGGCTCCCCTCCGTCCAGTGCTCCGCTCCCCCCCGTGCTCGTGTCCGCTCCCCCCGTGCTCCAATCACCCCCCCGTGCTCCAATCACCCCCCCTGCACTCCGATCCACCCCCCCGTGCTCCGTTCCACCCCCCCGTGCTCCATTCCAGCCCCCCCGTGCTCCGTTCCACGCCCCCCGCGCTCCGTTCCACCCCTCCCGCGCTCCGATTTCCCCCCCCCCCCGTGCTCCGATCCCCCCCCCCCGTGGTCCCCCCCCACCCTATCATACTTACCGATCCAGCCGTGGTCCCGTCCGTCTTCTCCCGGGCGCCGCCATCTTCCAAAATGGCGGGCGCATGCGCAGTGCGCCCGCCGAATCTGCCGGCCGGCAGATTCGTTCCAAAGTGCATTTTGATCACTGAGATATAATCTATCTCAGTGATCAAAATAAAAAAAATAATAAATGACCCCCCCCCCCTTTGTCACCCACATAGGTAGGGACAATAAAAAAATAAAGAATTTTTTTTTTTTCCACTAATGTTAGAATAGGGTTAGGGGTAGGGTTAGGGTTAGGGTTAAGGTTAGGGCTAGGGGTAGGGTTAGGGTTAGGGTTAGGGTTAGGGGTAGGGTTAGGGGTAGGGTTAGGGTTAGGGCTAGGGTTAGGGTTAGGAATGTGCACACGTATTCTGGTCCTCTGCGGATTTTTCCGCTGCGGATTTGATAAATCCGCAGTGCTAAACCGCTGCGGATTTATGGCGGATTTACCGCGTTTTTTTCTGCGCATTTCACTGCGGTTTTACAATTGCGATTTTCTATTGGAGCAGTTGTAAAACCGCTGCGGAATCCGCACAAAGAAGTGACATGCTGCGGAATGTAAACCGCTGCGTTTCCGTGCAGTTTTTCCGCAGCATGTGTACAGCGATTTTTGTTTCCCATAGGTTTACATTGAACTGTACACTCATGGGAAACTGCTGCGGATCCGCAGCGTTTTCCGCAGCGTGTGCACATACCTTTAGAATTAGGCTATGTGCACACGGTGCGGATTTGGCTGCGGATTCGCAGCAGTGTTCCATCAGGTTTACAGTACCATGTAAACATATGGAAACCAAATCCGCTGTGCCCATGGTGCGGAAAATACCACGCGGGAACGCTGCGTTGTATTTTCCGCAGCATGTCAATTCTTTGTGCGGATTCCGCAGCGTTTTACACCTGTTCCTCAATAGGAATCCGCAGGTGAAATCCGCACAAAAAACACTGGAAATCCGCGGAAAATCCGCAGGTAAAACGCAGTGCCTTTTACCCGCGGATTTTTCAAAAATGGTGCGAAAATATCTCACACGAATCCGCAACGTGGGCACATAGCCTTAGGGTTAGGGTTGGAATTAGGGTTGTGGTTATGGTTAGGGGTGTGTTGGGGTTAGGGTTGTGGTTAGGGGTGTGTTGGGGTTAGGGTTGTGTTTAGGGTTATGGCTACAGTTGGGATTAGGGTTAGGGGTGTGTTGGGGTTAGTGTTGGAGGTAGAATTGAGGGGTTACCACTGTTTAGGCACATCAGGGGTCTCCAAACGCAACATGGCGCCACCATTGATTCCAGCCAATCTCGTATTCAAAAAGTCAAATGGTGCTCCCTCACTTCCGAGCCCTGACGTGTGCCCAAACAGTGGTTTACCCCCACATATGGGGTACCAGCATACTCAGGACAAACTGCGCAACAATTACTGGGGTCCAATTTCTCCTGTTACCCTTGTGAATCTAAAAAAATGCTTGCTAAAACATAATTTTTGAGGAAAGAAAAATGATTTTTTATTTTCACGGCTCTGCGTTGTAAACGTCTGTGAAGCACTTGGGGGTTCAAAGTGCTCACCACATATCTAGATAAGTTCCTTGGGGGGTCTAGTTTCTAAAATGGGGTCACTTGTGGGGGGTCTCTACTGTTTAGGCACACCAGGGGCTCTGCAAACGCAACGTGACACCCGCAGACCATTCCATCAAAGTCTGCATTTCAAAAGTCACTACTTCCCTTCTGAGCCCCGACGTGTGCCCAAACAGTGGTTTACCCCCACATATGGGGTATCAGCGTACTCAGGAGAAACTGGACAACAACTTTTGGGGTCCAATTTCTCCTGTAACCCTTGGGAAAATAAAAAATTCTGGGCTAAATAATTATTTTTGAGGAAAGAAAACGTATTTATTATTTTCACGGCTCTGCATTATAAACTTCTATGAAGCACTTGGGGGTTCAAAGTGCTCACCACACATCTAGATAAGTTCCTTTCAGGGTCTAGTTTCCAAAATGGGGTCACTTGTGGGGGGTTTCTACTGTTTAGGCACATCAGGGGCTCTGCAAACGCAACGTGACGCCCGCAGAGCATTCCATCAAAGTCTGCATTTCAAAACGTCACTACTTCAATTCCAAGCCCCGGCATGTGCCCAAACAGTAGTTTACCCCCACATATGGGGTATCACCGTACTCAGGAGAAACTGGACAACAACTTTTGGGGTCAAATTTCTCCTGTTACCCTTGGGAAAATTAAAAAATTCTGGGCTAAATAATTATTTTTGAGGAAAGAAAACGTATTTATTATTTTCACGGCTCTGCATTATAAACTTCTATGAAGCACTTGGGGGTTCAAAGTGCTCACCACACATCTAGATAAGTTCCTTTGGGGGTCTAGTTTCCAAAATGGGGTCACTTGTGGGGGGTTTCTACTGTTAAGCCACATCAGGGGCTCTGCAAACGCAACGTGACGCCCACAGAGCATTCCATCAAAGTCTGCATTTCAAAACGTCACTACTTCACTTCCGAGCCCCGGCATGTGCCCAAACAGTGATTTACCCCCACATATGGGGTATCAGCGTACTCAGGAGAAACTGGACAACAACTTTTGGGGTCAAATTTCTCCTATTACCCTTGGGAAAATAAAAAATTGCAGGCTAAAAGATCATTTTTGAGAAAATAATTTTTTTTTTTATTTTCATGGCTCTGCGTTATAAACTTCTGTGAAGCACTTGGGGGTTCAAAGTCCTCACCACACATCTAGATTAGTTCCTTTGGGGGTCTAGTTTCCAAAATGGTGTCATTTCTGGGGAATCTCCAATGTTTAAGCACACAGGGGCTCTCCAAACGTGACATGGTGTCCGCTAATGATTGGAGCTAATTTTCCATTTAAAAAGCCAAATGGCGTGCCATCCCTTCCGAGCCCTGCCGTGCGCCCAAACAGTGGTTTACCCCCACATATGGGGTATCAGCGTACTCAGGACAAACTGGACAACAATATTTGGGGTCCAATTTCTCCCATTATCCTTGGCAAAATAGGAAATTCCAGGCTAAAAAATCATTTTTGAGGAAAGAAAAATTATTTTTTATTTTCATGGCTCTGCGTTATAAACTTCTGTGAAGCACCTGGGGGTTTAAAGTGCTCAATATGCATCTAGATAAGTTCCTTGGGGGGTCTAGTTTCCAAAATGGGGTCACTTGTGGGGGAGCTCCAATGTTTAGGCACACAGGGGGCTCTCCAAACGCGACATGGTGTCCGCTAACAATTGGAGCTAATTTTCCATTCAAAAAGTCAAATGGCGCGCCTTCCCTTCCGAGCCCTGCCGTGTGCCCAAACAGTGGTTTACCCCCACATATGAGGTATCGGCGTACTCGGGAGAAATTGCCCAACAAATTTTATGATCCATTTTATCCTACTGCCCATGTGAAAATGAAAAAATTGAGGCGAAAATAATTTTTTTTGTGAAAAAAAAGTACTTTTTCATTTTTACAGATCAATTTGTGAAGCACCTGAGGGTTTAAAGTGCTCACTAGGCATCTAAATAAGTTCCTTGGGGGGTCTAGTTTCCAAAATGGGGTCACTTGTGGGGGAGCGCCAATGTTTAGGCACCCAGGAGCTATCCAAACGCGACATGGTGTCCGCTAACGATGGAAATAATTTTTCATTCAAAAAGTCAAATGGCGCTCCTTCCCTTCCGAGCCTTACCATGTGCCCAAACAGTGGTTTACCCCAACATGTGAGGTATTGGTGTACTCAGGAGAAATTGCCCAACACATTTTAGGATCCATTTTATCCTGTTGCCCATGTGAAAATGAAAAAATTGAGGCTAAAAGAATTTTTTTGTGAAAAAAAAGTACTTTTTCATTTTTACGGATCAATTTGTGAAGCACCTGGGGGTTCAAAGTGCTCACTATGCATCTAGATAAGTTCCTTGGGGCGTCTAGTTTCCAAAATGGGGTCACTTGTGGGGGAGCTCCAATTTTTAGGCACACAGGGGCTCTCCAAACGTGACATGGTGTCCGCTAAAGAGTGGAGCCAATTTTTGATTCAAAAAGTCAAATGGCGCTCCTTCCCTTCCAAGCCCTGCCGTGCGCCCAAACAGTGGTTTACCCCCACATATGAGGTATCAGCGTACTCAGGACAAATTGGACAACAACTTTCGTGGTTCAGTTTCTCCTTTTACCATTGGGAAAATAAAAAAATTGTTGCTAAAAGATAATCTTTGTGACTAAAAAGTTAAATGTTCATTTTTTCCTTCCATGTTGCTTCTGCTGCTGTGAAGCACCTGAAGGGTTAATAAACTTCTTGAATGTGGTTTTGAGTACCTTGAGGGGTGCAGTTTTTAGAATGGTGTCACTTTTGGGTATTTTCAGCCATATAGACCCCTCAAACTGACTTCAAATGTGAGGTGGTCCCTAAAAAAAATGGTTTTGTAAATTTCGTTGTAAAAATGACAAATCGCTGGTCAAATTTTAACCCTTATAACTTCCTAACAAAAAAAAATTTTGTTTCCAAAATTGTGCTGATGTAAAGTAAACATGTGGGAAATGTTATTTATTAACTATTTTGTGTCACATATCTCTCTGGTTTAACAGAATAAAAATTCAAAATGTGAAAATTGCGAAATTTTCAAAATTTTCGCCAAATTTCCGTGTTTATCACAAATAAATGCAGAATTTATTGACCTAAATTTACCACTAAAATGAAGCCCAATATGTCACGAAAAAACAATCTCAGAACCGCTAGGATCCGTTGAAGCGTTCCTGAGTTATTACCTCATAAAGGGACACTGGTCAGAATTGCAAAAAACGGCAAGGTCTTTAAGGTCAAAATAGGCTGGGTCTTGAAGGGGTTAAAATGCGCTCTGTAAACTTAATTTTTCTTTTTAACTTAATTTACAACAGTGAAAAAACAATTTGCAGTGCACGTGTTCTGTTTTTTTTTTTTTTTATCTTTGGTTAACCACTTCAGGGTAAAAATTATATTTTATTTATTTTCTTTAAAAAAGAGCTTGTGGCAAAGATGCAGCATAAATGGCAAAGAAGATGATTCAGGAAAAAATAGCTTATGGTTTCCTGAAGCTTCTTCCTCCTCAAAAATTATGAAAGTTTATAAGACGTCATGTGCACATATCAAAAATACCGTATATACTCGAGTATAAGCCGAGGCACCTCATTTTGCTATGAAAAACTGGGAAAACTTATTGACTCGTATAAGCCGGATATGCATTGTCTCCTCGTCCCCTGTCCTGGCGTGCGCTGTCTCCTCATCCCCTGTCCTGGCGTGCGCTGTCTCCTCGTCCCCTGTCCTGGCGTGCGCTGTCTCCTCGTCCCCTGTCCTGGCGTGCGCTGTCTCCTCGTCCCCTGTCCTGGCGTGCGCTGTCTCCTCGTCCCCTGTCCTGGCGTGCGCTGTCTCCTCGTCCCCTGTCCTGGCGTGCGCTGTCTCCTCGTCCCAAACCAAAAAGGCAAAAATATGTCAAAACAAAAAACGGTGATATAAAAATTTAGCCCCATGTATCATGAAAAAAGACACAAAAATGTTACACCTTGTTCGATTCAAAAAAAAAAAAAAAGAAAAACTGTGCTTCATCAGGAGTGGGGTCATACCCCCCCCCCACCACCACCCCCCCATTTTTTTCTCTTAATCTTATTTTGTATTTTTTTTTTTTTAATAGGAAATAAAGGAGAAGCAGCGAGAGCAAGAAGAGTTAAACAACCGGCCACAAACACTTCCTCTCCCCGACGTAGTGCCGGATACAGAAGCTCACATTGGTCAGAACGGTGCCGCACTTTTGAATGGTCATGTCCCTCTGGCAGCAGCAAATCACCCGGGTCTACAACAGCCAAACCGCAATCATGGACTTTTGGGGGGCGCGTTGGCCAATGTCTTTGTCATAGTGGGTTTTGCTGCCTTTGCCTACACAGTGAAGTATGTACTGAGAAGCATAGCTCAGGAATGACGGGCTTGCCGAGTGCGCCAATAAGAATCGGAGACCAAACTAGCGCTAGTCGGAGAGAGCGAACTGGACTGCTGGGAGGAGTTGGACTTGCTCGGCACTACGCTCGGGTTACTACTTTTCGTGCTACAGTTGTGCAAAGTGATATATTGTTGGCTCATGGGTTTAAGATTATAATTTTTTAGAACATGAGATGAGTGGTTGCGTGTTTTCCATGGCAGCAAACCCCGGTAGAGAACCTGTCCACTGCAGGCCCCTACCAGGCATTTTCATTTTCTACCATCCAATAATAGTGCATAGAAAATTGGTGACCTAGAAGGTAACATCATTTTTTTTTTTTTTTTTTTTTTCTTTGGTTTTTATGGGCCAGGAAGGAAGACCTTATCCTCTTGACGATGGGGTCCACTTGCTTGCACCTCTTCCATTATACAGATTCTGAAGGATTGTCCTCTTTTTCTGGACAGCAATGGTTCTGTTCTAGCGTCTAATGTTCACGTCTTTATCGTCACACTTTTCTTCTTTTTTTTATTTTTCCTCTTTTTTATGTTGCTGTATATTTTAGGAATGACAGTGAGGTGTATTTTATGATGAACACTGAAATGATTATATCAGTTAATTTATATCCTAATAAAAATGGGTAACAACCTTTTTTTATTAGATCACGGTGACCATACCCAGAACTATGGCTGCTACTTCCGTCAACTCTGCCCTTTCCCGAGTGCTCCAATAGGCTTAGTATGTAGAAGCTGATATATAATGATCCTTGGAAACCTGAAACGTCTCAATATTCTCCCCCTAGAATAGTAAGCGTGGATAGGAGGAGGCACAGTCCGGTTTGAGGATGGTAAGTCGGTTGACGATAGTTTTTATCACGTTTGCCGCCCATAGAAAGTGGAAACCATTTTTGCCGTTGACAAGCAAGTTCTGACAAAATCCAAGGTGACTTCTCTTAGAACTTGGCATTGTGGCATTCCTCAGATATTCCTCCAGGAAATGCATTACTATTACCTCTAATCTCTGACATTGTCACTGTTTAGCTACCTTCCCTATTTACACCAAAATTGCTGTCCTGTTCTTCTTACATTTCCAAGAGGAGAAGCAGAGGGACACCACGCAGTTCTAAGATAAGGAGCGGACACTCTGTTTGCCGTCCTTTTCTTCATACGTTTCCAGGAGCCGTAACGGAGGAACATCACTGCGCACAGTTCTAAGAAAAGTTCCTCCAGAATTGTTTTCAAGGGGGATAAACGGTATTTACTAAAATACTTGCTTATTTTTATAGCAGTGGGGAGGCACAAGTGACGTAAATGGTACAAGATGTATAGGCGACCCGACTTATTTTATAAAACGGCACTACAGACGGACGAGGCAGTCAGGAACCTTAAAGTAATTGATTTCTAATCGGATCTTAATGGATTACAGTATATACTTAAAATGTTCAAGCGATCGCCACGATTTGGTTATGACGTCTTTACATTTTTGTATATTCGCTGTGCTGGCAAATGTACTGAGTTTTATAAACTTAATTCACTCCAATCTCTCCTTGTGGTACAGTGTGTCTCGCATTCGGGTCGTGCAAAGGAGCATTGATTATTCTAATATTTATGCCGGCGCACAGACAAGCCAAGATGTGATACATTTTGCGCTTCTTTCTTTGGCGAGCCTTTAAGACTGGTGGGATGTCAGCCGTAAAGATCGCTGTTTGCCAATATTGGCCTTATCAACCGTGCATTATTGCACATAATAGCAGGATTCTATGTAAATAACCCACTTTTTTTTTTTTCACACTCCGTTGTGGGGATACCTTGGGCACCAGTTATTTGGTTTCAGTTATTTGAACTCAGTCGAGGGGTTCAAGAGAGGCCTGGATGTCTTCCTTGAGTGCAATAATATTGTATCTTACAGTAATTGGGATCTTTAGGAGAACGTAGATCTGGGGATTTGTTCTGACGGAATACAGGCTGCATTGGATGAACAAATGTCTTTTCGGCCTTGCTAATTATGTTTCTATGTTTGACTCTAATATTTTGTTGCACAGCCTTTTGAAGCAATCCCTGCAAATTTCTGTAACGCTCAATGAGACTTCTGCCCCCATCCACAGTTATTTTGGCTGCTCCATGTGTCTCAGGTGACAAGGCGCCTTCTCCAGAGTGCAGGTTTTAGCTCCTTCCACAGATATTCCATAGGATTTAGATCAGGGCTCATATAGAAGCCGCTTCACAAGAGTCCGATGTTTGCTCTCAGGCATTCTTGATGTTTTAGCTCATTATCCTGTTGGAGGACCAATGACCTGCGACACACACCAAGCTTTGTGACACTGGGCCGCACATTTCACTCCAGAATGCCTTGATAGTTTTGAGAAGTCATTATACCTTGTACAAATTCAAGACACACTGCGCTCAAAAACATAACCGAACCTCCTCCATGTTTCACAGTAGGTACATTGTTCTTTTGTAGGCTTCATTTTAGCACCTGTGAATATAGAGCTGATGTGACTTGCCAAAAAGCTCAAGTTTTGTCTAATATCCCACAAGCTTTATGGCTTGTCAATATGCATTTTGGCATATTCCTGGCTTTTCTTAATTTTTTTTTATTATTATTTGCTTTCAACACTTGTTTCATCCTCCATCGTCTTCCATGAAGTTCAATTTGGTTAAGACGGCGACGGATGGCGAGGTCTGAAACTGATGGACCTTGACCTTGGAGTTCACCTCTAACCTCTGGAAGTTCTTGGTGGACTTTGACCTTGGAGTTCACCTCTAACCTCTGGAAGTTGTTCTGGGCTCTTTGGTTACCATTCATATTATTGGTCTCTTCAATTTGTCATCAAGTTTCCACTTACAACATGCAGTCATAGAATCCAATACAAATGATAATTTATTCATAATAAGCGTAAAAAAACAGACAGACAGTGTACAGTAGGGCTAAAAGATGACACAGAATGCCAAAAGCAGCATATAAAAACAGCCCAAGGTATGGCAATCCCTGCTACCAGTCCCCATACAGCTCATAGGTGATCGTAAAGTGCAACACCTAACAATTAGTAACTAGTACCGCCAACATCTATATCTACATCCCATAGGCAGCGAACAGTACTGTGGCTGTAAACACATATGCAAGGTATGAGTGTGCACATCACCTGATGACGGAGATCTGGGCCAGCGCAGGGACACCGAACCACCCCGACGCGCGTTTCGGTAAGTATACCTTCCTCAGGGGGCGCATAGTCGTACACGGGCATAGCGAAACTATATATAGAGGATCCACATTGAATCAGCGCTGCCCCGCACTATGTGACTTCCGCCCGCCCAGTACACCTGAGCAATCGACGACCGGAAACACGTGGGGCCCCACGTGATCAGGAGGTACGCGCACAGTCACTGGGACAGGGTGGAGCAGGGCGGCGCATGCGCAGACGCGTCTCAATGAAAAAACGACCATCTTTAATAAGGGCAGAACGAAGGGCAAAGACGCATAGGAGATGTGACGCAAAAGAGCAGGTGGATGTAAACGCTACATAAAGGCACAGAGTTGCAAAATAACATAACGATGAGGATGTACATAGTAATAACCTCCCAAATGTACTGTCCAGAATTACAGGTCCTTCTCAAAAAATTAGCATATAGTGTTAAATTTCATTATTTACCATAATGTAATGATTACAATTAAACTTTCATATATTATAGATTCATTATCCACCAACTGAAATTTGTCAGGTCTTTTATTGTTTTAATACTGATGATTTTGGCATACAACTCCTGATAACCCAAAAAACCTGTCTCAATAAATTAGCATATCAAGAAAAGGTTCTCTAAACGACCTATTACCCTAATCTTCTGAATCAACTAATTAACTCTAAACACATGCAAAAGATACCTGAGGCTTTTATAAACTCCCTGCCTGGTTCATTACTCAAAACCCCCATCCTGGGTAAGACTAGCGACCTGACAGATGTCAAGAAGGCCATCACTGACACCCTCAAGCAAGAGGGTAAGACCCAGAAAGAAATTTCTCAACAAATAGGCTGTTCCCAGAGTGCTGTATCAAGGCACCTCAATGCTAAGTCTGTTGGAAGGAAACAATGTGGCAGAAAACGCTGTACAACGAGAAGAGGAGACCGGACCCTGAGGAAGATTGTGGAGAAGGACCGATTCCAGACCTTGGGGAACCTGAGGAAGCAGTGGACTGAGTCTGGTGTGGAAACATCCATAGCCACCGTGCACAGGCGTGTGCAGGAAATGGGCTACAGGTGCCGCATTCCCCAGGTAAAGCCACTTTTGAACCATAAACAGCGGCAGAGGCGCCTGACCTGGGCTACAGAGAAGCAGCACTGGACTGTTGCTAAGTGGTCCCAAGTACTTTTTTCTGATGAAAGCAAATTTTGCATGTCATTCGGAAATCAAGGTGCCAGAGTCTGGAGGAAGACTGGGGAGAAGGAAATGCCAAAATGCCTGAAGTCCAGTGTCAAGTACCCACAGTCAGTGATGGTGTGGGGTGCCATGTCAGCTGCTGGTGTTGGTCCACTGTGTTTCATCAAGGGCAGGGTCAATGCAGCTAGCTATCAGGAGATTTTGGAGCACTTCATGCTTCCATCGGCTGAAATGCTTTATGGAGATGAAGATTTCATTTTTCAGCACGACCTGGCACCTGCTCACAGTGCCAAAACCACTGGTAAATGGTTTACTGACCATGGTATTACTGTGCTCAATTGGCCTGCCAACTCTCCTGACCTGAACCCCATAGAGAATCTGTGGGATATTGTGAAGAGAAAGTTGAGAGACGCAAGACCCAACACTCTGGATGAGCTTAAGGCCGCTATTGAAGCATCCTGGGCCTCCATAACATCTCAGCAGTGTCACAGGCTGATTGCCTCCATGCCACGCCGCATTGAAGCAGTCATTTCTGCCAAAGGATTCCCGACCAAGTATTGAGTGCATAACTGAACATTATTATTTGTTGGTTTTTTTGTTTGTTATTAAAAAACACTTTTATTTGATTGGATGGGTGAAATATGCTAATTTATTGAGACAGGTTTTTTGGGTTATCAGGAGTTGTATGCCAAAATCATCAGTATTAAAACAATAAAAGACCTGACAAATTTCAGTTGGTGGATAATGAATCTATAATATATGAAAGTTTAATTGTAATCATTACATTATGGTAAATAATGAAATTTAACACTATATGCTAATTTTTTGAGAAGGACCTGTATAAGAGTTAAACGCAACCCGCAATGGTAAGAGGCCAATCTACACATACAGAGAAAAAGTGCCAATATAATAACAAATCACCTAGTGGTACACACTGTATGGGCGGATAGACAAAGCATAGTGGGCAATAATATATTGGCGCATAAATCTGAACAGACACATTAAATCGTCTACAGAATAATACCAGAGGCCACCTCAGATATAATATATATAGCAGAGTACATTATGTATAGTATATTGATATTTCTGACGACGCTTCATCCACTTCCGACTTCATACTTCAAAATCTTGCTGAATATCAGTGAGAAACACACCATTCAATACACCAATGTAAGGATCCTAAATAACAAGAAGAATTCGAATTAAAAACAAATAAAAACATATATGATGCGGAGAGGCAGACAGTACACAGCAGTGTGACGACTAAAGAAAAGGGGCATGGGGGCGTGGCCTGAACGTTCATGTGAGCGGACGCGTGACAGAGCGCTCCCGCTGCCAAAGTTAATATTATCCTTATAAGCCGCAGCTGAGCGGCGATTCACAGCGCTTACCGGCTGCAGGAGAGTCCCGGGAGTGCGGCGGTGTATAGCGGCGGCCCCGAGGTCAATGAGTATGACCAGGAGGAGACAAAGAGACGCCGGAGCCGGCGAGGCAGGGACCGGCCAAGATGGCGCCGACGCCAGGGAGAAGGCGGAGAAGGACAACGCGGCATGCCAGAAGAGAATGTCGGCGGCGGCAAAGCTCCAGCAGTTTGCTAGAGTGGAAGCCGCAGGGAACACAGGAAAAGCAGAGGAGGACGCCGGAGTGGACACAGACACAGAAGGAGAGGAGGAAAGCCCAGCAGAGGAGCAGGAGGTACAACAGGGGAGCAGGGATGGTGACATGGCGGTGGTAGTAGGGGGATCTGAAGATAAGGAGTCAGGAGCAGAGCCCACCCTTAGAGATGTCTTTGCACTGGTATCATCCTGCAAACAATCCCTGACCCAGCAGCTACAGGAGGTTAAAGGGGATACAGCCCAGATAAATGCAGCCCTGCAGAAGATTGACAAACGTGTGGGGGCTGTGGAGGAAAGGGTGAGCATGGCAGAAGACCATATAGTGCAGCTGCAGAAAGCGGAGAGGAAGTTTGCTCAAACAATATCGGAGCTAGCTGCGAAAAATGAGGATCTGGAGAATAGGTCCAGAAGAAATAACATTCGCATAGTGGGTGTCCCTGAAAAAACTGAGGGGAGGAATCCCACGGAGTATATTGAAAGCTGGCTCCTTGAGACTTTTGGTGATGCAGCACTGACAAAAGTATTTGCGGTAGAAAGAGCCCACAGGGTCCCACCGAAACCACCTGTCCCTGGAGCAAGTCCCCGTACCATGCTTGCCAAAATCCTAAACTACAGAGACAGAGACATTATCCTGAGGAAGGCTAGGGACATGACGGATCTGACAATTGGAGGTCAAAGAATCGCTATTTACCCCGACTATTCCGCCCTGGTACAGAAACAACGGATGATGTTCACGGGTATCAAGAGACGGCTGAGAGAACTGGGAGTGCAATACTCCATGATGTTTCCGGCACGACTGAGAGTGGTAGCGATGGATAAGATTCACTTTTTCCAGACGCCGGAGGACGCTACCCAGTGGATAGATCTTAACGCTAAAAAACTTAAAGGGAAAGGAGATTGAAAATGTGGGGCGGGTTGGTCGGGAGGTATCTTAATTCTTTCAAAAAGGGGAAAAAAAGAGATTGACTGACAGTACACTGGTAATTGAAATGTGAAGGTTGAAGGGTGGAGTTGGGTATTACTCAGGGAACGCACTGGGAGAGCTGGTGCGGCGGTGAAATATGAGGGAGGAAGGGTGTGCAGCGTACTAAAAAGTTTATTTAGTTCTTGCAGTTGTAATATAATACAGGTTTAATTATACTGTTCTTCTAAGAATTGCGCCGAATTCTGTTATAAACGGTAGCGGGAGGCGGAAAGAGAAGGTTTAGCAAGAGTGTTTGCAACGGGTGATGGTGCCCCACTCTTGATAAGAGGCAGAATGTATAATATTGGGGGGTGTGGGGGAGGGGGGGGAGGGGTGAGGGTGGGGAGGGAAGTTAGACAGCTCAGAACCGGGAGTATTGACATAACTAAGGATGATGAGTCACATAATAGGGGACCGCTTTAAGATATTGAGCTGGAATGTGAGAGGCCTGGCGGATAAGTCTAGGAGAGCTGCGAGCTTGCAGTATGCGAAGGATCAGCGGGCTTCTATGATATGCTTGCTAGAGACGCACTTGATACAGGAGAAAGTGGACGTACTAAATAGACGTTGGATACAGAAAGGGTATCACTCTACCTTCTCGACGTACTCAAGAGGTGTGTCAGTGTTGGTGCCGGTGGGAGTGCAGTATGAAGAGGTGAAAGTATGCGTGGATGCTGAGGGTCAGTATGTGGTGATACAATGTATATTGTATGGAGTGAGATTGTGTGTTGCGGCAATGTATATTCCACCTCCATATTCAAGTAAGAAGATCAGGGAGGTATTGGAGAGGGTGGAACGATGGGAACCACTGCCACTCTTAATTATTGGGGATTTGAACAATATATGCGATGACTTTTGGGATAAAAATAAGAACGCCCAGAATAAGTCGGAGGGGCACACTACAACATTTGGAACCTATGTGCGTGAATTAGGCATGATTGATCTATGGAGAGTCAGACATGTTGGGGAGAGAGGATACTCGTGCTATTCGCCGGCTCATGCTACGCTATCCAGAATTGATATGGCACTGGGTAACCGCCTGTTGGACACAATGGTGGGGGAGGTGCGTTATCTGCCGAGGGCCCTTTCGGATCATAGTCCAATTGAGGTGGAGATTAGGTTGTTGGGGACACGGACTACAAGCGGGAGAGAATGGAAGATCCATCCTAACTGGTTACAGAGTATTGACTTGGACGGTATAGGGAAGGAGGTGACGGAATTCTTTGCGTTAAATGATGGGAGTACTGATGCTCTGACTGTTTGGGATGCAATGAAAGCGTATCTGAGAGGGCTACTTTTTAGAGACATTAGTAGGTGTAAGAGGAGGACAAGGGAAGCGGAGAGAGTGGCATTGGAAGAGTTGAAAGCCGCGGAGGACGAGATGGTAGTACTGGGGACCTCCGAGGCAGAGAAAAGGTTGAGAACAGCGCAAAATTGTATGGAAAAGATTCTGCTGGGAAAAGCTGAAAGGAAGCGGGAGTTTCAGAGGGTGGCTTATTTTCAGGAGGGAGAGACAGTTGGACACATGCTATCGGTGGTAGCCGCGGCTCAGCGTAGTACCTCATATGTACACTCGTTGGTTTCGGATGGGGGGAGCAGGGTATCTGAAACACCTGATATTATAAAGGTCTTTGCGGACTTCTACGCGGACCTATATTCCTCCAGGGTCAATGAGTCAGCCGGAGATACGGAGACTTTCCTTGAGAGTCTGGGTCTTCCGAAATTGAGTGAGGAGGATAGGGTGAGCCTCGATGCCCCTATCACCGAGGAGGAACTGAGTCAGGCGCTGAAGTCTATGGCCAATGGGAAGGCACCTGGGGTTGATGGGTTACCAGCCGAAATCTATAAAAGTTTGGAGGAAGTGCTGATTCCCAGATTAAAGTTAGTACTGGAGGAGGCTGGATGTAAAGGGTATCTCCCAGCATCTATGAGGGAGGCTATTATAGTGGTTATTCCGAAGGAGGATAAGGATCTGGGGAAGCCTGAGTCATATCGGCCAATCTCTCTGTTAACCATTGATGTCAAGCTCTTGGCCAAGGTGTTAGCTACCCGTCTGTCTAGTGTCATTACTAACCTTGTGCATCCGGATCAGTCTGGTTTTATGCCTGACAGATCTACAGCGGTTAATCTGCGGAGGCTGCATATGAACCTGCAGCTGAAGTCTGACAATTGTGGCCGAAGGGTTATTGCATCCTTGGACGCCCATAAGGCGTTTGACAGTGTGGAGTGGGGATATCTCTGGCGGGTGTTGAAATGTATGGGTATTGGCCCGCAATTTGTGGCGTGGACTCAACTGTTATATTCACTACCAACAGCTAGAATTAGAGTGAATGGGGAACTTTCTCAGCCTATAAAGCTGGCCAGAGGTACGAGGCAGGGTTGCCCACTGTCGCCCCTTCTGTTTGCCTTAGCTGTGGAGCCATTGGCCGCCAAGATCCGACAGTCGGATGAAGTCCCTGGGTTCAGTTATGGGAGTGTTGAGGAGAAGATTGCGTTATATGCAGACGACATCCTACTGTTCCTAGCGGACCCGGATGAAGCCTTGAATGGGGCTATCGAGATCGTTGGGAAATTTGGAGACTTATCGGGATTGAGGATAAACTGGGATAAATCGGTCCTCTTTGAGGTGGATGGGGTGGAGGAGAGCAGAAGTGAGCCATTGGGAGAGGGGCGGCTTAGGGTGGTATCCCTTTTCAGATACCTGGGAATATGGATCTCGATGCCAGTTACAGAGTTTCTGTATAGGAATTTGACACCTCTCGTGGGCGCCCTTAAAGCAAAAGTGGATGCATGGAATAAATTGCACTTATCGGTGGTGGGGAGGGTTAATCTAATTAAAATGGTTCTGATGCCCAAATTACTCTACGTCCTACATAACGCGCCAGTTTGGATTCCACGTGGGAAATTCCGGCAGATTAATGCTCTATTTAGAAGTCTGATATGGGGGAGGCGGTACCCACGTATTCGCCTGGAGACGCTTCAGCGACCCAAGGAAGATGGAGGATTGGCTTTACCCAATCCTGAGTTATACTTTCTTGCAGCCCAGAGCCAGCATTTGAAGGGCTGGGCGCGGGAGGCGTCTGCCAGTGCGGTGCAGCACTTGATGGAGAGGGTGACAGACCGACGACCGGTAGCGCAGTGTCTGGAGGATGGTTCCTTGGGAGTATTGGGGAAATTATACCCAACTATGTTTTTGATATATAAATTATGGACCAGACTGCGACAGATTAGGGGGGTTACGGGGCTGACTAAATTTACACCGATATGGTTTAATAATAATTTGGTTGAGTTTGCGGCCCTTGGAGTGCTGACGGAGTGGAGGGCCAAAGGAATCCACTTGGTGGCTCAGATAGTTCAACAACGAGGATTAAAGTCCTTTTCGCAGCTGCAAGGGGAGTTTGGACTGAGACCGACTGGGGAGTATCAATATGCTCAGATGAAACATGCTTTTAAAGCTCAAAACAGGAGCGGTGGTGTTGAGATCCAAGAGGACATAGTTCTGGAATACGTGTGTGGGGAAGGGTCCACAAGGGGAGTCATTACCACCCTTTATAAGGACCTTCTACATGCATATTTGTTAGACTTCCCTTTAAAAGCGAGAGCGAAATGGGAAAGAGATTTAGGCCCAATGGAGGATGAAACCTGGGAATCGGTGTTGGAGTCGGTTCCACGAGTGTCGCTGAGCGAGCCGTATAGACTATCGCAGCTGTACATCTTGCACAGAGTCTATAAATCACCGGAAGTGTTGTGCAGAGCGGGGTTGCGTGCTGACTCTGAATGCCCGAGATGTAAGAATGGGAATGCAGGAATATACCACATGATGTGGACATGTCCAAGACTGGTTGCTTTCTGGTTGGTGGTAATGAGCCGTGTGGAAGGGGCGTATAAATGCAGAGTGCCGAGAGATCCGATAGTGTGTATACTAGGATATGTAGAGGAAATTAGAGTGGATAACATCTGGAAGATAGCAATAGCTAGGCTATTATACATGGCAAGGAAGGTAATAGCAAGGAACTGGATCAAGGAGGAACCGCCTACGAGGGGTGAATTCCTGAATTATGTTAAACATGGTCTCAATCTGGAAAAGGGGGTCTATAAAAGACGTGGGAAAATAGAAACGTTTGACAAAATGTGGTCTCCGTGGCTCGAGCTGGGATGAATAGTTATGGGAAATGGGAGAGTGAGAGCCTCTGAAAGGAAGAGAGTGCCAAAGGAACAAGCGAACATAAGTGAGTCAAATGGCTCAAGGAACCATCAATACTGGTAACAAAAGTATAACTGGGAAGGAGCTGTCAGGGGAGGGGGAGGTTTGGGTATGGTTGGGATTGTTGGGGGTTTGGAAAATGTTAAAATTTTTGTAAAATACTGGACAGTGCATAAATTGTATTGTGCATGTTTGCTTTCAATAAAAAAACTATTTAAACAAAAAAAAAAAAAAAAGAAAAGGGGCATAACTTATGTTCTCATTTAAGCCCAATGGATGTACAGTGTTGAGAGACCAGATCCATCGCGTCTCTAATTGGCCAAGACGTTTGAAGAGGTTCCCACCGCGGATATTGACAATTAAGCATGT
This sequence comes from Ranitomeya imitator, assembly GCF_032444005.1. Classification (NCBI taxonomy): domain Eukaryota; kingdom Metazoa; phylum Chordata; class Amphibia; order Anura; family Dendrobatidae; genus Ranitomeya; species Ranitomeya imitator. Next base: position 116,684,019 of record NC_091291.1, on the reverse strand, counting down.
CAATACCACGTACTCTAAAGAGGGAACTATCAGTATGATGTGAGATCTGAATTGCCTCGGAATAGTTTTTAGTAGCGATGCATCTTTTTGGGTAGCGGCCGCCTCAATCCCCAGGACATGCTCCCTGACCCTCACTTTCAATTGCCTAGTAGTCATCCCGACGTAAATCAGTCCACACGGGCAGGTGGCGTAATAGATTACATATCTAGAAGCGCAAGTAATGCGCTTCCTGATAATGTACTCTCTAGAGCCACTTGAATTAGAGTAATTGCCACATCTGTCCACATTAGGACACGCGACGCAACGGCCACATGGGGCAGAACCCCCCAGAGCTGGTATATCATCAAGGAATGTCCTAGGTCCTTGTCCAGCATACTGGCTCTTTGTTAGAAAATCTCTTAAATTCTTTGCCCGTCTGAAAGTTATAATACAGACATCTATAGTAGCAGGGACATCAAGCTGTTTTCAGGTGATCTCCTAGCCTTTACTTTTATCAGGTTTGTCTAGAATTGTTTTTCTACTGAGACAGCTCTCTCTTTAGCTTTTATTTGCTCCATGTTCAGTCTGGTACACACCATGATACCAAACAGAACCATGACTACTTTTCATCTTTCAAATAGATACCAAACACTTATATGACAATTCTACATGATGTGGTAATCTACCCTGAACACTCAATAGGGCCATGCATATTAGTAGTTAGGATTACACTGACCTATCATCACATGTTAAATAGGCATACTAACAGAACAGATGATCCAAAGGTCTAAATTCATATAAACGTGCAAAGTTTATTAGTAGAATAACAGACTGAGGTAGGGGGGGATTAGTCTCGGGAATATTAAACAGAGTTGTGCAAAAATGGCCACGCAAGGACCTAAGCTGTTACCAACAGATATCGGTCACTCTATCATATTAAGCTATATTGGCCTTTGAATAGTACCCCATAAATTATTTTCAAAGTATGGATATGTTCTTTTAAATATCAAATAGAGAACATTTCATAGTATACCGTCACAATCTTGCCCAAGTCGGCCACTGAATAACAATCACCTACCAACTTTAGTTCTGAAGTATATACATAGTTACTAATATATCATAAATGCAATATTACCGGCAATTTCAGGGCAAAAGGCACAGCTAGGTCCGTGCGTGTCCGCCCTGTTCTGTTATTGTGCCTATCCTTCAAATAGGCAGATTGATTACAAGCTTGTAGACCCCAGTGATGATAATTACAGGGCACACCTTAGTTTAACATGTCAAATTATTTGTAATCTTTTCTAGGGGTACCATTATTTTTGTCCAGGCCATTTTCTTTAGTCTTTTTTTTTTTTCTTTTCCAGTTGAACCACAATTCTAAAGCAACGTCTGATTCTCCTTAGTGGATATTGAGTAAATTGAGAATTTCTTTTATAATATTTCATATTATTTCAGTGACCCTTGTGGGATTTTCTTATTTTTACCAGAAAGGTACTATCAATTTTATCCATGTGCATAGTTATATTTTGATGATTTTTTCGCTGTTGATTTGGTCTTGCTTTTATTTGAAGAAACCAATTTTTTCACCCACCAAACCACAATTCTTTTTTTTTTTTGGCCGAAAAAATGTCATCCTAATTAGATTTTTTTCTGTGTGCTGATCTTGTTTGTTAGCATTGGCTGCCTCTGCACAGCTCGTTATTACTATTCTCACCATCATCCCTAACGAGCATCATGTATTAATCTGTCAAAAGAAAATGTCTTCTTGTAAATTCTCCAGCGGTATCTCATCACCGCCTCATGGACAGTCTGTAACTGTAAGACGTATGAGATCCTAATCAGTGGATCCTCTCGTATAGACACAACGACGTGGCCATGGTTGGGTAACGAACGTCGAAATTCGGCAATATCAGATCTACTGTCACTTCCAAGCACTTCACTAAGGCTTCTAATAAGAGGAATGTGCTTCTCCTGCAAAATGTGGCTGCTCTGCGCACTTATTCCCAAAAGTGCTTCAGGCTTATTAGATAATGTCTGATAATACGTCCTGTATTTGTCTAGAGGACAAGGTCCTACAGTAAATATGGAGGCTAGAGTTGAGCTTCTGCTTTCTGTGGAGTTGGAGGCGGCTTGGGGCCCCGATAGAAGAAATGGTTTGCGATAAATTCTGTCGCACTTGATGGTCGACCCTAATGTTTCTTTGCTTGAAAATTTTTCCAGCTCACACTCGAGCCTCATTGACATGCACAAGGATGATTTTAACACATATTAGCGTGCCAAACTGTGCCGCCTTAATTAATGTAGTGCATCTTTCTCCTTCGCCTCATTGGGGGACACAGACCATCGGTGTATGCTGCTGCCACCAGGAGGCTGACACTAAGTAATACAAAGAAAGTTAGCTCCTCCCCTGCAGTATACACCCTCCTGCTGGCCCCCAGCTAACCAGTTCTTGCTTAGTGTCCGTAGGAGGCACACGGACGGGTCTGCTATTCAGACCCAAAGAACTCTTTTTTACCGTTTTTTACTTTTTACTACGGTCGAATGGGGCGACGGATTCTTTCATGTTCCGATCTCCTCGAACCATCAACAGGCGAGCACGGGAGTTTTACCTCTCCGTATCCTCTCCTGCGACGTGGGAAGCCGCTGCCTGAGCTGCTTTTAGGGGCGACGGGCCTCTTCAAGGGCACCGATCTCCCCCCTCCCTTATCAGACGAGCACTGGAGTGTCACCTTCAGTATCCTCTTCTGCAGCCAGGCCTATTGCCGGACATTCAGCCCTGTCCACCAGGTTTTACCCTCGGCTGTACAGAGGCACCTTCCAGCGTGGCGTCCGAGCAGCCCCCACTGCATCACCACTGAAAAAGCGGATGATGGAAGGAGGCAGACGGTTCCTCTCCACCCCTCTTCTGCAGGGATGGTGGATGGAGGCTCCCCAACCCTGCACCGTCCTATCTACCCGGGCACAGTTCTCAGTCTGCGGGTGCGCGCCGGCCGAAGCCATAAATTTAGTCCCCGGCTTCGGCCCTGTTTAGGCCGCATCCCGGGAAGCCCCGCCCACCGCTTGCTCCCTTCTAGTGTCTCCGCCCCCCTATTCAGGCGCTTCTCGTTCCAGACGAGATCTCGGCGGCCATCTTCTTCCTCCTCCATTGCGGTCACTATTTCTTCTGGAGGGGGCTGCGGCCGGCGGATTTTCAGCGCTGAAGTCAGCGCTATTCCAGACGGGGGACTCAGAACCTGAGTAAGGTGAATCGCCCCAATATCGACCCCCCCTCCCCCCCGGCACGCATCCCGGCAGCATTAAGGGACTAGCTTTCCCTGTTTTTTATATTCTTAAGGCTGCAATCTCTGGTGCTCCTGCACACTACAGAATGTATAGTACAGTGTGCAGGCTTGCAAACAGAGAGCTGTGAGTTCCCAGCAATGAAGCTCTCATGACTCTGGTGACTCATTCCCTGGTGACTCATTCCCTGGTATTTAATACTCTGCCCGGTAGTCGCTGGGCCCATAGGTGCATCCCCAGCTTTCCATGCCTTTTTATTAAACCCAGGACCAGCATTCCCTGGTCTTAAGGGTCCCCTAGTTTTAAAAGGGTCACATCCCCAGCATTCTCTGCTCTGCCAGAAGCCGGTCTCCTTTTCCTTAGTACTTAATCAGGCCAGTATGCCCTGGTCTTAAAGGCACAGGGCCAGTAGGCACTGGTCTTAAAGGCACATGGCAAGTATGCCCTCGTCTTAAAGGCACATGACCAGCATCCCTGGTCTTAAAGGAGCATGACCAGCATTCTTGTTCTTAAAGGCACATTACCAGCTTTGCTGGTCTTTAAGGCACTTGTTCCAACATTCCTTTCATGACCAGTATTCCTGGTCTTAAAGGCACGTGACCAGCATGCCCTGGTCTTATACACTCGTGACCTGTATCCCCTGGTCTTAAAGACACGTGTCCAGTATACCCTGGTCTTAAAGGCACATGACCAGTATGCCCTTGTCTTAAAGGCACGTGACCAGTATTTCCTGGTCTTAAAGGCACATGACCAGTATGCCCTGGTCTTAAAGGCACGTGACCAGTATCCCCTGGTCTTAAACGCAATAACCAGTATGCCCTGGTCTTAAAGGCACATGACTAGTACGTCCTGGTTTTTCAAGGCCATGACCAGTATGCCCTGGTCTTAAAGGCACGTGACCAGTATCCCCTGGTCTTAAACGCAATAACCAGTATGCCCTGGTCTTAAAGGCACATGACTAGTACGTCCTGGTTTTCAAGGCACATGACCAGTATACCCTGGTCTTAAAGGCACGTGACCAGTATCCCCTGGTCTTAAACGCAATAACCAGTATGCCCTGGTCTTAAAGGCACATGACTAGTACGTCCTGGTTTTCAAGGCACATGACCAGTATGCCCTGGTCTTAAAGGCTCATGTCCAGTATGCCCTGGCTTTTAAAGGCACACGACCAGTATGCCCTGGTCTTTAAGGCACGTGACCATTATGCCCTGGACTTAAAGGCTCAGGACCAGTACGCCCTGGTCTTAAACGCAAATGACCAGCATACCCTGGTTTTAAGGGCACATGACCATTATCTCCTGGGTTTCAGCATGCCCTGCTTTTAAAGGAACATGAACAGTATGTCATCTTACAAAAGGCACAAGACCAGTATTCCCTGGTCTTAAAGGCTCATGGCCAGTAACCCCTAGCTTTAAAGGCGCATGACCAGTATTTACTGGTCTTAAGGGCACATCATCTATCCTAAGCTGGTCACCCTAACTGAGCTCTGGAGCACTCACATGCTCCCTCTCCTACAATGGGAGCCGTCGGCTAGCAGGGGCCGCAAGTATTCTAGAAAAACGTACAGGTTCTAGAAAATCTCCATCAACATTTGACGGTGATGCACTGGAAGACCTCTAAGTAGGATACCATACCTGGTCGGAATTTTATGGGCGACGGGTCCCTTAAAGGGCTCCGATTTCCCCCCACACCTTCAACAGACGAGCACACGGAGTGTCGCCTCCATGTATCTTCTTCTGCATCCAGGTCTATCGCCACAACCTGCCCTGTCCACTCGGAAACCTCAATTCTGGGGATGTGGCGTCCACATTTGTGGCGTCCCAACAAGGAGGTTTTCCCCCCTTTGTATCAGATGCAAGAAAGTGGACGATTCCTCTCCACTTCCCTGTTAAGAAGATGGTGGATCGAGGTTTTTCCTTATTTTCTTCTCTGCACGACGATGGCAGAGACCTGCTGGTTACAGTCCCGCATTCTGTCACTTGGCAGACTCGCTGGGCAGAATTTCTTGCGGTATTCCTACCAGTATCCTGGCCGGTGTATCATCAATTAAGATTCCACAGACGGTCGGATAGCAAATCTAGTTCGTTCCGTCTTGTGTTTTCGGGTTCAGCGCTCTACCCTTCCTTAGCCGCCACATGGGTTGCTTGACCAAAGGGAGAGAATGAAAGTCTCCGGGTCCCAGACCTTATCTACTTCGTTCCACAGTATAGCTGGCCAATCAAATCTTCTGAGCGGGAGACTAGCAAGGGATCGTATCTCTTCTTCAGGCTCAACCAGCAGTGGAAGCATTGGCCAGGACAGTCTAGATCTAAGGGATCTTGGTTCCAAAATGGAGGGAATGAAAAGTATCTCCATTCCTGGACCCCAAACTTCTAACAACCTTTGACAGGGCCCTTTCTTTTTTCGGATGGAGTTCCTCCGCTCAGCCACTACTTCAACAGAGAAACGTGGTTGTTTTCTGGCATCCATCGTCATTCGGGATTCTTACCCTCACACTATTTCTCCTCTCTACTATAATCTCTTCGCCTTTCCATTCGCGAACAGTATTTTCACGACCTGGCCCTTCTGCCTGGCTACCACACCAGAGTGGTCACAAGGGTCATGACGGTTGTCATGTTCTTCTTGCACCTTAGAAGCATGGTCGTCCTGCCCTATTTGGTCGACTTTGTAGCCGCTCTCCTAGGACTACGCTGAGTCGTCCATATCACTTGCAATTACCTCTCTATTGGGCTAGCAGCTAAACTTAGACAAGTTTTTTTCCCTCATTCTCAGCCCAGCAGATCCTCTTTGAGGATGATCCTGCCCAAGAAGGATGCTCTCTCGGGTCTAGGTCGTGGCCCTTCTACAGGGAGCTTGCGCACTCGATCTCTCATTCCCTCGGTTCTTTCAATTCGCTAGGAGGGTTCTGAGGGAAAGGACGTCTACGGAAGCAGTTTCCTTCGCTGTGCTCGTTTTCTGCAAGTCAATCAAGCTCTCAAGGTATGGCTATTCCTTCAGCAGGCCCTCTGCCTTCTGGCGGGTCTTCAGTTGGATAATGCCTCGGCTGTGCCCCAAGTTAGCCATCTAGCAAGTACCCTCAGTCAAGCGCCATGGCTAAGGTACCTCGCACTCTCTGATGGGCCGAGTTCTATCTTCGGTGATCTCAACAGTACATTCCCTGGAGTAGAACACTGGGCGGCAGACATATTCAGCCGTCCGGGTTTTTCCTCAGCTGAGTGGGAACTTCACTCGGAAATCTTCCATCGGACCTGCCTTCACTGGAGTACTCCAGAGGTAGTTCGGATGGCGTCCAAGCTGAACGCCAATGTACTCCAGTTCATGGTTTGGCCTCGCGATCCAAGACCATTGCAGTGCATGATCTATTCTTCCATGGTACCAATTTCCATAACCCCTCTTCCACTACGTCTGAAACCTTTTCGGAAGTGGGTAGGGCCCCAGTGATCCCGGGAGACCCGCACTGACCATGTCAGGTTTTTTTTTTTTTTCTCGCTTGCGGTACTACTATTTTTCCGGCTTATTGTCTCAAGCTGGAAATATGGTCTTTCTTGCAGGCCTCAACCTGTAGTTCTTCCCTACCGCGTACCGTTAAATCCGTGGGACCTTAATGGTCCTGGGCATCTTACAGTGGACTCCTTTTCTGATCCGGATAGACTTTTCTATCAGGGAGGGTCTCTCCCCTTCTTTCTCTGCGTTCTTGTCCTCCTGATGAGTCTTCAGATCTCGACGCTCTGTTCTTTATCTTTTTTCCTTATTACCTTCAAGGCAAGGTTGCCCTCTAGCCATCCCCTTCCCTTGTTGCCAAGGGGTATTATATCTCCACTGTTGCAGGGGCATCGTCCTCTCATCTCCTTCGGCTCTAGTCCACAAAGCGGAATGGGTTCTCCATAATCTGGAAGAAGCGAGTGCTCCGAGTGGGTACGTATCGAGGACGACGTCCTTCCAAAGGTTGGACATTTTACTCGGGTTTTTCAATGGTAAGTAGGCTTCCTGACGGTCGCAGGAAGGGTTTAGCCGTTTTTTCTTCGGCCACGTTAGCCTGGTGGATTCTTTTCTCCATCCAGGAGTCCTTTCGCGCTAGATGCCAGCCTATCTCCCTGTCTGAGGGCTCTAGGCGCCAGACGTCGGCAAGCACGACCGCAGGCTTGCGAATTCCTCCAGGCCGCATGCATTCTTGAAGCACTATAATTCACTCACTTCCACAGATGTGAGTCTGGGCAGGTGGACTTTGCAGGCCACGGTGGCGCACTTGTAAGTAGCGGCTACACGGCCTGAAGTGATGTTGTCCCCACCCAGGGACTGCTTTGGGACGTCCCATGGTCTGTGTCCCCCAATGAGGCGAAGGAGAAATAGGGATTTTTGTGTACTCACCGTAAAATCCTTTTCTCCGAGCCATTCATTGGGGGACACAGCTCCCACCCTGTTATTGGCTTATGCTTTGTTTTTATCTTTTGATATGTTATACTCTTATATATAATGTGACATGCTTTACGCTTACATGTCGTTATTGATCTCCTACTGCTTTTGCACCGAACTGGTTAGCTGGGAGCCAGCAGGAGGGTGTATACTGCAGGGGAGGAGCTAACTTTTTCTTTGTATTACTTAGTGTCAGCCTCCTGGTGGCAGCAGCATACACCCATGGTCTGTGTCCCCCAATGAATGGCTCGGAGAAAAGGATTTTACGGTGAGTACACAAAAATCCCTATTTCACCAGCTGCGCCCCTCCAAATCTACTTCGGTCAGTTTACATATGTTGTAATTTACACTTCATTTCTGGTGTAAATTTTCTTGAATTTTAAGCCCCCGTCTTGCCAATTTTTGCCAAACCTTTAAACCATTTGCCAAGATGGACATAACCGTACCGTGCTGGGGTGACCGTATGTGGAGGGGGTGACCGTATGTGGAGGGGGCAGAGGAGCCGACCTCTCTGCACACTATTTTATTTAGTAGACATCAGAGTCAGACCGCCGCATACATAGTTCCACAATGCACGGACTGGCCGGTGACTCTCCTGACCCGAGCTTGACGGCATCCTATATTTCTAGAAAACCAAAAAGAAATGGACACCGGAGCTATATAAAATACTCAATAATTTTTATTACAAGGTTAAATAACAAAATTAAATATAGATTCAATAGAGACAAAATTAAAACACAACAGAAGGCGACACCTAAGTGCCACATCAGCGCAGGGGAGTCATAGAAAGTCTGATAGCCTAAGTGGAGGCAAAATTCAAAGGCATAGATAGACAGACCTGCAGGAGATGTGGAGGATGGAAGACCCCAACGCGCGTTTCGCTCAATGCTTCTTGATAGCGTCCGACGTCATGGGTTCACACCCACCACTGACATGTCAGTGGGGTGGGCATGTAGTGCAACATCAGAAGGACACGCATCCATGGCAACGGAACCATGGCGGTCGGAGGAAGCGCACACCGCAGGACAAATCCGAAAGCAATATGTGGAATAGGGAGAAAAGGAGACATCAGCCTCATCAGTGCTAAGAGATCTATTTAATAATGTATACTGATCGTGTTGTGAAATCTGCTGACGGATCTGCGTTAAGGACACTTTTTTATGTATTCTACACTGATACAGAAATGTTGTTTACCTGCTGTATCATGCGAAGGGTTTACCTAATCACTCTCTATAGACAGTAGTGCATCATAATAGGTCATCAGGCTCTAGGTTATGGTGGGGTTCACTTACTTCCATGACAAGCAGTACTATAGTCACCATTTGCTAGACAATGGCTCAGGTGTATTTATTTATTTATTTTGTAAGGGTTCAGTATGGCCAATCGCAGTGCTTACTTTTCACCACTAGATGACGCTTTAATACAAGGCAAGTAAATGACCGTATGGCTTGTCTATAACTCCATTAATACAGCGCAATAGGCAGAAGTGCAACATCTGCAGCCCCTTCAAACTGCTCAGAGAGACCCCCACTGATATAATATTGATGGACACGAGTTAGTTTGTTAAAGAGTTTTTTTTAATTTAATTTTCACATATCAACATCTTTTTTATTCTTCATCAATATCGCCATATGAGGGGTTGTTTTTTGAAGCATGAAATGTATTTTTTTTATGGCACCAATTCCTATAATTCATAATTTTTATTAATTTTTGAAAGGGGACGTGTAAAAAAAAACCACAGTAATCCCCTCACTATACAGAATACATTTCTAGCACAAATTTATATTTATATTTTTTTAAGTGTTTGTACATTCACACAATAAAAATATATTGATTTTGCAAATCATTTGCTTCTGTGACTCGGCTATTAAAGACCCAGGAGAAAGCCACATTCAGCTCTGAGAGACGGTCGCCAGTCACGCTCTATGCAAAGAAATCTTAAATGCCCCATTTGCTCCTTCGAAGGGTATAATTCCTTGAGTGCCCCTGTTTTGAAGTAATAATGCCCAGAGTTCCCCCTTTAAAACAATAATGGCCCGAGTGCCCCCTTTAATAAACCAAAAAGGGGGCCATAAAGTAAATGTGCTCAGCCATACAATTAGATAAGAAAACCAAGGAAAATGGACACCAGAGTAAAAATAAATAAAAATATTCAAGTTTATTACCAAATATTAAAACCAAAAATAAATATATAAAAACATGAAGACAGAAACAATAAAAATGTGAGAGGTGACATATACAACAGTATTGATGGTCTGAATTCCTCATATAATGCCCCTTCAGCGCTCACTTATAAAGTAATAACGCCTTTAAGTGCCTCCATAACAAATAATAATGCCCTTTATCAAGTGATGTCATCTTGGCTGTACTTATAAAGTAATAATGCCATACACCATACAGTGCTAACTACTGATGCTCCATACAGTGCTGACCACTGAGTCATTGTACAGTGCTAACCACTGAGCCACCATACAGTGCTAACCACTGAGCCACCATAGAGTGCTAACCACTGAGCCATTGTGCAGTGCTAACTACTGAGCCACCATACCGTGCTAACTACTGCTGCACCATAGCGTGCTAACCACTGAGCCATTGTGCAGTGCTAACTACTGAGCCACCATACCGTGCTAACTACTGCTGCACCATAGAGTGCTAACCACTGAGCCATTGTACAGTGCTATCCACTGAGCCACCATACCGTGCTAACTACTGCTGCACCATAGAGTGCTAACCACTGACCCATTGTGCAGTGCTAACTACTGAGCCACCATACAGTGCTAACTACTGATGCACCGTATGGTGCTAGCCACTGAGCCATTGTGCAGTGCTAACCACTGAACCACCATACAGTGATAACCACTAAACCACCATAAGTGCTAACCACTGAGTCACCATACAGTGCTAACCACTGAGCCACCATAAGTGCTAACCACAGAGCCACCATATAGTGCTAATCACTGAGCCACCATATAGTGCTAACCACTGAGCCATTGTACAGTGCTAACCACTGAGCCACCATATAGTGCTAACCACTGAGCCATTGTACAGTTCTAACCACTGAGCCACCATACAGTGCTAACCACTAAATCACCATAAGTGCTAGCCCCTGAGCCACCATCAGTGCTAACCACTGAGCCACCATACAGTGCTAACCATTGAGCCACCGTAAGTGCTAACCACTGAGCCACCATACAGTTCTAACCACTATATCACCATAAGTGCTAACCACTGAGACACCATACAGTGCTAACCACTAAATCACCAAAAGTGCTAACCACTAAGCTGCCATACAGTGCTAACCACTAAGCTGCCATACAGTGCTAACCACTGAGCCACCGTACAGTGCTAACCACTAAACCACCATACGTGCTAACCACTGAGCCACCGTAGAGTGCTAACCACTAAACCACCATAAGTGCTAACCACTGAGCCACCGTATAGTGCTAACCACTGAGCCACCATATTGTGCTGACCACTGAGTCTTCTTTTAGCATTCAAGAGCAGCCGGGACGCTGACGTCCTATGCCTGCCCCCGTTGTGCACGCTTAAAGCAACCTGCGGTCAACAAGATGGAGGATGGTAAAGCCAGGAGGCCATGGCTCTCTGCTCCACCTTTAGGTTTTAACTGTATTCCTGAGGTAAAAAATGATACTTTTTTTTTGGTGCGAAATGTTTCTTCTTTGGAGAGTTTTTTAGGAGTCTTTTGTTTGCAGAAATGATTTTTAAGAGTTATTTTCCTGAAGTGTTTTTTTTTTTTTTTTTAATTGATTCTTCAGGACGGAGTAGATGAACTTGAAAAGATTCCTCAAAAAACTCTGCACCTACCCTTAGGGTATGTGCACACAACATCTTTTAGACTTGTGCGAACCCAGCGAGTTTTTCAGGAGGAAGACACTTAAAGACACTCCAGCACCTTTTGTCCTGAAGGTTTTTTTGGCATTTTTGATAGTCTTTTGCCGCCGGCTTTAAAAAAAAAAAAAAAAAAAAAAAGCTTGAATAAACTAGTGAGCAGCTTCTCCTGGAGAATGGACGGGTCGTGCCTTTTAATCGCTTGACATTCATTCTTATTAGCATTTATTTTACTCTTTTTCAGGTGGGTTTTCAGAGCGTGCCCACCTGAAAAATAGACATTGTATGGACATGCCCTTAGTGAGTTCTAATACCTCTGTAATATGGGTCGGCACAGAGCGCCATTCGGCGGCACATGGAGTGCAGCACTGAGAACCTTCTGGAGCGCTGTATGTCTCTATGAGGTCTTTTTTTGAGACATACGTAAATGGAAATCAATTAAATTAGGCAAAAAATGATATTGACCATTACCAGGACCACGAACCATCTCTGTACAGACTGGGACAGAATAAAACTTTTATTACCGGTACCACTAACTGTCTGCTCCGTACAGACGGGCACTGAATAAAACTACAGTTAGGGCCAGAAATATTTGGACAGTGACACAAGTTTTGTTATTTTAGCTGTTTACAAAAACATGTTCAGAAATACAATTATATATATAATATGTGCTGAAAGTGCACACTCCCAGCTGCAATATGATAGTTTCCACATCCAAATCGGAGAAAGGGTTTAGGAATCATAGCTCTGTAATGCATAGCGTCCTCTTTTTCAAGGGACCAAAAGTAATTGGACAATGGACTCTAAGGGCTGCAATTAACTCTGAAGGCGTCTCCCTCGTTAACCTGTAATCAATGAAGTAGTTAAAAGGTCAGGGGTGGATTCCAGGTGTGTGGTTTTGCATTTGGAAGCTGTTGCTGTGAGCAGACAACATGCGGTCAAAGGAACTCTCAATTGAGGTGAAGCAGAACATCCTGAGGCTGAAAAAAAAGAAAAAATCCATCAGAGAGATAGCAGACATGCTTGGAGTAGCAAAATCAACAGTTGGGTACATTCAGGGCTGCCACTAGAAATTTCGGGGCCCCATACTGGCAAAATTTTTGGGGCCCCCTTGAGACTCCGCCCAGGCTCCACCCCAGCCCCGCCTCCAGGCTCCACCCCTCGAACTGTCCACAGTCCCACCGCCATCTCTTGGAAAATCTCCACTTCTCACCTATCACACATTAACAGTTCCCATCACCAGATCACACATATAGCCAGCAGCTTTTGTTTTGGCCAAAAGATTTTTTTAAGCCGCCACCAGAACACGGTAGACACTACACTTTTGGCCGTGCCCTACTCTACTGTAGCCCATGTGTTCCTGTTTCCATAATTGTTCTCTTGTGTTTACAAGACTGGGGAGTTCCACCACTCCTCTTGGGCTATCTGCACAAAAGCTGTTCTACCCTGTATGCACACATGGATTTTTCCTCTCTGAACCCTGTTCACACAGGTTATATACAGATGATCAGGTTTTTAAATACATCAGATAGGGATTGCATACATTAGTTAGGACTGCTCTGATAAGGGTATACCGTGAAGATTGGTAGAGCAGCTTAGTATACATTTTTTGCAAAAAACGTATCAACCAAATACCCTGTTTTTTACATCTTTTACTAGCACTTGCGGATTACTGCAACATTTTTTCAAACTGAGTGTTTTTGGTTTTACTATTCTCTTTTGTGTCTTCTTCTTCTTCCTACTCTACTGTAACCTACTAAATATTTGTTAAAATATGCAATACAATTTAGGTATATTTTTATTTATTTTTCAATTTTTAAAATGACCTATAATACTACATACAAGGAACAAATACCACAGCACTATGACCAGATGACATATTACCACCACAGTGACCGAATAATATCAAACACAAGGAACAAATACCACAACACCATGACCAGACCGCATATTACCACCACATAGTGACTGAATACTACAATACTGATCAGTAATAAAAAAAAAAAAAACACAATACTATCACCATCAGTGCCATTATACACAGGAGATCTGTAATTAGTAAGCAGTGTCTACAGGTAATACAGTGATCACCGGTGACATTATACACAGGAGCTCTGTATATAGTATACAGTGTATAGTGTCAGTGTATAGTTAACACTGACTCACCAGTGACGTCTCTAGGTGAAGTCCTTCATCTTTCATCCAGCACAGACCGCCATCATTTCTTCCAGCCAGCCAGGACTCGTCTCTGCAGAAATAACACAGTTATCTTGAGTTCCACTTGCAGAATACATTACTTAATTTTCACAGCCTCTACATTACACCACATAAAGAAGGTGACATAGTATCACTCTGCACAGTAACAGGACCTCCCCCCATTTAAAACAGTATACTCAAAAAATAAAATAAATACATCACTGCAATAATAATATCCCTTAATTAGCCCCTATGGTAATATTCGCCATCCTAGCCCCCGTGTGTCTCATTGCAGGCTCCAGCCATATGTTCTCCCATCCTGCCCTCATGAGTATCCATTCTGCCCCATATGATCTCCCCATCCTGCCCCATCTGTCTCCATCGTATCCATCCTGCCCCCTCTGCGTCCAGCGCACTCTGCCCCCTCTGCGTCCAGCGCACTCTGCCCCCTCTGCGTCCAGCGCACTCTGCCCCCTCTGCGTCCAGCGCACTCTGCCCCCTCTGCGTCCAGCGCACTCTGCCCCCTCTGCGTCCAGCGCACTCTGCCCCCTCTGCGTCCAGCGCACTCTGCCCCCTCTGCGTCCAGCACACTCTGCCCCCTCTGCGTCCAGCACACTCTGCCCCCTCTGCGTCCAGCACACTCTGCCTCCTCTGCGTCCAGCACACTCTGCCCCCTCTGCGTCCAGCGCACTCTGCCCCCTCTGCGTCCAGCACACTCTGCCCCCTCTGCGTCCAGCACACTCTGCCCCCTCTGCGTCCAGCGCACTCTGCCCCCTCTGCGTCCAGCGCACTCTGCCCCCTCTGCGTCCAGCGCACTCTGCCCCCTCTGCGTCCAGCGCACTCTGCCCCCTCTGCGTCCAGCGCACTCTGCCCCCTCTGCGTCCAGCCCACTCTGCCCCCTCTGCGTCCAGCACACTCTGCCCCCTCTGCGTCCAGCACACTCTGCCCCCTCTGCGTCCAGCACACTCTGCCCCCTCTGCGTCCAGCACACTCTGCCCCCTCTGCGTCCAGCACACTCTGCCCCCTCTGCGTCCAGCACACTCTGCCCCCTCTGCGTCCAGCACACTCTGCCCCCTCTGCGTCCAGCACACTCTGCCCCCTCTGCGTCCAGCACACTCTGCCCCCTCTGCGTCCAGCACACTCTGCCCCCTCTGCGTCCAGCACACTCTGCCCCCTCTGCGTCCAGCACACTCTGCCCCCTCTGCGTCCAGCACACTCTGCCCCCTCTGCGTCCAGCACACTCTGCCCCCTCTGCGTCCAGCACACTCTGCCCCCTCTGCGTCCAGCACACTCTGCCCCCTCTGCGTCCAGCGCACTCTGCCCCCTCTGCGTCCAGCGCACTCTGCCCCCTCTGCGTCCAGCGCACTCTGCCCCCTCTGCGTCCAGCGCACTCTGCCCCCTCTGCGTCCAGCGCACTCTGCCCCCTCTGCGTCCAGCACACTCTGCCCCCTCTGCGTCCAGCACACTCTGCCCCCTCTGCGTCCAGCGCACTCTGCCCCCTCTGCGTCCAGCGCACTCTGCCCCCTCTGCGTCCAGCCCACTCTGCCCCCTCTGCGTCCAGCGCACTCTGCCCCCTCTGCGTCCAGCGCACTCTGCCCCCTCTGCGTCCAGCGCACTCTGCCCCCTCTGCGTCCAGCGCACTCTGCCCCCTCTGCGTCCAGCGCACTCTGCCCCCTCTGCGTCCAGCACACTCTGCCCCCTCTGCGTCCAGCACACTCTGCCCCCTCTGCGTCCAGCACACTCTGCCCCCTCTGCGTCCAGCACACTCTGCCCCCTCTGCGTCCAGCACTCTGCCCCCTCTGCGTCCAGCACACTCTGCCCCCTCTGCGTCCAGCACACTCTGCCCCCTCTGCGTCCAGCACACTCTGCCCCCTCTGCGTCCAGCACACTCTGCCCCCTCTGCGTCCAGCACACTCTGCCCCCTCTGCGTCCAGCACACTCTGCCCCCTCTGCGTCCAGCACACTCTGCCCCCTCTGCGTCCAGCACACTCTGCCCCCTCTGCGTCCAGCACTCTGCCCCCTCTGCGTCCAGCACACTCTGCCCCCTCTGCGTCCAGCACACTCTGCCCCCTCTGCGTCCAGCACACTCTGCCCCCTCTGCGTCCAGCACACTCTGCCCCCTCTGCGTCCAGCACACTCTGCCCCCTCTGCGTCCAGCACTCTGCCCCCTCTGCGTCCAGCACACTCTGCCCCCTCTGCGTCCAGCACACTCTGCCCCCTCTGCGTCCAGCAAACTCTGCCCCCTCTGCGTCCAGCACACTCTGCCCCCTCTGCGTCCAGCACACTCTGCCCCCTCTGCGTCCAGCACACTCTGCCCCCTCTGCGTCCAGCACACTCTGCCCCCTCTGCGTCCAGCACACTCTGCCCCCTCTGCGTCCAGCACACTCTGCCCCCTCTGCGTCCAGCACTCTGCCCCCTCTGCGTCCAGCACACTCTGCCCCCTCTGCGTCCAGCACACTCTGCCCCCTCTGCGTCCAGCACACTCTGCCCCCTCTGCGTCCAGCAAACTCTGCCCCCTCTGCGTCCAGCACACTCTGCCCCCTCTGCGTCCAGCACACTCTGCCCCCTCTGCGTCCAGCACACTCTGCCCCCTCTGCGTCCAGCACACTCTGCCCCAGTGTTCTTCCCTGGGCCCCCGGATCGCCGCTCTCAAGAAAAAAAAAAAAGTTCTTCTTACCTGCCGCGGTCCTGCGGTGGGCGAAGTCTCCACGCAGCTGCAGCGTGCATGCACTCGCCGGCGACTGACAATGATGTCAGACGCCGGCGACATGCACGCACGGTGCGGCTGACGTCAGCGCCTGCCAGCCTCAGATTGGCTGGCGGCGCCGCGGCTGTTAACTATTGACGTGCGGGCCCGCGCCCGCACGTCAATAGCTTTAAACAGCTGCAGCGTCGGCGCTAAGGGCCCGGTTAGCCTGCGGCTGCCGGTAGGGGCCCGGTGAGCAGATAAGAGGGGGCCCGATGCGGGCCCCCTCTGCTCACCGGGCCCCATACGCCAGTCACGGCCGTCATGCCCTGATGGCGGCCCTGGGTACATTCTGAGAAAAAAGGAATTGACTGGTGAGCTTGGGAACTCAAAAAGGCCTGGGCGTCCACGGATGACAACAGTGGTGGATGATCGCCGCATACTTAATTTGGTGAAGAAGAACCCGTTCACAACATCAACTGAAGTCCAGAACACTCTCAGTGAAGTAGGTGTATCTGTCTCTAAGTCAACAGTAAAGAGAAGACTCCATGACAGTAAATACAAAGGGTTCACATCTAGATGCAAACCATTCATCAATACCAAAAATAGACAGGCCAGAGTTAAATTTGCAGAAAAACACCTCAAGAAGCCAGCTCAGTTCTGGAAAAGTATTCTATGGACAGATGAGACAAAGATCAACCTGTACCAGAATGATGGGAAGAAAAAAGTTTGGAGAAGAAAGGGAACGGCACATGATCCAAGGCACACCACATCCTCTGTAAAACATGGTGGAGGCAACGTGATGGCATGGGCATGCATGGCTTTCAATGGCACTGGGTCACTTGTGTTTATTGATGACATAAGAGCAGACAAGAGTAGCCGGATGAATTCTGAAGTGTACCGGGATATACTTTCAGCCCAGATTCAGCCAAATGCTGCAAAGTTGATTGGACGGCGCTTCATAGTACAGATGGACAATGACCCCAAGCATACAGCCAAAGCTACCCAGGAGTTCATGAGTGCCAAAAAGTGGCACATTCTGCAATGGCCAAGTCAATCTCCAGATCTAAACCCAATTGAGCATGCATTTCACTTGCTCAAATCCAGACTTAAGACGGAAAGACCCACAAACAAGCAAGACCTGAAGGCTGCGGCTGTAAAGGCCTGGCAAAGCATTAAGAAGGAGGAAACCCAGCGTTTGGTGATGTCCATGGGTTCCAGACTTAAGGCAGTGATTGCCTCCAAAGGATTTGCAACAAAATATTGAAAATAAAAATATTTTGTTTGGGTTATGTTTATTTGTCCAATTACTTTTGACCTCCTAAAATGTGGAGTGTTTGTAAAGAAATGTGTATAATTCCTACATTTTCTATCAGATATTTTTGTTCAACCCTTCAAATTAAACGTTACAATCTGCACTTGAATTCTGTTGTAGAGGTTTCATTTCAAATCCAATGTGGTGTCATGCAGAGCCCAACTCGCGAAAATTGTGTCACTGTCCAAATATTTCTGGCCCTAACTGTATTTTCTTACCAGTACCACTAACTGTCTGCTCTATACAGACTGGGATAGAATAAAACTCTTTTCATGCCAGGACCACTAACTGTCTGCTCTGTACAGACGGGGACAGAATAAAACTACAGTAATTTCTTACCAGGACCACTAACCGTCTGCTCTGTACAGACTGGGATAGAATAAAACTATTTTCTTACCAGTACCACTAACGGTCTGCTCTGTACACACTGGGACAGAATAAAAGTCTTTTCTTACCAGGACCACTAACTGTCTGCCCTGTACAGACTGGGACAAAATAAAACATTTTTTTTATCGGCTTAACTTACCATCTGCACTGTACAGACTGGGACAAAATAAAACTTTTTTAAAACTCTTCTGTATGGATGGCCACTTCTAGCTCTTGTTGCTACTGTTTTGCCAAGGACGTCACTTTGGCACTGACTTTGCTTAGATCCCAAGTGTCTGGTCACCCCCAGCAGTCGTGGCTCACAATATAGTTTAAGGAGCAGTTGGCGTAACGTAACGTTCCTCCTACTGAAGCCCTAGATTCTCCTTTCATTTCACCCATAAAATATGATGCCAATAAGAGTGCCCCACAAACTCTGTATGATACCCCCATAGTGAAATCCTCCATAGTGATGCCTATACAGTTGAACGTGCGATTACGGGTGGGGGGGATCAGATGTTAGCTCAGGCCCCCAGGAATCACAGGTCCCATAGTGGCCGCGGGGGTCTGCCGCCATCGGCAATCACTTTACACATACACTCCCTGGTGCATCTCTTTTAATGCTGATTACTTCGTTTTCCTGGAAGAAAAGCCACTGCTAAAGGTGTCTGGCAGCAGCTTTTTCCTCTCCGCATAGAAAACACTTGAGCGATCATTCACGCTGAGCCTTCCCATGCATGGGGAAGTTGGGAGAGATAGCCATCTGCTGAAATACCGGTGACTCGACAGGTACAGTATCTCATGGCTATATGATCAGCATTAATAAATGTAAGCAGTGGGAACAAAGGGCCCATCAGTAACCACTAACCGTCTGCACTGTACAGACTGGGACAGAATAGAAATGTCACGATCTGGTGATTGTTAGTAGACTAATTATATGTGAGAGGAGTGTCTTATTATTAAGTACTTGAGCTGTTCTGGACAGCACCCATAGATGCTGTCGAGAACATTAAGGGAGATGAAATGTAAAACAATTAAAAGAGGAGTAAAGAAAAGCAAGATGGTGTCTGGTTGCAATAAACCAACGTTGCAGACAAAAAATGATGGTATGTTTTTCCTTACATTTTTAGCATTTCTTGGCACATGTTCCTTCTAAAACAGGTTTATCACCTTAGGCTGAGGTCTCTTACACCTGGCCATGAGCTTCTCTGTCCATTGTCATCTATTGGATCGTTACATTTTGCAGACAGTAAAGTAAAAATAGCTCTTGCTGGTTTGTCGCCTCCCCTGAAGTTGCGCTTTGCTGACCACTTTGTTTTTGACTTACATGATGGATAATAATAATAATAATAATCTTTATTTATATAGCGCCAACATATTCCGCAGCGCTTTACAGTTCTTTCCCTTTCTATTTTGACCTTGATTCCTGAAAGTGAGTCGCCCGACAGTCCCGTGGGGTACTCGTTACCGGGTCCGGTATTCACAGGGGGATGTCACGGTGGCGACCCGGTCCGTGGCCCTGGGCGCCCATGTAAAAGGGGAATTGAATAAAGTTTATATTCGTGACGCCACCTGTGGTATTCGGTCAGTGGGGACCGACGCTGCTTTAAGGGGTCCTCTGGGGTGATGTTATGGCAGCTAGAGGGTACAACTTCCCACAGGTGAAGTATATCCCCAGGGCTACCGGTGTGTAGATGTAAGATGGTGGTGAGTGGTGCAGTAAAGAATGAGGAGGCAGGTTTGCAGTCTCTTTACCTGGTTTACTGAAGACTTCAGGCAACCACAGTCCACCCGTATGGCAGGTGGCTCGAGCCTTTTTACAGTATCTCTATCATGACCCGGGCTCTATGTGTCACTGTGCCTCCTGGGTATTAGGGCGGACAGGTGATGTGTAATCCAGCTGTCCTGCCGGTTTCTGTTGTCAGTCTTAGAGTCCCTCACAACCTCGGTGTTCCGGCTACCGGTAATCTGCGCCAGCCAGAGAGGTAGCTAATTCACTGCTCTGCTCCACTGGTGTCCCCCTCCTGTGCTTTGCTCTCCCACACGCTCACTACAATCTGTTCGGCTTTCGGTATTATCTCAGTCCAGGAGCTGCAGCACTTTCTCGTGGCTGCACAGCTCCTCATACGTTCTTCCTGCCTCAGACTGCTCCAGTCTGCTCTCTGGCACTTTCTGACTAACTTTCCCTCCAAACCACAATATATATCTATATGCAGGGGAGTCACCTAGAAATAGCATCAAAAGCTCCCCCTTGTGGCTTGGAGTGTGAACATGTTGCATGTTTTTGTTACCTGGTGAGAGTTATCCTTCATCGCTTCCAAACGTGACATCACTCTCCCCATGAGGAAAGCAATGCCACTGTGACGACCAGGACCCTGGGGCGTCACAAAAGCATAAAAACTTGGCCAGTACCCATATTCACCAATATTTGGGAATCTCACCTTCCCATGACCCAAGCTCAAGGAACTGATCTTATTATGCCCCATTGATCAACCACCCTAGTTTAGGTGTCCTCCTCTATCATTTATCATTCCACATGAGGAGTCACCTGCTGGTTTTTCACGTGTTTGTCTCCTAAAATGTCCTTGATTGTGTCCTGCATTGCTTGGCTTACACCAAAACCATATGGTTTTTGCATCCATTGGTGGTGAATAGTAGGATTCAACTACTCACAAAAGTTTTGTGACTACCCCAAGCCCAACTGGTGCCCTGGTCAAACGCTGCACCAAGAAGAGGTGATGATAGATAGATGGCTGGTCCCAAAGCCCTCAACGCGTTCTATTGTTTGCCAGATTGGAGAAGACCTTGAGGGCACAGTTTGGCTACAGAAATAGTAGGGCTCCAAGGGGCCCACAGAATTTTTGGACCTGGAGATCCAAGGTGCTGACAGGCAGACCATTGGGAGAAGCAGAAGCTTTTTCATCTTGTCCAGAGCATTGAGGACTTTACCCAGATGGTTCTCTGTTCTCCTGCCTGGCTCCTAAGATACGGGAGTCTTTACTTGTAGAGACATGCTTCACCCCATGACTTAGTTCACGTGTTCCGGATTTGCTGGAGATTTGCTATAAGGATTCCGCACTGCAAATCAGCAGTCCAATAAAAGTAAATCTGGGGTCTTCAGAACCCCATTCACACGTTGCAGAAAAAAAATCGGCTATTTTATTTAGGAAAAAAAAAAGATTATTTGTGCACATTGGTAGTAACAGTGGTTAAAAATAAATGGAAAGTCAGAAAGTGCTGACACAAGGTAGAGGAAGCAATGGCTGCTATAACATATTGTAAATGTCTAAGGCATGAAATAAAAGTTAACACCAGCAATTTGTAAAAAAAAAAAAAAAAAGACAAGAAATAGGAAAAAACAAAACACAAAGCCAACAATAAGAAAAATAGGTACAACAAATATTTTATTATTGCCAGTAGAGTCACGTCTCTTAAGTGTGATGTCATTTACGATACCAAGCGCAGTGACTCATATCCAGAATAATAGAGTAATAAAACACCAGGAATTGCTGTAGCTTGCATGATCCATCTCAAACAAAAATGCCTTACATTGTAGCACAAGAAAAACAATCCAACCTCGCTTCAGCCTGGTCCAGTGCAGCGGATGGTTTCACAACCAACTTCAAGCGTCAAGTTGGTTTCAAGAAAGGAATCATATTTTTGTGTTGTATTCAGACTTACAAATGGGTATATATGAAGAAAGCATCATTTACACGTACATGGGCGTGTATCACGTCAATTAACCCTTGGACCGGACTGCAAAAGCTCCACTGCATTGGATATTAATGGGGTACCCTTCCAAACCCTCAGGTAAGAGGCTGTAGAACATCAGTTTCTAGTGGCTGGTGGTACAGGGAGATTTTACACTGGTCATTATTGGTATTATACTGGTATCAGAAAATGTCTACTTAAAGGGAATCTTTTAGTAGGATCAACCCTCATACGCCATCTATATGGGCATGTAGGTCATAGGAAGCTGAATAAAATGATACCTTGATATCTGTGATCTGATGTTTTATTCCAGAAAAATCCAAGTTTTTCTTCATATGTAAATGACCTGTTAAGATCTATGGGCCGGACATAGATCTCCCCGAGAATCTGCCTCTAGAGCTTCTATTAAATAAAAGCATGTGTTACCAGTTTGAGACATGTAATGACTCACATTCCTCTCTCCTGATCTACATAGTAACACCCCTTTCATTTATAATAAGCTCTGGAGGCAGATTCTCTACGTCCGGCCCATAGATCTTAACAGCTCATTTACATATTAAGAAAACCTGAATTTCTCAGGAATAAGACATCGGATCGCAGATATCAAGGTCTCATTGTATTTAGCTTCCTATGACCTACATGAACATATAGATGGCTTAGGAGGGTTAATCCTACTGATAAATTCCCTTTAAGGTCGACTGCTGTCTGCGCAGCTGTTTAACAGCAACAATCCTTAATGCAGTGATTTATAAAAACATTCAAACTGTAAAGTCTTGCACGTATGATGATTACACTTACAATAATTTTTTTATTTACCGTATATACTCGAGTATAAGCCGAGATTTTCAGCCCAAATTTTGGGCTGAAAGTGCCCCTCTCGGCTTATACTCGAGTCACGGTGGGTGGCAGGGTCGGCGGGTGAGGGGGAGAGGGCGCTGAGGCATACTCACCTAGTCCCGGCGATCCTGGCGCTCTCCCTGCCTGTCACACTGTCTCCGGGTGCCGCAGCTATTCCCTTTTTCAGCGGTCACCGTTACCGCTCATTAGAGAAATGAATATGGACTCCACTCTCATAGGGGTGGAGCCACATATTCATTTCTCTAGTCAGCGGTAACGGTGACCGCTGATAGAGGAAGAGGCTGCGGCACCCGGAGACAGCTGTCCGGGGGAAGGAGCGGGACGCCGGGAGCAGGTAAGTATCGCATATTCACCTGTCCACGTTCCACACGCCGGGCGCCGCTCCATCTTCCCGGCGCCGCTCCATCTTCTCAGCGTCTCTCCGCACTGATTGTGCAGGTCAGAGGGCGCGATGACGCATATAGTGTGCGCGCCACCCTCTGCCTGAACAGTCAGAGCGGAGAGACGTCGGGACGAGACGCCGGGAGCTGCAAGCAAGAGAGGTGAGTATGGCATTTTTTTTTATTGCAGCATTATATATACCGGTAGCACAGCTTTATAAGGAGCATCTATGGGGCACAAATGAACGGTGCAGAGCACTATATGGCAGAGCTTTATAAGGAGCATCTATGGGGCAATAATGAACGGTGCAGAGCACTATATGGCAGAGCTTTATAAGGAGCATCTATGGGGCAATAATGAATGGTGCAGAGCACTATATGGCAGAGCTTTATAAGGAGCATCTATGGGGCAATAATGAATGGTGCAGAGCACTATAAGGCACAGTTTTATATGGCACATCTATGGGGCAATGATGAACGGTGCAGAGCACTATATGGCACAGCTTTATATGGCACATCTATGGGGCAATAATGAACGGTGCAGAGCATATACGTGGCACAGCTTTATATGGAGCTTCTATGGGGCAATAATGAACGGTGCAGAGCATTATATGGGGCACAGCTTTATATGGAGCTTCTATGGGGCAATAATTAACGGTGCAGAGCATATATGGGGCACAGCTTTATATGGAGCTTCTGTGGGGCAATAATGAACAATATGGAGCATTATATGTGGCACAGCTTTATACAGAGCATCTAAGGGACAATAATGAGCGGTATGCAGCATTATATGTGGCACAGCTTTATATGGAGCATCTTATGGGGCAATAATGAACGGTATGGAGCATCTATTTTTATTTCTGAAATTCACCGGTAGCTGCTACATTTCCCACCCTAGGCTTATACTCGAGTCAATAAGTTTTCCCAGTTTTTTGTGGCAAAAGTAGGGGGGTCGGCTTATACTCGAGTATATACAGTCATTTTTTTTACTCTAAAAAAGTTTTTAAAACTATCAGTTGTTAGGGGTCAAGTTCCCGCCTCTGCACAGGGGACCATCTCCGCTGCAGTCTCCCATTCTTCTCCTGCCGCAGTAGAGCCTGCTCAGCGGAGGCGTCGGTCACAGCGTCTCGCTCAGTCTGATACTGTGCAAAGGGTTACTGCTGTCTTTCCAGCTTCTGCCATTGTAGCCAGTACTGGTTAGCGGCGAGCAGACGTCTTTGGGACTAAGTCCTACTTTTCCGCTTCTGAGCATGCCCAGGGTAAGATCTTTCATTGGAGATCAAGGGTCACATGCTCAGGTACTGCAGCAACTACCATTGGTCCTGTAGGAAGGTCCTGAAGTTGGTCAAGTTCTGTGGCAGCCTCCCATTGGTCCCTCTGGGAAGGTCCTGAAGTTGCTGCAGCTATAAAAGGTTTGCATGGCCGCACGGCCATGCGCTAGTAACAATCTATGCTATGTGCTTTGCGCCAGTCTGGTCTGGTGTGTATGTATTTAGGGCCCCGGCTGAAATAAGCCCCTAGAATACCGGCAGCTCCGGTGAGGAGTTTTGTGTATATGTATTCAGGGTCCTGGCTGAAATAAGCCCCTAGTATACCGGCACCTCCGGTGAGGAGTTTGTGTGTATGTATTCAGGGTCCTGGCTCAAATAAGCCCTAGTGTACCGGCACCTCCGGTGAGGAGTTTTGTGTGTATATATTCAAGGTCCTGGCTGAAATAAGCCCCTAGTATACCGGCACCTCCGGTGAGGGAGTTTTGTGTGTATGTATTCAAGGTCCTGGCTGAAATAAGCCCCTAGTATACCGGTACCTCCGGTGAGGAGTTTTGTGTGTATGTATTCAGGGTCCTGGCTGAAATAAGCCCCTAGTATACCTGCTCCTCCGGTGAGGAGTTTGTGTGTGTGCGCAAGACCACTGACTGCTATCAGCTCAGCAGTTAGCTGCGTACTCCTGTGAGTCTAACAGGGCACAGTGCTTTCTTTTGTCGGTGACTCTGTGAAGTAACAGAGTTCGCTTATACCGCCATATAGTGCCATTTGCTAGCAGCAGGTTCCTCCTGCACGGTGGACCCCGGGCTGCAAACGCACCAATAACTTCATCTATTTACTCGGTACGTTCCACTAGGCCTAACATCAATTTCCTCTCTATGTAAAATTACTAACATTGTGCAGCTTTCAATCTGTCCTCTAAACCTTAATATTTAGCAGATGCTTTCTGTTCTACAGAGATCACTTTTCTGCAGTCTCACTATTGTCACAGGCAGGATTACAAAAAAAGGCAACACCGGTTCATAGATAACACAGGATAACAACATTCATGATAGGTAATAGTCACCCCTCCCTGCACAATGACACCGAGCATGCCCCTCCATAGTGGTCACTGAATATATCCAGGCTACTGTTGATTGCAAATTTAACTACCTGTATGTCAAAAGAAAAGATTCCCTGTAAAATGCTTTGGTGCCAATTTATCACACTTGTTGCGCACCTTTCAGCTGTTTTGTGCCAGAGACAGAATTCTTACTCCAGTCGTAGACAGGAGAACATGTACCTACCGTAAAGCTTCACCCACTTTTCAAAAAGTTGGCAGAGCAGGTACAAAAATTGCAAAAAAAAAAATTGCCAAATTATTGTGCACAAATTTTGCAACAGTCTTATGCCTTTTTTTTAGCGCAAACGGTTTGATGAATTGGGCCTATTGTTTATTGCGTCACGTGATTTGGCTTATGTGTCATGTGGGTATTATGCTGAGCAGGAGAGGAGGGAGAGATCATGTCTAAGACATTAAGAATGTCAGTTCTTAGCGGGGACTGTGGATCTGCGGATCTGTCAGAGCTGTTTAGCTGCTCTCTGACAGATCGTCCTATTTATGTGTCATCAAGTGCACTTTTAACAAATTCGGGGCTTGTCTACAAGTAACGTAGAAGGGGGGCTGAAGTACAAGCAGGCGCCAAAGAAGGTTAAATATTATTAACAAATAAAGAAAGGCACATACTTTTAATGGAATGTGAGGAAGAGAAGGGTGAGGAGCAGGGACGCCTGTGATTGGACGCCCAGCTGTTTAACTGTTCACAGTCCCGCTACCTAGAGAACCCGTCATGGGGGGCATCAATTCAGTATGCAAAATGAATTTTAGATCTTTCACTGATTGAAGCTGGCAGATCTCTAGGGCATGACGAATCAGGAGTTTCATACCTAATTTCATTCCAAAATTAACTTGTGCCACAAGTGATGGATCCATTCCTTATTAAGTGTGGTGATCTCGATTTCTTAGAAGGTTCTCCAATGATAAACTGACCACAGGTGTCTAATTCCTAGATAATCCAATGTAATCTGTGCAGTAAGCATGTGTTTGATTTCCCTACAGTGCCCCCGCAGGTGACATGAGGTATTACATATTTACAAAATAAAGTGGCTATCCCTGCAATGCATTGTTGCGGTCAATCTGGGATGGGAGACACTCCACTGATATAAATGTAGGTGGAATGGGGTTTAATACGGAAGTTATCATTCCATATATATATATATGTATATCACCATGGCCAGCCTTGAAATTGTTCCAGAAAATGACGTATTTCCCCAGAGAATTGTTGAAATTACACGTTTTTTATACACGTTTATTTTCTTTGTGTGTAATGGAACAACACAGAAAAAAAAGAGAGAAAAAAAGACAAATTGGACATCATTTCACACAAACCACCCCCCAAAATGGACCTCACAAAATTGTTGCCACCTTTTCAAAATTGTGGGTAAACAACATTGTTTCAAGCATGTGATGCTCGCACAAACTGTCTTGTGGCAAGTAATAGGTGTGGGCAATATAAAAATCACACCTGAAAGCAGATAAAAAGGGGAGATTTTGACTCAGTCTTTGCATTGTGTGTCTGCGTGTGCCACAATAAGCATGGAGAACAGAAAGAGGAGAAGAGAACTGTCTGAGGACTTGAGAACAAAAATTGTTGAAAAACAATTTCAAGGTTACAAATCCATCTCCAGAGTTCTTGATGTTCCTTCCAAATTTTGTACCTGGGCTCATCGGACTCTAGTTACGCCACTGTTTAATCAGACATATTCTGGGTTATTGGGTGAACACAGAAAATTTTAAGAAATTTCCTTGAAACTTTAGCGGACGAAAGCCTAAATGCAGACAATCAGTATACAACTAGTAAAATGTCCTGCTATTTTATTTTTTTTTAACAGAGAAGGTTTATATTAAGTTCTTTCCACCCTTTCATCTGGTCCTGTTCTTATAAAATTGAAGATTATCATGCATTTTTGCATTGGAGACAAATGCTGAATCATCAAACTATGTTTGAAATTGGAGGGAGACTTGGGTAGAGTATGGGCCAATGGATTCTACGAGGCGGGAATATTGAACCATACAACAGATCGAGAACACTGTCTTTCACATTAAGTATTGAAGTGTATCCTGACACTTTCTTCACCCAATGTTCTGTTGCTCTCTATAGATCGCCATTATAACAAGGCAGATTGCCTATGGCAAGTAAATGTCCGCCCTTGAATACTACTCTTCAGTAGCCACCACCATTAGTAATGGATTAATGCATTCTGATGATACACTGGACTCAATTATAAAGCCATATCCAGAATATTTCCAATTACTCCTGGTCATTGTTGACATTCTACAGCAGTGACATCATCACTACATCAACAAGTGACCGCTGCAGCCAATCACTGGTCTCAGTGATATTGTAGTGCTTTGGGAAATCCTTCTGTATAACAAAACAGTTTCTTGTAATATTATCAGAAAAGTTCAATAACAAAAACAATGCAGGGCTCACAGTATAGTTTGGGAGGAAGTTTGCCTTTTCCCCCTTTGAGTTTGGGTCTCTTGACACCAGGTGCCCTCTTCTGTATGGATGGCCACTTCTAGCTCTTGTTGCTACTGTTTTGCCAAGGACGTCACTTTGGCACTGACTTTGCTTAGATCCCAAGTGTCTGGTCACCCCCAGCAGTCGTGGCTCACAATATAGTTTAGGGAGCAGTTTGCGTAACGTAACGTTCCTCCTACTGAAGCCCTAGATTCTCCTTTCATTTCACCCATAAAATATGATGCCAATAAGAGTGCCCCACAAACTCTGTATGATACCCCCATAGTCAAATCCTCCATAGTGATGCCTATACAGTTGAACGTGCGATTACGGGTGGGGGGGACCAGATGTTAGCTCTGGCCCCCAGGAATCACAGGTCCCATAGTGGCCGCGGGGGTCTGCCGCCATCGGCAATCACTTTACACATACACTCCCTGGTGCATCTCTTTTAATGCTGATTACTTCGTTTTCCTGGAAGAAAAGCCGCTGCTAAAGGTGTCTGGCAGCAGCTTTTTCCTCTCCGCATAGAAAACACTTGAGCGATCATTCACGCTGAGCCTTCCCATGCATGGGGAAGTTGGGAGAGATAGCCATCTGCTGAAATACCAGTGACTCAACAGGTACAGTATCTCATGGCTATATCATCAGCATTAATAAATGTAAGCAGTGGGAACAAAGGGCCCATCAGTAACACTGACTTTGGGGGGGTCCACTTTTCACCAGCATACAAATATTACACTACCCTCGTTCACAAATTTATCTATATCTCTACATAATAATAAATTGGGTAGTTTGGTTAATGATTGATGAGAAGCTGCTTTTTTCTGTACAGAGTGAATCATGCCAAGTACTGCCTATAAAGACGGGTTGGGGGGCCCACCGTGGGATTGCCCTGTTC
Organism: Ranitomeya imitator; assembly: GCF_032444005.1. Taxonomy (NCBI): domain Eukaryota; kingdom Metazoa; phylum Chordata; class Amphibia; order Anura; family Dendrobatidae; genus Ranitomeya; species Ranitomeya imitator. The sequence continues at coordinate 116,655,261 of NC_091291.1, read as the reverse complement.
CACCGTGGGCCAGTCCGATCCTAATTGTAAGGCTCAAATGAGAATCCTCAGCCCATTACTTGGCTACAGTTCTTGTTCCTTCCCTTCAAGACAGTGCAAACCATAACCATCCATGAAGTAAATTAGCAGAGCTTTAAGAGGAACAACTACTATGACCTTGGCAAGATAGTTCTAAAAAAATGTGTATACAGCTTGAGGGTGGATGGAGTAGTTCTTGTCCAGCTTCAATTGCCCCACTGTCTGGGCCGTAGTATTTCTCTCACAGCCCAGCGAGCACTTTGCATGTTGCCACTTTGTATTTTGAAGTGTGTGCACACAGTCTGAAACCCAACACTACATTGCATCCTAAGGCATACTTTTTCACGCTTGTGGAGTCTGATTATCTCCAGCTCTGCACATACATGTTTATGAGGTTACATTAACATCAGTGTGTTTTTGGTGAACTCCTAGTACAGAACCGCGCTGACTGATAGCATCAAATGCTAGAAATCCTCAGTGCCCTTGGCTACAATACTTGACATGAAGTTTTCATCATGCGAATGTGACATGTTAAATTATACTAAAGACGCTTCTTTTTTTTTCTTATGCTTAAATTAAAACAAATATCGTACATATTTGAACAGATTATAGCCATTCAAGTGATATATATATATACTATATACAGTTAAGTCCATATATATTTGGACAGAGACAACATTTTTCTAATTTTGGTTATAGACATCAGGGCTGCCACTAGGAATTTCAGGGCCCCATACTGGCAAAATTTTCAGGGCCCCTTAAGACTCCGCCCAGGCTCCACCCCAGCCCCGCCTCCACCCCTCGAACTGTCAACAGCCCCACCGCTGTCTCTTGCCAAAACTCCACTTCTCACAAATCACACATTAACAGTTCCCATTACCAGATCAAACACATAGCCAGCAGCTTTTGTTTTGGCCAAAAGGTTTTTTTAAATTTGAGACGACAACAAGGTAGACTCTTTTGGCCGAGCCCTACTCTACTCTAATCTATTAAACATTTGTTAAAATATGCAATACAATTTAGGTGTATTTTTATTTATTTTTCAATTGACCAATAATACCACATACAAGGGACAAATACCACAACACCATGACCAGACACCATATTATCACCACATAGTGACCTATAATACTATCTACAAGGAACAAATACCGCCACACCATGTGCAGACCACATATTACCACCACAGTGACTGAACAATATCACATACAAGGGACAAATACCACCGCAGCATGTCCAGACCACATATTACCATCACATGGTGACCAACTACATACAAGGAACAAATACCAACACAACATGAACAGACCACATATTACCACCACACAGTGACCGAATAATAGCACATACAAGGAACAAATACCGCTACACCATGGCCGGACAACATATTACCACCACATTGTGACTGAATAGTACAATACTGATCATTAATAAAAAAAAAAATACTATCACCATAAGTGCCATTATACACAGGAGATCTGTACTTAGTATGCAGTGTGTGTACAGGTAATACAGTGGTCGCCGATGCCATTATACACAGGAGCTCTTCATATAGTGTCAGTGTACATGTAATACAGCGATCACTAGTGACATTATACACAGGAGCTCTGTATATAGTGTATAGTGTACATGTAATACAGCGATCACTAGTGACATTATACACAGGAGCTCTGTATATAGTGTATAGTGTACAGATAATATAGTGATCACTAGTGACATTATACACAGGAGCTCTGTATATAGGGTACAGTGTACATGTAATACAGCAATCACTAGTGACATTATACAAAGGAGCTCTGTATATAGTGTATAGTGTACAGATAGTATAGTGATCACCAGTGACATTATACACAGGAGCACTGTATACAGTATACAGTGTATGGTGTCAGTGTACAGGTAACATACTCACCAGTGACGTCTCTAGCTAAAGTCCTTCATCTTTGCGTTTCTTTTTAATCCAGCGCAGACCGCTATCACTTCTTTCTGCCAGGACTCGTCTCATCTGCATAAAATAACACAGTTATCTAGAGCACCGCTTCCAGAGCACATTCCCCATTTTTTCCCTTTCTTCTACACTACACATCTGACTACAGACGTTCACCCACCATTAATATATAATTGGTTATTATGCAACCCACCATTCCAAATATAAATTATAATCCGCCACTGTGCCCCCACTATCTGTATATAGCCACTTTCCTCATTTAATATATAAATTAATTAGCACCTGTATTCTTCCAATTTATTACCAGTTACTTTATCCTCAACGAACCCACTATGTACCTCCCGCTCTAACCCTTACCCCAATTCATTATAGTTACATGCCCCTTCTGCCTCAATTCATTGCCACGTCTTCTCTCTCTCCCACCCTCTATTCATTATCAATTGATCTTCCCCACCCTCAAAATTCATTATTTGCTTTCCCCACCTTCAATACATCATTTGCTCTTCCCACCCCCAAGTTCAATTCAATTGCTGTCCACGTCCCTCACACTCACTTCATGTGCAGTCCCCATCACCCCCACTTCATCATTTAGTCCCCTATCATCATTTAGTCCCCTATCCCCCCCGTCACTTCATCTGCAGTCCCCCTTACTTCATCATTTGCAGCCCCCTATCATTTCATCATGTGCAGAACCCCCTCAAACACACTTCATCATCTGCAGTCCCTATCACTCCCACATCATTACCTATCCCCATCCCCCCCACATCATTTGCAATTCCCATCACCCCCACATCATTTGCAGTCCCCATCTCCCACATCATCATTTGCAGTCCCCATCACCCCCACATCATTTGCAGTTCCCATCACCCCCACATCATCATTTGCAGTCCCCCCACATCATTTGCAGTCCCCATCACCCCCCATCATCATCTGCAGTCCCCATCACCCCCACATCGTTTGCAGTCCCCCAACATCATTTGCAGTCCCCATCACCCCCACATCATCATTTGCAGTCTCCATCACCCCCACATCATTTGCAGTTCCCATCACCCCCACATCATTTGCAGTCCCCATCACCCCCACATCATTTGCAGTCCCCATCACCCCCACATCATCATTTGCAGTCCCCCAACATCATTTGCAGTCCCCATCACCCCCACATCATCATTTGCAGTCTCCATCACCCCCACATCATTTGCAGTCTCCATCACCCCCACATCATTTGCAGTTCCCATCACCCCCACATCATTTGCAGTCCCCATCACCCCCACATCATCATTTGCAGTCCCCCCACATCATTTGCAGTTGCCATCACCCCCACATCATCATTTGCAGTCCCCATCACCCCCACATCATCATTTGCAGTCCCCCAACATCATTTGCAGTCCCCATCACCCCCACATCATCATTTGCAGTCCCCCAACATCATTTGCAGTTCCCATCACCCCCACATCATTTGCAGTTCCCATCACCCCCACATCATTTGCAGTCCCCATCACCCCACATCATCATTTGCAGTCCCCCAACATCATTTGCAGTCCCCATCCCCCACACATCATCATTTGCAGTCCCCATAACCCCCACATCATTTGCAGTCCCCATCACCCCCACATCATTTGCAGTCCCCCAACATCATTTGCAGTCCCCATCACCCCCACATCATCATTTGCAGTCCCCATCACCCCCACATCATCATTTGCAGTCCCCATCATCCCCACATCATTTGCAGTTCCCATCACCCCCACATCATCATTTGCAGTCCCCCCACATCATTTGCAGTCTCCCCACATCATTTGCAGTCCCCATCACCCCCACATCATCATTTGCAGTCCCCTATCCCCCCTTCACTTCATCTGCAGTCCCCCTTACTTCATTTGCAGCCCCAATCATTTCATGTGTAGTACCCCCTCAAATACACTTTATCATTTGCAGCCCCCTATTATTTCATCATGTACAGTACTCCCTAAAACACACCCCATCATCTGCAGTCTCACTCCCCCCCACCTCACCTCACCTATTAAAAAAACAAAAATGTTTTTTATACTTACCTCAGTCGTTCCCGGGGCGTCTAGTGTTTCCAGCAGTGAAGCAGCAGCTAGAATGTATGGGCTGCTGAGAGGACCTGACAGGAGCCCCCACATTCTAGCACATTCACTACTGAGACGGCTAGAATGTATGGGCTGTAGTCAGGACCTGCAGGGAGCCCATACATTCTAGCCACAGCCGAGCAGGAGCTGTGCAGGCGACTAGGTGAGACGGCCGTGCACAGCTCCAAGAAGGCTCCCGGGCCCCAGCGCCGCAGTGCACAGTATTTTACTGCATGATGGGGCCCGATCAGTAGAAGCACAACAGTGGGGCCCCGGATCTGCGGGCCCCTCTGTGTACTGCTGCTGACCGGGCCCCATACAGCAGTAATGGCTGTAATGCCCTGATGGCGGCCCTGATAGACATTACCACAATGAATTTTAAACAAAACAATTCAGATGCAGTTGAAGTTCAGACTTTCAGCTTTCATTTGAGGGTATCCACATTAAAATTGGATGAAGGGTTTAGGAGTTTCAGCTCCTTAACATGTGCCACCCTGTTTTTAAAGGGACCAAAAGTAATTGGACAATTGACTCCAAGGCTATTTCATGGACAGGTGTGGGCAATCCCTTCGTTATGTCATTCTCAATTAAGCAGATAAATGGCCTGGAGTTGATTTGAGGTGAAGTGCTTGCATTTGGAAGGTTTTGCTGTGAAGTAAACATGCGGTCAAAGGAGCTCTCCATGCAGGTGAAATAAGCCATCCGAGAAATTGCTACAATATTAGGAGTGGCAAAATCTACAGTTTGGTACATCCTGAGAAATCAAATGCAAATCAGATATTTGTGCTCACGCGCCCGCCACTCCTGGCATCGTAGAATCGTCATAGTGTGCAGTGCACACGATGTGAGGATTCACAAGTCTGCAGTCGCATAGAGTGACTGTATTATTCTACCTGTTGTAAATGCTGCCATACAGAGATGTAACTAGAGGGACCTGTGAAGGATTACCCCTTCCTCCCACGTCACCAATCCGTGACGTCACTACACAAGCCCAGCTCTCCGGCGCCCCCTTTGTCTCTCAGGTCAGTAAAGGGACTGCACCTAGAGCAAATGGCCGCCGGGGAGACTGCCCTGTTACCCACCCTGGGTATTCTAAGATTCGCAATCAGAGTAAAAGGATCAGCCCAAAATTAATTTATGATTTAATTGCCTTAAGGGCGCACTAGATAATTACAAGAAATATACAATCACAATATATCAAGAGTTACAGTCAGAGTACAATATAACAACAATAATACAAGGCTTAAAGGTATAAAGCTGGAGGTCAATTTACCAGGTCGAAGGTCGCTTGTGGAAGCCGGGGGGCATAGCATTCCACAGGTCCAAAAACTTAGTTGCCGGGCAGCCCCCAGAAAGCATGTGCTTGCTCCCCTCTGGCTGGCATACCCTGTTCCTTAAGATGTCATCATCATCATCTTCTTCTGTGGAGTGAGACCCTCCCAGTGACCTCAGCTTCTTCTTATACCTGGCTGAGCCCCCCTGCCTGCAGCTGGGTGGGCTTAGCAATCTCCACCCCCTCTGTCTCACTGCAAGATTTATTCCAATATCTAATAAATGGGATAACTTCTCTCAGGATGATCGGATCAGCACACGGGCAGTACCAGCGCCTGTGGTTTGTTCTGCCGGTCGTACTGGGATCAAACCTGGACCCATTCGGTCCCTGTGGGAGGCTGATCCCTATATCTCGGGTTTCAGACCTTCCACCGTCACGGGAGTCACACTGTTGGATGCACAATTTCTTTAGGGTAAGGAGAATATTTTTTATGAGCCTGTACCTCGGACGATGCGTCCATAATTCACAATTCCATGTTGGAGACGGTTTGGCTGGGCTGCCATAATAGATGTGTATCCAGTGGCCACTTGGCATGCGTGTTTTAATTAAGCCCCCAAGCATTTCCAAGCCCCCTGGTGGCGTGGTTTCCTCATGGGGCTTTGAACTACCGTCTACAGTTTACACTGAGCTCAGTCCGTTAGCATACTAATAGGAACTCTATTCATTAGCAAAGGTGGGGGCCAGGAGCACTCCTGTGTCCAGGAGACAAAATGGAGTCACGCCAATCTGATAGCATGCCTGTTCCAAGATGGCGGCTGTTCCCTCATCACACCTCCCTGCTTTAGAGGGCGCTAGGGGGCATCACATTCCTGTGTTCCCCCATGCGCCCTTCCGCACCTTCTCCTTGCCGGGACAACCCATCAGCATTACCATGGTCTCTGCCACTTCTGTGGCGGATGCTGAAGTGATACTGCTGGAGAGCCAGGCTCCAGCGTAGCAACCTCCCATTCGTCCCAGAGACCGAGTGTAACCAGCTGAGGGGGTTGTGGTCTGTTTCCACGGTGAAGTGGCGTCCGTACAAGTATGGCTGCAGACGTTGCAGGGCCCATACAATTGCCAGACATTCCTTCTCCATCGTGGAATAGGCCACTTCCCTCGGCAGGAGCTTCCGGCTCAGGTACAAAACGGGGTGTTCATGTCCCGTAGTGTCGACCTGGCTGAGCACAGCACCGAGGCCAAAGTCACTGGCGTCGGTCTGTACTACGAACGGCCGCGTGAAGTCGGCTGCCTGTAGTACAGGAGAGCTAGACAAGGCGGTTTTGAGCGCCTGGAAAGCTGTCTCGCAGGCGACTGTCCAGTCGACTGCGACGGGCAGCTTCTTCTTGGTGAGGTCCGTCAGGGGCTTGGCCAGGGTGCTATAGTGTGGAACAAACCTCCTATAGTACCCGGCCGTCCCCAAGAAGGACATCACCTGCTTCTTGGTCCTGGGGGAGGGCCAGGAGGTGATGGCATCCACCTTCCCGGGCTCTGGCTTCAGAGCTCCCCCACCTACCCGGTGTCCCAGGTACTGGACCTCACTCATACCCAGCTGGCACTTTTCCGGCTTAATGGTCAACCCTGCCCTCTGGATCCTCCCCAACACCTGCGCCAGGTGCTGTAGGTGATCTTCCCAGGTGGGACTGAAGATGGCAATGTCATCCAGGTACGCAGTCGCATACCCTTCCAGTCCCTTGAGCAGCGTGTTGACCATCCGCTGAAAAGTGGCAGGGGCATTCTTCATGCCGAAGGGCATCACCGTGGACTCGTACAGTCCAAATGGGGTGATAAAGGCAGAGCGTTCCCGTGCCTTAGGGGTCAGGGGAATCTGCCAATATCCCCTGCTCAGATCCATGATGGTCAGGTACTTGGCCCCGGCCAGCTGATCGAGCAGGTCATCGATGCGCGGCATTGGGTACGCATCGGTGACCGTCACAGCGTTGAGCCCCCGGTAGTCCACGCAGAACCGCGTAGTCCGGTCCTTTTTAGGGACGAGGACTACCGGCGAAGCCCACGCGCTGTTGGATGCTTGGATCACCCCCAGCTTCAGCATCTCGTCTATCTCTTGGCGCATGTGCTGCTGCACCTCGAGAGAGACCCGATATGCTGAACGCCGGATCGGGGGGTGATTGCCGGTGTCCACATCGTGGACGGCTGCCTCAGTCCTTCCGGGCAGGCTGCTAAACAGCTCCTGAAAGGGGTGTAGGGTGACCCCCAGCTGGGAACGTTGGTCCTCCGAAAGCTGGTGGCCAACCTCCACATCCTCGATGGATCCACCCGCCTTGACTTGGGTAAGCAGATCCAGGAGGGTTTCTACCTCCCCTTCCTCCGGGAGGTTGCACACTGGGTGGGCACAAGCCTCCCGCTCATGATGTGCTTTCATCATGTTCACGTGGAAGGCCTTCCTCCTTCCACGGGAGTGGTCCAGGGTGACCAGATAGGTGACGGCGTTGAGCTGCTGGTGCACGAGGTATGGACCCTCCCAGGCTGCCTGAAGCTTGTTTTGTGGGACGGGGACCAGTACCCACACCTTTTGACCCACCTGGTAGGTCCTCTCACAAGCATTCTGGTCGTACCACCGCTTCTGGTCAGCTTGGGCCTGGGCCATATTGTCATGCACCAGCTGCGTCAAGGCCGTCATTCTGTCCCGGAAGCGCACAACATACTCAATGGCCGACACTCCAGGGGTGGCCAAATCTCCTTCCCACGCTTCCTTCACTAGAGCAAGGGGCCCCCGTACACGTCGCCCATACAGGAGCTCAAAGGGGGAGAACCCCGTTGAGGCCTGTGGAACCTCCCGGTAGGCAAATAGAAGGTGTGGGAGATACCGCTCCCAATCTCTCCCGTGGGAGTCGACCAACATCTTAAGCATCTGCTTTAAGGTGCCGTTGAACCGCTCACACAGGCCATTGGTCTGTGGGTGATACGGGCTGGCTACCAGATGTTGCACCTGGATCTGCTTACAGAGAGACTCCATCAGCTGGGACATGAACTGGGTCCCTCGGTCGGTGAGCATTTCCTGGGGAAACCCCACTCTGGAGAAGATCTCCAGTAAGGCAGTGGCCACTTTGTCAGCCCGAATGGATGACAAAGCGACCGCCTCCGGGTACCGAGTGGCATAGTCCACTACCGTTAATATGAAGCATTTCCCGGAGCGACTGGGAGTGGACAGAGGTCCAATGAGATCCACAGCCACCCTCGAGAAAGGCTCTTCAATGATGGGCAGAGTTACCAGTGGGGCTTTGGGGCGCCGCCCCGCCTTCCCCACCCTCTGGCAGGTGTCACACGAACGGCAGTAGGCAATTACCTCGGTCCTCATTCCAGGCCAGTAGAAATGCTGCGCTAGCCTGGCCCTGGTCTTAGCGATCCCTAGGTGTCCGGCCATGGGAATCTCGTGGGCTATCCGCAACAATTCCGCCCTGAACGGATAGGGTACCACTAACTGTCGGTCCCTGGGCCACGCCTCCGGTGAACCCTGCTGGACCGATACCCGGTACAGCCGTCCCTGGTCCCAGACCACCCGCTCGCGGTCTGACTCCCCAGGAGGCTGTGCCGCCTGCTCCTTGAGAGCTTTCAGGCTAGCATCGGCTTCCAACGCTGCCTGAAATCCCTGACTCGATGTGGCGAGAATGGACGACACCGCCACATCCGCTGTCAGCTCTCCGGGATCTGTCTCCTGGCCGCTGTCTGACTCGGCAGCCACTTGGTCAGAGAGGGGGAAGCCGTCGGACCTCTGCAAGGCTCCTTGGGCTCCGGCGCTCCCACTCCGGGTGACAGCGGCCACGACCGCTGTGCCCATGGGTAGCACCTGCTTCCCCCCGGCCCCTGACCAAGTCGCCGGGTCAGGCAGACTTTCCTGCCCTCCTGACATCCCGGGGGTGGGGAACTCCTGCCCTGGGGTCTTACCTGGTGGCTCCTCTCCCGGGACGCCTCCTCCCCCCATGGCCTGTTCCTCTTCCTGCAGGGGTCCTAGACTCAGCAGGCTGGATTCACTTAGGGGCCCTACACTGCCCATAGCAGCCCCTCCCTCCACCTCTGAGCTCTCCCCTACAGTCTCCTCACCTGTCCTCCCCGTGAGCCCCGTGTGTGTGGTGTCAGTGTATGGAGTACCCTCAGGTTTCACTCCCTCCCCCACTGTTGGAGGCACATTCAACACATCAACATTCACAGTAGAGTCATGACATTCTTGGGGAGCCGAACTTGGGGGTTCAGTGGCCACATACTGAGACACTAGCCGCCCCAAATCGGTCCCAAGTAATACATTAGCAGGAATATTTGACGTTACTCCCACCTCCCGCATTCCCCTCCCGGCGCCCCAGTCCAAAAACACCTTTGCGACAGGCAGCGCCGGTTCCACGCCTCCAATTCCGGAGACGGAAAGGGTTTTCCCCGGTACCAAGTCTTGAGGGGACACCACCTCAGGACGTACTAGGGTTCGTTCAGCGCCTGTGTCCCGCAGTCCCATGACCGCTGAGCGGCCGATAGTGACGGGTTGGTAATTGTCCAGGGACCTCCCACCACCCCCTCCCACACATAAAACAGTGGACGGTTTCGGGGACATGGATGGGGCCTTAAGACGCTGGGGACATGCTGTCTTGAAGTGCCCCAGCTGGTTGCAGTGATGACAACGTCTGGGTTCTGCGCCTGGCCTGGAGAGGGCAGCAGGGGGGTACACCCCTTGCACTCTGGGGGCTGGGGAAACAGGGGCAGGATTGGGCTTACCCCCTCTCCAGGAGCTGCTGGCAGGCTTCTTCGGCTCAGGCGCCCTGTTATTGGCATACTCGTCTGCCAGGGCGGCTGTAGCAGAAGCCCCCTTCGGTTTCCGGTCACGGAGGAACTGCTGGAGGTCCTCTGGGCAGTTCCACAAGAACTGCTCCATGACGAACAGTTCCTGGACCTCCTGGCGGGTGGTGAGCGCTAGACCCGAGGTCCAGTGCTCTGCAGCTCTCAGCAACGCCCGCATGTGGTCGGTCCAGGTGTCCTTTGGGCCCCGCTGCAGGCTCCGGAACTTCTTGCGGTAGGACTCTGGGGTGAGGTTGTAGTGCTGGATCAGCGCCCGCTTGATGCTGCTGTAGTCCTGCTCCGCCCCGGCAGGTAAGTCCCCCAAAACTTCCAGGGACTTACCCCTCAAACGGGGGGTCAGGTATCTTGCCCACTGATCCGGGGCCAGATGGTGTTGAAGGCAGGTCCTTTCAAAGGCCAGCAAGAAGGAATCCAGGTCTCCATCCTTCTCAAGCAGAGGGAAGTCCTCGGCCCGGACTTTGGAAACCCTGGACTCTGGCGGTGCTGGGGCGTCCAGCGGGAGCCCGCGTTGAGCCATCTCCAGTCGGTGCTGGCGCTCCGCTGCTCTCTCTGCCGCTGCTTGCTCCGCTGCCCGCTCAGCAGCTCTCTCTGCCCGCTCCGCTGCCTCACGGCGTTCTGCCCTCTCTCGCTCTGTCGCTTCACGGCGTTCTGCACGCTCGGCCTCCGCTGCTTTCTCTGCAGCTGCCATGAGTCTCATATAGGCGTCTTCATTACCCGCCTCGAGACGTGCTACTGCCGCTGCAACAAGGGCCGCTGATGTGGACAGGCTGGGGCGGGTAGGTGGTGGGTAGTCCCTTGCCGGACTAAGCACGGGTGGCTGGCTCCTTGGGGAGTCTGGGCTGAGCTCCCCCTCGCCTGGAACAGTACCGTCCACCACCACCTCCTCATAGGCCATAGCACTGGCCTGCGCCCTCACTGCACTCCTGGTGCCCTCCGCCATCTTTGGAACCTCTGGTTACTGACACAGCTGTACCCCTGACCTTGCACACAACTTATTATATCTATACTCTGACCGTCTAGTGCTGGGCTGACCTTAAGACCCCAGCAGTGAAAGTTACCACTGGTAGTCTTTAGTGTCTGGGAGTAGGGGTCCCACGCACACTATTACTCTGATCCCACGTACGCTGCCACCACTGTGAAGGATTACCCCTTCCTCCCACGTCACCAATCCGTGACGTCACTACACAGGCCCAGCTCTCCGGCGCCCCCTTTGTCTCTCAGGTCAGTAAAGGGACTGCACCTAGAGCAAATGGCCGCCGGGGAGACTGCCCTGTTACCCACCCTGGGTATTCTAAGATTCGCAATCAGAGTAAAAGGATCAGCCCAAAATTAATTTATGATTTAATTGCCTTAAGGGCGCACTAGATAATTACAAGAAATATACAATCACAATATATCAAGAGTTACAGTCAGAGTACAATATAACAACAATAATACAAGGCTTAAAGGTATAAAGCTGGAGGTCAATTTACCAGGTCGAAGGTCGCTTGTGGAAGCCGGGGGGCATAGCATTCCACAGGTCCAAAAACTTAGTTGCCGGGCAGCCCCCAGAAAGCATGTGCTTGCTCCCCTCTGGCTGGCATACCCTGTTCCTTAAGATGTCATCATCATCATCTTCTTCTGTGGAGTGAGACCCTCCCAGTGACATCAGCTTCTTCTTATACCTGGCTGAGCCCCCCTGCCTGCAGCTGGGTGGGCTTAGCAATCTCCACCCCCTCTGTCTCACTGCAAGATTTATTCCAATATCTAATAAATGGGATAACTTCTCTCAGGATGATCGGATCAGCACACGGGCAGTACCAGCGCCTGTGGTTTGTTCTGCCGGTCGTACTGGGATCAAACCTGGACCCATTCGGTCCCTGTGGGAGGCTGATCCCTATATCTCGGGTTTCAGACCTTCCACCGTCACGGGAGTCACACTGTTGGATGCACAATTTCTTTAGGGTAAGGAGAATATTTTTTATGAGCCTGTACCTCGGACGATGCGTCCATAATTCACAATTCCATGTTGGAGACGGTTTGGCTGGGCTGCCATAATAGATGTGTATCCAGTGGCCACTTGGCATGCGTGTTTTAATTAAGCCCCCAAGCATTTCCAAGCCCCCTGGTGGCGTGGTTTCCTCATGGGGCTTTGAACTACCGTCTACAGTTTACACTGAGCTCAGCCCGTTAGCATACTAATAGGAACTCTATTCATTAGCAAAGGTGGGGGCCAGGAGCACTCCTGTGTCCAGGAGACAAAATGGAGTCACGCCAATCTGATAGCATGCCTGTTCCAAGATGGCGGCTGTTCCCTCATCACAGGACCCCAGGTCAGTTTTTAGATGTTAGAAACACGTGTGCACAACCGTATGAGGTGCACGGGTAGGTTCCCAAACCGTAATCAGCAAATAATACAAAACCTGGCACTCAACTTTGTGGTGTGAAGAAACGAAAGATTTATTATCCCAAATCAGAAAACGTTTCGGTTCCACAACTGGACCTTCATCAGTAACGTTTACTGGGACAATATATAGATTCAAGTGGCTATATGGCCTGCCCGGAGGTAGCTACCAATATAGTATTGGATATCCAGAGAGAAAAGTTACAGCCTATATGGGTGCTGTCATCGCGGCGTCCACCGCTGAATAGCAAGTGCCGGGTTTTGTATTATTTGCTAGTTTTTAGATGTTGACTCCTCCACCCCACTCTCACAACTACTAATTTATCACTTAAGGTACCTTCACACTAAATGACTTACCAACAATCACGACCAGCGATGCGACCTGGCCGTGATCGCTGGTAAGTCGTTGTGTGGTCGCTGGGGAGCTGTCACACAGACGGCTCTCTCCAGCGACCAACGATCAAGGGAACGACTTCGGCATCGTTGAAACTGTCTTCAACGATGCCGAAGTCCCCGGGTAACCAGGGTAAACATCGGGTTACTAAGTGAAGGGCCGCGCTTAGTAACCCGATATTTACCCTGGTTACCATTGTAAAAGTAAAAAAAAACACTACATACTCACATTCTGATGTCTGTCACGTCCCCCTCCGGCGTCCACAGGGTTAAAACTGCTTTCGGCAAGAGCGCTGCTAATGCACGCGCTGCTGCCGAGAGTTTCCCTGCACTGACTGTGTCAGCGCCGGCCGTAAAGCAGAGCACAGCGGTGACGTCACCGCTGTGCTCTGCTTTACGGCCGGCGCTGACACAGTGGACGCCGGGGGACGTGACAGACATCAGAATGTGAGTATGTAGTGTTTTTTTAAAAAAACTTTTACAATGGTAACCAGGGTAAATATCGGGTGACTAAGCGCGGCCCTGCGCTTAGTAACCCGATATTTACCCTGGTTACAAGTGAACACATCGCTGGATCGGCGTCACACACGCTGATCCAGCGATGACAGCGGGTGATCAGCGACCAAAAAATGGTCCTGATCATTCCCCAACGACCAACGATCTCCCAGCAAGGGCCTGATCGTTGGTCGCTGTCACACATAACGAGATCGTTAGCGGGATCGTTGCTACGCCACCAAAAGCAACGATAACGTTAATGATATCGTTATGTGTGACGGTACCTTTAGATGCGCAGGTCCCTGTTGTTTTGTTTGGGTCTATAAACATATATGTTCCCCGTCTCTCAAGAAAGAAATGAATGCGAAAATAAATAGAAAACACAGTCATACAGTGTTCAGATCCAATCCAAGGCCAAAACAACATCTTTGATGACATTTCCAGCATCCCCTACTAATGATGTATTATATCTATGCCTTTACTTTCTAATTAAAGGCCAATATTAAAGCTGGACTACTAATTTTGCCTGCATAATTTATATATATATATATATATATATATATATATATATATATATATATATATATATCACACAAAAGAAACTGGCCGGCATCTCCTAAGAATGAAGCAAGTGTGAACAGATGACTATGTAGTATGCAAATCAAAGAATGCAGCAGCACACTGTATCTTGTGTAGTGTGCTGCTGCACTTTATGGTCTGAATATAACATAGTCACGGCAGCCGGCACCTATATCTTTATCAATCACCTATACTGGAAAGGTTAGGGTCCCTCCAGGAAAAGGTCGCTTTGACATGACTGTCAAGCAGAGGCAGGAAATGCAGCAGCTGTTTTTTTCATGACTCTTGATAGTAAGAGTATGTCATAGCTAAGCTTTTTTGGAAAAATTCTTCAAATTTGGCAAATCCCAATTCCAAAACATTCGGAAACATAAAACGTAAAGCTGTCAATAGATATGAGCTAACTGTCAGCATTTAGTTAGGCTATCTCTCCTGACACCACCATATACATGAGCAGACCTTTTGGCTGGGTATTCATGTGTTTCCGATGGGGAGAGAGGAAGAAGCTTCTGCCAGACCCCAGAGGGCTATGAAAGGATTGTCCACTGAAATTCTCTCCTCAAACATCTTCTGTTGAGGAAGAATCGGGAGGCCTGACCCTGGCCATTCTCACCGAAATTGGAGGATCCAGCCAACTGTCCTTTTAATATAGGATGGGATTAGTACACCCGCCCCAGAATGTCATGTATCATTTGGATATCAATTATATTTTCTCCTTTGCATTGAAACGACTAAATTGCGGTGTAAATCATCCATAATACATTTCATTATGAGCACAGAAGTGATACTTTAATGTTTGTGGTTGGGGATAGTTATTATAAGATACCACAGAATTGTTTTTGGAATCCTCGTCTATTGTTTTTCTGGAGTCATCTTATAACCCAGAGAATATTCAGTACATTGTTCCTTACAGAGGACCATCTAGATACAGGAAAGAGATATATCTTGGTACCTTGTTAGCCAGTAGATGGAAAAATATTAAGATTTGAGAGTCCTCAGTGGTTGATACCTTTTAATGGCTAACTGAAAAGTTGGTAACCTTGGCCTTGGAGGAGGAGGATACAGTGATGGTTTGGAGGAAGAATGGGATGTGTGAACCCCATTCTTCATTGGAATATTGCTTTTTTTTCTGTATACTAATCAAAGCCACAAAATCCTTAGAGTAATGGTCTCAAGCTCTCCAGATTTTACCATAGAAGGAGGAAACGATCAGAGAAGAGTCTATGTGAACTGTTAGCAGCTGGGTGACTCGGTAACCAAATGTACCTCTCCATAGCAATTTTCTGTTCCCAGCAAAGAATGTCAGCTCTGGAGGACAGTCTGCAGCCCAAATATTCACCCTATCTTAACTCTGCACTATTGACCTATTCATGGGGCTTCTTAGCGGGTGGAAAAGAGTAAAAAATCAATGTCTGATGTTTGCACATATAGTTGATTCTGACTTCAGCACAGACAAAGGCATTATTTATCCATAAGCTAATTAATGATACAGCAACCATCCTGCCTTGTGTTTTCTTTGTCATATTGCCAAAATCCATTGTTTTCTGCCTGAAGCCATCAGGAAAATTCCCCCCCCACCACCATTGTTTCACACCTTGACTTCTGTAATGAAGTTCCTGGCTCCCCATTTGTATTTCTTTTCTTCTACTGCTAGGGAGACTATAGATAAGGAGATGTTTTATGAAGAATGTCCGTCAGAGAGACACCTGCCCTATCTTGGGCTTCGAGAAAGTTGAGTTATTTTTCAGCAAAGATTGAAGGGATTGTCCTCATTTTACAGATTGTATTTCCGGTGAAAATAAGCTATTTGCAGATGTTTCCGCTGTTGCGATCACCATCGATCAGCTGGAGTCTGCGATGAAGCTCGGCTGGATATTAACCCACAGTGCCACCATCGATTAAAGCTAGCACACCCATTTTTCTTGCAAGTTTAAACACACTTTTACACGTTCGCTCATCACTACTATCTATCCAAACTTCCCCATGCACAGGAATGCTCTACTTGGCCGATCACTATTGTGTTCCCTATGACAAAGCTGCTGCCAAAATCATCTGGCAGCGGCTTATCTCCTAGAAAAAAAATGAATCCAAAAATTCCAACCACCGGATCCTTTTCTCCCTTGACATCATTTGACTGGGAGAGTCAACTAATCCTGCAAATATCAACAGGTTCAGTCAATCGTAGTCTACTGTGTATGGGGACCCTGAAAAAGCAGATGCGAAACGCATGCTGGTTTATGAGGTGAAGGAGCAGCGTAGAGGGTTTTCTTATCGCTTTTGTGATGCACTCTACTGTTGTTGTTTTTTTGTTGTTTTTTTTTCCACTCCATTGCATAATGCACTTCAAAAGAAGTCAAGCGTCTTCTGAGCTTTCCCATTGATTTGTATCATAAAGTATAGAACATCTTCCGAGCGGAAAATGGCAGAGGAATGGGCAAGTTTCTTCATTTAACCGCATGGCATTATTACAAACCTTAAGTGGTTAAAAGTCTGAACATTGAACAGTACGTCGTCTTTACGTAGAAATGGACATGTTCATTCTTTTCAACGTTTTCTCAGAGGTTTTCATCAGGTTGATTCCCTGGCGGAATCCACTTGAAAAGGACGTTGTATATCGCATACCCTTTCAGCCAACCTGTACCTTGCCCTGTACTAATGATCTGCCTACAGGTAGGCGGCATGGTTTAGTCGATACCATCTAATCTGAATCCTCAGGTTGCTGACAGCACAGAATATTATAGTGGAGGAAGGGGCCACCGGCTATTTCCTCTATCATTTAGCATGTGAAACTGAGGCAGTAGACGCAATGGCGTCACTACATTACTTCAGCAAAGCGCCGGGGGAACCGGAGCGAGGTGAGTATGTGTATTTCTTTTTTTACCATATGTGCAAATGTATGTGAAATGTGTTTCTGCATATAGGAGGGCTACATGAGGTCTCATACTGTATATAGGGGGCTATATGGGGGCTCATACTGTGTTTATGGCGCTCACACTGTACATCTGTACATTTGGGCTATGTATTGTATATTGTATAAAGGGGCTATATAGGGGCTCATACTACATATAGGGAATTGACACTATATTGGGGGCTATGTGAGGGCTAATACTGTAAATAGAAGGTTATGTGGGGACTCACACTGTGTATCGGGGGTATGTGAGGGCTAATAATGTATATAAGAGGTTATGTGGGGGCTGATACTGTATATAGGGGCTATATGGGGGCTTATACTGCATATAGTGAGCTGACACTATATTGGGGCTATGTGAGGGCTAATACTGTAAATAGGAGGCTATGTGGGGACTCACACTGTGTATCGGGGCTATATGAGGGCTACTAATGTATATAAGAGGCTATATAGGGGCTAAAACTGTTTATAAAGGGCTATATGTGGGTTCATACTGTGTATGGGAGGATCATACTGTATAAAGGGGCTGTGTGGTGGCTCATACTGTGTGTATGGCGCTCACACTGTACATTTGGGCTATGTATTGTATATGGTATAAAGGGGCTATATGGGGGTCATACTGCATATAGGGAATTTACACTATATCGGGGGCTATGTGAGGGCTATTACTGTAAATAGAAGGTTATGTCGGGACTCACACTGTGTATCAGGGGTATGTGAGGGTTAATAATGTATATAAGAGGTTATGTGGGGGCTGAAACTGTATATAGGGGCTATATGGGGGCTTATACTGCATATAGTGAGCTGACACAATATTGGGGCTACGTGAGGGCGAATACTGTAAATAAGAGGCTATGTGGGGACTCACACTGTGTATCGGGGCTATATGAGGGCTAATAATGTATATAAGAGGCTATGCAGGGGATAAAACTGATTATAAAGGGCTATATGTGGGCTCATACTGTATATGGGAGGAACATACTGTATAAAGGGGCTGTGTGGTGGCTCATACTGTATATAGGGGGCTCATACAGTATATAAGGGGCTGTGTGTGGGCTCATGCATTAAGCATACCTAATTCTACTCAATATTAAGTGATACAATTCATATTAATATAAAATATTAATTAGAAATATTATATTACTATTAATAGTGAGCAGAATTATTGTCAGACTATTGGTTCAGCCCTACAGAACAGTCACAGTCTCTCGCGTGGCCCCTTGGGAAAATGAATTGCCCACCCCTGCCCATGATGTATTGGCAGTAGATAGTTTGCAATGCCCCCCACTGGGTTTCTCCAATGCAAGTCAGTAACCTCCACGTGTATGTTTGCAACATAAGTATGTTAAGGGTTAATGTGAAACATTTTCTCACTATTACATTTTTTTTATATATTTTTTTTCATTTCCTCAAACAGCATTTTCCCCTGGGGTTAAAAAAGAAGTTTGTATAGGTCATTAAAATGTGATTAGCATCTCTGTGGAGAAGGACTGAACTGCTTATCAGCTCTACTTTAATAGGGCTGTTAAAAAAAACTAGGATTGACAGATGAGCAGGGTGAGTTCCCTCCCTCTCCTTCAAGTAGCAGCTACAGGAAAGAAGGATATATTTGGTGAAATGAGCAGCCCCGAGAACAACTGCCAATTTGCAGTTGGGAAGAGACAGAGTAAGAGAGAAATTGAGAAAAGACTGGGACATAGAAAGAAGGAATATCCCGTCATTCTGAACTCTCAGTAAAAAGCTCCATTCTCCGAGAAATCACATGAAGACATTGCAGTAGGATGTTTTTCTTCTTCTTCACTATTACAGTGCAGATTTTTTTTTTCAGTGAGCACTTTTTTTTTTCTAACAGGGCTAATACCAGAAAGTCAAGACCTGATATTGACTTCTGAACGTTACAAGGTTTTATCCATAAAGGAACACAACTTTTATCTGTCTCAAGACTTAATGTTCAACTGAAGAACCGGCTTCCCTTAAGTGGATGGTAGGGTCACTTCACCGGACCCTGAATTTTATCCTAAAGGTGGCTACAAGTCAAATAGAAGACATCAGGTTGTGAATGTGGCCAGTTCCAGTAACAGATGAGGATGACTAGCAACCAACAGAGTTTCCGCTTCCTATTGTCCACCTAATGGGTCCACTCATTGATCATCATTACCGAGGAAGGTCTAAGTTGATGGGGCTCAGATGTGGGGGCTGAGATGTCATCCTGATCTTTTTAATGTTGAAGGCTTCATAGCCGAGTGAGTTTTAATTATACTGTTTGGACTTTTGAAGAAATTGATGGGAGAACATTTGCTTTCACCCTCCCTCCTACATGTCATGTGTAAAAAGACCTGGTGGAGTCAAGTAGATTGATGCTTTATCTTGACCTCTTTTGTCTTGGCAAGTGCTTATCTTCACAGAAGGATCACTTTCAACTTGTTTTATTCCTCTCAGCATCTTCTTGAAGGTACTTAGTGTTTTCCACAAGTTCAACTTTGTAAACTTTGAAGGATATATTCAACGAGCATAATGAGGTGCTGGGTATGGCTCCTGGTGGCCACGGTACTGTGCCAACAACTTGCAATATTCCCGGTCCTGGCAGCTAAAAAAGAACGTAAAAGGGGAAAAGATCCACCACAGTTCATTGATCCTTTTAATGTTACACTATCCAACAGTGAGGAGGTACATGAACTTGACAAGGTATGTGAGCTATGATTAAGACACCTCCACTGTCTCTTACCTTCTAAGCAAGTCAACTCACATCAGCCTTACAAAATCTCTTGTGTCCATGAGATTAATGTCGAGGGCCATCTAAGGTACCAAAAAGGACCTCAATCAAGGGAGATATTTAAAGTAGTCATAGCTTAAATCCAACATGTCATCCAAATTTTAGAGATAACTTCTCCAAGACCAACGAAGCAATGGGTTGGAGAGAAGTTACGTAATGTTTTTTTTACCAGCATTGTAGTCTAGTTACAATTTTTATGGTAAAATGCCTCCTTGATGGTAAGATGCCACTATTATGGTAAGATGCCTCTTTTATGGTAAGATGCCACCTTTATGGTAAGATACCTCTTTTATGGTAAGATGCCCCCTTTTAGGTTTGTGGTTGCAAAAGATTTTATGTTCTTCTGTGAGATCCTACTATTACATTACATTTTTTTTAACGACCTGTTTTCCAAAAAGTCTTCCTCTCTGTTTGTGGTTATGACTTATGCATTTATATATGGAGTAACCTGTCGTAAAGATATATCTTTGCTCTTCTGAAGGTTCTAGTGGAAAAGGCTTTATGCGTTTGTTGGCTGTATCAGTATACACTTTTTAATCTGCTTTTATGTTATATTGTGCTAGGATATGGTCACCTCTAATTTCTACACTTTATACTAAAGGCACAACGGTGGTTTTGGCATTATACAAAGTTAGGTAGAAGAATTATACTGTAATGTGCTTATGTTAGGTGGTATGAAAGAGTGTGAAATAAGAAAACTAGATAGTGGTTGTCACTTTAGTCATTTTTATAGACCTTTTCAAATTTTATTGATTTGGCCAACAGAAGAAACAGGTAAGAATAGCACGTGAGCCGTACGTGGTTTTTCTTTTTGGAGAACACAAGATCTTCTGTCTAGGGTTATGGCCATTTAAGTCCGGCAAATGTAAGTGAATTGACTTTTTATATTTTTTAGTTATATCTTCCCCGAATGAATGGGAGATACTGTCGGGGGGGGGGGGGGGAGGGAGTTGGGTTTCTCGAGAAAGTCTTGGTCTGGCTGTGAAGAGGAAGAGATGAGCAATGTAGTGTAAAGTCGTTGAGATAATGAGAGCGAGCGTCTGGAATGAAAGAGATGTATTTCAGGACGAGAGAGGTGTTTACGTTGTGGGAGGCACTGGAATGTAGTGGAAATATTGGACTGAGGCATGTCGGTTGCATTCGGACCAGAGAAATTGGGTTGCCAGCCTGAAGTGGTAAATAAAATATGCACAGGGGACAGATGATGAGGCTGGGAAGAGGCGAACACAAGAAGGAGATGTATAGAGACAGAAATAACTGGAAGGCTCGTAGATGTGAAGGTTTTATGGAAATAACCCATAGGCGTAGACATAGGGGAAGAAGATCTACAGATGAGTGATGTCAGAAAATACCAGGTGTCTTGAGTGATTGTGTGGAAGTAATGAATTATGAGTTACTAGAAAGAGGGTTGTAAGGAATATTATAAATATGTGCACAGACGCTATGTACACACATGGTCATCACATACCGTACACACCGTGATCACATATAGCGCCATTTTGAACATGCAATTATCAAGCATGTATCATACATTCAACCAGTTATCGTGCATATTCCACAAATATGTCGTTAAGCTATTTCATATCTGCAACTATCATATGCACACCGTACATAAAAAATAATGTGCATACCATACACGCGACTATACATCACGCAACGAAGACAGCTGTAGGCAACTTTGTTCACCGTGAACGTGGCACGAACGTTGTTAAATGATATTCCGTGAATCTGCTGTACGCACAGATCTTATGTAGAAACAGTCAGTTCTGCAAATGAGATGTATCCTGAGCCCTAGTCCCTCTGCAATCAGTTATTTGTGGGGCAGGGTTAGGGATATGGGTAAAGAAATGGGAATGGCGTAAATGTATTGTCCGATTTTTTTTTCACTGACCCATTGATTTGAATGGAAAAATTTGATCCATAACCCTGATCAAAATCGAACATCTCCTTTTCAGTTTTTTGAGGACCATAAATCTGCATAAAACCCCCCAGACATGTGAGCCACCCCATAGATAAGGCTACGTTCCCGTGATGACCGTTTGGCGAGTATTTGATGTTGTAGATTTTCTGCACCATTTCTATGCTCATTAAGTAAAAAAGCTCAGCAAAATCTCATCTTGGGAACGTAGACTAATGGGTGTATGTTCTGTTCCTGAAAAACAGACATCTAAATGAAGGAAGACACAGACACAAAGCAGACTCAAAATCTGGCAATTATTAGGTGTGAAATGGCCTCCGACCCTCACTGGCTAAGTGTGGACTCAATTCAGACTGTTGCTTTAAAGTTGGAAGTGTTCTTTTTTTGGCCTGGTTTAACCCTTTGTTTGTTTCAAAGACTTTTGATGATAATTATGACTGTAGAGTTGTGATGGTGTCTTTCTTGCATTGAAGGACCCATGGTCTCATGATCATTCTGTGCCGGTCCTCAGTGACTGCACTGTTCTGTGTGTGGACAGTGTTATACATGACATGCAGGTTTTTTTTTCAGGCGTTGTGGTGGTTCTCACCTAGAGGAGGAGTCTAGGAGGAGATATACAGGGTTTAATTTGAAGCTTGTAGGACCAAAAGCAAAATCTCCAACAAGACCACCACACAACACGTGTGAGACCTATTAATATGGGCATACAGTTAATAGAAATGTTACACCAGTCCTACCTGTCTGCCTCATATTAATGGTCTTGTAGCTGAGAAATCGTATTTTATTTCCTTATGTTAATGATTTCTTCCAGGCTCTGGGGCGTGCGGTGCTGTAAGAAATCCCTGCCTCCTGTCCTCATTATAATGCTACCCTCCTCCCATCAGCGTCAGTTACGGCATCGGAATCCCGCGCCTGTGCCCTGCACTCTTTCAGAAATACGTACCTCATCCTCCTTACTGTGGGCAGTGCACCCAGGGATCTTCTGCGTAGGCGAGTCACTGTGACCTCCGGCGTGTGCGCTGATAAGGTTCTCTCCCCACTTCCTCCCTGCATAGTCATCGCTAGGAACCATGTGTACATGGCGATGACTATGCAGGGAGGAAGTGAGGAGAGAACCTTAGCGCGCACGCCGGAGGTCACTGGAGTGGAAATCTCTGACACCCATTCAGGATTGATGCCGAGACATCCAACCACCAGAAGGACTCACTGGTATACATTTCGTGGCACTGGACCTCTACATAGAAAATCGCTTTCCTATACAGTTAAACACATAGTATGCAGTCGAACACACTTTCCGCCTCCGTCTGTTAAATGGGGGTAACTGGGAACGTTACAGTATACAGTAGGTCTGGAAAAGCGCCCAACGTAAATTGTAGGCTAGCTGGACGGACAGCTAGTCCTTTACATAAAATGAATAAATAGGAAAAAGTGGCATATGGACGGCACTGCCCCAAACAAATCCATAATCTTCAAAGAAGCCGGTATAAAATAGCATATCCTATCAGCAATAGCCATACCAAAAAAGATGTCGGGTGCAAAACCATAGAGATAGCATATGTGTTCCAGGCAGCAGAAGAAAAAAACAGGATGCACTCACCAATCTTCAAGATAGCAATTTTTATTGAGTCTTCACACGTAAAACTTTATGGCCGGGGGAAGAGGAAAGGAGCTCGTGCGAGCAGGAGGAGACGACGGCCGTTTCACGCGATCCTTGCGCTTCAACGGGACCCGCTTGCATGGAGCGGTCACCGAAGCATCGTGAGGAGCGGGAAAGGCGCCGGAATGTGAGTATATGATGATTTTTGATTTTTTAAATTATTTTTAACATTAGATCTTTTTACTATTGGCTCAGCACCACCCTACATCTCCTCCCTGGTATCAGTCTACCACCCTACCCGTGCCCTCCGCTCCGCTAATGACCTCAGGTTAGCATCCTCAATAATCAGAACCTCCCACTCCCGTCTCCAAGACTTTACACGTGCTGCGCCGATTCTTTGGAATGCACTACCTAGGTTAATACGATTAATCCCCAATCCCCACAGTTTTAAGCGTGCCCTAAAAACTCATTTGTTCAGACTGGCCTACCGCCTCAATGCATTAACCTAACGATCCCTGTGTGGCCTATTTGTAATAAAAAAAAAAAAAGGTTCCTCGCATCATGTTCTCATACACTTTATGCAGTATTAGCCCTCTGTGTCTGTACTGCTACATACTTACGCAGGTAACTGGTTCATGCAGCTTTACATGAACACCTGAGCCTTACACTATAGCTGGTCCGAATAACTAAAGCAATTGTTACCATCCACCTCTCGTGTCTCCCCTTTTCCCCATAGTTTGTAAGCTTGCGAGCAGGGCCCTCACTCCTCCTGGTATCTGTTTTGAACTGTATTTCTGTTATGCTGTAATGTCTATTGTCTGTACAAGTCCCCTCTATAATTTGTAAAGCGCTGCGGAATATGTTGGCGCTATATAAATAAAATTATTATTATTATTATTATTATTACTATTGAGGCTGCATATGCAGCCTCAATAGTAAAAAAGTTGGTCACACGGGGTTAATAGCAGCGTTAATGGAGTACGTTACACCGCGGCATAACGCGATCCATTAGCTCTGCCATTAACCCTGTGTGAGCGCTGACTGGAGGGGAGTATGGAGCGGGCACTGACTGCGGGGAGGAAGGAGTGGCCATGTTGCCGCCGGACTGCGCCGAGTCTCACATTCTCACCAGCAGCTAGTTCTGTCTTCCCGCCCTAAAGACAATAAAATCTAATACAAGATCAAAACAATAAAAATGATCTTATCACCTGCATTGGAAATATAAAATCCAGTGATACTTATTTTTTTCCAATTGGAGTATAAAAAAATGAGAAAAAATTCTACATAAAACACTTTTGCAAACAAACATCACAGGAATGACAAATTTCAGGCAAATTTGCACAAACCCCACTCACTTTTCAGCCTATTTTCTGCATTATGCACTACATCAATGGGATTCCCTAGGCTCTGGTACAATGCATCCGTCATGAACATCATGACTTATTTATTTTACTCACCTATATAGCGCCATTAATTCCACAGCACTTTACACACATTATCATCACTGTCCCTATTGGGGCTCACAATCTACATTCCCTATCAGTATGTCTTTGGAGTGTGGGAGGAAACAGGAGAACCTGGAAGAAACCCACGCAAACACGGGGAGAACATGCAAATTCCTTGCAGATGTTGTTCTTGGTGGGATTTGACCCCAGGACTTCAGCCCTACAAAGCAACAGTGCTAACCACTAAGCCATCATACAGTGCTAGCCACTGAGCCACCATACAGTGCTAATCACAGAGCCACCATACAGTGCTAGCCACTGAGCCACCATACAGTGCTAACCACTAAGCCATCATACAGTGCTAGCCACTGAGCCACCATACAGTGCTAATCACAGAGCCACCATACAGTGCTAGCCACTGAATCACCATACAGTGCTAATCACAGAGCCACCATACAGTGCTAGCCACTGAGCCATCATACAGTGCTAATCACAGAGCCACCATACAGTGCTAGCCACTGAATCACCATACAGTGCTAATCACAGAGCCACCATACAGTGCTAACCACTGAGCCATCATACAGTGCTAATCACAGAGCCACAATACAATGCTAACTACTGAATCACCATACAGTGCTAACCACGGATCCACCATACAGTGCTAACCACTGAATCACCATACAGTGCTAACCACGGATCCACCATACAGTGCTAACCACTGAATCACCATACAGTGCTAACCACGGATCCACCATACAGTGCTAACCACTACAGTGCTAACCACTGAACCACCATACAGTGCTAACCACGGATCCACCATACAGTGATAACCACTGAGCCATCATACAGTGCTAACCACCGAGCCACCATACAGTGCTAACAACTGAGCCACCATACAGTGCTAACCACCGAGCCACCATACAGTGCTAACAACTTAGCCACCATACAGTGCTAACCACTGAGCCACCATGCTGCCCTACATGACTTCTACAATAATGGAAGCCATAGTGCTAATGTGAATAGAACCTAAATATTCATCGTACAGTCAAAAATTTAGCTATGGCTACTCAAGTAAAAAAACATGTTGCATTTTCAGGGATGTTGATTGGTAAACTGCAGGTGTAGACAGGGTTTCTCGAGATTTTTTTTAAGTACTCTGTAAACAGAAAAAGAGATCAAAGCACAACCTAAGCGATGCTGTACCTACAGAAGTGGAGCATCAGGACAGTGTGAGACCCCAAATGTAGACATGGGCCCCGATTCATCATTTGCGCTTTATTAAACTCACTTTTCTTTTTTTGCCTTGTGGTATTCGCTGACATTTGCGGCGCCAACTTCTTCAAAATTGGCCCACGCGGTTTATGAGTTTGACACAAAATCAAAAATGCTCTTTAACTTTGTTTTTTTGCAACATTTAACAGCCAAAACTAGAAAATATTGTAAAAAGTTGCACGTTTGTATGTAAGTGCAATAAATTGAGTGCTCCTTAAAAAAAAAAAGCCTTACTCCAGGCAGGGATTAGAGTGAGGTACGCCAAGAAAATGTGATATTTGGTAAAAGTCGCATTTAATGAATCTTGTCTAAAACATCAGGATAAGCAAAGTTGGTGAGGAAGAATTAAAAAAAAGCGAAAAAAGAAACAACTTAAAAAGTGGGGCAAAACGATTAGAGAAGAAGACGTAAATACCTAGTTTCTCAAAAAATAAGACAGGGTCTTATTTTATTTTTTTGTTCTGAAAGATGAGTTAAGATTTTTTTTTCCCCATGAACAACAATCCACATATATTCTTGAGCAAAAAAATCAACATTTATTAAAATATATTCATGTCATCGCTCACACACTGCACATACACATGAAGACATACATACTGCACATACGGTACAGGCCATCCTGTCTCCCCTTCGGTTCCTCTAGACCAGAGGTCCCCAACCGCCGGTCCGCGGACCAGGACCGGGCCGTTGGGGTTTTTCAGCCGGTCCGCGGCGCCGCTGACAGCTAGCTTCGTGGCCCTGCACCTGGTCAGAGCACGCTCTGTGACAGCTCGCAGCTCCCGGCAGAGAACATTATGCAGGACGGGGCGGGGCGTCAGGCGGGTCTTAGTGACACAGCCCTCCTGCGCAGCATGGTGTGTTCCTGACGGGGTGGGGCGGCAGGCTCTCCTCACTGACACGCCCAGTGGCGTATCTAGGGGGGCGCAGCCGGCAGGGGGGCGCAGTCGGGCCGCCTCATTCGGCGGTCCGCAGTGTCTCCCCTGGCGGCTGCATTCTGCCGCCCCCGGTCAGGGAGTCAGCTGTTCTCTGTGCCGACTGTCAAGCTGACAGCCGGCACAGAGAAGCTGCAGAGCGCCGGCTCCCAACAAGTGCAGAGGTGGAGGGGAGCCCCTGCAGGGTGGCTGTGACGGGCAGGGAGAAATCCCTGCAGCTCCACTGCCCAGCGATCTGTCTTCCTGCTTCCTCTCACGTCATCATTCAGCGGCCGGCTGTGTCAGAGGAAGGCAATGAGATGCTGTGGGAGAGTGCGAGGAGAGGTGAGAGGGGTGTGTGAATGTGTGTGTGAGAATGTGTGTGTGAGAATGTGTGTGTGAATGTGTGTGTGTGATTGTGTGTGTGAGAATGTGTGTGTGTGAGAATCACATTCTCATTATAAATGTCATAATTATATGATAAGTATGCACTAAGCTCCACCCCTCCATAACTCCACCCCCATATGACCAGAGCCCCGCACCTGCCCCACCCCCACCCCACCGGGCCATGGAAAACTGGTCTTGCTTAAAGCCGGTCCCTGGTGCAAAAAAGGTTGGGGACCTCTTCTCTAGACTACTGCAGTTAAAGGACCTTTGGAGCCATTATGGTCGTATGAACGTGATGTCACTAAAGGTCCTTATGCTCAGAATAGAAATGCTAGATGTCCCTAAGAGATTGGGAGACCTGAGAAATTTCCAAGATTACCCCTTCCTCCTATAATGCCAGCCCTGCATACCAGCTTTTCTCCTCTTTACTTCCTCTAGACTACTGCAGTTAAAAGACCTTTGATGTCATCATGGTAACATGACTGTGATATTATCAAAGGTCCATAAGCAGTTTTAACCTCGGAATAGAAATGTTTGGGTCCTCTAAGAGAGTGGGGACCCTGGGTAATTGACCAGTTTGCTTCACACCCCCAAACACTGGTTCTGGCTGTAACTAGGGCTTATTTTTGGAGTAGGGCTTATATTTCAAGAATACTCTTAACCCCTTCATGACCCAGCCTATTTGGCCCACAGCGCCCACTGCCCCTCTTAGCTGCTCAACCCTGCTCCTCCAAAACCAGCTTCTCCACCATGACAGAAGATCAGCTCTCCACCCTCCTGTCAAGATCACACCTCACCACCTGCACGCTTGACCCGCTCCCATCCCACCTCATCCCTAACCTTTCCACGGTCTTCATCCCAACCCTAACACACCTCTTCAACCTCTCACTCACAACAGGTGTCTTTCCCTCATCCTTCAAGCATGCCAAGATCACACCCATCCTCAAAAAGCCCTCCCTCGACCCATCCTCTGTGTCTAGCTATCGCCCAATATCTCTTCTCCCTTATGCCTCCAAATTGCTGGAGCAACATGTCCATCTTGAACTGTCCTCCCACTTCTCCTCCTGCTCCCTCTTTGATCGGTTACAATCAGGCTTCCGTTCCCATCACTCAACTGAAACTGCCCTAACTAAAGTCACCAATGACCTACTAACTGCCAGGAGCAAGCGACACTACTCTGTCCTCCTTCTCCTGGACTTGTCTTCTGCCTTTGACACTGTAGACCACTCCCTTTTGCTACAAATCCTCTCATCCCTTGGCATCACAGACTTGGCCCTTTCCTGGATCTCGTCATATCTGACAGACCGAACATTCAGTGTCTCCCTCCCCCACACCACCTCCTCACTTCGCCCCTTGTCAGTCGGTGTTCCTCAAGGCTCTGTTCTAGGACCCCTACTCTTCTCCATCTACACTTTCGGCCTGGGACAGCTCATAGAATCCCACGGTATGCAGTACCATCTCTACGCTGACGACACGCAGATCTACCTCTCCGGACCTGACCTCTCCTCCTTGCTTACCAAAATCCCGCACTGTCTGTCTGCCATTTCAGCCTTCTTTTCTGCTCGCTTTCTACAACTGAACATGGACAAAACAGAATTCATCATCTTTCCCCCATCTCACTCTACCCCTCCACCAGACCTATCCATCAATGTCAATGGCTGCTCACTATCCCCAGTCCCACACGCCCGGTGCCTCGGGGTGATCCTCGACTCTGCCCTCTCTTTCAAGCCACATATCCAAGCCCTTGCCTCCTCCTGTCGTCTCAAACTCAAAAATATTTCCCGGATCCGTGCTTTCCTTGACCGCAACACTGCAAAAACGCTAGTGCATGCCCTTATCATCTCCCGCCTCGACTACTGCAACCTCCTACTCTCTGGACTCCCCTCTAGCACTCTGGCACCACTCCAATCCATCCTACACTCTGCTGCCCGACTAATCCACCTGTCCCCCCGCTATTCCCCAGCCTCTCCCCTGTGTCAAGCCCTTCACTGGCTTCCTATCGCCCAGAGACTCCAGTTCAAAACCCTCACACTGACATACAAAGCCATCCACAACCTGTCTCCTCCATACATCTGTGACATGGTCTCCCGGTACCTACCTACACGCGACCTCCGATCCTCCCAAGACCTCCTTCTCTACTCCCCTCTCATCTCTTCTTCCCATAACCGCATTCAAGACTTCTCCGTGCTTCCCCCATACTCTGGAACTCTCTACCCCAACACATCAGACTCTCGCCTAACATAGAAACCTTCAAAAAGAACCTGAAGACCCACCTCTTCCGACTAGCCTACAGCCTGCAGTGATCCTCAACCTACTGAACAGCCGCGCAACCTGCCCTACCCTCTCCTAGTGTATCCTCACCCACCCCCTGCAGACTGTGAGCCCTCGCGGGCAGGGTCCTCCCTCCTTATGTACTCGTGTGCCTTGTTATCTGCTCATGTTTAATGTATTTGTCTATATCTGCCCCGTATTCACATGTAAAGCGCCATGGAATAAATGGCGCTATAAAAATGTATAATAATAATAATAATAATAATAAAAAGACCTTGCCGTTTTTTGCAATTCTGACCAGTGTCCCTTTATGAGGTAATAACTCAGGAACGCTTCAACGGATCCTAGCGGTTCTGAGATTGTTTTTTCGTGACATATTGGGCTTCATGTTAGTGGTAAATTTAGGTCAATAAATTATGCGTTTATTTGTGATAAAAACGGAAATTTGGCGAAAATTTTGAAAATTTCGCAATTTTCACATTTTGAATTTTTATTCTGTTAAACCAGAGAGATATGTGACACAAAATAGTTAATAAATAACATTTCCCACATGTTTACTTTACATCAGCACAATTTTGGAAACAAAATTTTTTTTTGTTAGGAAGTTATAAGGGTTAAAATTTGACCAGCGATTTCTCATTTTTACAACGAAATTTACAAAACCATTTTTTTTAGGGACCACCTCACATTTGAAGTCAGTTTGAGGGGTCTATATGGCTGAAAATACCCAAAAGTGACACCATTCTAAAAACTGCACCCCTCAAGGTACTCAAAAACACATTCAAGAAGTTTATTAACCCTTCAGGTGCTTCACAGCAGCAGAAGCAACATGGAAGGAAAAAATGAACATTTAACTTTTTAGTCACAAAAATTATCTTTTAGCAACAATTTTTTTTATTTTCCCAATGGTAAAAGGAGAAACTGAACCACGAAAGTTGTTGTCCAATTTGTCCTGAGTACGCTGATACCTCATATGTGGGGGTAAACCACTGTTTGGGCACACGGCAGGGCTTGAAAGGGAAGGAGCGCCATTTGACTTTTTGAATCAAAAATTGGCTCCACTCTTTAGCGGACACCATGTCACGTTTGGAGAGCCCCCGTGTGCCTAAAAATTGGAGCTCCCCCACAAGTGACCCCATTTTGGAAACAAGACACCCCAAGGAACTTATCTAGATGCATAGTGAGCACTTTGAACCCCCAGGTGCTTCACAAATTGATCCGTAAAAATGAAAAAGTACTTTTTTTTCACAAAAAGATTTTTTAGCCTCAATTTTTTCATTTTCACATGGGCAACAGGATAAAATGGATCCTAAAATGTGTTGGGCAATTTCTCCTGAGTACACCAATACCTCACATGTGGGGGTAAACCACTGTTTGGGCACATGGTAAGGCTCGGAAGGGAAGGAGCGCCATTTGACTTTTTGAATGAAAAATTATTTCCATCATTAGCGGACACCATGTCGCGTTTGGATAGCTCCTGTGTGCCTAAACATTGGCGCTCCCCCACAAGTGACCCCATTTTGGAAACTAGACCCCCCAAGGAACTTATTTAGATGCCTAGTGAGCACTTTAAACCCTCAGGTGCTTCACAAATTGATCTGTAAAAATGAAAAAGTACTTTTTTTTCACAAAAAAATTCTTTTCGCCTCAATTTTTTCATTTTCACATGGGCAGTAGGATAAAATGGATCATAAAATTTGTTGGGCAATTTCTCCCGAGTACGCCGATAACTCATATGTGGGGGTAAACCACTGTTTGGGCACTCGGCAGGGCTCGGAAGGGAAGGCGCGCCATTTGACTTTTTGAATGGAAAATTAGGTCCAATTGTTAGCGGACACCATGTCGCGTTTGGAGAGCCCCTGTGTGCCTAAACATTGGAGCTCCCCCACAAGTGACCCCATTTTGGAAACTAGTCCCCCCAAGGAACTTATCTAAATGCATATTGAGCACTTTAAACCCCCAGGTGCTTCACAGAAGTTTATAATGCAGAGCCATGAAAATAAAAAATAATTTTTCTTTCCTCAAAAATGATTTTTTAGCCTGGAATTTCCTATTTTGCCAAGGATAATAGGAGAAATTGGACCCCAAATATTGTTGTCCAGTTTGTCCTGAGTAGGCTGATACCCCATATGTGGGGGTAAACCACTGTTTGGGCGCACGGCAGGGCTCGGAAGGGATGGCACGCCATTTGGCTTTTTAAATGGAAAATTAGCTCCAATCATTAGCGGACACCATGTCACGTTTGGAGAGCCCCTGTGTGCCTAAACATTGGAGATCCCCCAGAAATGACCCCATTTTGGAAACTAGACCCCCAAAGGAACTAATCTAGATGTGTGGTGAGGACTTTGAACCCCCAAGTGCTTCACAGAAGTTTATAACGCAGAGCCATGAAAATAAAAAAAAAAATTATTTTCTCAAAAATGATCTTTTAGCCTGCAATTTTTTATTTTCCCAAGGGTAACAGGAGAAATTTGACCCCAAAAGTTGTTGCCCAGTTTCTCCTGAGTACGCTGATACCCCATATGTGGGGGTAAATCAGTGTTTGGGCACATGCCGGGGCTCGGAAGTGAAGTAGTGACGTTTTGAAATGCAGACTTTGATGGAATGCTCTGTGGGCGTCACGTTGCGTTTGCAGAGCCCCTGATGTGGCTTAACAGTAGAAACCCCCCACAAGTGACCCCATTTTGGAAACTAGACCCCCAAAGGAACTTATCTAGATGTGTGGTGAGCACTTTGAACCCCCAAGTGCTTCATAGAAGTTTATAATGCAGAGCCGTGAAAATAATAAATACGTTTTCTTTCCTCAAAAATAATTATTTAGCCCAGAATTTTTTATTTTCCCAAGGGTTACAGGAGAAATTGGACCCCAAAAGTTGTTGTCCAGTTTCTCCTGAGTACGCTGATACCCCATGTGTGGGGGTAAACCACTGTTTGGGCACACGTCGGGGCTCAGAAGGGAAGTAGTGACGTTTTGAAATGCAGACTTTGATGGAATGCTCTGTGGGCGTCACGTTGTGTTTGCAGAGCCCCTGATGTGGCTTAACAGTAGAAACCCCCCACAAGTGACCCCATTTTGGAAACTAGACCCCGAAAGGAACTTATCTAGATGTGTGGTGAGCACTTTGAACCCCCAAGTGCTTCATAGAAGTTTATAATGCAGAGCCGTGAAAATAATAAATACGTTTTCTTTCCTCAAAAATAATTATTTAGCCCAGAATTTTTTAATTTTCCCAAGGGTAACAGGAGAAATTTGACCCCAATATTTGTTGTCCAGTTTCTCCTGAGTACGGTGATACCCCATATGTGGGGGTAAACTACTGTTTGGGCACATGCCGGGGCTCGGAATTGAAGTAGTGACGTTTTGAAATGCAGACTTTGATGGAATGCTCTGCGGGCGTCACGTTGCGTTTGCAGAGCCCCTGATGTGCCTAAACAGTAGAAACCCCCCACAAGTGACCCCATTTTGGAAACTAGACCCCGAAAGGAACTTATCTAGATGTGTGGTGAGCACTTTGAACCCCCAAGTGCTTCATAGAAGTTTATAATGCAGAGCCGTGAAAATAATAAATACGTTTTCTTTCCTCAAAAATAATTATTTAGCCCAGAATTTTTTATTTTCCCAAGGGTTACAGGAGAAATTGGACCCCAAAAGTTGTTGTCCAGTTTCTCCTGAGTACGCTGATACCCCATGTGTGGGGGTAAACCACTGTTTGGGCACACGTCGGGGCTCAGAAGGGAAGTAGTGACTTTTGAAATGCAGACTTTGATGGAATGGTCTGCGGGCGTCACATTGCGTTTGCAGAGCCCCTGGTGTGCCTAAACAGTAGAAACCCCCCACAAGTGACCCCATTTTAGAAACTAGACCCCCCAAGGAACTTATCTAGATATATGGTGAGCACTTTGAACCCCCAAGTGCTTCACAGACGTTTACAACGCAGAGCCGTGAAAATAAAAAATCATTTTTCTTTCCTCAAAAATTTTGTTTTAGCAAGCATTTTTTTAGATTCACAAGGGTAACAGGAGAAATTGGACCCCAGTAATTGTTGCGCAGTTTATCCTGAGTATGCTGGTACCCCATATGTGGGGGTAAACCACTGTTTGGGCACACGTCAGGGCTCGGAAGTGAGGGAGCACCATTTGACTTTTTGAATACGAGATTGGCTGGAATCAATGGTGGCGCCATGTTGCGTTTGGAGACCACTGATATGCCTAAACAGTGGTAACCCCTCAATTCTACCTCCAACACTAACCCCCCCACACCCCTAACTCTAATCCCAACTGTAGCCATAACCCTAATCACAACCCTAACCACAACCCTAATTCCAACCCTAACCCTAAGGCTATGTGCCCACGTTGCGGATTCGTGTGAGATATTTCCGCACCATTTTTGAAAAATCCGCGGGTAAAAGGCACTGCGTTTTACCTGTGGATTTTCCGCGGATTTCCAGTGTTTTTTGTGCGGATTTCACCTGCGGATTCCTATTGAGGATCAGGTGTAAAACGCTGCGGAATCCGCACAAAGAATTGACATGCTGCGGAAAATACAACGCAGCGTTTCCGCGCGGTATTTTCCGCACCATGGGCACAGCGGATTTGGTTTTTCATATGTTTACATGGTACTGTACAACTGATGGAACACTGCTGCGAATCCGCAGCGGCCAATCCGCAGCCAAATCTGCACCGTGTGCACATGGCCTAATTCTAAAGGTATGTGCACATGCTGCGGAAAAGCAGCAGTTTCCCATGAGCTTACAGTTCAATGTAAACCTACGGGAAACAAAAATCGCTGTACACACGCTGCGGAAAAACTGCACGGAAACGCAGCGGTTTACATTCCGCAGCATGTCACTTCTTTGTGCGGATTCCGCAGCGGTTTTACAACTGCTCCAATAGAAAATCGCAATTGTAAAACCGCAGTGAAATGTGCAGAAAAAACGCGGTAAATCCGCCATAAATCCGCAGCGGTTTAGCACTGCGGATTTATCAAATCCGCAGCGGAAAAATCCGCAGAGGACCAGAATACGTGTGCACATACCGAAACCCTAACCCTAGCCCTAACCCTAGCCCTAACCCTAGCCCTAACCCTACCCCTAACCCTAACCCTACCCCTAACCCTAACCCTACCCCTAACCCTACCCCTAACCCTAACCCTACCCCTAACCCTAACCCTACCCCTAACCCTAGCCCTAACCCTAGCCCTAACCCTACCCCTAACCCTAACCCTACCCCTAACCCTAACCCTACCCCTAACCCTAACCCTATTCTAACATTAGTGGAAAAAAAAAATGTCTTTATTTTTTTATTGTCCCTACCTATGGGGGTGACAAAGGGGGGGTCATTTATTATTTTTTTTATTTTGATCACTGAGATACAATCTATCTCAGTGATCAAAATGCACTTTGGAACGAATCTGCCGGCCGGCAGATTCGGCGGGCGTACTGCGCATGCGCCCGCCATTTTGGAAGATGGCGGCGCCCAGGGAGAAGACGGACGGGACCCCGGCAGGATCGGTAAGTATGATGGGGTGGGGGGGACCACGGGGGGGATCGGAGCACGGGGGGGGGGGAATCGGAGCACGGCAGGCGTGGAACGGAGCACGGGGGGGCTGGAACGGAGCACGGGGGGGCTGGAACGGAGCACGGGGGGGTGGAACGGAGCACGGGGGGGGGTGGATCGGAGTGCAGGGGGGGTGATTGTAGCACGGGGGGGTGATTGTAGCACGGGGGGGTGATTGGAGCACGGGGGGAGCGGACAAGAGCACGGGGGGGAGCGGAGCACTGGATGGAGGGGGAGCCGGAGCAGTGTACCGGCCAGATCGGGGGGCTGGGGGGGCGATCGGTGGGGTGGGGTGGGGGCACACTAGTATTTCCAGCCATGGCCGATGATATTGCAGCATCGGCCATGGCTGGATTGTAATATTTCACCCGTTATAATGGGTGAAATATTACAAATTGCTCTGATTGGCAGCTTCACTTTCAACAGCCAATCAGAGCGATCGTAGCCACGAGGGGGTGAAGCCACCCCCCCTGGGCTAAACTACCACTCCCCCTGTCCCTGCAGATCGGGTGAAATGGGAGTTAACCCTTTCACCCGGCCTGCAGGGACGCGATCTTTCCATGACGCCACATAGGCGTCATGGGTCGGAATGGCACCGACTTTCATGACGCCTACGTGGCGTCATGGGTCGGGAAGGGGTTAAATTCCTTATTTTCGAGGAAAGTCTTATATTTGGGGAAAGACTAAACTAAAAACACTAAAAAGTGTCAAAACTGGAGAAACCTCAATGTTGAATCGGGGCCATGGTGTGCACCCTTGGTGTACACATGCAAATGGTTAACAAATTTGGATTCAGATACTAAATCCAATCCCAAGAAGGACATTTACACGTGACAAGAGTTTCCGTTTTTTACAATGAAGGAGAGGTTCTTAGGGTCACTGTAATTGCCCCAAATATCGGACTTTTAGACCAGGATAAACAAATATTTCTGTTGCCATTTTTTCTTAGCTTTTTTTAGATAGGCAACTTTGAACATCATTCATGTATGATGTTACAGCTTACTTTCTAGGTATTTTGGCCACTCTTTATAAATATCACTAGTGTAAGGAGCGATCACACTACATGGCGAGTTCAAGGAGATAAACTATGATCAAACCAATGGAATACCATAGGGCCATCCTTGCTCTTGTAAGTTCAGTCTGTGATGATATTTCTTGACCACAGTAGAAGTCATCCATTGACATTGTTCTGAAGACTAAACAAAACTGGCTGCTATCTTGTGGACACCAGAATAAGATATCTTCTGAATGAAGAACATGGGGAAAGGAGCTCTCCAATTTCAAGTGGAAGTCTACGTCAGACTAGATGTTTGAGTTTGCTACTTTTGTTGACCTGTATCATGGTCCTAGTTTTGGGCTATGGAGAATTCTGTAGGACCGAATATTATCGTGTCCTTCAGCAATCAGCGCAAATATGTAAAAGGGGTTGTCCTGTCTCAGAAGTAAAGTCTGCAGCCATTTCTGAAACCGGACAAATTTCCCTGCAGAACCACGAAAGGATAGATGAGGCATTGCACAGTGTCCATTCATAACATTAGATCAACCAGATCATCAAGTCCACCAGAGCAAGAGATGGTCTTTGTTACTGCTCTGCACTATGACCGAGAGATAAAGATCCCAGAACTCTTTTAACTCAGAAATTCCCAATAAGGTATATGAAAAAAGTTTTCCAAGCTTGATAGCCTCTCTAATCAGACCTATCGTTCATCAAGACGAATGATTCCCATTATGATGTGAGTACAAGCCGTGCTCTTCATGATTTGGAACATTTTAGAGCTTTGCGATCCATTGGCACACATAAGTGTCTGTGTAGACGAGGGCTCGGAGACACGGCACGTCAGACAAAATATTTAAATTAACTTGATAGTATTTACTCCTATTGGTAAATTATATGTGCAGTGATCCCAAGCCTGAGATTGAGAATAAAAACGATAACAGATATGAGTGTTGGGCTAATACATTGTATAAATATTATTCCTTAAAAGAATTTTTGGAGAAGAAAAGCTGATCGGTGCCATTGTTTACCTAGAAACATTGTCTGTGGGTGTGGGGAGATATTTGAAACTTTGAACAAATAATGTATATTTTTACTTTTTGGACAGGTGTCATCGGGGATTATTCTGGTTCATAAATGATAAAAAAAGCAGATCTGCTGAGTGTAAATCAATGAGGGCTATTCTAAAGGGATTTCCAGGGAGGATTCTCGAAGCAGAGTGTGGACAAAACAATAAGTAGGATTAAAAAGTTGCTGGATGAAAGAGTCCGGAGTGACACAAGTGATTGGGGAACGTGTTAAGAAAATAAGATCAACTCAAAATATTCTTCTGAGTGATGTGTGAATCTCAGCCCTTACAACAATAAATCCAAAAGCTTGAGTGTTTGACATGTAAAGTGACCACAGGGTAGGGTGAGAACCCCAAGGGTGTGGCACGGCAGTGCGTGATGGATGGATGTGCAACAACGGACTGGAAGACATTGAGCTAACTAAGCAAGAGTGCTAAGATCCAAAAACAAATTACATGGCTTTTGGCCAAACGATGCTTTGACCAAATGGTTGTTTGACAGCCACCTTGGCTGGTTCTCCCATACACAGGAATGCTTGTTCAGCCAAACACTTCTGTGTTTTTTAAGAGAAAGTCGTCGCCATATATTTCTGGCAGAGGCTGATCTCTGGAAGAGCAAAGCAATTGGCAGGTCAAAATTGGATATGCTCTAATAACATCTTCCCGGAAGATCAGTTGTTTGGTGTCACCATACACTAAGGACTGTTGGCCGATCCCGTCGATATCGGCAGTTGAAGACAAATGTGTATGGGGGAGCTTAAGGTCAACATACAGATGAGACTAAAGTTATCTAAACCTGCCAAGATCCTTAGGATCTGCCGACAGTACAACATGTTTGGGGACCTCTTGACTATCCCTTGAGAGATCTTTTCATGGATCCAACATGTTGAATTTTAATGGCTTATTCTTTTGTTTTTTTTCTGGTGATAAACTTCTGGCAGAGGAACTCTGCCGTGGTTCCCTCCTACAGAACACAGGAGCTATGGAGCCAAACGGGAGAAATAGCTGTCGGTCAAACGATCATTCTGCAGACAGCTATCTAATATGTGAGGGCTCCTCTTCAGGACCTCCAGACAACAGCTGAAATTGGTTACTGATGATGATAATGTATGCATTTTGAACAGTTGTGGTCACGCGACAACCAACAACCTTTCCTGCTTCTTTTAATATTTTATTGAGAGAAGCAGATTAAAAGCTCAACGGCATGTAACCGCATGTATGCAAAACATACTTGTGGTCAAGTGGCTCAAGCAGGCAACAGAGTGGAATCCTGACCATGTATATATTGCACACTGTCAGGATGCCACTGTTGCCTGCTAAAGCGGGCGGTCAGGTGACCATAAGTATGAAATTTGCCTTGTTTTGGCACATGCCGTTCTCTTCTAAATGTTATATTGAGAAAGCGAATGAAGACCTAGATGGCATGTGATCCCAACTAAGCAATACTTGCTGCCATGTGGCCGCCCATTCAAGCAGGCAGCAGAGCAGAATCCCGATGTGTGCACATTGCACAATTTCAGGATTTAGTAATCTACAATCACACAAAGTGATTGCAGAAATTTACATGAAGCCCTGAAAACTCTTATAAATCATTCCTAATTTCTGGGGTATACTAGAATTTACTAGATTGGCAAAAAGTTGCTTTTAATCGGCAGTTAGTAGTGTAATGTTTTCAATGCAACATATGATTAAATAAATCCGAACATTAGTGCGCAGTCATATAAAAAAGGATAACATAAGATTAAAATATATAGGACCTACTGAAACAGCTTCTATACAATGGTTCTATGGTTTCACCAATGGGAAGATATTATTACTACCATGTGATTCATAGTAAGATAGTAACATAGTTAGTAAGGCCGAAAAAAGACATTTGTCCATCCAGTTCAGCCTATATTCCATCATAATAAATCCCCAGATCTACGTCCTTCTACAGAACCTAATAATTGTATGATACAATATTGTTCTGCTCCAGGAAGACATCCAGGCCTCTCTTGAACCCCTCGACTGAGTGCGCCATCGCCATCATATTTTTTTTAGACTGTCCAATATTTTTTATACCTGTCCCAATTCATGGAGGACAAGGTCTTTTTAATAAAGGTGTGAAGCTCAAATAGGAAGGTGGATTTGTCGGGTTGGATCAGATACGACTGTGTGAATGGGGAATTTGGGATGTTGCTTGAATGGTATGGACTGTTCTTGGTGTTGAGGCGCTTAGTGGAAAGGTCCAAACCTTTATTAATGAGGCTCTTTGAGGTGTTTAGACAGTGACCCAGGGGCCAAGGAGTCACTTTGTTCTCTAGTAAACTTGTTTTAGTGTGTATTAAGATAATAAAGCCACCGAATTAAAGCGCTTTTTCAGCCAGGCACCATCCCAGAAGGTGGCTACTTCGAAAACTATTTGACGCCCAAGATTACTATCTATCTATCTATCTATCTATCTATCTATCTATCTATCTATCTATCTATCTATCTATCTATCTAAACAAAAAAAATGCAAAAAGGAAGGCAGCACTCCATAGACTTTTAAATTGAAAAAATGTGGATTTTATTGAGACCCACATGGTGTCGTGACGTTTCGGCTCACACTGAGCCTTTTTCAATCAGGCTTGAAAAAGGCTCAGTGTGAGACGAAACGTCGCCATGCCATGTGGGTCTCAATAAAATCCACATTTTTTCAATTTAAAAGTCTATGGAGTGCTGCCTTCCTTTTTGCTTTTCTTTTGTCTGGATTGGGGCAAGTATTGGATGCTTGGATGCCTTGCTGAGGGGGCCTGAGCGCCTGCTTATTGGTATTGTGCTGCTCCATTTTTTGCAATATCTGTCTGTCTATCTATCTATCTATT
Source organism: Ranitomeya imitator (assembly GCF_032444005.1). Taxonomy (NCBI): domain Eukaryota; kingdom Metazoa; phylum Chordata; class Amphibia; order Anura; family Dendrobatidae; genus Ranitomeya; species Ranitomeya imitator. The sequence continues at coordinate 116,615,302 of NC_091291.1, read as the reverse complement.
ATCTATCCATGATGATCCAGTGTGATCAGCGCTGCACCAAAAAGCAAAGTTCTTCTTTGAGAACGGAGAAGATCCCAGGCACTGTACACCCACCAATCACACTTTCTTGACATCTCAAAATGATTTGTGTTGGGAAACATGTGGAAAGCTCCTTTATGCTTGTTAACTTGAGTGCAATATTACAAAACGAAGTCAATTTTACTTTAAGAGCGCGTGTCACATCTTCAGTGATGTCAGGAATCAAAGGCATATTTCAGCACGGGGCTGGAGTTACCTGCTTACATTTCCTTTCATGCTTGAAAAGACCACAAGAAGCTCGGGTCGGGCTTGAAGTGTCAATTTCAAAGTACAGTGGGGCTTTTGATACTCTTGTATTACACAATCAAACAACTAATTTCAGAAGTTGATTTGCTGATAGGAGATTTGTATAAGTCCCAGAGCTCAGCTACACATCCCCAATTCCCTGGTGTGAGATGAGATTTGTAGCTTGGCCGCAGTACAGACACACACTTGGTTAGTATAACAGACGGCACTAGTAAAATGAGCCTTATTATTCCCTGGTTGGGAGGATAAAAATAGCTTTACTGGCTTTTACATTACCAGACAAGGCTGAAAACAAGGACAATGTTGGAGGAAGGTAAGTTATCCACATCTGTACTGTATGGAGATTTGACTGCATTCATTGAGGAGTCCGGATATTCTATGTCATACATACAGCTCTGGCAATAATTGAGAGACCACTGCAAAATGTTCAGTTTGTCTGATTTTTCTCTTTATACGTCCATTTTTGAGTAAAATGCAAATTGTTCTTTTATTCTATAAACCTCAGACAACATGTCTCCAAATTTCCAAGCAATACATTTTGTATTTTCTTTCTGACAAAGAAAAATGGTCAAAATAACCCCCACCACCACCACCACCACCACTGCTTTCAGACCTCAAATAATCTAAAGAAAACAAGTTTATAATCATTTAGAAACAACAATACTAATGTTTTAACTCAGGGAGAGTTCAGAAATCAATATTTTGTGGAATAACCATGATTGTTAATCACAGGTTTCATGCGTCTTGGTATGCTTTCCACCAGTCTTTCACACTGCTTCTGGCACAAAAATGTAAGCAGTTCTTCTTTGTTTGATGGCTTGTGACTATCCGTCATCCTCTTGATTACATTCCAGAGGTTTTCAATGGGGTTCAGGTCTGGAGATTGGGCTGCCCATGACGGGGTTTTGATGTGGTGGTCTCTTAATTTTTGCCAGAGCTGTATATGTAGGCTCGTCAATACTTTCTGTAATGGAGCATTAGAGCTGGTTATGTGATCCCTCTTGGACAATAAATATATAGTATATATAGAATATACTCTGCCTCCATTGTAATATCCAGAGCAGGGGTGTAAAACTGCATTCCTCGAGGGCTGCAAACAGGTCATGTTTTCAGGATTTCCTTGTACTGCACAGGTGATAATTTAATCACCAACTCATTATTTGTGTAGGTGATTAAATTATCACCTGTGCAGTACAAGGAAATCCTGAAAACATGACCTGTTTGCAGCCCTCGAGGAATGGAGTTTAACACCCCTGATCCAGAGGATACTCATACATGCACTCTTCAGCCAGGATATGCCCTAAACAGAGTGCCAACTAAAGAGTTCTCACAGTACCAGTCAGAGCACTCAGCTGAACAGCGCCCCTCCAAACAGTGTCAACAAAAGGGTGCCTCTTATACAGTGCCAGTCACAGCACTCAGAGATAGTGCCAGCTGCATAGCGCCCTCCAAACAGTACTAGCTAGGTAATTCCCTAACACAGTGTTCCCCAACTCCGGTCCTCAAGAGCCACCAACAGGTCATGTTTTCAGGATTTCCTTAGTATTGCACAGGTGATGGAATTATTGCCTGTGCAGGTGATGCAATTATCACCTGTGCAATGCTAAGGAAATCCTGAAAACATGACCTGTTGGTGGCTCTTGAGGACCGGAGTTGGGGAACACTGCTAACAGAACAGCGCAAAGAGTGCCATCATAGACAGCATCAGCCAGCGTGTACTCCTATTTAATGGGGTGTTCCCAGAATCACAATTTATCACCTGTCCACAAGATGTGTCTGATTGTTGGAAGTTCCCCTTCTGGAACCCCTACCAATCAATAGGTGCTTTTTGTTTCCTGTTTAAATGGAATGGTAGCTGGAAATAGCTGAAAAGAACTTTCTTCCCCAGTCCAATATACTTTAAAGTGTGCAACCTCTACTCCATACAAACAGGGGGCGCAGGATTATCAATCTCAGGAGTGGTGGCCAAAAGGCTAAGAAAAGGCACTTGTTTCTCGTCTTCAGATATGAACTCTGCATATATACTCTGGGACATTTTCCTGTCCTTCTAGATGGGTCAAGCAAAGCTCTCCAGGAGACCCATGGACAAGTATACTGATGATTGGCATGACTTTAAAAGGACCTGCCACTTGCCAAAAATATGTAGTTCTTTCACTTGTTTAAATTCTGCTGTTCTCCTGAGTCTGCCATTCATTTCCTTTTATTTTTTAGTTTCTGTGCCTCTTCATTCCTGATATATGGCCACCTCTTCCCTGTATGTAGATTAAATCTTGTTGGTCAAGTGGGTGTGGTCAACAACTCTTCTTTGCAGGTCTGTTTTTAGGAACATATCCACTTGGTAACAACGCTAAATTTATATAAAAAGAAAAAAGGGAAATCAGTATTGCTGTCTGTGTTGTTTACATAATTGTTAGCTGGTTTCTAGCAGAGCGCAACTCTCCTGCACTCCTCTTTAGTGAAGTTTATAATAACTAGGCAGTGCAGAGCTGTGATTGCTGCCTGCTGCTGACAAATTAGTGATGAGAAACTGCAAATGCAGCTATGTTGATGCATGTGGCAGATAATCATCTATCATATGCAGAAGAAGAGAAGCATTTGCAGTTTTACATTCCTCTGTCAGCAGCAGGCTACAAACAGCTGAGCTCTGCACAGAAACAGAGCGGCATTTAGCATTTACGGTTTTACTTTACTGATATGTCAGCAGCAGGCAACAAACACAGCTCAGCTCTGCACTGTCTAGTAATTACAAACTCCCTTGTTGAGGAGTGCAGGAGAGTTGAGCTCTGCTACAAACCAGCTGACAATTATGTAAAGAACAGAGGCTGCAATACTGATGTGGATGGCAGAAGATATACGGTAATCAGTCGGGTAGGGTACTGTACCAGAGCAGAGAGTGCACAGAAACAGAAGGTAAAATCTACACTTTGATTACCTTAATGATAACTCATAGAGGTGGGCTGATTAGAAAACATAAGCGGAAGGTGGGGGTCTGAAGCACCGAAGAGAAGCAAGGTACTGCTGTAAAATGTAGTTTTAACAGAGAAGACTAGTTATGTGAAGCTAGATGCACAGAAAGGCAGATAAGGATGAAGAAGACACAAAAGTACAAGAAAGAAAATGGGGGATTTGTCTGTATATTAACAACAAGTATGCATTTATTGTGCTTTGTAAAAAATAATAGGATTGTGAGAATAACCCTTTAAAGCTGATGGTGTTTTCTGCCTATAAGTATAATTCCATTGTCTCTAGTATGTATTTAAAACGTAATACTTAGTGTAGATCCCTACCAATCGCTAAAATGAAGGAGCAGAATCGATCAGCCAAATTATTCAGTTAGATATTTTTTACATGGTCTCATCATTGAGTGGAAAGAAACCGAGTGGGTGCGTGATTGTGTGCGTGATGTCTTTTGCTGTCATTGCTGTTCTAGGTTGTTGACAACTTGGACTGGAAAGTCTGTTTTTGAGTTTCCTAAGTTGTCAGATGTTAGGTGCATTTTTTGGATGTTTCACAAACCACGACGCTAACACTGTGATCAAAGCCGTGGATTGATATGCAGTGGAAGATGAGTATCTAGTAATGTATTCGATCATGGTAAAACAATGGGAATGGATGAAACTGAAAGTACGTTGATTTGCATTTTGCAATTTGTTTATTTTTTTTTAAAAATCTCGAGCCATGGCAACTTGAAGGATTAAGATCGATCTTGTGCAAGCCTAGATAGGTCCACCAGGGTCTTCTCCGCCATTATCTTGATTGTATCAAGCCATCAGGTTGCTGGTCTTCCTCTTTGCCTTGTTCCTTCTAGTCTCCCCACCATGATGTCCTTTTCCAGTGATTTTGCTCATTAAGAAGCTAATAATTGGATTGCATCAGTGTTGTGTGCATATAGCGTGCAAATCTTTTCCACTTACAACTGTATATAATCTGAATGAAATTGTCTAGCTCCAGTAGATGTCACTGTCACCAGCCAAGCTCTGCCAGCCGGAAAGATTTATGAATCAGCAACAGTGGCATAAGTAACTGCGAGACTGTGTGCACTCACCATGCTGCTGGGTATTACGCTTCATGTCCAGTAGGACAGTGCCTGGCAGCACCTGAATTGGCAGCCTTGCCTCAGTGCCTCAACTTAAAGCTGCCAAAACAAAGAAGATCCCAGCCAGGGAGAGCTGGGACCGCTTCTGCATGCCATAGTAATTAAATAATCACTGTGCAATGAGTCTCCTTCCAGAAGCCATTCAGACTTCACAACAGTACTTGGGTGGAGAATGAATTACTGTTTGGCTACCATAAAAAAAAGCCTTGAGTGGTTTTTACATTTCTAAATATCCTAAAATCTAACTAATATTTCACACCTGGGGCTGAGACAATGAAGAAAAATATAAGAAGTTTAACATTTTTTATGATTTTATTTAAGATTAGAATATCGTTTTTGTTTTTTTTAACATCTAACCTTTATATGTTTTTTTTAAATTTAATGGAGACCTGCATTCAAATGTATTATGAGGTTGTGCATTACAGGGGTGGATGTATCATTGGTGCAACCTGGACAGTCGCACAGGGGCTCAAGAGGGGCGAGGGGCACTAACACCTTCAAAACAGGTGGAATTATGCACTTTTATGAGCTATTGAATAGCAATTGGGCAAATCAACAATGAAGTTACTGGACAAGGTCTTCAAATCAAGGAACATTTCACTGGCGATGAAGACACGGCTCGTACCTGGTTTGGTCTTCTCTATGGTAACATATGGATGCGAAACCTGGACGATAAAGAAACAAGACAGAAGAAGTATCCACGCGTTCGAGATGTGGTGCTGGAGAAGGATGTTATCAATACTATGGATGGCAAGAAGAACAAACCAATTTTTAGAAGAAATCAAGCCAGACATGTCACTTGAAGCAAGGATTACCAAGCTACGACTTGCCTACTTTGGACATCATACTAAGAGAGCAATCACTGGAGAAGGACATCGAAGGAACGGGGAGAAGAGTAAGACCAGCAACCCGATGGCTTGATATTATCAAGATAACAGCGGAGAAGACCATGGTGGACCTATCTAGGATTGCCCAATATCGATCTTGCTACAGAGCGTTCATCCATCACATCATCATGGCTTGAGGTCGAGCTGAAGGCCATTAAATAATAAATAGGATTGCAGAGCACCCAATTTTTGTTCTTGGCCCTCTTCTGTCTGTGTCCACCAGTGGTGCATTCCTTATATGCTACGAATGCTAAAATCCGGCCTAAAGTTTTATATAGTTGAGTTACTGCCGCTCTTTTCAAGGTGTAAAAACAACAAAAAGTTACCATTGGGCAATTTATACCTACAGCTAAAAGCTGAGCAACTTTACTCATACTCCGCTTCACTATTTTGCACTGTTTTGAGTTATTTCATGCAGGTTTTTCTTTTCATGCTCAGCTTTTTTCAATATTTTTCTGGTTGTACATGGAAACAGACAGTGAGTTATCTCTAATCGGTTGTCATACATGAGATCTTTCAATCTAAATCTAATTGTAATCCAATACTCAAAAATTGTTTTACAGAATTTGCTGCAAATATGTAGAAAATAAAGGGATAAAAATCCCCCATTGGTACATAATGTTATCAACTGAAATCATAATGTAACATGAGGAGACAACAAAAAGATCTAATAAATAAAGAGGAGTTTTTATACATTTTTCAAAGAAAGAAAAAAAAGTACAATTCCAGATGAGAAAGTGCACTATGAATGCAAATCTAGCAATCAACACTTATCCATCAGATACAAAGATCCAGATAGAATACAATCAATGTAAAACATACAACAAATAACTTGTCGCGCTCGCGCCCAGACTGGTTGGTGCGGGCGTGTGGGAGTGTGGCCCCACTGGACCACAGACCAGACTACCCCGGAAGGGGCGCAACTAAGTAGCTTCCTTGGTCTTCGCTGGAGCCTCTGATAGTGAGGTCAGACCTGTGCGGCAGGAAGCTACCAGGTGCTACTCCAGGGTGGTGTCTGGCTGTGGCTGCTGATCCCACCGGAGAAAGGAACATAGACAGAACATAGACAGGCAAGCGGGCTCGGCCGGCACTCTGGCAGACAGGCGGGCACAGCTGGGACACAGGCAGGCAGACGGGTACAACAGAGACACTGTGGGGTAAAAAAAGCTGTGGTCAAATGATAGCCGCAAATTAGGCTACATTCGCACTTCCATTTCCATCTTTCCATCTGTTTTGCAGAAATTTTTCTGTAGTCTGATTGAAAACTAAAGGAAGTAGACTGAACTTTTTTTTTTTTACATTAAAGGGGATATTTGGGACTTTGTTAAAAAAAAATGCCTAAGCACTAACAGGCTGATAGATGATATGTACCTGCCTGTTGTACCTGGTTCCGTTCTTCACCGGCACAGACCACTACTGCCGGCGATTCAGCTGCCTCTGCTGGCGATTCAGCTGCCTCTGCTGACCTCACGTAGGTAGAGTGGCGGCTTCTTTTCTTCCCTGCTCTGTCGACGGGATGTGACTGCCAATGTCTTTCTAATCAACAGCCGGCTCCCTGCAGTTATGCAGCTGGGAGTCAGTGGTCAATTATTAACATAACATTGGCAGTTACTTCCCTTTGACAGAGCAGGGTGGAAAAGAAGCCGCTGCTCTATCAACAGGACATCAGCAGAGGCAGCTGAATCGCTGGCAGGAGCGGTCTGTTACTGCTCTATGCTGGCGAAGAACAGCGGCGAACAGGCAGGTAGGTAATAATTACCAGCCTATTAGTGCTTAGGCACTGTTAAGGACTGGCGGAACGCACCAAGTATAGATGGTAAGAAACTAGGTGCGTTCGCAGTCCGAGGTCCACCGTGCAGGTAAAAGACCCTGCAGCTAGCAAGACGGACAATATGGCGGTACACTAAAGGATACACGCGTGGGTTAAACCTCACCCAGCGTGAAGAAAGCGATCCTGTTAATTCACAGGACCGCAGTACCGCACTAGTGCGCGAGCAAGTGGTCAGCGGACTTAACCCCAGAAGGGATTGGAGCCCGATTAGACCCTTGCTGGCGTAACACCGCAACTGGGTGTGTAGAGTACCTTAAGAAATATAAGTGCACAAGAGTTCGAGCGATGCCGCACTAACGGACGCCACTAACCACCCAGACTCGGGTATGGAAAGCGCAAGGCAGGCGCACGGCGCCGTACTGGCAGGCACAGCTACAGGACGCTGAGATGTGTGTTTAGTGCTGTAGGCTAAGTCGGGCGCTAGGTAGCAGCCATACACCTTCCGCGAACAGACATTCAATAGGGTAGGGGTTTCCAAGGACGACTTGCACTCACAACATACACACATTAGCAATTGTTTGACAATACTAGCGCATGGCCGTGCGGTCATGCGCAGTTTATATAGCAGCAGCACAGGAAGTGGCCACAGCACTTTTGCCCTTCTAGGACCTGCCAAGAGGACCAATGGAATGTGCTGCAGAGCCTGAGCACATGACCCTCGATCTCCAACGGGAGACCTTACGCTGGGCATGCTCAGTACATGCAGACAAGGACTTAGTCCCAGAGAAGTCCGCTCGCTGCTGACCAGCACTGACTTTAATGGCAGAGACTGGAGAAGCAGCACTAACTCTCAGAACAGAGTGAGAATGAGCAAGACGCTGGGACCGACGTCCTTGCTGAGCAGGCTCCACTGTGGCTGGACAAGAATGGGAGACCGCAGCGGAAGTGGCTCGAGATTCCCCCTGTGCAGAAGCGGGAACTCGACCCCTAACATTACCCCCCCTCCTAGGGCCCCCCCCTCCTTGGGCCTCGCTACGTTCGAAGGCAGCAATGAGCTGCGGAGCCCGAATGTGCTCCACAGGCTCCCAGGTTCTATCCTCTGGACCATAACCCTTCCAATCCACCAAATAAAATTTTTTGCCACGTACCACCTTGCTTCCCACAATAGCATTCACCTCAAACTCATCCGTGGATGAACCCGATGTCCCAGCAGATAACTCAGAAAACCGAGACAAACGAACGGGCTTTAAGAGGGAAACGTGAAAGGTATCGGTGATACCAAGGCGTGGAGGAATGGCCAAACGGTAAACCACAGGGTTGACCTGTTCCAGAACTTTAAACGGGCCAATGTAGCGAGGAGCAAACTTAGTGGACTCAACTCGCAGCCTGATGTTACGGGCGGAGAGCCACACTAAGTCGCCGGGAGCAAAGACCGGAGCGGGACGCCGGTGTGTATCAGCCGAAACCCTCATTCTCTCCTTGGAGGCCCGAATGGCATCCTGTGTGCGGTCCCAGATGTCCCGTGCCTCCACCGCCCAGTCTGCCACCCTAGAATCAGTGGATGACACGGGCATGGGCACAGGAACACGCGGATGCTGGCCGTAATTAAGGAGAAAAGGAGTTTGGCCAGTGGAATCGGCTACGGCGTTGTTCAAGGCAAATTCCGCCCAAGGTAGCAAAGATGCCCAGTCATCCTGCCTAGCGGAGACGAAATGTCGCAAATATGTCACCAGAGTCTGGTTGGTTCTCTCCACCAACCCATTCGTCTCGGGATGATATGCAGAGGAGAGGTTTAACTCTATGCTGAGCAAACGGCAGAGCTCTCTCCAAAACCGAGACGCGAACTGGGGACCCCGATCGCTGACAATCTTATCAGGCATACCATGCAATCGGAAAACATGCTTCATGAACAACACCGCCAAGGCCCGTGCTGAGGGTAACCGAGGAAGCGGTACCAAATGTACCATCTTAGAGAAATGGTCGGTGACAACCCAAATAATGGAGCAGCCACGCGACTTGGGTAAGCCCACCACAAAGTCCATTCCGACCATCTCCCAGGGCCTGTCTGCCACCGGTAGAGGGTAAAGCAACCCAGCAGGCCGTTGCCGAGGAGACCGATTCTGGGCGCAAGAAACGCACGCCTGAATATAGTCCTTGACATCTCGGACCATATGCGGCCACCAATATGTTCTCGCCAAAAGCTCAGATGTCCTCTTGGTCCCAAAATGCCCACCCACTCTGGAGGAGTGAGCCCAAGAGAGAACCTCCGGTCGCAAGTTAGCTGGCACGAAAGTCTTGCCCGGGGGCACAGACTCCAGCGAAACTGGAGCTACAGTTCTCAGGCTCTCAGGCGGGACAATTAGCCGAGGCTCCTCCTCCTCCTCCTCAGATGACACTACGGAGCGGGAGAGAGCGTCGGCACGAACGTTCTTCTCCCCGGAGAGAAAATGGAGGGTAAAATGGAACCGGGAGAAAAACAGGGACCATCTAGCCTGGCGAGAATTTAGCCGCTGGGCCGTCTGTATATACACCAAGTTCTTGTGGTCAGTGAAGACTTGGAAGGGAAAGCGAGCTCCCTCCAAGAGGTGTCTCCACTCTGAAAAAGCCAACTTCATGGCTAGCAACTCCCTGTCCCCGATGGAATAATTCCTCTCCGCTGGTGTGAAAGTTTTGGAGAAGAAGAAGCAAGGATGCTTCCGACCTTGAGCATCCTTTTGGAAAAGGACTGCTCCAGCACCAACGGATGAGGCATCCACCTCCAAGATGAATGGTTTATCTACATCGGGGCGATGTAGGATGGGAGCGCTAGCGAAGTGTGACTTAATCGAGAGAAAGGCCTTGGAGACCTCCTCTGACCACAACTTGGGATTTGCTCCCTTCTTGGTGAGGGCGACCAAGGGGGCTACCAAAGTTGAGAAGTGTGGAATGAACTGGCGATAGTAATTAATGAACCCCATAAAGCGCTGCACCGCTTTAAGAGAATGGGGTTCCTGCCAGTCCATTACCGCCTGTAGCTTGGCAGGATCCATAGCCAAACCCTGGGCAGAAATGATATAACCAAGGAAAGGCAAGGACTCCTGCTCAAACACACACTTCTCCAACTTAGCGTAGAGGGAGTTTGCCCGTAAGAGGTCGAAGACTTTGCGAACATCTCTCCGATGGGAGTCTATATCTGGAGAGTAGATGAGAATGTCATCCAGATAGACTACGACCGAGGTGGTGAGCATATCCCAAAAGATGTCGTTCACAAAGTCTTGAAAAACGGCTGGGGCATTACAGAGCCCAAAGGGCATCACTAGATATTCATAGTGCCCATCCCTGGTGTTAAAAGCCGTCTTCCATTCATCCCCCTCACGGATGCGAATCAGGTTGTAAGCACCCCGCAGATCTAACTTTGTAAATACCTTTGCTCCCCGTAGCCTATCAAAGAGCTCAGATATCAGGGGTAATGGGTACTTGTTCTTAACGGTAATGGCGTTAAGACCCCTGTAGTCTATGCATGGACGTAAGTCTCCGGTCTTCTTCTGTACGAAGAAGAACCCAGCCCCTGCCGGTGACACTGACTTCCTAATGAATCCTCTTGCCAGATTCTCCTGAATATACTGGGACATTGCCTCCGTCTCCGGGAGAGATAACGGGTAGACTCGACCCCGGGGAGGCTCAGCACCAGGCAAGAGGTCAATAGGACAGTCATAGGGGCGGTGAGGCGGAAGAGTCTCCGCAGCTCTTTTGGAGAACACGTCTGCATGGGACCAATAGTGCTTGGGGAGAGAGGAAAGATCTGCGGGTACCTGTGTAGTAGCAACCTGAACGCACTCCCTCTGACATCTACCCTCACAGGATTTACTCCATCCCAAAATTCTCCCAGAGGACCACTCAATATGAGGAGAATGGTAGCGAAGCCACGGCATCCCCAACAGGACCTCATCAATTCCCTCAGGAATGACTAATAGGGAGATTATCTCCTGATGTGATGGAGACACAGATAGCGTGAAAGGAATGGTTTGGTGGGTAATCTGTGAAGGTAGTGTTGACCCATTTACCACTCGAACGGTCACTGGCTGGGCGAGCATCACCAAGGGTATTGCGTGACGCTGGGCAAAGGCGGAGGACATAAAGTTACCCTCTGCCCCAGAATCCAAGCATAGCTCGACCGTAAGAGTGGATGTGCCTATGGTAATTGTCCCCTTGAAGGACAACTTTGAGGCAAACGTCGCCGTGTCTAGTGTACCTCCTCCAACTGCCACTAGACGCTGACGTTTCCCCGACCGTTGAGGACTCTTGGAGGCAAGACGTCCTGACTGCTGGCAAACATGACGGACCTTATGTGCACGAGCGGACTGAGACTTAGATCCCGCTCGTGTCACCTCCAAGGTCTCATGTGACTCAGATGCCTGGCCTGGGGATTCCAAAGGTTTGGCGAAGGTAGGAGCCAGCCGAAACCTCTGCCTACACTGGGCTCGTTCCAACCTCCGCTCGTTAAAACGGAGGTCTATACGAGTAGAAATAGATATTAACTCCTCCAGTGTGGCAGGAATCTCCCTAGTGGCCAGAGCGTCCTTAACATGGTCAGCCAGGCCCCTCCAGAATATGGGGATAAGGGCTTTATCCGACCACTCCAGCTCGGAAGCTAAAGTACGGAATCGGACGGAAAAATGGCTGACCAAGGACTCACCCTGAGTTAATGCCAGTAGTTGGAGCGCTGTATCATGGGTGAGTTGAGGTCCTAGAAAGACCTTTTTCAGCGTGCCCAGAAACAACGGAGCACTCTGCACCACATGATCATCACGCTCCCACAGCGGCGTAGCCCACTCCAACGCCCTGTCCGACAACAGCGAGACAATAAATCCCACCTTAGCCCGCTCTGTAGGAAAACGTGCAGCCAGGAGCTCGAGGTGGATAGAGCACTGACTCACGAATCCCCTACAAGTTTTGCAATCTCCAGAAAATTTTTCTGGCAACGGGAGGCGGGATAGTGTCGGAACAGGGGTGGCAGTGGACAAGGTTGCTGCCGCCACGCCAGCAGCCTTTACAGCAACTGCGGTAACATCCACAGCTGAGGTTGAGTTCTCGAGAACCTTCAACCTACCCTCCAACTGCTGGATATACCGCAAAGATTGCTGAATGTCCGCCATACTAGCCAGACCTTGGCGCTAGTATTATGTTAAGGACTGGCGGAACGCACCAAGTATAGATGGTAAGAAACTAGGTGCGTTCGCAGTCCGAGGTCCACCGTGCAGGTAAAAGACCCTGCAGCTAGCAAGACGGACAATATGGCGGTACACTAAAGGATACACGCGTGGGTTAAACCTCACCCAGCGTGAAGAAAGCGATCCTGTTAATTCACAGGACCGCAGTACCGCACTAGTGCGCGAGCAAGTGGTCAGCGGACTTAACCCCAGAAGGGATTGGAGCCCGATTAGACCCTTGCTGGCGTAACACCGCAACTGGGTGTGTAGAGTACCTTAAGAAATATAAGTGCACAAGAGTGCGAGCGATGCCGCACTAACGGACGCCACTAACCACCCAGACTCGGGTATGGAAAGCGCAAGGCAGGCGCACGGCGCCGTACTGGCAGGCACAGCTACAGGACGCTGAGATGTGTGTTTAGTGCTGTAGGCTAAGTCGGGCGCTAGGTAGCAGCCATACACCTTCCGCGAACAGACATTCAATAGGGTAGGGGTTTCCAAGGACGACTTGCACTCACAACATACACACATTAGCAATTGTTTGACAATACTAGCGCATGGCCGTGCGGTCATGCGCAGTTTATATAGCAGCAGCACAGGAAGTGGCCACAGCACTTTTGCCCTTCTAGGACCTGCCAAGAGGACCAATGGAATGTGCTGCAGAGCCTGAGCACATGACCCTCGATCTCCAACGGGAGACCTTACGCTGGGCATGCTCAGTACATGCAGACAAGGACTTAGTCCCAGAGAAGTCCGCTCGCTGCTGACCAGCACTGACTTTAATGGCAGAGACTGGAGAAGCAGCACTAACTCTCAGAACAGAGTGAGAATGAGCAAGACGCTGGGACCGACGTCCTTGCTGAGCAGGCTCCACTGTGGCTGGACAAGAATGGGAGACCGCAGCGGAAGTGGCTCGAGATTCCCCCTGTGCAGAAGCGGGAACTCGACCCCTAACAGGCACTTTTTCTTTTTTTTACAAAGTCCTAGTTATCCTCTTTTAACACTTAAGCAATGGCTCAGCAAAAAATGGATGAAAAACTGATGTAAAATGGATGTCTTCCATTCTTCATCCATTTGTTGTGCATCACATAGACTTGAATGATCAAGTGTGATATGCAAAAATGGAAAAATAGATGAGAATAGGACATGTCCTGAGTTTAACACAACGGACACATGGATCCGTTTAAACTAAATACGTGAATGGATCCAATAAACTCTTTGGGCCAATTTGCTGTGTATCTGTATGAATGTAGCCTTACTAAAATAATATGAAACATTCCAAAACAGTGCATTTCAGAGTACTGGGACCGTGACAAGCAGGTCACAAAAAAATCAGAACTATTTGGATATTTGACAACTTGTTTAACACAGTCGCAGTACCTTGTGAGTCGCATGCTGTGATTTAGCAGCTGCATACAGCGACCTTTGGCTGCACGAAACATGTAACAGTCAAAGCCGCGACAAGCCTCAGCCTTAGCCACACTTTAGTAGATCAGATCCCATAACAGTGTTTATGGCAAATTTACTCAATGTGAACGCACCAATATTGAATGAGTACTTATATTCATCATATGATGACCCCCTCACTACATTTACATATTTGTGATGTCTTGATTTCAGGGAGAAATATATATTTATTAGTACTCTTTATAGAAATCTTTATTAATGTCCAGTTATATACAGTCATGCTTGAAAATGTTGGCACCCTTTAAATTGTTCCAGAAAATGTAGTAGTAGTATTTTTCCAAAAAAAATATTGCAATTACACATTTTTGTTATACACATTTTATTTGCTTTGTGTGTACTGGAACAACATAAAAAAATGAGAAAAAAAACCCAGCAAATTGGACATAATTTCACAGACAACTCCACAAAAGGGCAGGACAACATTGTTGGCACCCTCAACTTAATATTTGGTTGCACACCCTTTGGAATAAATAAATGCAGTCAATTGCTTTCTATAACCATCAACAAGCTTCTTACACCTCTCAACTGGAATTTTGGAGCACTCTTTTTTTGCAAACTGCTGCTGGTCTCTCATATTTTGCCTTCTCCCAAGAGCAATTTTAATATCTCTCCACGGGTGATCAATGGGATTTAGATCCAGACTCATCACTGGCCACTTCAGAAATCTCCAGCACTTTGCTTTCATCCATTTCTAGGGGCTTCTTCAAGTATGTTTGGGGTCATTGTCCTGCTGGAAGACCCATGACCTAGGACGCAAACTCATCTTTCTGAAACTGGGCACTATATTGCAACCCAAAATCCTTTGGTTCCTTTGGTAATCTTCAGATTTCATGATGCCTTGCACCCAGCCAAGGCACCCAGTGCCAGAGAGAGCAAAACAACACCAAAACATCTTTCAACCTCCACCATATTTTACTGTAGGTACTGTGTTCTTTTCTTTGCAGTTTTCAGTAAACAGTGGAATGATGTGCTTTACCAAAAAGTTCTATCTTGGATTCATCTGTCCACAAAACGCTTTCCCAGAGGATTTTTACTTACGTACATTTTGGAAACTTGCAGTCTAGCTTTTTTATGTTTCTGTGTCAGCAGTGAGGTCCTCCTGGGTCTCCTGCCATACTTTTTAATATATTTCAAATGTCAACAGGTAGTTCGCACTGGCACTGATGCATCCTGAGCCTGTGGGACAGATTGAATTTCTTTGGAACTTGATTGGGGCTGCTTTCCCACTATCTGGACTATCCTGCATTGCAACCTTACATAATTTTTTCTCTGCTGTCCATGTCCAGGGAGATTAGCTACAGTGATGGGTTGCAAACTTCTTCATTGTGTTGCGCACTGTGAATAAAAGAACATCGAGATCTCTGGAGATGGACTTGTGGCCTTGAAATTGTTGATATTTTTCAACAATTTTGGTTCTCAGACAGTTCTCTTCTCCTCTTTCTGTTCTTCATGCTTAGTGTGGCACACACGGACACACAATGCAAACATCGTGTCAACTTCTTTTTATCTGGCTTCAGGTGTGATTTGCATATTGCCCACACCTGTTACTTGCCACAGATGAGTTTGATCGAGCATCATATGCTTGAAACAAAGTTGTGTACCCACAATTTTGGAAAGGTGCTAACAATGCTGTCAGGACCAGTTTTGCAGTTTTGTGTGAAATTATGGCCAATTTGCCTTTTTTCCTCTGTTTTTTTGTGCTGTTCCAATACACACAAAGGAAATAAACATGTGTAATTGCAATAATTTTCTGGGAAAAATACTTCATTTTATGGAACAATTTAAAAGGGTGCCAACACTTTTGGCCATGACTGTATATTTGATAAAGTTGCATCATTTAGAGCCTGCAAGGTGCTACAGAGACAAAGACGATTTATTACCCATATTGCACAAGACATATCTTGGACTTGCCATCTTTTCTTGCCTCACCAGCAGAAATTATTGTTCTTTTATTTTATTATTAGAAATAAAATTGACATTTTTTTTTATGAGCACAACTGCCTTGCCCAATGGCTATTATTCTCGCTGCTGGGTTTTATTGCATCCTGTTTGAAGTGTGGCTGGCACATACTCACACCCTCATTTCACTAATGGGGAAAGCACACTTTTGCCGAAACGAGCCGACGCTGACTCCTTTAACCTCTCCTTGGTCAGACATTGACACTGAGTCTTACAGCAGATGCCACTTTGGGGGCCGAAAATCGGAGGCAAAGAAATTTATACAAATGGTATATGAAAGTTAATTATCCATATGAGATATAACATTTTCAATGTTGCATTGCACCTTTCA
This sequence comes from Ranitomeya imitator, assembly GCF_032444005.1. Classification (NCBI taxonomy): domain Eukaryota; kingdom Metazoa; phylum Chordata; class Amphibia; order Anura; family Dendrobatidae; genus Ranitomeya; species Ranitomeya imitator. The sequence goes on along the minus strand of NC_091291.1, from coordinate 116,599,278 downwards.
TCCGCCGAGGGACGCGGCTTTACGAGATGTCATCGCCAAGTGTCTCTGTTGACTGTTTATTCTTATTTTTAGTGCCAAATTGTTAGGGTGTGAACAACAGTTTAGGCACCCTTGGGCAAAGCACCTGGAATTATTACTGTACTAAAAGTTCCTAGATGAGAGGAAATAAAATTACCATATTTTCCCATCTTAGCGTATTTTATGGTCTGCATACTGATCGGACTGACCGTGGTCCTCCCAACCCGAACTTACAGCCTTGTAGACCCATATGAGGTTGTAAGTTTAGGTAAGGAGAGCCTCCAGACCGGGCATTGCAGTCCGTATACGGAGCATGAAATACACTCATGTGATCCCGGCTTTACTATAAACTGAATGTCCACCCTAGGAGTTCAGGACTCTGATCACACAGGGTATGTGCTGCTGTCCTGACGTACCTTTCCTTTGGTATTTTCCCTCTGTGTATGTTTTCATTAACACATATACTGGTTCCAGCAGTTATTACACTAGTAGGTGCCATGGACACTTCATTTGATGCCTTTCATCTACCACTTGGCGGGTTTAAAGTGTTACAGGATGCATATAAGGCACGGCAGGCAGGCTGCGGATCATGCCGTTTGCTGCGTTGAAGTCAAGTGGAATTCTTGTCCATGGAATTCAGCAAGAAGGCAGAAACATTATGATTAAAATGAATCATTTTTTAGTTGCCTTTAGTTTCTTTTAAATTAACTTTTAAGCCCTTATGTGAAAGTATTTGTTAGCAATATATCCCGAATGGAAGGCTCTGACGTATGCCAAGGAATAAACATAAAGCGGCATATGTTGCCTTGTTATAAAAAGGGATATTGTTTGGCATATTGGAGATCCAAAGGCTCTTATAGAAGCATTTTTTTGCACATATAGTATATTTCCCTATCTATAGAATGATGGTAATCTTAAAATTTATATTTTATAATTTTATTTAATAATAGCTTTTTCTTATCCCTAAAAAGTCACTTGGCGTCTCCCTTCTGTCTAATATGCTCTTTCCTGCCTGTTGTCAAGACTAATCCTTCTCTAGCAGCAAAGACACCTTAGGCCCCATTCACACGTTTGATGTTTGTGTATGTGTTCTATCCATTGTATATTGTGGATAGAACATGAGCCCATTATAGTGTACATCCCTTTTCACATAACATTGTTTTTTTTATGTAAAAAAAAAATCCAGTATATGTCTGATTTTGATCCAATGTGCAGATCAGACTTGACCATTCCAGTAAATGAGGCCACAGAAAAAATGGACGGTTCGCTGATGCCACCTGTTTTGCACCCATGTGCTCTCCATTTTTCACTGATTAGTAAAAGGTGGAGCTTTGTAAACTTCTGTTTTTTTTCAAGCAAAATAAAACCGATGACACTCATGAAAAAAGGAGCAAAAATAGATGAACATGGGATCAAACACACTGAAATGTGGTCTTTTTGTGCGTAAAAGATAAAAACTGAAATGTGAATCAGGCCTTTCATTGATTTAAATGTAAGCAATATAATGTGTCATTTCCCCAGTGATAGAGCACTGGCTGCAGCTGACTAGCGATTTAAGGAATCAGATTTGCTTGTGGCTGTCTTGCCCCTAAATTTATCAATGTGTTGCTCAGTGTTTGACAAATTTTGTGCAAGGTCAGTATTTTTCAGAGAGGTCATTATTCCGTGGCTTCTGGACGGGGGCTCCTATGAACTGTCTCCTACCTGACAGCTCCTATATTGATTGACCGGCCTGGTGCGACGTCATCGTTGTGGTGTGGCCTTCGCAGAGCTCCCATCATGCAGCCACGGTCTCCTGATCTGCTAGCTGGATCAGGGCCCTGAGAATTTATTTTGCTCATCTCTATTTTAATGTAAGGTTCCTTTCTCTATCTTTTGTTTAGCTTCCTGAATCCTTTGGTCCTGAAAAACCAGATCCTGCATTAACATGGGTGAATTTTAGAGATCGAACTAACGATGGGACATACCCAAAAAAGAAATGTAAATCTAACAAGAATTCTGTGAGTATCTGCATTGCTCGGTTTTTCTCCACTGTTCGACTGATCCATTTTTCCCAACCAAGAACACGTTTAAACATTCCTAGTGTAAAACATTGCAATTAGCTCGCTCTTTTTTTCCCCTGTATTAATTTGGAGCGCCCCCAGACACAGGGCCATGGGTTCTCGGTACCGGGCCTCTCTGGTTCGGTTCTGAAGCTGTCACGGTGGCTATACCCGGTCCGTGACCCTGCTAAGGGGCGTCCAATAAAGGTGGTACAGTCTGTCAGGGATTCGTGACGCCACCTGTGGTGTTCGGTCAGGGCAACCGACGCTGCTGTGGGGTCCACTGGGGTGATGGAATGGCAGCTGGATGGTATACCTTCCCACAGGTGAAGTATGTCCCCAGGGCTTCCCAGTTAGGTGGATGGTGATGGTGTGAGGTGCAGTCAATAACGAGGACACAAGGTTGCAGTCTCTTTACCTCTTTACTGAAGACTTCAGGATCCGCAATCCAGAGCACGCTTAACAGGGCTATCTGAGACCGGCCAGTCCGATGGGCACTTCCAGAATTCCCTTTGCAGGTGGAAATCGTTGCCTACCAATGGCGCCTGTGTGTTGTAGTGCTACCCTGCTGAGCATTCGGAATAGTCCTCACAACTTCTGTTCTCGTTAGTTCGTTCTTTCTAATGTGTTCCAGATGTTTCTAGTTCAACGTCCCCCAGGTATGTTATGGCTAGGTCGCACCCGTATGACGGGAAGGCCTGGAGGTCTTCCGGGACCCTAGAGACGCCCCTCTCCCACTGTTGCCCCTATGTCTTCGTAGGTGTTTAGGTGAGACAGCCAACCTATAATTAACTGTCCTGCGGAGTTTGAAGATAGGCGTAGAGTCAGTTACTCCCTCGGTGTTCCGGCCACCGGCTATGGGCCTCAGTAGGATGTTGCCTCGGTCTCACGGCACGACTCCTACTGGCTCTCCTTTGTGCTTGATCTCGTTTCTCACTGTCTCACAATATCCTTCGCTTCGTGTCTCTTTCTTAGGATACCGCCGCGGGGTGTGTAGGCGCGGTTCCGTAACGTTCTGTTCTGGTCGCTAGGTGCCTGCCAGGTTCCCACACCTGACAGGGACCCCCCTGTGTCTTCTCCCTGCAACACCACCTGCCACGGGATGTTGCCTGAATCCAACCCAGTCAGCTTCTGACTAACTTTCTATCCAACCCCTAGTTTTACCAGTGTGAGGAGGGGCCCAATAAATAAAGCCTTTTGCTCCCCCTAGTGGCCGGAGTGTGAAGTGTAATGTGTGCTGGTGATACCTGGTCAGTGGAATTCCTTCAGTGCCATCAGACGTACCATCACTCCCCTTAGTGGGAGAGTGTCATACTGCAACGATCTCTGGGGCGCTGCAAATTGATCTCTAATTTAAAAGTGTGAATGTTTGCTGATATTAATATATTATAAATATATTTTGACTTTAATTGGTAGTATCAATTATACAGGTTATCCCCTATTGATAGGATATGACCCCAATCAATTCCTCTGTAAGCCCCATGTGGACAGAGTGGAAGATGCGCCTAGAGGACTGTGATCATCAATTTTGGGCAGTCCCAACCTCTGCTCCATTCAGATGGGGTTCTTGCAACTTATGTGTATTGGTGCCTTAAGATCACTTCTACAAATAGTGCAATAAATTGGGGAGCACTGGACTGTACATACCATAATTTTTTAATTTTTTCTTATTTTTCAGAGACTATCTGGGCCACCAGGCCCACCAGGGCCACAGGGCCCTCCGGGGGCCCCAGGAATGCCAGGAGCTGAGGTCACTCATGAAGTATTGTTGCAAGAGTTCAAACAGATACTCAAAGGTAGTGTGATTCTTTGAACAATGCTTCAAATATATACAGTATATTTTGGACTAAAGCCCCCCATACACATTAGATGGCTGTTGGCTGAACAATGCTTCCATCAATCATTCAGCCGGCAGCTATCTCAGCCATCTTTCCATACACAAGGGCCCTAGATCACCTGAACACTTTTGTTTTCCCTATGAAATAGCCAACGACCGACATTTCTGGTGATGGGTAATTTCCGAGAGAACAAAGTGATCTGCAGGCCAAAATCAGACATGCCCAATCGACATCTCTTGTGACCATTAGTTGGCAGGTACCCTATACACATTAGCCCGTCAGCCAAACACATCTATATTGGCAAGTTTGGCAGACAAAAGTCTAATGTGTATGGAAGGCTTAAGTTGTGAACAATACCACTAGAGATAGATCTGTCACGATTCTGTTGTCAGAATACCCGGAGTCCGGGGCTCCTCCCCTGTCCCTAGCTATCCCTACTCCTCAGATTACTTCTGATGGTGAAGATGCTGGGGCCACATACTTTGCAGAACTCCTGAACCAGCCCTATATCGGTCTTCCTCCCCCACCCAGGGAAGTGGAGAGTAATAGTGTATGTATGTACTCAAACCAGACTAAAAAGGGAGGATGTACAGGGATAAATGAAAATACCAAACATACAAATATGCACTCACAAAAAAAGAGAGGAACACCAGGTAGAAAAGGAATAGTGACCAAATAGGACAGGATGAAGAACTGCACACAGCCGAAACATCAAGCAATACTTCAAACGCCTCTACCAACAACCAACTCCTCCTCTCCACAACAGGCAGTACAAGACTAACACTTACAATCCATATTGCCAGAGGCCAGTATATATAGGAGATGAGAGTGGTCAAGACTGAACAGCTGAGATCATCCAAGCAGGAAGGCTTCAGAGACTCTAAGCTGAACAGCTCAACCCCTGCACTACTAACAGAAACCTGCACCAATCAATATAAAGGAGATGTGCTTCTAATCAGTGGAGGAATACGTGAAATCAGACGCTGCAGTTATCTGTCCCTTCTCTGTTGTGGTAAACCCATGACAAGATCGAAATGCCATTACTGTCGTGGCTAGTTATTTTGGTGATGTTATCCTCCAATAGCCTAGAAGTAGATTTTTGTGAAGGACAAGTCTATTAGCCGAGGACTACCTGTACCCACTAGCATAAAAATGCCGTCAAAGAAATGAGAGCCTTCATTTATTAGCATGTATAGAAAGTAATTACAAAGAGTGTCCCAAGATCTGGAGGACTCAGTATGTCCGTACATTACTCAGCCTAATGATGTCAAGGTGTAATACTTCACTTCTCCTGTGGCAGCAGTGTAGGGAAACTAAATATTTGTTGCTGGTTTCCCTGCTGTGATCCCCTTCATCTGGATGACACCTTGTGTTTGGCTTAATGGTTGATGATCTTTCTAATGTCTAAAATATCGGATGTGCTCTTCACAAAAATATATATCCAGCTTAGCTTGAATGGGGGCCAATTGAATTATGTTTTTAGACTATAAGATACACTTTTTAGCAAGAAATAAAAAACATGAAATCTGTGACCAGGTGGGCCTCGGGGGTGCCAAAGCCCCTCTGACTACTTCCGAATCACAGGGCAGAGCACTGATATAGAGCTCCGCCAAATCATTGAGAAAATGTGCAGCTGTTCATAGCTGTTCTTCCTGCCCAACTCTGATCTGTATGTTTAGTGTCGGGCAGAAGAAGACAGGATACCAAAGGACACAATTCTGGAGTCTGGGGAAATTAGTAATTACCAGGTATTAATTTGACTTATTTGACTCTAGATTACCAGGGATCATAAAGAGCAGGCCGGAGCGAGCTGTCCCCCCCCCACAGATGGTGTACGTGCAGGCCGTCATGACAGGGGTTTGGGAGCAGAAGGACAGGAGAGATAGGGGTTAATTATGGGAGGGGTGTCATATGCATGGGGGGGTTATAGGGTAGGGGGTAGGTGGGGCTTACCAGTTCCTGCTCCGGAGCCTTCAGGCAGATCTCGCCCTCCCGCCCTGTTTTTTCGTGCTTTGTATGGTGGCGTTTTTCGTTTATTGTTTTCTGGGTCATGGTGGCTTGAGGCGGTGGGAGGGGTCCTTGGAGTTGGTGCTAAATTGGCCTGGGGGATCCGTCGGGGTACGGATTCTTCAGTTGGTGTAAACTTTGGTTTCGGGTCTGGTGGTCCAGGGGGGGAGCGTGGGGGGGGGGGGCGGGGGAGGGGGGGATCTTGGCAACGGTGGGCCGGATTCCCAGGTTTTAAGTGGACATGGTTAACCCTTCGAGGTATTTTGGTGCTCCCGAGCCTGGGTGGTAACGGCTGGGAGTAAATTTATGGTATGTTTTGTCCACTCTCTATTATGGCTGACCACCAGTTTGGAGCTTCAAGGGCTCCTCCCTACGTTATTTTACTGTTATTGTATGTTTATAATAAAGGCCACTGTGGCCAATTATTATCCAAGTTCGGAGTCTGTCGTTATTTGGAGTGGCTCATTCGGCGTCATTGGTGGGGATGTTAAGGTAGAAGAAGGGGATAATTCCTTCTGGGTATCGACCAATAGCAATGTCATGTGATCTTCTTAGGAGAGAAATAATATGCCCTGATATATCCTTATATTTTTCTGCACTGCCCAAGAACACCGGAACTAGTGATATTAGTGTCTTCATTGCTTCACATAACCAGGGAACTTATCATTTTAACAATATAACATTTTTCTTATTTTTTAAACCTAGGTGTGAACTATAATCTGTCAAGTCTTATAGTGCAAAAATGGTATTTTATTATGTTTTTACTGTTCTCTTTATAATATCTGATCAATATATTTTTACTTCTTAGAGGCCACAGAGCGTCGCTCGACATCAGGTGATAGTGCTGATCACACCAGTGAACCTCCTCCTCTGGTGCTCCCAATAAATGATCTCTATCCATATAGGCGAATAGATGAAGCTTTTCATTGTCAACTTAAGGGTCCTGTGCTTGTGGACAAAAGGACATTGGCAGAACTTCAAAATTTTCAACTGGTAAGAAATAAGATAGGAAAGCAGTGGACACATATCACTGACCAAGGACAAAGGTGGACTGAGAGTCTACAGGGCCTAGGACATTAACTGAATGGACTCAAACTGGGATAAGTAATTTACTCAATCAGAGACTTAACCAGAACAGTTGTTACATCCTTTCTGCAATTTTTTTTAGCAGGTCAAAACAACTGCGTTACTCAGTAGGGGTCAACGATGAGTACAAGAGAACGTTGTCCCAAAGTAAAGAAAATTGATTATTTTTTTTTTGCATTTTCCTTTTATCTAAAAAAAAACTGTTGAGGCTAACCTTGTCCCTCTTCCGTTACTTAGCTACCAAAATTGAGAAGTTCAATAATGAAGAATAATTGTCCCATCTATATGTTAAATGTATATATTTTTGGGGCATTTTTTATTTTTCACATATCACAATCTGTCTTAAAAATAATAAATGAAAATCTTGCAATTTTCACATTGGCCACTGTTTTTTTTTTATAATCACACCTTTTGTTTAAGGAAACAACACATGTACATAGCCACAATGGTCAGACCCCCCAACCCTATATTTTGTAATGAAGCATCTAGTGAGCATGTACAGAAGTAATTGTAGAGGGAGGGGGAGCAGTGTAGCGGTGACATCGCCTATTGTGATTGGTGCATCCTGTGTTATGAGCTTCATATAGCGGTGTTATCAGTCACTGTAATCCTGCCTCTAACGATAAGTAGCCTGCTGAACACTCTTCCTGAAAGAACAGTAAGTATGAGTCTTAAAAAACCCAAGTGGCCGGTGTGAAAATTACAAGTTTACTACCGGTAATTTTTTTTTATTAAAGACATTATGATATGAAAAAAAACAAACTGCAAACAAATTGTTAAAAATAAATGTAACACAAAAACCTAACTTAACCAATATGCCATTTTCTGATGATGGCTTCCCTTCAAGTATATGTTGTTTTGTTTGAATTGCAGCCAACAGCTAAGGGCTCCTTCCTTCGTGGTTCTGGGATGAACCTGCCAACAGGTCGGTTTACAGCTACTATTCCTGGGATTTACCAGTTTTCTGCTCATATTCATATAGGTAAGTGAGAAAAATGTTTTTTGCTTTAAGTGTGAAAGCACGTTATCTATTGTGTAAGGGGAGTTTCTCCATCATGCACTTCTTTTTTTGCATACCTTGCCCATAGCCCCAATATAATTAAAGGGGCATGAAATGTTTTCAACAAAAGGATGAATGTCAACCCCTTGGATACCGCTCCGGATGGCTGGAAGTGATATCTGCACGGTTTGGATGTCACTAGGACCACTGAAGTCTGTCATTGGCTGCACCGGTCAGTTGAGTAGAAGAGCGCGTCATTGTATGTCTCTTCAAGTCATCTGACTGCTTCAGTCAGTTTCAGGCTTCATCGGTCATGTTGACGTGCGGAGCTGATGCAAACCTCCGGAAGTGTTTTTACGGTGGTGATGGAAAGTGACTATGTCTCCGTTTGTTGCCTTGAAGCTATCCAGACCTTGAAAAATAAAATAGCTTTCAAAGATGGAAACCCCTTTTAAATGATGAGATCCTACAACTATTTCCTGTAACAATATTACATTATGCTAAGACACATTATATCGGCATTCGTATGGTACGCGGGTTGAAGTGTGAACATAATATGTAGGCAGAGTCAACTTCAGTAATTCTATTACACTCATCCATCTACTTCCCAAACTTGACAGTGAGCTCACTTTGGAGATCTTTTTAGAAGAACTCGCTGATTAATGTACATTCATTCATGGAAATCTAGGGGTGGAACTTGGGAGTAAGAGATTGATTTTCCTTTAGCACCGCCACTGGGGAACAACAGAATTACACTGGTCTCAATAAAATTGATAGTGTTCTGCTTTCTGGCATGTAAAAGTACTATTTTACTGAACTGCATCCTTCAATATTATTTGTAGATCACAGTGAGATGAAGAGCAAAGGACAGTTGCGTCCACGGGACAGTATCCGCGTCCAGATATGCATTGAGTCCCTTTGTCATAGATATACGTAAGTAAGGAATATATATCAGATATTTGGTTGAAATAACTTCTCTTTCTATAGCACTACTCTTGTTGAGAGGCTTTGTCTGGAATTGCAGCTCAGCATCGTTAATTCACACATCCAATGTTTAGCAGTCCAAATTGGACCGGGATGCCCGATGCAGCCGTATGTTCCTTACTCAAACTCCATAGCCTCATGCACTGTAGGTCCACGTCTATGTCGATTTCTGGTCAGGAGACCCGCTGCCGGTCCATACTCACACTGCTAAACATAGATGTGAGAAGCAATAGTAAACACGGCACTCAAGGCTTCTTGGTGGTGCACAAGTTAGGTATCCAACCCGTCAAATATAAACAAAAAAATACTTGGCACTCAGGAGATCTTATTTGCAAGGCAAAAGATTCATTTTATTCGGTGCATCCAGTTCAAAATTAAACGTTTTCGGTCTAATCACAAGACCTTCATAAGAAGCAGTCTCGGGAGCAGCGTGGCCCTTGCATCACAGCGCCGGTGTCTTCTAAGGTCCCAGCGCTTCTACCTCTAGATGCATGCAAATATTTCCTGACCCTTTTTCACAAATTTGTCTGCTTCTATGCAACAATAAACTTGGTAGTTTGTTAAATTAATTATATAATGCTGCTTTTATCTGTATATGTTACATTAAATGTTCTGTGCCATTTACTGTTCGTGTAGGAGGCCCACCGGGGAATTCACCTCTCCCCCCGGTAGGCCAGTCCACATCTGGATGTATGAATTCGACTTTAATCACTCCTCTAAAATCACTGCCTTCTTGAGAAAAAGTAAACTGCTGATCACACGTTATTCTATTTTTTGAAGATGTTCTTTATGTTTCCACCTTTATTCTTTCCATACAGTTGCTTTTTTTTCTTCTTATAGAGATTTATTGGTTACTTCATATACTGAATATTACAGTATGAAAAAAGATATACGGTAGATATTTTTATTATCAGCAGTAAAAATATAATGTGTTCCCCTCTGCTGGGACCCCCAGCTCAGTTGTAGTCTTCCGGGGGGAACCTGACATCAAATGTTTAATTCCCCTGCAGCAACAACATAGGAGAAATGAAGCATTACATGGCGCGTATTAAAATCTATAGACTGTGCATGTCATGTAAGGACATACTGCGTCCTCCACAGTGAAGGATGCCCTTTGTAGTCACTCTCCAAACTGAGGGATTCCTTTTATTTCGGAATGTCCTATGGGGTACTTAAATGGGTTGTCTAAGCCAGACAACCCTTTAATAAGGCATATTGATCCAGAAGAAGAGAAAAATCAAACCTTCTATGAACCATCTGCCAATTTACCCTCAGGCCATGTTCCCACATAACGTAAATAATTGCAATTTTTTAATGCGTTGTTTTTTTTAAAATAAATTCTGCTGTGCTTAACTGTCCAAACAAAGTGGATGTGATTTCACGAAAGCTCGTGTCCATGGTGCACCCTAAGATACTGTTGATCTGAGCAATTTTCACAGTTTTTTCTCTATAGGCTTCTATATGGAGTCTGAAAAAATATGCATGTCACAGTTGCATTTTTAAGTTAAAAATCAAAGCTTTTCTGTTCTAAAAACTGCATTAAAAACATTGCTTAATATCTGCACCAAAACCGCATAAAATAAAGGGGAAAACACAAAAAATACAGCAAAAACACAATAATCAGAGAAGATTGTTATTGTGTATTTTGGAAAACATAAGGCTAAAGAGGAGCAGAAAAAAGTCAGCATTTACGCTACATGTGAACATGGCCTCAAAGAAAGGAAGGACTCTTTTCTATCAAGAAGCCTCCAAGTACCATTCATTTGCAAAGAAGGAATCCACCCTTTACTTAAAGGGGTTATCCGACCTTAGGCTACAAATTTGTAATCACTCTATGTGACTGCAGACTTGTGAATCCTTACAGTGCACACTGTCAGGATTCTCCAGTGTCAGCACTAGGAGCGGGCGGTCATGTGACTGCAAGTATGTAATATGCATACTTCCGGGCACAATCTGACCAGACTTGTGAAGCCACAATCAATGCAATTGGATTGGACAAGGCCGTGCACGACTAGTTGGCATGTGACCGCATGTATGCAAATCATATACTTGCGGCCATTCGTCCGTCACTCTCGGGCTTGTCACCGTCTCAGTGCTCGCAATGTGAGGATTAACAAGTCTGCAGTCACATAGATACCTAGAGTGACAGCAGACTTGTAGCCTAAAGCTAGGCAACCCCTTTAAGAGTATGCAATAATCACGTGATACCATTCTGCAGACTAAGGCTGGTTTCACATTTGAGTTTTTTGCCGCTGCGTTTTAGTGCAAAAAAACGCATGCGTTTTTTTCTATACTTAACATTAAAAACGCATGCGTTTTGCGGCGTTTTGACGACGCATGCATCGTTTCTATGCTTGCGTTTTGCAACCAGTAGTAATTTCTAGCGGCGATTTTTTGCCGCAAAAAAGCATGCTTTTTTTGCAGCAAAAAACCGTATTGCTGTCTATGTAAACGCATGCGTTTTTAAGCACATGCGTTTGCATACGTTTTTAAACGCATGCATTTCAATAGAAAAACACAAGAATACACACTGATAAGCCACCCCCAACCCTAACCCTAACCCTAGGGATCCTAACCCTAACCCTAGGGATCCTAACCCTAACCCTAAGGGTTAGGATCCTAACCCTAAGGGTTAGGGTTAGGATCCCTAGGGTTAGGGTTAGGATCCCTAGGGTTAGGGTTAGGATCCCTAGGGTTAGGGTTAGGATCCCTAGGGTTACTAGGGATCCTAACCCTAACCCTAACCCTAGGGATCCTAACCCTAACCCTAACTATTTCTGTTTATAGTGGGTTTTCTAGTTGATTTTGATGATTGGCAGCTGTCACACACTTCTCATCATGCGTTTCAAAAACGCAAATGCAGGATAAAACACATGTAAACGCGTCAAAACGCCGCGTTTTTTTTACCACATGCAAAAATGCATGCGTCTAAAAAACGCAGCGTTTGCACGCATTTACATGCGTTTTTTGCACCACATGCGTTTGTGTTAAAAACGCTGCGTTTTTTAACGCAAATGTGAAACTAACCTTAGTTTAGAATTAATTTATCCACATTGTAGATTACATTACCTGCACTGATCCTGAATTCTAGTCCTGAATTGCGTTCACAACTCTTGTGGCTTCAGAGCTGAAATCTACAAACAATCTTTGCTTGCTAATTGTTGTAGAGCTAGTTTTGGTGATTTACATTTTGATAATTGGTGTTTTAACAGCTACTGGACATAAATCTACCATAGAAAAAATATTTATCCCACTGCCACAGTTTGTGCCTGACAACAGGCAAGTTGATGGCTTCTTCAGAACCGGCAGAATTATTAATGCAGCTTTGGACTATAATTTAGGATCTGTGGAACATCCATAATAAAATACATTTACAAAGTTACTCAACCTCTGTGGATTAATTTCGAGGTTTGGAATTCTGTTAGCTGGGTTGTAAAATTTTCTACGAAGAATGCATCAAATATTTCATTTTCTTGGTTATTATTTATAAAGTGCTGGCCAGTCTATTGTGTGCAAGAAATGTCATCCTATGATGATCCAAGGAGTGTGATTTGGAAATTTTGGAAGCTTCTCTGATGTTGGAACGTCACATTCGTTGCTTATTTTATTGAAGTGTTTTTACAGAAATTTTGGCATTTCTTCAGATATTTTTACGAAAATGCTCCCAATTAAAGGATCCCATCTTATTCTATATTGGAATTGACATCTACTTAAGCTCTCTGCCTCTACTCTTGGCCCTGAAAGTGTTAAATCACATTACGGCAAAGTAAAAGGTTTCCTTTTTAGTTCATATAACTGTAGCTCATAATAAAAGTTCAGAATAATTGAAGCAAAGTGAATTTACAGGAAGGTTTGAAAAAAAAGAAAAATAGGATTAGGTGCCAAATGTCTTTTCAACGTATCACCATATTTACCTTCCCCAAATCACCCCCTCAGGTCCTGCCCCTCCTCCTGTTCCTTGGCAGGTATGCCAAGACAAAATCAGGTTTTGCACTTGTAACGCTAGAGACCTTCTGTCGTCAGTGTGATCTCATGCCCCAGCAATGTTCCATTTGCGTCCTCTTCTGCCCACCAGCCTGGCACTTATTATTTCCCAGCAGAGTTTGTTCCTCAGCATCATTTTCCAGTAAACTGTCTTTTTATTGTTATGAAAGGTCTAGCTGATATTGTGTCTCAGGAGGAAAGGAATTGTCAAAGAGCTGGAAAAGTTCCATACACCTCCATAAGGAACCTTTACTGCGCTCCAGAACTTTACAAATGGAGACGTTCAGAATTCTGAAGGCATCGAAAATGTGGACTATTCTCTCATAAATATCTATCATAGAATCATAGAATGTTAGAGTTGGAAGGGACCTCCTGGGTCATCTGGTCCAACCCCCTGCTCAAAGCAGGATTCACTAAATCATCTCAGACAGTTGTTTGTCCAGCCTCTGTTTGAAGACTTCCATGGAAGAAGAACTCACCACCTCTCGTGGCAGCCTGTTCCACTATCCTTAACATCTGTCCTTAGTCATATACAGTAGGTATTATACTCAAGTTCTATAATATAAAATCAAAACAATAAGGGTCAACTGTGCTCATCATCAGACCACAAGAGCCTTTGGTGGGACCAGGTTCTGACAACAATAATGACTCTCAAAAGTCAAGAAGAAGACAACCCTGCTTGGAGTTGACTATGGATCCAATCATTTACCACTTAGGTCTATTTTCATGGGATTATTCATAAATACATTTATAATACCTTGTTGACGATAGTCCTTGCATTGACAACTAAGGCACATGCTCTGTACCATCCTCTGAATCATTTTGTCTGCGAGGCCAAAGAATCCCAGTTGGACTCTGTACAAGAACAGGAGAATATTTAAGCCATTGAGTACGATTTGTGTATGAAGACCACTAGGAAGTAATCATGGTCAAAATATAACTGTAGGCATTGACATAACTTGAAGCTCATGGACCTTAATTCAAAATTTACACCAGGTACCCCCATTAACATGGGGTTTTAACAGTCTTTTCAGCTCATAAGAAAAGACCAATACTTTTGGTTTTCCCCTGGGTGTGATTGCAAACCCAGCTCCCACTGTAGTTATGCTTCTGATTATAGGGTATATTTTCCATGTGTTCATAGTATATACTAATTGCTTAGTTTAAAAGGATTGTTCACTACCTGGACAACCTCTTTTTAAATTAAGTAAAATAAAACTTATACTCAGCTCCTTCACTGGTGCTGTTCCAACAATGTGGGCATCATGTCTCCCAGGGTTTGCATGGCATTGTTATGTCACGGGAGCCCTGGAGCTAATCAGCGGCCGCTATTTGGCTGCTGTGCTCTTACTTTCCTCGGATGAATGCTAAACAAGCGGAAGAAGTGAGAGCACAGCAGGGCTCGCGTACCATAGCAAATCCACGCAAATGCCAGCAAATCTGATGTTGACATCACTGGAACAGCACTAGGGTGCAGGAGGTGGGTGTTTCTTTAACCCTACAATGGGGAATAAAGTGTTTTAATAAGAGTTGTCCAGATAGTTGACAAGAGGCTCAGAGGTTGAAGACTCCAGGTGGATAAGTGTAGTCTTCCCTAGTCCAGCTGGACTGGACACCACACGAGTGCAGTGGAAATCTTTTTCCGCAACTCTAGTGTGCTTGTGTTTTCCATAAGAAGTCTTAAGCAATCTGCTTACTCTGGCAGCTAAACTACGTTTTAAAACAAAAGGATCGGGCAAATTGAAAATGTTGTAATGCCTGATCCTTTTTTCCTAAGGCACCTGACCAATGAACACCTAACACATATTAGTTATTCATCTGCTCCCATCACAACTGGATGATTCAGCCAACCTAGTCTATTGTGCATGGCCAACTTTAGCAATTGCATTCATAGAATCACAGAATAATAGAATGTTAGAGTTGGAAGGGACCTCCGGGGTCATGGTGTCCAACCCCCTGCTCAAAGCAGAATTCACTAAACCATCTCAGACAGATGCCTGTCCAGCCTCTGTTTGAAGACTTCTATTGAAGGAGAACTCACCACCGCTCATGGCAGCCTGTTGCACTCACTGATCACCCTCACTGTCAAAAAGTTTTTTTCTCATATCTAATCTGTATCTTCTCCCTTTCAGTTTCATTCCATTGCTTCTCGTGTTTCCATGTGCAAATGAGAATAATGATGATCCCTCTACACTGTGACAGCCCGTCAGATATTTGTAGACAGCTATAAAGTCTCCTCTTAGCCTTCTTTTTTTGCAAGCAAAACATTCTCAGATCCTATAACTGTTCCTCGTAGTACATAGTTCGCATTCCACTCACCATCCTGGTAGCTCTTCTCTGAACTTGCTCCAGTTTTTCAATGTCTTTTTTACAATGTGGTGCCCAGAACTGGACACAGTATTCCAGATGCGGCCTGGCCAAGGAGGAGTAGATATGAATAATTACTTCACGTGATCTAGACTTTATGCTTCTCTTAATATATCCTAGAACTGTGTTTGCCTTTTTTTGCTACTGCATCACACTGGTGACTCATGTGCAGTCTGTGATCTATTAGTATACCCAAGTTTTTTTCACATGTGCTGTTGCTTAGTTCTATTCCTCCCACTCTGCAGATGTAATTTTCATTTCTCTTATCCAGATATAGAATGTTGCATTTCTCAGTTAAATATCATTCTATTAGTCACTGCCCATTGATCAAGCTTATGTAGATCCTTCTGAATCCTTTCTCTGTCTTCTCTAGTGTTAGCTATTCCTGATAACTTTGCATCGTCTGTAAATTCTATTAGTTTACCTTCAGTTCCCTTATCTAGATCATTTATAAAAAATGTTGAACAACACTGGGGCCAGGACAGAGCCTTGTGGTACCTCACTTGAAACACTTTAGCAATTGGATGTTCAATGACGCCCCCAAGGAGCTGTCCTGAAAAGCACATGAGCAGGACCTTAATAACCTGTACACTGCATATAAGAATCATACGACCATCTCCACAACCTCTTTCTTTTCTAAAGTCACAGTGTCGTTAGTGTATCCAGTAGATGCTCTACTGTAAATAGATCCGACTCCATGACAGATTATCCTTAAATAGCTTTGGCAGGTGACACCATCCTATGAATTGGTATGTAATAGTAATGTATCTGGAATGCAAAAATACTATTGTATATTTTCAAGATCTTCTAGATAATGTAACAATTGAAGTCCGACCCTGGATATAATCTTACTGCTATGCCGCCAGTTTCCAGTATCTTGTAATACAACATGCCGGGAATAACCAAACGGTAATACCGTAGATAAAAACAGAAACGTTCATCCAACCGACGGTCAAATGCACAAAAGAACATTCCATAACTGGTTGATGAATCATGGTCGTATAAACTTAAAGGGGTTGTCTGGGATTTTGAGATTGATGACCAATATTTAGAAAAGGTCATCAATGTTTGATCGGTGGGGGAGCAACACCCGGCACTCCCGCCAATCAGCCGTTCCCAGTGTCTGCAGAAACTGCTCAGTTATGGAGCTGCACAGCTTTGTACAGGTAAAGCACATCTTCCCCTTTTCAAATAAATAGTGGATGGATGTGCCGTATCTGGTCGCGGCCACTATTCCGTTGTCGGTGTTGTACTATACAGCTCCATAAGTGAGCAGTTCCATCCACCGCCGACACTGGGAGCTGCTGATCGGCGGGGAAGCCAAGTTTTGCACTCTCATCGATCAGATATTGATGACCTATCCTAAGGGTTGGCCAACAATGTTAAAGTCCAAGATAATCAGTTTAATGCATATGATGATCACCACTCTACACACTGCGGAGAGATTGTTACAACCTCACCCCCAATATTTTAATGTATACTGTATGATGATTTAAGCTCTATTTGTCTAAATGCCCCCCATACATTTTTGATGAAAGTTAGCCATATCTGCCAATTTCGGGTTGACCAGCTGATATGGGAGATTTCCGATTATCACCCGACAAATGATGCTGGGGGCAGAGATGGATTGAGCTGTTGGAATTTCAATGCCTGAGCTTCTTGTTTCCAGACAAGATAAGCTGTTGCCAGAGGTGTCTCCTTCCCCGTTGAAAACACATGAATGCTTGGTCAACTTAAGTGCTCTAGTTTATAGAGACGTTTAGAGAGACAGCTGATTAGCTGACATGTAAAAAGGATTTTGAGATTTTAATGCTTTGACGCCTTTACAACTTCTATCTGCTGCTGCATTCCCAAGAAATAAGCATTTTAATGCACATACAAGTAAGGCATTTAGTGCTCTGGGAGTGATAGAGCACTTATCTATCCTCCGCTTCCTGAAATGGTTACCCAACCCAGCACCTTCTTCTTTAGCTTGATTGATATCTTACTGTCTGATGTTCATGTCTGGCACTTGATGACACACAGACATTGAGGTATCAATGAAGTTTAATAGGCTCAGTGCTGAGCAGGGAACTAACCTGGGATGGCAGTGGCTTGTTAGGTGCTTTGTCACTCCTGAAGCACTTAACACCTTTTTTGCATGTGAATTAAAACAGCAGTATCTCAGCAATGCAGCAGCAGATAGAAGATATAAAGTTGTCCACGGATTTATGTTAGAAAGACGTGCACTCCCATGTATTCAGTTTTGGTGGGGTGGGTGGATGGGTTGATCTTACTGACAGATTCTCTTTAAATAGAGCACAAAATTATTAAATTCTAGCTGCCTTCAGATAACACTAGAGAGATATGCGTGAAATTTACTGCAAGCTCTTTATTTTAGTTTTCCCCAAACCCAATGATTTTCATGTGACCATCTGAGCATATAAGCTTCTGTTCACACGCCTAGTTGTCATAGACTTGGATCAAGGACTAAAATGTTGTGCAGACCATGTATTTTTGCTGGATTGCAGTGAAACTGAGGATATTTTGGGATATGTCCTTCTCTATTCAAATAAATGGATTTTTT
The DNA here is from genome assembly GCF_032444005.1 of Ranitomeya imitator. NCBI lineage: Eukaryota > Metazoa > Chordata > Amphibia > Anura > Dendrobatidae > Ranitomeya > Ranitomeya imitator. The sequence continues at coordinate 116,581,386 of NC_091291.1, read as the reverse complement.
TTAGATCACATTATTTCCATTTTTGTTATCCCAAAATGGATCCAAAAATGGTAAAAACGATGTGAATATAGCGAAATGTGTATAGGGGTCTCCAAATTCTTCCAAAATGGCAGATGTTAGAGGCGTGAAGGATTGTGCACTTGGATTTTAACATGCCCGATCCTCCAACACCTATTGTCCAGATTGTGGCAATATGTACACTGCTCAAAAAAATAAAGGAAACACTAAAATCCCACATCCTAGATATCACTGAATGAAATATTCCAGTTGTAAATCTTTATTCATTACATAGTGGAATGTGTTGAGAACAATAAAACCTAAAAACTATTAACGTAAATCACAACTAATATCCCACAGAGGTCTGGAGTTGGGATGATGCTCAAAATCAAAGTGGAAAATGAAGTTACAGGCTGATCCAACTTCAGTGGAAATGCCTCAAGACAAGAGAATGATGCTCAGTAGTGTGTGTGGCCCCCACGTGCCTGTATGACCTCCCTACAATTCCTGGGCATAGTCCTGATGAGGCGATGGATGGTCTCCTGAGGGATCTCCTTCCAGACCTGGACTAAAGCATCCGCCAATTCCTGGACAGTCTGTGGTGCAACGTGACGTTGGTGGATGGTGCGAGACATGATGTTCCAGATGTATTCAATCGGATACAGGTCTGTGGAATGGGCAGGCCAGTCCATAGGTTCAATGCCTTCATCTTGCAGGAACATGAGGTCTGGCATTGTCCTGCATTAGGAGGAACCCAGGGCCAACTGCACCAGCATATGGTCTCACAAGGGGTCTGAGGATCTCATCTCGGTACCTAATGGCAGTCAGGCTAACTCTTGCGAGCACATGGAAGGCTATGCGACCCTCCAAAGAAATGCCACCCCACACCATTACTGACCCACTGCCAAACCGGTCATGCTGAAGGATGTTGCAGGCAGCAGATCGCTTTCCACGGCGTCACCAGACTCTGTCACGTCTGTCACATGTGCTCAGTGTGAACCTGCTTTCATCTGTGAAGAGCACAGGGCGCCAGTGACGAATTTGCCAATCCTGGTGTTCTGTGGCAAATGCCAAGCGTCCTGCACGGTATTGGGCTGTGAGCACAATCCCATCTGTAGACGTTGGGCACTCAGACCATCCTCATGGAGTCGATTTCTAACCGTTTGCGTAGACACATGCACATTTGTGGCCTGCTGGAGGTCATTTTGCAGGGCTCTGGCAGTGCTCCTCCTGTTCCTCCTTGCACAAAGGCTGAGGTAGCGGTCCTGCTGCTGGGTTGTTGCCCTCCTACGGCCTCCTCCACGTCTCCTGGTGTACTGGTCTGTCTCCTGGTAGCGCCTCCAGCCTCTGGACACTACGCTGACAGACATAGCAAACCTTCTTGCCACAGCTCGCATTGATGTGCCATCCCGGATGAGCTGCACTACCTGAGCCACTTATGTGGGTTGTAGAGTCCGTCTCATGCTACCACAAGTGTGAAAGCACAACCAACATTCAAAAGTGACCAAAACATCAGCCAGAAAGCATTGGTACTGAGATGTGGTCTGTGGTCCCCACCTGCAGAACCACTCCTTTATTGAGTGTGTCTTGATAATTGCCAATAATTTCCATCTGTTGTCTATTCCATTTGCACAACAGCATGTGAAATTGATTGTCAAACAGTGTTTCTTCCTTAGTGGACAGTTTGATTTCGCAGAAGTTTGATTTTCTTGGAGTTACCGTATATTCTGTTTATGTTCCCTTTATTTTCTTGAGCAGTGTATCTTTTTTATCTCTCTATTGCATTTAGAGCTTGCTTAGATGGCTGCCACAATGTAGCTACACCAGCATTGCATGCAACCCACAACCCAATGTAAAACATTTTTATCGCAGTTTTCTTTTTTTTTGCAAATTGCAGATCTGAAATCATGATGTAATATTGGAGTTTTATCCGTATACCAACACTTTCCTAGCAGTTATTAGTGAGCAGCTTATCCTGCGCCCCTGCGCATTTCACAGTTGATATTGGTTGGAGGGGAGTGGACACTGTGTCATCATCCTGGAAGAATCTCAGGCAGAAAGATTCATGTCAGGGCTAGATTTTGCCTGGCACCAAGTACTGCACACTGCTAGCATGCTGGCGATGTCAGTCTTATGTGTGTACTGCAGTCATTCACATCTTAGCCTCGGGGGAACTTGGAGGCAGAGATTGGAAACGACTAAATTTAACTCTTTCTAATCTGTATGTAGCATGTTTTTATTTATGCAAAAATGTGCAATTTTTTTTGCCATTTAACACCTGTCTCGCAAGTGCGTTGGTGTGAAAGTGGGCACGAATAGCTATGTACAGGAGCACAAAACCAGATTTTAGAATTATGTATTTTAAAAAAATCTCAATCTCAGGCAGAAATCTTATATCTAAGGATGCATAAAACTTATTTAATATTGTGCAATTTGGCACAAATTATAGCAATGCAGTCCCAAGCAAGACTGACTTTAAAGCGCCATTCCAGGGCTGCAATAACATTTTTAAGAGTGGTGCCACTAATGTAAGTTCCTTGTAATCAGGCTCATATTTACCAGCCGCCGTCTTCATCTGTTCCAGTTTATGTCTTGCCGGATCACTCCTGTGCTTGCTGGGGGATCCGGAAGTCAGTACCGAATGTAAGTCTATGGGAGCCTAAATGAGGTCAGAATGAGGACCTCATAGGTGACCGTTACCTCTGACTTCCGGTCAGCCAGAAGTTGTGGTCACAAGATGGCAGCGTGAGACAGGTGCGGCACTGGGAAGAGCTGAAGACGGCAGCTGTTATACTAAGGGCAGGGAGCCTCGATTAGCTGCGCCACACCAGCCCTGAAATAAAAATACAAAAAAACGTCGCCATGAAAATACAATGCAGAGCACACTGTCAATCAAAGTAGCGAGGCGTTCTTAGAGCCGCCGCTCACTGTGCTGTTCTCCCGGTAGCCGCACTTTTAGTAAGGCAGCAATGTAACCGGATGAGCCCTATATCTGCTGGTAAGTAGCGTTTTCCCATGTGACAGATTCCTTTAACCCCTTCCCGACCTTTGACGCATACGCTGCGTCATGAAAGTCGGTGCCATTCCGACCCATGACGCAGCATATGCGTCATGGAAAGATCGCGTCCCTGCAGATCGGGTGAAAGGGTTAACTCCAATTTCACCCGATCTGCAGGGACAGGGGGAGTGGTAGTTTAGCCCAGGGGGGGTGGCTTCACCCCCTCGTGGCTACGATCGCTCTGATTGGCTGTTGAAAGTGAAACTGCCAATCAGAGCGATTTGTAATATTTCACCTAAAAAAATGGTGAAATATTACAATCCAGCCATGGCCGATGCTGCAATATCATCGGCCATGGCTGGACACACTAATGTGCACCCACCCCACCCCTCCGATCGCCCCCCCCCAGCCCCCCGATCTGTGGTCTGCTCCCCTCGGTCCTGTGCTCCGCTCCCCCGTCCTCCTGCCCGCTCCCCCCGTGCTCCAATCACACCCCCGTGCTCCAATCAAACCCTCCCGCACTCCGATCCCCCCCCGCACAGCGATCCCCCACCCGCACAGCGATCCCCCCCCGCACAGCGATTCCCCCCCCCGTGCTCCGATCCACCCGCCCGCACAGCGATCCCCCACTCCGTGCTCCAATCCACCCCCCCGTGTTCCGATCCACCCCCCCGTGCTCCGACGCCCCCCCCGTGCCCTGATCTCCCCCCCTTATACTTACCTGGCCTCCCGGGGACCGTCCGTCTTCTTTCCTGGGCCCCGCCATCTTCCAAAATGGCGGGCGCATGTGCAGTGCGCCCGCCGAATCTGCCGGCCAGCAGATTCGTTCCAAAGTGAATTTTGATCACTGAGATAGGTTATATCTCAGTGATCAAAATAAAAAAAAAAAGTAAATGACCCCCCCCCTTTGTCACCCCCATAGGTAGGGACAATAAAAAAAATATTTACTTTTTTTTCCACTAAGGTTGGGGTAAGAACTAGGGTTAGGGTTAGGGTTAGGGTTAGGGGTAGGGTTAGGGGTAGGGTTAGGGTTAGGGGTAGGGGTAGGGTTAGGGTTAGGGTTAGGGGTAGGGTTAGGGTTAGGGGTAGGGTTAGGGTTAGGGTTTCGGTATGTGCACACGTATTCTGGTCCTCTGCGGATTTTTCTGCTGCGGATTTGATAAATCCGCAGTGCTAAACCGCTGCGGATTTATGGCGGATTTACCATGTTTTTTCTGCGCATTTCAATGCGGTTTTACAACAGCGATTTTCTATTTGAGCAGTTGTAAAACCGCTGCGGAATCCGCAGAAAGAAGTGACATGCTGCGGAATGTAAACCGCTGCGTTTCCGTGCAGTTTTTCTGCAGCATGTGTACAGCGATTTTTGTTTTCCATAGGTTTGCATTGAACTGTAAACTCATGGGAAACTGCTGCGGATCCGCAGCATTTTCCGCAGCGTGTGCACATACCTTTAGAATTAGGCTATGTGCACACGGTGCGGATTTGGCTGCGGATCCGCAGCGGATGGGCCGCTGCGGATTCGCAGCAGTGTTCCATCAGGTTTACAGTACCATGTAAACATATGGAAAGCCAAATCCGCTGTGCCCATGGTGCGGAAAATACCGCACGGGAACGCTGCGTTGTATTTTCCACAGCATGTCAATTCTTTGTGCGGATTCCGCAGCGTTTTACACCTGTTCCTCAATAGGAATCCGCAGGTGAAATCCGGACAAAAAACACTGGAAATCCGCGGTAAATCCGCAGGTAAAACGCAGTGCCTTTTACCCGCGGATTTTTCAAAAATGGTGCTGAAAAATCTCATACGAATCCGCAACGTTGGCACATAGCCTTAGGGCTAGGGTTGGGTTGGAATTAGGGTTGTGGTTAGGGTTAGGGGTGTGTTGGGGTTACGGGTGTGTTGGGGTTAGGGTTGTGATTAGGGTTACGGCTACAGTTGGGATAAGGGTTAGGGGTGTGTTGGAGTTAGAATTGAGGGGTTTCCACTGTTTAGGCACATCAGGGGGTCTCCAAACGCAACATGGCGCCACCATTGATTCCAGCCAATCTTGTATTCAAAAAGTCAAATGGTGCTCCCTCACTTCCGAGCCCCGACGTGCACCCAAACAGTGGTTTACCCCCACATATGGGGTACCAGCATACTCAGGACAAACTGCGCAACAATTACTGGGGTCCAATTTCTCCTGTTACCCTTGTGAAAATAAAGAAATGCTTGCTAAAACATCATTTTTGAGGAAAGAAAAATGATTTTTTATTTTCACGGCTCTGCGTTGTAAACGTCTGTGAAGCACTTGGGGGTTCAAAGTGCTCACCACATATCTAGATAAGTTCCTTGGGGGGTCTAGTTTCTAAAATGGGGTCACTTGTGGGGGGTTTCTACTGTTTAGGCACACCAGGGGCTCTGCAAACGCAATGTGACGCCCACAGACCATTCCATCAAAGTCTGCATTTCAAAAGTCACTACTTCCCTTCTGAGCCCCGACGTGTGCCCAAACAGTGGTTTACCCCCACACATGGGGTATCAGCGTACTCAGGAGAAACTGGACAACAACTTTTGGGGTCCAATTTCTCCTGTAACCCTTGGGAAAATAAAAAATTCTGGGCTAAATAATTATTTTTGAGGAAAGAAAACGTATTTATTATTTTCACGGCTCTGCATTATAAACTTCTATGAAGCACTTGGGGGTTCAAAGTGCTCACCACACATCTAGATAAGTTCCTTTCGGGGTCTAGTTTCCAAAATGGGGTCACTTGTGGGGGGTTTCTACTGTTTAGGCACATCAGGGGCTCTGCAAACGCAACGTGACGCCCACAGAGCATTCCATCAAAGTCTGCATTTCAAAATGTCACTACTTCACTTCCGAGCCCCGGCATGTGCCCAAACAGTGGTTTACCCCCACATATGGGGTATCAGCGTACTCAGGAGAAACTGGACAACAACTTTTGGGGTCAAATTTCTCCTGTTACCCTTTGTAAAATAAAAAATTGCAGGCTAAAAGATCATTTTTGAGAAAATAATTTTTTTTTTTATTTTCATGGCTCTGCGTTATAAACTTCTGTGAAGCACTTGGGGGTTCAAAGTCCTCACCACACATCTAGATTAGTTCCTTTGGGGGTCTAGTTTCCAAAATGGGGTCATTTCTGGGGGATCTCCAATGTTTAGGCACACAGGGGCTCTCCAAACGTGACATGGTGTCCGCTAATGATTGGAGCTAATTTTCCATTTAAAAAGCCAAAAGGCGTGCCATCCCTTCCGAGCCCTGCCGTGTGCCCAAACAGTGGTTTACCCCCACATATGGGGTATCAGCGTACTCAGGACAAACTGGACAACAATATTTGGGGTCCAATTTCTCCTATTATCCTTGGCAAAATAGGAAATTCCAGGCTAAAAAATCATTTTTGAGGAAAGAAAAATTATTTTTTATTTTCATGGCTCTGCGTTATAAACTTCTGTGAAGCACCTGGGGGTTTAAAGTGCTCAATATGCATCTAGATAAGTTCCTTGGGGGGTCTAGTTTCCAAAATGGGGTCACTTGTGGGGGAGCTCCAATGCATAGGCACACAGGGGCTCTCCAAACGCGACATGGTGTCCGCTAACAATTGGAGCTAATTTTCCATTCAAAAAGTCAAATGGCGCGCCTTCCCTTCCGAGCCCTGCCGTGTGCCCAAACAGTGGTTTACCCCCACATATGAGGTATCGGCGTACTCGGGAGAAATTGCCCAACAAATTTTATGATCCATTTTATCCTACTGCCCATGTGAAAATGAAAAAATTGAGGCGAAAAGAATTTTTTTGTGAAAAAAAAGTACTTTTTCATTTTTACAGATCAATTTGTGAAGCACCTGAGGGTTTAAAGTGCTCACTAGGCATCTAAATAAGTTCCTTGGGGGGTCTAGTTTCCAAAATGGGTACACTTGTGGGGGAGCGCCAATGTTTAGGCACACAGGAGCTCTCCAAACACGACATGGTGTCCGCTAACGATGGAAATAATTTTTCATTCAAAAAGTCAAATGGCGCTCCTTCCCTTCCGAGCCTTACCATGTGCCCAAACAGTGGTTTACCCCCACATATGAGGTTTCGGCGTACTCAGGAGAAATTGCCCAACACATTTTAGGATCCATTTTATCCTGTTGCCCATGTGAAAATGAAAAAATTGAGGCTAAAAGAATTTTTTTGTGAAAAAAAAGTACTTTTTCATTTTTACGGATCAATTTGTGAAGCACCTGGGGGTTCAAAGTGCTCACTATGCATCTAGATAAGTTCCTTGGGGCGTCTAGTTTCCAAAATGGGGTCACTTGTGGGGGAGCTCCAATTTTTAGGCACACGGGGGCTCTCCAAACGTGACATGGTGTCCGCTAAAGAGTGCAGCCAATTTTTGATTCAAAAAGTCAAATGGCGCTCCTTCCCTTCCAAACCCTGCCGTGCGCCCAAACAGTGGTTTACCCCCACATATGAGGTATCAGCGTACTCAGGACAAATTGGACAACAACTTTCGTGGTTCAGTTTCTCCTTTTACCATTGGGAAAATAAAAAAATTGTTGCTAAAAGATAATTTTTGTGACTAAAAAGTTAAATGTTCATTTTTTCCTTCCATGTTGCTTCTGCTGCTGTGAAGCACCTGAAGGGTGAATAAACTTATTGAATGTGGTTTTGAGTACCTTGAGGGGTGCAGTTTTTAGAATGGTGTCACTTTTGGGTATTTTCAGCCATATAGACCCCTCAAACTGACTTCAAATGTGAGGTGGTCCCTAAAAAAAATGGTTTTGTAAATTTCGTTGTAAAAATGAGAAATCGCTGGTCAAATTTTAACCCTTATAACTTCCTAACAAAAAAAAATTTTGTTTCCAAAATTGTGCTGATGTAAAGTAAACATGTGGGAAATGTTATTTATTAACTATTTTGTGTCACATATCTCTCTGGTTTAACAGAATAAAAATTCAAAATGTGAAAATTGCGAAATTTTCAAAATTTTCGCCAAATTTCCGTTTTTATCACAAATAAACGCAGAATTTATTGACCTAAATTTACCACTAACATGAAGCCCAATATGTCACGAAAAAACAATCTCAGAACCGCTAGGATCCGTTGAAGTGTTCCTGAGTTATTACCTCATAAAGGGACACTGGTCAGAATTGCAAAAAACGGCAAGGTCTTTAAGGTCAAAATAGGCTGGGTCATGAAGGGGTTTAAAAAAAACCCCTCATGATGACTCTCCCCTTTATGTTCACATATGTTGCTTGCACTCAATGGACCCTGAAAGTAGCAATAATAAGTCTTTACAGCAATTCATCTTCATGTCTGTTGCATTATTCTCTGCCTAATAATTTTTTATTATTATTATTTTTTATTTTTCAACATTCTCATAGTAATTTATTTGATTTTCTAGGTCACTAGAAGTCATTGCCGGATTGGAAAGTAACAGTCGAATATTTACTGTACATGTCCAGGGATTGCTTCAATTACAGGTAGTAACCAATGTCTGGCTCTGTTATTTGTGCACCACTTACACTGCTATTTATGACTGTCTACTTCTGTCATTTCTAACCTTGTATCATTCATTATTTGTGCAGTGTATGATCTGGCTTTGAGGACATTGTATGGTCACTTATTGTTTTGCTCCTATTTTTTGACGTCATTACGTTTGCATTGTATGTCAGTTTTTTATGTTGCAACCTTTTGTTGTCTTTCTAGCTTCATGTGTGCATTGTACACACTGTGTGACCATGTTGTTGATGAACGTGGGTTTAATCCCTTAACCCCCGGAGCTTTTTTTGGTTTTGCATTTTCGTTTTTCGCTCCCCTTCTTCCCAGAGCTATAACGCTTTAATTTTTCCATCAATATGGCCATTTGAGGGCTTGTTTTTTGCGGTATGAGTTTTACTTTTGAAACAACACCATTGGCTTTACCATGTTGTGTACTATAAAACGGGAAAAATAATCCAAGTGCAATCCCACACTTGTTTTTTGTTTGGCTTTTTTGCTAGATTCACTAAATGCTAAAAATGACCCGCCATTATGATTCTCCAGGTCATTACGAGTTCGTAGACACCAAACATGTCTAGGTTCTTCTTTATTTAAGTAGTGAAAAAAAAAATCCAAACTTTGTTAAAAGAAAATAAAAAAAATGCTCAATTTTCTGATACCCGAAGCGTTTCCATTTTTCGTGATCTCGGGTTGGGTGAGGGCTTACTTTTTGCGTGCCGATTTTAATACCATTTTGGTGCAGATACGTTCTTTTGATCACCCGTTATTGCATTTTAATGCAATGTCGTGGCGATGAAAAAAACGGAATTCTGGCCTTTTGACTTTTTTCTCGCTACACCGTTTAGCGATCGAGTTAATCCTTTTTTTATATTGATAGATCGGGCGATTCTGAATGTGGCAATAACAAATATGTGTATGATTGATTTTATTATTATTGTTTTATTTTGAATGGGGCGAAAAGGGGGTGATTTAAACTTTTAGATTTTTTTATTTTTTTATATCTTTAAAACCATTTTTTTTTTACTTTTGACATGCTTCAATAGCCTCCATGGGAGATTAGAAGCTGCCACAGCACGATCGACTCTGCTACATGAAGGGAGTCAGACATCGGCGTACTATTACGCCCAATGTCAGTAAGGGGTTAAAGTTAATCTGTCACCAGGTTCTTACTCCACCTTCTGAGAGCAGCATGATGTAAGGGAATAGACACTGATTCCAGTGAAGTGTCATTTATTCAGCTGCTTGCTGCAGTTTTGGTAAAATCCCTGTTTTCTCAGCTGCAGATCTGGCAGCTCTCTGAATGCTGAGCGCTGTATAACCCTGCCCACACCACTGATTGGCAGCTTAATGTGTACACTGTGCATAGGCAGAAAGCTGCCAATCAGTGGTGGAACGGGGCTATACAGAGCTTATTAATACGGAGGACTACAGGGCAGCAGCTTTACTAGTCCTCCAGTGAAAATCTCTTGCAATGATTTTATCAAAACTGCAGCACGCAGCCCAGTAAGTGACACATCACTGGAGTCAGGATCTCTTCCTCTACATTATGCTACTCTCAGATTGGGTGGCAAAAACCCATCAACGTTACTGGATCTATAAGACACTGCGTTTTTTGCGTAAGTGAAAATATGCAGCGTCAAAAACTCATCTTGGGAAATGAACCCTACGGTTCCAGCAAGATGGATGAGATTTATAGACATTTTATGCCCGCTGTGCTGTTTTTCAAAGCTGGGGAAATTGATCTGCCGTGCGATTTTGAAATCATCACGTCAATTTCTCTTGCAGTAAAAATGTGTTTTATTTCCCGATTTTCTCCTTAGAATTGAATAAAATTATGAAAATCGCACATATGCAGTATATCTATATTGTGCATGTGTATTTATTGTGTTTTCCCTTGTGGAAATGCAGTAAAAATTAATGTACAGCTTTATCCAGAAATCCAGGTCAGCAACACAGGAAGTTTAAAAAAAAAAAACAGGTAGTCTTAGCGAAAACTAGACAAATCGAAAAGAAATAAAAAAACAATATAAAAACGCATGTAAAAAAAAAGGCAATGCAAAAATGCAGGTGACCCAAATTTAGCTAATTGGTGCGGAAATATTGAACTAAATCTGTTCAATCAAAAACTCACAAAAACTTGCGGCTTCTGTGGCACATGTCGCATTTTTTATGCATGATTTTTTCCCGTAACACAGCGTTTTACTAATTTATAACATGGCCTTTACAAATTTATAAAATATCCTTTACATGTGTTTTTTCTTTCCTTGCATTTTTTATGATATGGTGCTTTATTTTAAAATCTTTCAAAGTTTTTGCTTTTTTTCCCATTTCAATTGAATGCATAAAAAAACATTAAAAATATATATGAAAAACGCATCAAGAACTCATGTAATGTATGCAGCTCTTTTCATGCGGGAAAAAAAATGCTGCAAAAAAGCAGCAATGTTAACATACCCTTAGGCTACTTTCACACTAGCGTCGGATTCGTCCCGTCGCATTGCGTCTGGCAGAGATTCCGACGCTAGCGTTTGAGGCGCCGCACAACGGGTGCAGCGGATGCATTTCTCCGGCGCATCCGCTGCCCCATTGTGAGGTGCGGGGAGGTGGGGGCGGAGTTCCGGCCGCGCATGCGTGATCGGAAAAAGCGGTCCGTCGGCAGCAAAAAACGTTGCATTTAACGTTTTTTGCTCCCGGCGGTCCGCCACAACACGGCGCAACCGTCGCACGACGGTTGCGACGTGTGACAATACGTCGCAATGCGTCGGTGATGTTACTCTATGGGGCAAAAACGCATCCTGCAAACAACTTTGCAGGATGCGTTTTTTCCCCTAAACGACGCATTGCGACGTATTAAAAAAAAAACGCCAGTGTGAAAGTAGCCTTAGTCTCAGACTAATGCATATGTAGAGGAGAGGTAGCCTTTATCACAGACCCCTTTCAGGATTCTTTGGCCCCTTTTGTTTGCTCTGCAGTCATAATAGTTGTATTTCTTCCCTAATACTTGCTATAAACTTGCAAGATCTCCATCTAATTTTCAAGACCGATTTTTTTCTTATACCATAGGTCAGACCCCTGTGCATTAAAATGAATTATAGCTTAATCAGCCGTAGCTCCCGTTGACTTTAGGAGCGGAGCGGAGCCATAACAGACAGTAAAAATAGGCTGTAAAAGTTGATGAATAACCTCTTTATTATCGTTAACTGTCCGTTCAATTACAATTGCTGCAGGGCAGCAATGTATATTGCTTTCTCAATTTTCATTTTAAGTCTCGGGCACTTTGTGGAGTTACGCTACTTTTCCCAAGATGCCGTTGACTTTGGTATTTTGTTATTCCAAAGTGCCCCACACGGGAGATCCATAAAGAGGATTCCTTCAGCCTGTGTTTATTTGAATCTTCTCGTTTCATTGAAAACCCTGGAATCATAAAGTTCTGCAGAGCCATCCTTTCTTCGGTTACTTTTCTGGAACATTAGCAGTTGTCTCCGTGAGACAGCTAAAACTTACAGTTATTGTTTTTGGACGGCCCAGACATTATCCAGTGAGCCATTAGATACTCGTCGTAGGCATTTGTTATTCTTATGGTTGAGCATCTTTAAAAAAAAAATTTGATTTGCTGCTTTTGCTTTAGGTTCCAAGAAATCGGACTGGAAACTGTTTTCTTAACGACAGTTTATAAAAGCAGTGAACCGTGTACATGTGCCGTATGCAAATACCACTACAAGCGCCTTCATTGAATAGTCTGGAGGGAATGAGTGATTTTACCAAACACATTTAGATGTATATATAGAAAAAATGCATAAAGTATATAAAGTGTGCACTCACAAGGAAAATGTTTATTTCGAGAAATGACATCTTGACTCTCAAATAAACTCGCCAGGGAACATTAACCAAACACTGCAAGGAAGCGAGCTCTTTATTGGCGGGGGTGTCAGTGCTAGGGTCGCTAATTTCGGCACCCAGGATTATAAAAAAATATAATATAAAATGGAATTTGGTGACTCTAAGGGCAGAGTTGGGGGTTACGTACACGCAAAACCTTACTAGCCAAAGTATTGACATTAGTGGTAATACCTTGTAAGGTTTGATGATGAGAGAGCTATAGATATAGTTGAAAGGGGTTCTGCTACGAAAAACATATCCTTAGGATAGGTGATTGGTAGAGTTGACCAAAAAGATTTGCAGGACCTTAGTCCAGCAGCCACGTTGGTAGTCCATGTCTGGGGCAAGGCCAGAGCACCGCCAACCTCATTCTACCTGTGGCAGTCCCGATGCCTCTTTCGCTTAGTAGGCCCTATGATGTTACTACTCACACATGATATCGGTTGGGTCTACTAATCTACTAATCAAAAGAGGCAAAAACCCTCCAAATAAACAAAATGAGCATGAGCATATACCCTGTAGTAAGTAAATAGTAATAGTGCATGTAAAGTACTTAATAGTAACACTATTTAGATAAAAAAGTGTAAAATCCATCCCACCCCGACAAGGTGTACCCAATTGGGCTGGTTCTATCCTGTCTCTATTACTAAAACATTAACATGCGTCAGCCGACCTCAATGTAGATAAGGGCAGAACAGGGACCAAGCCCGAATGTTCAGACACCGCCTGTGGAAAGCTATAGAGATGAAAAAAAGGTCAAAAAGGGAGCCACATCCCTGTTTGTACAAAATAAAGGAAACTACAACAAAACAAAGAAAATTATCAGGAGCGTAAGTTGGTATATGTGCAATGTGTATGAGCACATTGTGGCCATTTCACAGACAGGCACATGTAGTATTACTATTTTTTACTATAGGGTATATCCTCATTTTGTGTTGTTTGGGGTTTCGTCTGTAAAAAGGCCACAATGTGAATATGCTCTTATACATTGCACATATACCAACTTATGCTTTGGCTCAGTTCTTTGGTTTAATCAAAAGTGGCGCCAAGAAGTCCCCGGGTAGAAGGGAGGTACAGTGTTTTAATCCGGTGGACATGGACTACCTATGTGGCAGTTAGACCAGGGTCCTGTAAATCTTTTTACTCAACACTAATGATTGGTAGGGGTCTGACTTCTGTATTGTTCATGAGGACAGATGTCCCTTGTCCCCCGAGTAAATAGAGTGGCAGTGTGCATGCATGACCACTGATCAGTTTCCTGTCTATGGAATGGGTGGTGAGACATGACACTAGTATAACGTTCCCTTACTCACCCATATTCTCCTAGAAGGAACTGAGCCATGGACACTACCTCTTTATCCATAAGTGGACACAGATCCCCATGATCGTGGAGGTTCCAATAGTCAGACTCCAACCAATCATACATTTATCAGGAGACAAGTGATAAACCTTGTTGGACGCATAACTCCTTGAAAGCTCCTGCATCCTAACTCGAAATCTGTACCAGAAACCTCCACCAGCCATGTGCCAAAATGCTTTCAGGTACCTCAGTACTACGGCACAAAAGTAATAATCAAAATTGGACCCTTACATTGTAATGTGATTGCTTGTTATGTACATCTTATCTTTTCCTTTTAGCACAACTTTTGATAAATTTTCCAAAATGTGATCAATACAAATACTTAGGGTTCAATTAAAAACCTATAATTTCTATCCATGTTGCACTGTTTTTTATCTTGCCAAAAACAAAAGTAATGTAAATCCCAGAAAAGGAAACAGAAAAAAGAAAAGACCTTCCTTCTTCCTGTGATGAAACTTCCTCCTGTGATAAAACTTCCTCCTGTTTCTAGGGCAAGAAATACATGGATGCACTTTTGAAAAGGTCCATCAGAGAACTACTAGAGCATTCTCTAAAAGACCCATATTCTGATGCTACAAAAAGGGCCATCTACAACACGGTCCATCAGACACTGGTCTATATAAACTATTAATCTACCCTGGTAACTTCCGATTTGACTGTGTTCTGTTGGGTAGGCCTTCATAATGATTTTCTCTGGTGGACCCACTAATCTGACATGGTGTCGATGAAAGATGGACCAAAAATTTGACCAACCATGTGATCGCACCTTTACAGAAGCTTTAAAAATAACAATAAATTATGACTATGATATCAATTGATACATTTTTTTCATACACTTTTCCGTCTTTTTGTTTTCACAGAGTGGTCAGTATACGTCTATATTTGTCGACAATGGTGCGGGGGCACCGATTACCGTCCAAAATGGTTCTGATTTTATGGGCATTTTTATGGGACTGTAGATAAAATCCAAGGAGACGGCTCAACTCCAGATTATAATTAACCCTCAGAATTACACATTCACCCACCTGCAATGGAAGAAGCTTTCACAATATCCGCTACCTGGGACCATTTCTTGTGTTACTGCTTGATATGTGCAAAGCAAGGAGGAAACTTATTGACTCCCCCACTGCTTGTTACATCTCCGAACCTTACGGCACCGTAGAGGTCAGCAATTGCTTTAAATAACGCTCTTAATGCAACAGGTTGTAGGCCCCGCAGTCAGGGGAATGACGGACTATGCAAAAATAGTAATATTCAGAAGATCTTGTCCTTTGTCATTGTTCGTTCTGTATATGTTATAAGAAGATGTGGTCATGAAGAAATAAACAAGAGGAATGCCTGTAACGGACATGGGAAATCCATGGGATAAATCCCGAACTATGCAAGATAATCAAAACAGATTTAAAAGGGATCTACAGCAGAACGCTTCCGATGAGTGATGTACGGGACTAATGGCGTTCTTTGTGTCACATGGCAAACGGATAAAGACTTGTCTCCATTTATAAGCAATGACACGTGTATTGATTTCTATATTATAAAGTATTGCTTAAATGTTTGTAATTTAATAAAGAAAAGTCACATTATTCTATATCAATCATATACAATTATTTTGGTGTTATTGTTATGGGTTTATTATTATTTTTTTACTGGCAAATATAAAAAAAATAGATATTTGTGGCTGGTGGTCTGTTCACCTTTCCTATTAGTCTGCTGGTGGTCTTGTTATTTCCTGATTTCCGGGTTTTGGTAGTTGTGATACAACTCTGATGTTTTTGAGATACCCACTTGTTGACTTGTCTATAGATATAACAAAATTCTTGACGGAATAGGCATTACATTCCGCAAAGGTAAATCAGCCAAAAATATAAGATTACAGTAGGCTATTAGGTAAAGGATGTATCATATGGGACAATTGGCAGCCACTACATCGAAGCCTCAGTGGGTTGAAAACATTATACAGGGCTTTTTATATATTTTTACAATCAAAGATACTATATATATATATATATATATATAAAACAAAAAGCAGCACAAAATTACGATAGGGTGCAAAAGCCTTCAGGCATGTGCCAAACCTTTACAATAGATCCAAAAAATGATGAAGGCAGCACACCTATAGCTGAAATTTAACGTGCAGTTTATTGGCCCATGTGCAACGTTTCAGTCCCAAGTGTGGACCTTTCTCCAGCAGTTCCAAAAAGTGAAAATGCATGGTATTTTATAGGAGACAAATTATTCAATCGTTTAGTGACAGTTATCATAATTACATATCATAATTTTAAGAGAAAAATATCAACATGATGCAATCATTAATTTTGTGTGCTACAATGTGCAATAGGATGGACATGCATACAGTACATACATATAGATAGATATGACCATTATATTCATAATTGATGATCAATGATAGCTGTATAAAATTGATTTGAAATTAATTTAGAGTATGACTCACCCCATTCACATTACAAAAATCACGCCGATATACGGCGTCCTAGTCACACCAATGCGCATGTCAGGAAATGTTTAGACCACATAACATACTAGTACTTCAACTCATGCGCGGATATCCTTTGAAGCCTCCTCCGAGCTCTTTAGATTTTTCAGACAGATTAAATTAAAACATTGGTATTCTAAGAGCACTAAGGAATGTGTCAAAGTTTTACACGATTTTGCTTTGAGGAACAAAAGTAATTTTGCTCCTGCGGACAATTTACCTGCCATTGAGGCATTTATATCTGCAGTAAATAATGATATAGAGGAAATGAAAAATAGACCGTAAGTAGCTGTGGTCAGTTGAAATATCCTAATATTTCTAAAAGTGAGAAAATTATCATAAAAAATAATCATGTTAGGTACTGACCAGAGGTCCCCATGCCCAGGTAATTGCTGTATGGCCTCCACCTTATCTCCCAGTGCACGTTTTGCTGATGCTTCCTCAAGGGTAGTCTTCTTAGGCCTTAAATAGATGAATGGATTATGGAAAGGAGGGCAAATGAACACTATACCATAATGGACCCCATCTAAAAAGGAGAGGGTTGTCTATATGATATTTTGGCCACAATATTTATCTGGCTGTACAAAGATTATGGCCTCAACAAGTACTGGTTTGATGGGATGTCAATGTTTACCAGGGATTTGCAGGAGAGCAGCGTGGAGACACGGGGGGTGCCCTGAACCGCTAGATGAAACCAAATATACTAGGGATTATCCCACCAAACGCCTGCTCTCCTTTCACCGTGGGCTTAATACTTGTCAGAAAAACAAGGTGAGGGTAAAACAGTGTGGCAATACTTTAATGAACCACAAGACTGTCAAATAAAAGATAGAAGAGTCCTAGCAAAATACCTAAGATGGTGCACATTATAGAGTCTCACCCTTCCACTGACTCGCAGCTGTGGCTTTAGAGCTTCCAGGTCCGACTACCCCACCCGTGGCACACACACAGTGAGGAGGTAACAACAAGCTTAGGAAGATGACAGTCCATTGAGGTACAAGCCCAGCTGACTGGAGGGTCGCAACCTGGCTGCTACGAACATCTCCATAGAGCCAGGTGACTGGCAAGTCCCACTCCTGGCCCCAACAAATGTATCCATGAGGCTCAGGTGACCAGTGGGTCCAAATCTTGACTACCCCAAATGTATCCATGGATTCGTCGTGGTCGGTGGAGCTAATCTGTATTCTTACAGTTGGGGCTGAGTTCCCCTAAGCTGGCATCCTGTGGAATGACAAATCTGTGTCCCTCGTGATGGAGCCATAATGTCTTGGCTGCTGTCCTGTAGAGAGTCCCTGGTTCTTTGGATTTCTGGATCTCTTAGCTGTCTAGATGTCTCGAGGTATTGGCTGAATCTCTATCTATGGAAGTATCTATCCTTTTTATAGTTAACAAATGTCCTTCAAGTCAGCATTCACAGGTAAATGGGAAAAATGGTGATGAGAGCAACTCACATTATTTCATTATGTAATCTTATTTGCATAGTTTTTCCTCCTTTGTTTTGGAAGTCAACAAGCTAGCTGGCCTTTAAAATGTGTAATCAGTATATGAGCAAATATCATTGTTCCATGACCCTGTAACACTAGTCATCCAGGATAATAGCACAATATGTTAAATCAAATGTCAACTTGCAAGTCATTAATACAGGTTAACAAGAGCAAAAGTCTGTGTTTTCTTGACCAACTAGAAAGAAACACAAAAATTCAAAAGTCAACATATACAGCTCTGGTAAAAATTAAGAGACCACCACATCAAAACCATGTCATGGGCAGCACAATCTCCAGACCTGAACCCCATCAAAAACCTTTTGCGCCAAAAGCAGTGTGAAAGACTGGTAGAAAGCATGCCAAGACGCATGAAATATTGATTTCTGAACTCTTCCTGAATTAAAACATTAGTATTGTTGTTTCTAAATGATTATGAACTTGTTCTCTTTGCATTATTTGAGGTCTGAAAGCACTGTTTTTTTTTAATTTTGACCATTTTTCTTTTTCACAAATCCAGCTAAGTTAATAAAAAATTGGAAAAATATATTTTTAGATTTCCTTTGCGGAACACATCTCTAAGGCAAAATATGACAATAAAAAAGTATCCCATCTTCCAAGTTCTGCATGCCTTTAATACAATCCTTCACTCCTCCGGAAAACAAATTGTCTGAAGTCTCAGTAATAAAAATAGTAAAATTAGCTTTTTTTTCTTTAATGTGCTTTTAATGTAGAACACTCTTAACATAAAAACTGCAAAATCCATTCAAACAGTTATTACATTCCTATTATGTGTACTGTACTGAATACAGTCGAATGAGCTGTAGTAGTGCTCAATGCTACATTCAAAGTGGAAAAGTTAGGGTGTAAAATTATACTAGAGTACGTAAATATAATGGAGATCTGGAATCTCTCATGTTTCTGTGTGCACTAGTGATTGGGAAACATTAGAGGAGCTAGTCTCAAGTACTTGATTAGAGATAACTGAATATTAGAGAGAAAGTCTGCAAAGGGGAAAACTGATGAAAAATGCAGGATTACATGTTGGAGATGTCCCTCATGTACATCATACAACTTATTCTTAAAAGTCACCTGAAATTACAATTATGGCTTAAATATCTATTTTTTAGATGAATCGTTTGATCCCAAGAACAAGAGGATTTTTATTAGTGAAGAATTAGCTTTAAATACATGTTTGCCCACCTTCAAATTTATGGTTTTTCACAGCCAGGACTATAATTTTCATTAGGCACATGAGGCACGTGCCTATATGTAAGTGTGGTGGATTGTACTTTTGTGTTCTTCTTACCCTTGAAGACACCAATCAAGCCATGCTGTGTATTACAATGTGGATAGTGTCATGCGGTTTTATATATATTTTGACACGTGAAGTGTGAACTGTGTATTGTGGTTTTAGGCATACATAATGTGACATGGTTGTGTATAATGTATAAAGTGTTATTATAAGCATTGTTATCATAATAGGTATAGTGTGAGCGCAAATATAGGGAAAGTAAAGTTTAAGATAAGTGATATAATACATAGGTTAGGTTTTAGGCCATAAGGTAGTGACCATAGGATAAGATGGACTTTGGCAAGCAGTATAAAAGTAATATGTTTAATATATGCAAATGCCATGCATAATGTCAGCTACAGACATAGGGACAGACATAGTTAAAGTTTGGGACTAGCCCATAGTGGGTGGGAGTGAACCCCAGTAAAAAGGGACTGTTTACTGGTGACAGATCAGATATGGAAGTACAGTAACCAAGGTCAAATTCAAGTTACAATGGGTAAGCATCTATCATTCGGGGCAGTGGGAAGCCTTACTGGAATCCCTTATGGACATTCCTGCAAAGTCCGGAGCTCAGGACTCGGTTCATTTACTACAAAGAGTGCCTTACACTTTTGCGTACAGGCGGCGATAGACTTGGAACCTTGTGAAGGGAATTTAATGGATCTCAGGTGTACTGCGGAACTAAACGGGAAATCCCTGGGGATGACAGGAACAGTAAATATAGGAATAGTCCAGGAGGAACGGATAATAATGCTGAAGGTGAACTGTACTAAGGAAACAAGGACTAACAAGTGTTGTGCCCGATACTGCGTATTACAATCTGATGAACTTGAACTGTCCGGTAAACTTTTGCTTGTTGAAACGAACTGCATGTCCCCTGAGTTATGTGCAGTGGCTCCATGCAGATGGAGGCCTGGAGAAAGTGGAGGCCTATGGACTACAAGTGAGTATGATGCACCCCACACCTGGTAGCACATTGGGACTGAGATACGATTTTCCTGTAAATTGCCAGGGCGTTATGGAGCAGCAGCTTGTCCACAGCTACTGCCCTCGGTCACTTTACATATACACCTTCTACTGCGAAGGACTACCTAGTCCTCATGGTCGTCAGGCCCAGATTATGGTTCAGTGAGTGGAGTTGATATGAGGTCTGATGTGATATTCAATGTCTGACGTAAGCACTGTCGGAAGAATAATTCAACTCCTTTCAGCAGAGAGTGGCAAGACTACTCTAGTTTTTTTTGGGATTGTTGAGGATCTTAGCGGCTGGATTCTGACCAACTTTTGTATGACTTATCATAAAAGTTAATTACTGTAAAACCCAATTATGTGAGAAATTGCCAGAATAAACCGAGGAATGCAGAACCTTATCTTTTTTTAACAAGTGGGCATAAACTATAGTGTATGATGAAAGGTCAATTCTACCCATTTTCCACAATCTTATCCAAAACATTTTTGAAGGTTCTTCATGTGCGAGTGCTGGAGAAGCGCCGCCATCTCTAGTTACAAATGATTTCTCAGTCACGAAGCTTCTTATGTTACTTGTGGGTAAGTAAACATATTTAATTATGCAAATTATTTGGGGATTCTGGCAGGAGAAAAGTATTATATAAGCATTTTGTGTTTCACTAAAATATCCTATAATTTTGAAAATTCTCAAGTGTTAGGGAAAAACAGATTTAAACACATTTCATGAAATTGATAGTGTTTCTTGGTTTGTTTTGGACTCACCATTAGAGGCTTAAACTTTATTATGTCTCTATGAGATAGAACATCCGTGTACTACAATTACGGATGTAACAAAAATAGGTTAAGGGGTTGCAATTGAACCCAGGACCTGGAGCCTATGGGGCCCAAAAGGCCCCATTGGACCATATGAAAAAACCATTGTGATGCGGCTGCAGTGCAGTTTAGCGCAATCTCCACCAGGGGGTGCTGGTGAGGGAAGTGAGGTTGCACACTCACAGAGTAGCAACAGTGAGCAGCCGCACAGGTGTCACAGGTAACGAAAGAGTGGTCAGATGAGCAGAGTCAGAAAGTGTCAGGAGCAGAAGTACCAGAGATCACAGCAATGCACGTAGTCCGAGACAAGCCGGAAGTCAGAGCTGTTATGGCTGGCAATCAGGCAACACAGCGTGCAGTAATCAGCGCACATACAAAGATCTGGCAATAACCAAAAACAATAGGACGAGCTCTGAGACGTGGAATCTCTGTAGACTGCAGTACCTGATCTATCCTCACACAACTATAAGCAGCAGTGGATTGCGCCTATCACTACCTATGCAACTCGGCACTGCCTGAGGAGCTGACTAGCCTGAAGATAGAAATACAAGCCTGACTTACCTCAGAGAAATACCCCAAAGGAATAGGCAGCCCCCCACATATAATGACTGTTAGCAAGATGAAAAGACAAACGTAGGAATGAAATAGATTCAGCAAAGTGAGGCCCGATATTCTAGACAGAGCGAGGATAGCAAAGAGAACTATGCAGTCTACAAAAAACCCTAAAACGAAAACCACGCAAAGGGGCAAAAAGACCCACCGTGCCGAACTAACAGCACGGCGGTGCACCCCTTTGCTTCTCAGAGCTTCCAGCAAAAGTTAATAGCAAGCTGGACAGAAAAAACAGAAAACAAACTAGAAGCACTTATCTAGCAGAGCAGCAGGCCCAAGGAAAGATGCAGTAGCTCAGATCCAACACTGGAACATTGACAAGGAGCAAGGAAGACAGACTCAGGTGGAGCTAAATAGCAAGGCAGCCAACGAGCTCACCAAAACACCTGAGGGAGGAAGCCCAGAGACTGCAATACCACTTATGACCACAGAAGTGAACTCAGCCACAGAATTCACAACAGTACCCCCCCCTTGAGGAGGGGTCACCGAACCCTCACCAGAACCCCCAGGCCGACCAGGATGAGCCACATGAAAGGCACGAACAAGATCTGGGGCATGGACATCAGAGGCAAAAACCCAGGAATTATCTTCCTGAGCATAACCCTTCCATTTGACCAGATACTGGAGTTTCCGTCTAGAGACACGAGAATCCAAAATCTTCTCCACAATATACTCCAATTCCCCCTCCACCAAAACAGGGGCAGGAGGCTCCACAGATGGAACCATAGGTGCCACGTATCTCCTCAACAACGACCTATGGAATACATTATGTATGGAAAAGGAGTCTGGGAGGGTCAGACAAAAAGACACCGGATTGAGAATCTCAGAAATCCTATACGGACCAATATAACGAGGTTTAAATTTAGGAGAGGAAACCTTCATAGGAATATGACGAGAAGATAACCAAACCAGATCCCCAACACGAAGTCGGGGTCCCACACGGCGTCTGCGATTAGCGAAAAGCTGAGCCTTCTCCTGGGACAAGGTCAAATTGTCCACTACCTGAGTCCAGATCTGCTGCAGCCTGTCCACCACAGAATCCACACCAGGACAGTCCGAAGACTCAACCTGTCCTGAAGAGAAACGAGGATGGAACCCAGAATTGCAGAAAAATGGAGAGACCAAGGTAGCCGAGCTGGCCCGATTATTAAGGGCGAACTCAGCCAACGGCAAAAATGACACCCAATCATCCTGGTCAGCGGAAACAAAACATCTCAGATATGATTCCAAGGTCTGATTGGTTCGTTCGGTCTGGCCATTAGTCTGAGGATGGAAGGCCGAGGAGAAAGATAGGTCAATGCCCATCCTACCACAAAAGGCTCGCCAGAACCTCGAGACAAACTGGGAACCTCTGTCAGAAACAATATTCTCAGGAATGCCATGTAAACGAACCACATGCTGGAAGAACAAAGGCACCAAATCAGAGGAGGAAGGCAATTTAACCAAGGGCACCAGATGGACCATTTTAGAAAAGCGATCACAGACCACCCAAATGACCGACATTTTTTGAGAAACGGGAAGGTCAGAAATGAAATCCATCGAAATATGTGTCCAAGGCCTCTTCGGGACCGGCAAGGGCAAAAGCAACCCACTGGCACGTGAACAGCAGGGCTTAGCCCTAGCACAAATTCCACAGGACTGCACAAAAGCACGCACATCCCGTGACAGAGATGGCCACCAGAAGGATCTAGCAACCAACTCCCTGGTACCAAAGATTCCTGGATGACCGGCCAGCACCGAACAATGAAGTTCAGAGATAACTTTACTAGTCCACCTATCAGGGACGAACAGTTTCTCGGCCGGACAACGATCAGGTTTATTAGCCTGAAATTTCTGCAACACTCTCCGCAAATCAGGGGAGATGGCAGACACAATGACTCCTTCCTTGAGGATACTCGCCGGCTCAGATAACCCCGGAGAGTCGGGCACAAAACTCCTAGACAGAGCATCCGCCTTCACATTTTTAGAGCCCGAAAGGTATGAAATCACAAAATCAAAACGAGCAAAAAATAACTACCAACGGGCCTGTCTAGGATTCAAGCGCTTGGCAGACTCAAGATAAGTAAGGTTCTTATGATCAGTCAAAACCACCACGCGATGCTTAGCACCCTCAAGCCAATGACGCCATTCCTCGAATGCCCACTTCATGGCCAGCAACTCTCGGTTGCCCACATCATAATTACGCTCAGCAGCAGAAAATTTCCTGGAAAAGAAAGCACATGGTTTGAACACTGAGCAACCAGAACCTCTCTGTGACAAAACCGCCCCTGCACCAATCTCAGAAGCATCAACCTCGACCTGGAACGGAAGAGAAACATCAGGTTGACACAACACAGGGGCACAGCAAAAACGACGCTTCAACTCCTGAAAAGCTTCCACGGCAGCAGAAGACCAATTAACCAAATCAGCACCCTTCTTGGTCAAATCGGTCAATGGTCTGGCAATGCTAGAAAAATTACAGATGAAGCGACGATAAAAATTAGCAAAGCCCAGGAATTTCTGCAGACTTTTTAGAGATGTCGGCTGAGTCCAATCCTGGATGGCCTGAACCTTAACCGGATCCATCTCGATAGTAGAAGGGGAAAAGATGAACCCCAAAAATGAAACTTTCTGCACACCGAAGAGACACTTTGATCCCTTCACGAACAAGGAATTAGCACGCAGTACCTGGAAAACCATTCTGACTTGCTTCACATGAGACTCCCAATCATCTGAGAAGATCAAAATGTCATCCAAGTAAACAATCAAGAATTTATCCAGATACTCACGGAAAATGTCATGCATAAAAGACTGAAAAACAGATGGAGCATTGGCAAGTCCGAACGGCATCACCAGATACTCAAAATGACCCTCGGGCGTATTAAATGCCGTTTTCCATTCATCTCCCTGCCTGATTCTCACCAGATTATACGCACCACGAAGATCAATCTTAGTAAACCAACTAGCCCCCTTAATCCGAGCAAACAAGTCAGAAATCAATGGCAAGGGATACTGAAACTTAACAGTGATCTTATTAAGAAGGCGGTAATCAATACACGGTCTTAGCGAACCATCCTTCTTGGCTACAAAAAAGAACCCTGCTCCCAATGGTGACGACGATGGGCGAATATGTCCCTTCTCCAGGGACTCCTTCACATAACTGCGCATAGCGGTGTGTTCAGGTACGGACAAATTAAATAAACGACCCTTAGGGAATTTACTACCAGGAATCAAATCGATAGCACAATCACAATTCCTATGCGGAGGTAGGGCATCAGACTTGGACTCTTCAAATACATCCTGAAAGTCAGACAAGAACTCTGGGATGTCAGAAGGAATGGATGACGAAATAGACAAAAATGGAACATCACCATGTACTCCCTGACAACCCCAGCTGGTTACCGACATAGAGTTCCAATCCAATACTGGATTATGGGTTTGTAGCCATGGCAACCCCAACACGACCACATCATGCAAATTATGCAGTACCAGAAAGCTAATAACTTCCTGATGTGCAGGAGCCATGCACATGGTCAGCTGGGCCCAGTACTGAGGCTTATTCTTGGCCAAAGGTGTAGCATCAATTCCTCTCAACGGAATAGGACACCGCAAAGGCTCCAAGAAAAATCCACAACGTTTAGCATAATCCAAATCCATCAGATTCAGGGCAGCGCCTGAATCCACAAACGCCATGACAGAATACGATGACAAAGAGCACATTAAGGTAATGGACAAAAGGAATTTGGACTGTACAGTACCAATAACGGCAGAGCTATTGAACCGCCTAGTGCGTTTAGGACAATTAGAAATAGCATGAGTAGAATCACCACAATAGAAACACAGTCTGTTCAGACGTCTGTGTTCTTGCCGTTCTACTTTAGTCATAGTCCTGTCGCACTGCATAGGCTCAGGTTTACTCTCAGACAATACCGCCAGATGGTGCACAGATTTACGCTCGCGCAAGCGACGACCGATCTGAATGGCCAAGGACATAGACTCATTCAAACCAGCAGGCATAGGAAATCCCACCATTACATCCTTAAGAGCTTCAGAGAGACCCTTTCTGAACAAAGCCGCTAGTGCAGATTCATTCCACAGAGTGAGTACTGACCACTTCCTAAATTTCTGACAATATACTTCTACATCATCCTGACCCTGGCATAAAGCCAGCAGATTTTTCTCAGCCTGATCCACTGAATTAGGCTCATCGTAAAGCAATCCCAGCGCCTGGAAAAATGCATCAACATTACTCAATGCAGAATCTCCTGGTGCAAGAGAAAACGCCCAGTCCTGTGGGTCGCCGCGCAAAAAAGAAATAATAATCAAAACCTGTTGAATAGGATTACCAGAAGAATGAGGTTTCAAGGCCAAAAATAGCTTACAATTATTTCTGAAGCTCAGGAACTTAGTTCTGTCACCAAAAAACAAATCAGGAATCGGAATTCTTGGTTCTAGCATCGATTTCTGATCAATAGTATCTTGAATCTTTTGTACATTTACAACGAGATTATCCATTGAGGAGCACAGAGCCTGAATATCCATGTCCACAGCTGTGTCCTGAAGCACTCTAATGTCTAGGGGAAAAAAAAGACTGAAGACAGAGCTAAGAAAAAAAAATGATGTCAGGATTTCTTTTTTCCCTCTATTGGGAATCATTGGCGGGCTCCTTGTACTGTTATGGCTGGCAATCAGGCAACACAGCGTGCAGTAATCAGCGCACATACAAAGATCTGGCAATAACCAAAAACAATAGGACGAGCTCTGAGACGTGGAATCTCTGTAGACTGCAGTACCTGATCTATCCTCACACAACTATAAGCAGCAGTGGATTGCGCCTATCACTACCTATGCAACTCGGCACTGCCTGAGGAGCTGACTAGCCTGAAGATAGAAATACAAGCCTGACTTACCTCAGAGAAATACCCCAAAGGAATAGGCAGCCCCCCACATATAATGACTGTTAGCAAGATGAAAAGACAAACGTAGGAATGAAATAGATTCAGCAAAGTGAGGCCCGATATTCTAGACAGAGCGAGGATAGCAAAGAGAACTATGCAGTCTACAAAAAACCCTAAAACGAAAACCACGCAAAGGGGCAAAAAGACCCACCGTGCCGAACTAACAGCACGGCGGTGCACCCCTTTGCTTCTCAGAGCTTCCAGCAAAAGTTAATAGCAAGCTGGACAGAAAAAACAGAAAACAAACTAGAAGCACTTATCTAGCAGAGCAGCAGGCCCAAGGAAAGATGCAGTAGCTCAGATCCAACACTGGAACATTGACAAGGAGCAAGGAAGACAGACTCAGGTGGAGCTAAATAGCAAGGCAGCCAACGAGCTCACCAAAACACCTGAGGGAGGAAGCCCAGAGACTGCAATACCACTTGTGACCACAGAAGTGAACTCAGCCACAGAATTCACAACACAGAGCCAAACGGGTGTGCGGTATCCAAAACGTGAAACGTAAGACGAAGTCGGGGTACAAGCCAGAAGTCAAAGCCAGTCAGGGAACGAGGTATCAGAGACGGAAAGCAAGAGGCGGGGTTCAGAGATCAGACCAATTCATACACTCTAAGGAAAACCACCAGACGAACACTATGTCAGGGATAGGGAACGGGTCTCACACAAATACGGGAAGTCAGAGGGAGAAGGATCACCAGGGTATACGGGTAAGCTGCTCTAGCCTGGAAGCATGAACTATCACTGACGCTGGCTAGCAGACTGCAGAGGACTGAAAAAGCGCAACCAGGTCCAAAACAAGGCAGAGGGGGTTAACCCCCAGATGACCAGTCCAGAGAGAGCATAGCAGAAATAAAACTCCGGACTGGATCATGACAACCATTAGTATTAAAGACTTGCAATAATTGCGAGCCCCGTTGGAGCTCTTGCATTGGGGCCCACAAACTTCAAGTTACAGCCTTGGCCACAGTGTACTGTATATGTATGAATACCACTGTAGCGATAGTATTATGGAGGCCTGCTGTGAACATTTTGTCAGGAGGGTCTTTCACTTTTTTTAAATAACTTTTTAGCGTTTCTACAGTATATTGGTGGTATAATGGAATGTGTACAATGTAACATTGAAGGGGTTGTCAGGTACTTTTATATTGATGGCCTATGCAACCACAAGTTCTCAATATCAGATCAGTGGGGGTGCGGCACCAGGCACCCTACCATTGGCAACCAGATGGGATCAGTTGTGGAGCTACACAGCCGTGGCTGGGTATTGAACATCTGCCCCCAATTCGATTGAGTGGGGTGGATCTGCA
Organism: Ranitomeya imitator; assembly: GCF_032444005.1. NCBI lineage: Eukaryota > Metazoa > Chordata > Amphibia > Anura > Dendrobatidae > Ranitomeya > Ranitomeya imitator. Next base: position 116,553,760 of record NC_091291.1, on the reverse strand, counting down.
GTATCCTGCTGTGGCCACTATAGGGTTGACCAAGCTGTTAGTAAATCCAATGTGAAGATCAATTTAGCTATTTTTCCCAGAAATGTAACAAATACAAAATTGGCAAAAATAGTGAATTAATTCATGGTGTATCTTTGAAACAAATGGAGCCTCCGCTGGAGCCATAGATTGGGATGACACAATTGTAATTAAAATAGACTGTGTTTTTTACCAACTTAGTTCATCTTTTCAGTTGGGCACCAGAACGCGGTTTACCACTTTTTGGTGCCTTTTTGGAAAGACAGATACCACCGAAAAGAATTGTCTCCATCGAAGTTTTTGTCTGAATCTCATTTTGTGGGAATTTAAATGGAACCCTCAGCAGAGTCATAGACTCGTTGCATAAATGCAGTGTGAACAAGGCCTCTTATAACTACATCCACAATTAAGTAAATTCACTAAAAAAAATCTCATTTGTGTTTCCACACTTGTCAAAATTTCATGATAGCAGAAAGATCAACTTTAGCGCCAGTCTCCCGTTCTTAATAGACAAGAGATGACTTTTTTAATTATATACATTGGAAAAAAGTTTTATATTTTGGTCTTCTCTTATTTTATGAAGTCCCAGGAGGTTATAGATCCACTTTACGCAATCTGTGGCTAGCACAAAAATTGGTAACTTGTACATGTAAAGCAGATTTCCAAAACTCGACGTTCAATATTGTACTCATTTTAAAGGTGCTTCGGTTGGAGCTTTTGACAGACAGGCTGAAGTAGCTTGGCCTTTAATTTTATTTTCGGCTTGAAAAGTTTCCCAAATATGTTTGACATTGAAAGTAGCAGGTTATAAATCAGCATGATATTTTTTTTCCAGCATCTTCAGACTGCGGTTAAAGCTTTCCAGTATTTCGTGATTGTTACTTTATAACTGCGGAGGAATTTTTGAGCTTATGGATTGATGCCAACCTGTGTTTCCCAAAATATAGATAAGTCTCACCTTTGCTTCACCTATGAGGGAGGGAGCCAAATATATTTTATGATAATATCATTATATATTTTATAACATAATAAATTAGCGTTAGCCACTGGTCTAATATTGAAATGTCTGCCAGTGACCTTGTAAAGTATTTTCAGAATGCACAGAAGTCCGTGGGCTCATGTGCGCTCAAAGGTACAAAGCAGGTGATTTTTTTTTTAAAGAGTTAAAACCCTAAAGTCTAAGTTGACTATTTGTTGCTAATGTGATATTATGAGCTCATCTAAATATACTTGGAAGGTCAGCTTGCCCATAGCCACAGTTAAAGGGAAGAAAGTACATGCTATCCAACTTTATATTGTGTCCTCTCTTGGCCGCCCAGTTGCTCTTGAGCTTTGCTCCTTTGGGCTACACATATAATCAGCAACTTAAAGAACCTGTTTGGTGTTTTTTTGCCCTCTGCTTCCAATCAGTAATGTTTGTGTAGTGAGTACAGTAAAATACTTACCGGTCACAGTCGTTTGCCGTTTCCAGCAGTGCGCAAGAGCTCTCCTGCATCATGTGCCATGCAGCTGTGGGTTTCTATCTCATACTGTGAACTATTAGTTGCTTTATTAATGTAAGCCTATGGCAGCCTGGTTCTGAATCTCACAGACTTACAAAGAGAAAGCGACCTCCGGTCCACAAATGGGATGCTGCATGAGCCAACAGGTCACAGCTGTGGTCATGTGATGTAGCAGAGTACTGGGGCAGTGCTGGAAACGGCAGTAGACAACAACGGGAAAGTATTGTAATGCACAAACTTTACACAAAGTATGGATTGGTAATATAAAAAGCAATAAAAAAGTGGCGAAATGTTTCTTTAAAGTCAATCTATCATCAGCTTTCACTGTTCAAATTGCATAAATTTTTAAGTAGATCACAACTTTGATGAGTCTGGTATTCTTCCTTTAAAAATCCATGTCAGAATATTAAACTGAGTCCAGCTATAGAGTGAGAGCTCATGAGTCCAAGTGTATTCAATCTTCACTCACACAGCCTGACTGACAGTTGCAGCTTGTACGCATCATTGTGAGATTCCATCAACAGCAGGGAGTAGGGACACTGAGGAGATCCTAATCAGGTTAGGTAGGCAGAGAGTGAATAAACTTTCATAAAGATTGTGCAGCCATACTGAGATAGATTTTCAAAGAAACACTGACATAGATTTTCAAAGTAAGTACACCGGTCTTATGAGAGCTACAAGAGAGCTATGTTATGATGTATGAAGTTTGCATTATGAAATATGGGGAGAGATCTGCTTTCATTTTCTGAGAACTGTTAAGGCTTAGGCTGCAGGTTTGTCCCTCCCACTTAGTTTTGGGTTTATGTATTAAAGCGGTGGTCTGATTTTCATGGTCTTTTTGTCAGAAGAATGCAAATTATTTCTTAGCATAATCAGCCAAGCCAAACATCCAACTACAGACAGCTGTTTTGGGCTACTTGCTTTTAGTGTAGAGCGGTGCTTGGCTCGTCAACGAGATGAGTTAGAAAACATGATGGTAAGTTGCTCACATAGGTATTCAGACGCTAGGAAAAAGCAAATTCTGGATTTCCCTTCAGCGCCTCTGCGGGAGAAACTAAACATTACACAGTCCCCATTGTAAAGAATAAACGGTCCATGAGATACATAAAGAACCAGGTCCTCCAGAGTGAAAGGCACTCTCTGCAGCCGCTCTCTGCTCAAAGAGATAGACGAGGGTCCTGAATAGAGGACTGTTTTATTAAAGGGGTTGCCGATTATCTCTTAATTTTAAGAGACGTATTGACGACATGATTTTGTGGCCATTTCTTGTATATAAGTTTTATAGGTTCTCCTCTTTACTCACACAACTCTCCTGTCCACAAAATGTGACTAGACATCTCCACCATCCTCCTCTATTTGACAAAAGCTTCTCCATGAGCTTCAATGTTGGGAGGCTGATGAACGCATATCCCTCCATCAGTGGTTAATTTGTGGACAGGAGAGCCTCAATGTTCGTGAGTAATGGTGTACTAACAAATAAAGGAAGAGAACCTGATAGTGTCACAAAATTATGTCCCCGACAGGTGTTTAAAAAAAAGTAGGCAATCCTTTTAACGTTGGAAGCCTTCTTCATGGGACCTCAGAAGAACCTTCATCGATGTGATAATTTCAATAAACCCACTAGAAACACACCAAGCACAATATTTTTTACTAACTTTTAAAAAAGATCTTCATAAATTCAACAATCATCTTATCGAAACCCGGAAGCTATCATTGTCTTGATATACCATGTTTCGAAAAGATGATTGGTAAATTTTTCGCAAAAAAGTGCAGGAGTGCAATCTGTAATATTTATGTATTAATAGCTGTCACAAAATCTAGCCCCTGAGTTCTGTCCTAAAACGAGACAACCTCTTTAATTCAGAACCAACCCTGAATATGGCATTTGAAAAATCGGAATTCAAAACTAGAAAACCATTTTAAAGGGAAAATTTAATAGAATTTGCAAAAATGTGGATGAAAAATTGAAAATAGCAGTGATACAGTTCGGATGCAAAGTCCAATTCTACACAATGTAGTGTCAAGTGCTTGTTTTTCTTCTTATTATTAAACAAACGCCCATCACATATTTCTTACCTTTTTGCCACTTTTTAGTAATTCTTTATCTTAATAATTCCATGACATGTAGAGAAGCATTAAAGAACAATAGCATCCAACAGTCCCAACAGCACGGAGTCATGTGCAGGTAGTCTAGTTTGGCAAGCTTGTATCCAAGATTCCGAATTGCCGTTCTTCTCCACTACCTATCTTTTAATGAGTCAGGAATGTCCAACTCCACAACCTCATTAAGACCAGTGTGAACATCGCTGGACTGGATGAATCGGGGCCTATGTGCAGTGTCTGCGTAGTGCAGACGATTGAATTCGGACAGCGATCGCTTTAGTGCTGTCAATCAAGATATGACAGTGCTCAGTATGCATATTTTGGGGGCATAACATTGCGCCAAAGCCCCTTCATTAGCATACAAAGTACATTGGTATCAAATGGCTCGAAAACCACTAAAAGTTATGTTACAGGTGTGATTGGTATCGGGTCAGTCTCCTACATATATGTATAAGTGCTTGAAATTGCGTTTTTGGGGGTACATTTTCTTTGCAGTGGAACATTGTTGTGCAGCAAGAATGGCATGCTGAAAAATAGCTTTTATTGCCCTATTAACTCAATCAATTTTATGATTACTGACAGGTTCCCTTCAATTTGACAACTTTGTTAAAGGTGAATTGGTATGACTTGCTGGAGACAGGATTGATTGTCTTTTTATAACTTTTTTTTTATAACAGGATCGAATGTCTTTTTCATTACTTTCTTGGAATTTGGCGCACAATATGTGCAAACTCCACATTATCTATACATTTTGATGGACCGTTTTATTTGTGTCCATAGGAAACGTCATGGAGTTATAGCTACTGCTCTTCACCAAGTCGTATCTCTACACAGGACCACCTAAGAGTTGGCACTGGGTAACAGTTGGCATGAGTTCAGCAAGGGACAGTAACGTCCATGCAGACAGACTGACTGAGCGAATTTGTCTTAGACATACTTATTGCTTTGGCTCTGTCTTGGCGCACAGTGAACTTCTCCTGTCCTCTGCTAAGGATTTTTATAAATAGGAAAGTCTATAAATCAAGAGGCTGAAGGATGGATGGTTAAGGGGCAACTAAGAGACTAATGACAGATATTTAAACACAAGAAAAGCAATTGTTGGTTTTGTTTACATACAAACCATTGCCAGGAGATTAAAATACGAATTCAGAGCAAAGGTAGGACAGCGATTCCAAAAGAAGTTCTTTTACAGTTCATGAAATGATAAACTGGTAGCGACGAACAAATCAATTAGATGCAAATCACATAATGCAAAGATACGGCAGAGAAATATAGGTATAGTACAATGCCAAAGATTTCACTTCTTACATTACATGAGTGATATCTATTGTACATTCTACATTAGCTCAGAAACCGGACAGTATAGTCCTCTATACAGAATAATGAGCCCCATATATTGCTCCAAACAGAATAATGAGCCCCATATATTGCCCCATACAGTATATTGGCCTCATATAGTGCTCCATACAATATAATTGGCACCACATAGTCCTCTATACAGAATAATGAGCCCCATATTGCTTCAAACAGAATAATGAGCCCAATATTATGCTCTATACAGAATAATGAGCCTCATATAATGCTTCATACAGTATAATGGGCACCACAGAGTGCTCCATACAGAATGAGCCGCAAATATTGCTCCATACGGAATTGACCCCATATAATGCTCCATACAGTATAGTGAGCCACATATAATTCTCCATACAGTATATGATGGGCCCCATCTATTGCTCCATATATAATGGGCCTCATATAATGCTCCATACAGCAGATTATTGGCCCCATACAGTATACTGAGTCCCATATATTGCTCCATACAGAATGGGCCCCATATGATGCTCCTTACAGAAGGGGTCCCATATAATGCTCCATGTATAATGGGCCCCTGCTCCATATATAATTGGCCATATAAAATGCTCCATATATAATTAGTCCCATAATATACCAAAGAAAAAGCACTAAGCGAAAAAGTAATAAAATGGAAACAAATGGAGATACCCCGGAAGTGATTGCCTGACTAGTAACATTAGTGTTTTATTAAGCTGTTTAATTTATCATTTATCTATCTTTATGTGTATATTAGATGTTTTGGACAATGCGTCTGTGGTTTGCATATCTCATAAAGGTCTTTTTTGGGGGTATAGTATCAGAGAGTCAATGTGCCTCTCTGTCATTGGCCAATAACAACCATAAAAGGGCCTCCTTTCCAGTTACCCACCACCCCTGGACGAAGCTTTCCTGAGCGAAACGCGCGTCGGGTGTCGTGGGTCCCTGGCTGGTGGTTTATACTGGGTAAATATGTTCCCTTTACTTGCTTCTTTCTAATGCTGTTATTATATCCTATGATGCTTCGGCTTACAATGATCCTGAACTCTTAAAAACGTTACTATTTGTTGATACTTATATTTATTCCTAGCTGGTACTTTGCACCTTATCTTTATATAAACTATTATTTTATCATATATATGCACTGGCTTTGGGTTCATTGTCATTGACGGCTGTGGTATCGGGTGTATTATTAATGTTTTATATATAAGTCCTTTGAACATGTGATTACTTTGCTGTCATTATGATGATGCTGATATTGTGAAGGTTACTCCATATTGACTGTTACCACTTTTTCCAGCCATACCTTGTGGTTTTTCTGTATTTTTTGGTTCCCCTTGGTTATGTATGGCATTTACTTGATTGATTTTATTGGTGTTATAATAAAATTTATATATTTTATTACTTTTTTGCTTAGTGCTTTTTCTTTGGTGTATTTATGACTATTTGCCTGGCGTAATAATGATTTAGGTGCGGTTTATTGGTGTAATAGTCCCATAATATGCTTCATATATTATTGGCCCCATATACTGCTCCATATTAAATTGGCCCCATATAATGCTCCCTATAGAATTGGCCCCATATGATGCTCCCTATAGAATTGGCCCCATAAGATGCTCCCTATATTATTGGCCCCATATAATGCTCCATATATGGGCCCCTTCTGATGGTCCCCATATATTGCTCCAAATATTAAAAAAAAGAAATGAAATACTCACCTCTCGTTGCTTGACGCTGCTCTGCTCTGGACTCCTCAGCATCGGCGTCTTCCTGCTCTCTGTGCTGCGACTGCTCAGGCAGAGGGCGTGCACTGGTGATGTCATCGCACCCTCTGACCTGAACGTCACAGTCAGAGGATGGAAGACGCTGCAGCGCTGGAACCGGGAGAGGTAAGTACAGTATCTCAAGTGCCAGGGCCCGGAGTAGGCGGGGGGTCCACTCGCGGGGGCTGGCACTATAGCACGCCAGTGTCCCCGACGGCGAGTGGGCCCCCTGCCTGCTCAGGGCCCCGGCACTTGCCTGGGTGCGCCGTGTGCTGACGCCGGCCCTGGCCGTCAGGTTCACTTTGAGCACTAAAAAGCTGAAACAAAGCAGCACAGTAATATTTGCAGAAAAAAATATCTAAAATTAATTAATATCAGTCAGAGGCACTGTGCTTGCTGGTCACATGCGTCTGCATCAAATTTTTGCATTTTTTGAGCAAACCTTTTTGTGAAGAGGAAAATAATTGTTTTTTTTTTTTAAATTCCCCTAAATCCAGGCATTTAGCTGCGACTATCTACCGTACTTCACAAAGTGTCTGTGTCAGAAGCAATTATTTTTTTGTTACGCTTCTTTCTTACTGATCCAGTTTGACAATCATTTACACCATACCTATGCTGCGGCCTGCTGCCACATTTTGCCTTGTGTACATTTTTCTATCTAACTATCCAGTATTTCTTGTTACATCTTTTGGTATATAATTGGGACTGAAAAAATAGTGAAAAGTTAATTGCAGTTTTATAAAAAAAAATGTCTGAAGGAACTGCAGTCTTGCAACTACTCCACGCTGCACAGTTCTGTACTTTTAATCTTGGCTTGCAGCCCACTATTTAAATGCATAAAGATAGGACTAATTTTAATCAATAAACATCTGAGCTAATAAAAGTGTTGGCATTTAAGTGGCACAACCCAGGTGATCATGTGCCCATCAACCCTTTTGACTCGATTATAGTGTGCCAATGGGTTGCAATGGAAGCACCTGTCACCCCAATCTTGGTGCTCCTGTGAAGCCTAGCCACAGCCTGTGATTTTTGCTGTATCCTGCAACGCTCAAATATTCCAAGATACAGGCCAAGTAATCAAACAATTCCAGGTTGAGATGGACTAAAAAAAAAATCCCTCCAAAAAAATAAGCATATTTGTTATTGATGCTTATAAAAACTATAAAAATATAAAATTATTTAACCCATAAGACAAACACTGTAAATAAAAAAAAAATAATAAAATGCAAGGAATTGCCTTTTTGCAGTTTTCGGACCTCCGCAAAAAAAGCATTAAAAAGTGATTAAAACTTCATATGAACCCCAATATTGTGTCAATAAAAACATCAACTTGTCAGGTATAGAGAAAAACAAATCTCTCACTCAATGGAAGAATAGAAAAGCTATGGGTCCAAAAAATAGCAAAAAAAATGGCAACACAAAACAATATTTATATTAAAGTTATATTTATATATAAATTATGAGCTTTTTGAACCACTTTTTTTTTTAACAGCCTTTGGCTCGAACTTGAGCCATGGCGACATTATGGATCAACGATCTGTAGGAAGATCGATCTTCTGCAATCTTAGATAGGTCCACCAGGGTCTTCTCCGCCATTCAGGATGATGGTCTTCCTCTTCTCCTCGTTCAATCTATTCTACTGACCATGATGTCCTTCTCCAGTGATTGCCGTCTGCGTATGATGTGTTCAAAGTAGGCAAGTCGTAGCTTGGTGATCCTTGCTCCGAGTGACATGTCTGCCTTGATTTATTCAAAAATTGATTTGTTTGTTTTTCTTGCCATCCTTGGTATTGATAACATCTTTCACCAGCACCACTGTAAAGGACACCGCACTGCCCTTGCTTACTGAGCCAGTGCTCGTGTCCTGAGTTGAGCAGATGGTGCCCAGAGATTCCAGAGGAACGGGATGGCCGCAGTGGAGAAAAGTGCTTCAGGTAAAGAGGACCTGAAGCACGTGACCACAAGGGGAGTGTCAAGGGGCAGAGACAAGCCCCGGACTCCGGGAACCGGAGCTCGGGCTAGAGAAGCCCGGGGCGATGCCAGATATGCGCGGGTCAACTAGGAGACGACACAGTACCGACGGAAGCAGACAGAGATGTGGTAAATAACAATCCAGAGTCAGAAAGCTGGAGATAGCAGTGTAGTATCAGACAGGTAAAACACAAAGCGGAAGGTCAGGGACAAATAGAGGTCAAAACCGAGAGACTAAGTAAGTACAGAATCGGGTAACAAACTCAGAAGCAGGAACGGACCGGGTCATACACAGAGCCCAAAAGAAGCTATTTAAAGCCCTCCCACAGCCAGAGAAAGGCCAACAGCATTAACTCTTGAAGCACTAGACAAGAACTTCCATACAGACCATGACAACCACATTTCGTAGGAATCAATTCTTCTGTTTGTTTCTTTATCATCCAGGTTTCACATCTGCATGTCACTGCAGAAAAGACCAAACTATGTACGAGCCGTGTCTTCAAAGCCAGTGAAATGTTCCTTGATTTGAATACCTTGTCCAGTGACTTCATTGTTGATTTGCCCATAGCTATTCTCCTATTAAATTCTGGTGTCATCGCTGCATCTCGAATGATCATCAATCCGAGTAAGTTGAAGTCCTTTACAACTTCCATCTCAAATGTGTCCCGGTCGTACCTGGCAATAGTCAATATCTTTGTCTTCTTTGTGCTGTGTTGAGTAACAGTCCCATGTTCAAGCTTTCTATCTTGACACTCCGCAATTAGTCCTTTATTACATCTACGCTATACAATGAAAATATAAAAACAGTTATGGCTCTTAGAAAAAGAGGAGAAAAAATGAAAACGCAAAAACTAAAAATTGGTTGCATCCTTCAGGGGTTAATGTTGAAAGCCTTCTTCGAGAAACATCAACAAAATCCTCACCGATGTGCCAATTTCTATTAAGCACACTCTTTTTTCCCAGAGACAATGTTACTTTGATCAGTAGTCGTAACACATTAGCGATTTAGGGTATGTGCACACGCTGCAGATTTTGCTGCGGATCCGCAGCGTTTCCGCAGCTGCGACTCCGCAGCAGTTTCCCATGAGTTTACAGTACAATGTAAACCTATGGGAAACGCAATCCGCAGTGCACATGCTGCGGAAAAAAACGCGCGGAAACGCAGCGGTTTACATTCCGCAGCATGTCAGTTCTTTGTGTGGAATCTGCAGCGGTTTTACACCTGCTCCATAAGAGAAAACCGCAGGTATAAAGCCGCAGTGGAATCTGCACAAAAACCGTGGTAAATCCGCAATGAATCCGCAGGAAAAAACACACAGTTTTTGCCCTGCGGATTTATCAAATCCGCTGTGGAAAAATCCGCAGTGGTCCATTCTACATGTGCACGTACCCTAACAGGAGACTGTATGAAAAAGTGGCCAAGAATGTAGACCTAGGGTGGTATTTCTCGCCCTTCTATGGCACTTTTTAAGAAAGATTTCCAGAAATTCAGCAATCATCTTCTCAAGACCTGGCAACTATCATTGATCGGATGCCTGAGTCAAATATCCCAAATAAAAGTGTAACTATGTAGAAACACTGGGCTTGTCATAGATATTGACATCTATATCACATATTGAAGAATCATGAGCCTTATGACAGCCTGGCTTAAAATAAAAGGTCTATAGATCATTATATAACTGGACGGCATCCTCATCATGTCCCAGGATGCAAACCAGCTGGCAGAAGATGTGAAACATAACAAATGCTCCTGGTAGATCACTTATGCTGTTACGAATGTCTCAGATAAAGGCACACAGGTAATTGAACTATTAAAAACACAGACCGTATCCATCAAAATAAAGTGAATCATGAGGAATGGGTGTTTTTTTTTAAAATATCCATATAGCAATTTTGGCTTGGCCAAGCTAGCGCTGTTAGGCTAGGGGCTTACTGAACACTAAGATGAAAGCCAAAGCAGTAGATGCGGCTGATTATGACTTCCAGTAACATAATTAGTTAGAGGCATAATGGTAGTACAAAGAAACGGGTGGTAGGAATTACACATTTCAGTCATGGCCAAGTTGCTGGCACTTAGATTCACCGGGCAAGAATGAAGATGCTTGTCGGAACAAAATTACCACCTGTTTATGTTACAAAGCTAAAACATCAAATTATGAAATATATAAACCCATGAACAGACATAGCATAAAATGAAAAAAAAAAAAAAGAAACAATAAAGGAAGTTCGAGAAATCTAAGGTTTAGTACACAATATGGATTGCTTTATCCATGTTTCTTTATACCACGTGAGCCTCTTTGTGGTTTTGCTGCCTTCAGTCTGAATCCATAATGTGCACATTTCTATATGAACAAGAAAATCCACTGTATTTTTGGAACTTCTAAAATAAGCAAATAAATGGCCAAAGAAGGGACACATAACACAGCATTCCCTTTGTCTTTTCTTTGGCATTTTTGTAGGACTTCTAAAAGACAGTAATTCCCTAATTTTCATACTGTTTGATGAATCAATCTGTTTACTATGAGAGAGGATTAAAGAAGACACTAGCCGATATTTGTCAATAAGTTTACATTAATTTATATAGTAAAATACAAAATTATAATGTGCATCCAAACTGAGAATTTTTTTGGGTGGCTTTCTTCTTCACTAGTCACATTTTAAAAATTAAACTTAAAGTAAGAGAAATTGTGCTAATTTATATTTTAATTTAAATATTTGATTTGTAATTTATTATTACGGTATTTATTTTTAATCCACCACTAATACTTGATACAAATAATGCCACCTATCCCCTCCATTTTGACTGCCAGAAAATATGGCATTATTACTAAATGTGAACCATAGTTGCAAAAAAAAAAAGATTTATATATATCGAAGTAAACCTGTTCCTAGATTCATGCTTTCCGAACTACGGGCAGCCTGGATCTGAGATAGGCTGGTAGATTTTAGTCTGAAGATTCATGCTTTCCGAACAACGGGCAGCCTGGATCTCAGATTGGTTGGTAGATTTTACTCTGAAATGCTGTAGGATGTCAGAGAATACATAGCTTGAAAAGTCAGATGAGGACCATGTTGAGAGACCTGACTAGTACAACATGGCACCCAACTAGTTTCTTCCAGGACTGCGCCAGTTCATTGACAGGTTTCGTCCATTCGTGTAAGTAGGGTGAGACCTCTCAATCACATGGAATGGGGCAAGGAGAAAACAGCTAGTCCATACTGTTATTTTTATTCACGCAGAGATTTGGACTGTGTGAAAAAACTGTAATTTGAACAGCTCTACTGAATAACATTGGTCGGAGTGCTAGCGAGTTTCCCCCTTTTTTTTCACGGACAACACTCTGACCAAAGATACGATTGTCTGAACCTAGCCTAAGGGCTGTTTTAGATGTTCGCGATCATCGGTCTGCTCTTGAATTTCAGTGCATAGACTGGCGGCATGTCTCCCAACCCAAGCATGACAGCCTCATAGACATATTTGAAGCCATCACGCTCAGGTTGGGGCACATACTACCAGTTGGTACATTGCGATCCGAGATAGGACTGAAGATCATAGACGTCTGAAAGAGCCCTAAGGCTATATTCATACATCTGTGTGACACGTCCGTATGCTGTTTTTTTTTTTTACGGACCCAAAGAGTTTCATTGATCCATTCCTTTAAAATGGATCTGTGTGACTCAAATCAAGTCATATTCTCATCTACTTTGCAGTTCAGACTCAGCAATTAAAGTCTATGGGGATCCGAGCACAATGGATTGTGGAAGAAGACATGAGAGGAGGTGCGGAAGACAGGTCCACATTGTTGTCAACAGAAACCTTAACTATTTAATGACCTATAAAAATTTTGACGCAAAGAAGAGTAAAATTGGCGCCAATCAATGTTAAATGTTGTGCACTCCAGAATAAAAAAGGTGCAAATTACATAAAAAAAGTGGAGTAAAAGTAATATAAATGTGCCCCCCATTGTACTCCAACACATGTTTAGGCAATTCATAAAACAAAAAAAACAAAGAAAAAGCGATACTCCGCAAGACAAAACAGATACTAAAGCCAGTTTACAATTTATGTCCACAATATAAAGCACAGCAGAAAAAGAATGAAGAGGGCCTTTATTTCTACTTAACTGCATAAAAGTGTAGTAAAAGGCACAGGTATAATATATAATAAAGGCTATGCATTTTTGCAGTTAATAAAATGTTAGTTATTGCTGCCATGAAAATGATTAATAAAATGATTCATAAGGTCTTCCAGAAAGAATGCTGCGTGCATCCATAAAAACCATGGGCTTCCTTATGAAAAATGATTTCTTTTCCATAATATAAAGAAATGAATGTGTATTTATTTTTACCTTAGGTTTTATAAAGTGTGTCTGTCACCTACTAACAGAGTTGGTGTTGGGCATCATTAGGCAATTCATTATGTACATGAGGCATCACTAAGGTATTTAAAGCAAGATTTCTGCAATGTTTTAATATTATTAAAATCCACTACTTTGTTTCGTTTTCTATTTTTTTTTCAAATATGAAAAATGTGCACTGATGAGGGATATGGGTTGTTACATGGCAACAGTCTCACAAAAAATTGTGCTATATGCCTGGTGTTTGCAGTTTATAAAAAAAAGTACAATGTGCTAGGTGGTTGCAGTTTACTCTATGTGGGGCAGTTACGCTTGTTGGTTGCTGGTCACATAGGGTGACCAAGAACACTCTTAGCTTTCCACTATCCAGACGAGAACTGAGGAAGGTCTTTAGTGACCGAAACGTCTCATTTTTTTTCTGGATTTTGCCACTGTCAATAAATGTTTTTTGTTGAATGCACCAAGCAGAGTGCCAAGTTTCTTGCAAAATTTATGACGAATTTGGAATCCTACTTGTGCACCACCTCTATTCCAGGAGTGCCTTGTCTCCTTTTATAGTATCATTCTAACAGTCTCACAAAAAATTGTCCTATATACCTGGTGTTTAAAATTGTCCTATATACCTGGTGTTTGCAATTTATTAAAAAAAAAAAGGTCCAACGTGCTTGATGGATGCAGCTTACTCCATGTTGGGCAGTTATGCTTGTTGGTTGCTGGTCACATATGGTGGCACAAAACATTTCTTTTTTAACAGTCTTTTGCACAGATAGGTTTTCGCTCCTGACTGGTCGCTTCACATTGGATAGCATAAAACTAAGTCAATTTCCACGAGAAGATTACTCTTCATACCCGAGCCCTTCTTTGGCCAAATCCTTCAATACTCCTGTTCAGTAAACTTCAACACAAGACTGAACCATCCAGGCCACATGTTGACTTCTTTCTTTTCCGATATTCCTCCAAGTCCCCAGCAGACTCTACAGATCTGACTCCTACCAAGGTGATCATCTTGCACAGTAGTCAGTGTACACAGTTTCAATGACAGCTCCCACTGACCCCTAAAACCTATCCCCTTCCACAGATACAACTATTTCAGTCCCAGTATGCTAAAGTGGTAATTATTGCTACATTCGGTTTTCCATCTGATCCTCCTCTCTCAATGGCACCTACTATCTATGGGTCCCAGAAAAAAACAACTACGGTAAGTTGCTGACTCTTCAGCATCTCCACAGCCCCTTGCCAACCCTTGCCCTATTCTCCAGCACCCGACACTTTTGATCAAACCCACTCTAGATCATAAAGAGTCTTATGATGGGCATCAAAATACCAATAATAGAAAAAAAATCAAGCCAATACAATAACACTTAATTTTATTAATGTATATAAAACGGTTTAAGTACAATAAAAAAACAGAAAGAATAAGACACCACAGGTAAGTGAAAAAAAAAAAAACAGGGGGGGGGGGATCAAATAGCAAAAAAGTAGACATAATGGAAACCTTGCTGAATAGATAATATATAATACCAAAGAAAATAGACATCATCGTAAATAGCAACTGTTTAATAGCAATAGGTAGGAAAAGGTGAATAAATTAGGTAGTAACTTTCTTCAACCTACTGCCATTAAACAGATAGTTGTTATATACAATGATGTATATTTTCATTGGTATTATATATTATCTATTCAACAAGGTTTCCATTATTATAGTTTAATTTTTTGCTATTCGATGTCCCCCGTTTTGTCAGTTACCTGTGGTATCTTATTATTACTGTTATTTATTGTGCTTAAACCGTTTTATATATATTAATAAAATTGCATGTGATTTTATTATCTTGCATTTTTATGCGTGTTTATGGGCATCAGAATAGAAAAAGATGCAATTTTTCTGCAGCTTCTTTAACGCCAAGAGAGTAGGTTGTGTTGCAAAAACAAAACACTGAAAAACGCAGTGTGAACATAGCCTACAGACGCCTTTTCAGCTCCCCCTTTGTCAGGTCCCATCTTTGGAAACTACTCCTTGCCTCTGACCTTGTCATTTATCACTTTAGTAGCAGGAGACTACTGCTTGCAATGGGGCTTCAGCCACACATTGACTCATTCGCTGCTGCTAGCTCTTTATATAGGTTTTTTAAATAACCGTGATATCTAGTGACAATAGGTACCAATACAGGTGGAAACAACTAATGATCTCCATGTGGCTATAGTGGGAGAAGTACCACCGTGCCCTGAAGTCTGAGGGACCCTATGTGATATGGTTTATACACTTTGGAGCACGGGGAGCTCAATCTAGGTTTTATAATACCCCATTGCCACAATTCCAGCTTCTTGCGCGGCCTATTTTTTGCACTATATTGCGTGTGACAATTTTTGTATACATTTGTTCCCCATACCCGGAGTTTATTGTATTTTAATAATAAAGTTTTGTATTTTTCTAATAATATGGACCTCAGTATCATCTGTTCTGGGTCTTATTCCTCTGATGAGCACCAAATTCAGATTTTTTTCAGCAATTTCTGTCACCCTATTGCCCAGCATCTGTTACCTATGTAAGAGACCAAGATAACTGACATAAATAAAGTTGAAAAAAACAAATATTCGTCTCATTGAATGTAATTTTTTTTATTTCACGGCTAGCTGCAGCAAAACTGGCCAAGATAGACCCAGTGGCTTTGTGATGATCTGACGCGTTTTTGCAATGTTTCTTTCGGAATTGTAGTTCTCCTGTATCTCTCATTGCTCGTTCTTTTTCTCAGATTTCTGCTTGTACTCAGTTTTCAAAGTAATAATGTCTAAAAAATGAATCCACATCTGCATTCTTACATCGCAGAATGATCAAAAATGTTGATTGGCAGAGAGAAGGAAGGGGCCCATCATGATAAGAGGAAACATCCAGAAAGTCCTCAGGCTGGGCCTGCATTGACCTGCCGAAATTCTACTTGAGGACATGGTCTGGTTATCAAATAACGCTGTTACTGTGCCTCAAGACCCCCGTTACCAAGGGACTGAGGTGTTTGTCTGAAGAATGAAGCATTTTATTTCTTACTGGAAGCTAAATATATGTGAATTTTACTGACAATGACCTTCTAAGTGTGTAGATATCTGTACATATAAGAAAAAAACATTTATAGAATCTGCATTTTAATAATAAAAAAAATCATATTATTTTTGTGCAAACTATAAATCATATAAGAAACACTGGAGTGTTATAGGAGCACTGTTCACTGGAAATGCCATGCCATGGAGGCACAGGGAACATGGCGGTGATGTGACAGGCCACTGTGGAAGCTCTGGCTCAGGCATAGATGAGCTTGACAGAAAAATGTCTGTGGCAACCAATCACAGTGTAGCGTTCATTTCATTTAGTCTTCCAGAAAAATGAAAGCTCAATTGTGATTGGTTGCTATGGGCAACAGACATAGGTCTGTCAGATTTTGTGGTTCTCCTATTAGTGTAGCTTTGGCTGCTACCACTACATTTTTATAGCATCAAATTTATTAAAAATGTGACGGAATCCCATGATCATGCCAAAAGGGAAGCAATGTTTAGGATTTTAAGGCTTTATGTAATAAAATTACCTCAGAGTTAAGGTGTCCTTGTTACCTATTGCAACCAATCTGCCGCCATCTTTAATTTTCTAAGCTAAATTACAAACCCCCTTAACGCAATATCATGTACATGATTGTGGAGATGCCCATAAGTGGAGGACCATCAATCTCTAACAGCGACATTTAAATGGTCACGGATGACAGTGCTTGCATGCACCAGCTTCCGTCAGACCCCTGAAATATGAATGCGGGACATCGTTGCCATCGCATGAAGACCCCTGTCGCTGCCATCTTAGTGCTCTTGTGAACAATAAGACCGAGATTTTCACTATATTAGCTTAGTTTAAGCAATAGGATGGGTGCATGTTCAAGTCCCCGAAGGGAAGTAAAGGAATGGGGAAAAAAAAGTTTATAAAAATATTAACCCCTTAACGACCAGAGGTATTTTTGGTTTTGCGTTTTCATTTTTTGCTCCTCATCTTCCCAGAGCCATAACTATTGTATTTTTTGGTCAAAATGGCCATGTAAGGGCTTGTATTTTGCTGGACGAGTTGTGCTTTTGAACAGCACCATTGGTTTTACCATATCGTGTAATGGAAAATGGGAAAAAAATTCCAAGTGGGGTGAAATTGCAAAAAAAAAGTGCAATTCCACAATTGTTTTTTGTTTTGCTTTTTTACTAGGTTCACTAAATGCTAAAACTGGCCTGCCGTTATGTTTCTCCGGGTCATTACGAGTTCATAGACACCAAACCTGTCTAGGTTCTTTTTTTAATCTAAGTGGTGAAAAAAAATTCAAAAGTTTGTGAAATTACGCCATTTTCCGATACCTGTAGCATCTCTATTTTTCGTGATCTCGGGTTGGGTGAGGGCTTATTCTTTGCATGCTGAGGTGACATTTTTAAAGATTTCATTTTGATGCAGATACAATCTTTTGATGGCCCGTTATAGCATTTTAATGCAAAGTTGCAGTGACCAAAAAAATGTAATTCTGGGGTTTTGACTTTTTTCTTGTTACGCTGTTTCGCGGTCGAGTTAATTTTTTTTATATTGATAGATCGGGCAATTCTGAGCGCGGCGATACCAAATATTTGTATGGTTTTTTTTTATTGTTTTATTTTGAATGTGGCAAAAAGGGGGGTGATTTGAACTTTTATATTTTTTTATTTTTTTATATTTTTAAAAAACATTTTTTTCCACTTATGGCATGCTTCAATAGTCTCCTTGGGAGACTAGAAGCTGCCATAACCTGATCGCCTTTGCAACATACAGGCGATGATCAGATCTCCTGTCTGTATCAGAATTGCTGACTTGCTATGAGCACCAACCACTGGGTGGCGCTCATAGCAATCCGGCAGTGACAACCATAGAGGTCTGCTGGAGACCTCTGGTTGTCATGCCAATCCATCGGCGACTAGCGGTCATGTGACATGCGCGCCAACGGGTGGGATATCCGGTGCGCTTGCCGAAAGCGTGTGTTAAATGCCGCTGTGAGAGTTTGACAGCAGCATTTAACGGGTTAACAGCTGTGGGTGGATCGCGATTCCACCCGCGGCTGTTGCGGGCACATGTCAGCTGTTCAAATCAGCTGACATATTCTGAAAAAAGATGTGGTCTCACCGTCGGAACTCACATCAAAGGGAGGGTGTCCGACATTGGTGTACTATTATAAATATAAGAATTCAAATCACTCAGTTTTCCCCTATTAAAAATAACAAAATTTAAACAATGTAAAAAGCAACCTTATTTGGTATACCTGCAAAAAATATAAAGTTAAAAAAATCTAAAAACCACAAATGCTTTTCTTTTTATTACTACACCTCTCTGAAAAAATGCAGTAAAAAACAATTAAATCATAATATGTACCCAAAATTTGAGCAATTAAACTGTCAGCTCAAAATTCCAAATAACAAGCCCTAAAACAGCTTAATGAATGGAAAATTTGGGCCTCAGAAAATGGCAACACAAATATACATACGGTATATATATTTTTTTACACAAGTAAGAATTTTTTTTCAACACGTAAATAAAAAGAAAACTATGCAAGTTTGGTATTGCTGTAACCGTACTGATTCACTATAAACTCAAATTTCTTAACACACCTTCTCGAAAGATGTTTTATAGAAATACAACCACAGGCATACATTATATGCATGTCATGTCAAATCTGACTGTTCACGTAAGCAAGATAAAAATCAAAATCAGTTAATCTCTGTACTTTTGTGTTTTACATAAATCTTAAGATCTGTGCCTAGAGAAGAAAAATGTGTAATAAATAGGGGTAAGGAGTGTTCATTCTGAAGCCGATTCCCTTTGTCAGTATGAAATAATGTCTTGAGGCTTATGGTTTTGAGATAATGAAAAATTATACAAATTTTTTCAATTTTGTGCTGTTTTCAAGAACTCTGCTTACTGTTATTAAGTAAAAACATTTTTATTGCTTACTTCCCTTGGCTTCAGATACAAATAGGGTAAATTTCGGGCTGTTTCAAGCTGAAAACGGTCAGGGTTTATGTAAAAAATGCAAGTGGGACCTAAATATCACTCTTCTGCCAACAGCAATGTTGGTGTTGATGTAGTAGTGGCCACGTGGTCACAAGGATCCCATTATGGGACTAAGGATGCTGACTAGACCTAATTCAGGTGTTCTTGTGTTATGTCATTATATATTTTCTCCTATCTGTTCCTGCTTGTACAGATCTAAACTGTATTTCAAATTCCTTGGCTCTGAAGCTAAATCTGCATCAGGACCTTTGAAATTTGGTCCCTTGAAGGCTTCGGGCAAAAGGCTTCTACATGTTCACTATACAGACTTATTGGCACAAGTGAATAAAATTCAGCCACTAGCCATGAGGTTTGCTTTTACTAACCTTTTCGAAAGAATGACTTGTCTGGATGCCTTCACTGTAACAAGTCAGTTTCTTCCCTCCTAAATATTCCCCGATCACCAATAAGCGGTATTATAGAAAAGCGGAAGAAACTGCAGCAGCTCAGCTGTGAAATGAAGATTGCATAAAGTTACAGAGCGGGGTCCCCGAGTGTTGAAGATCAGAGGGCAGAAAAGTCACCGACGCTCTGCTGACTCTATAACTGCAGAGTTCAAACCTCTCCTAACGACAAGCACAATGATAAGTATCGGACAGAGAGGTGTAAAGCTGTCACTACTGAACTCTGGAGCAGTGGAGACGTGTTCTGTGGATTACAGTTTTCTCTCTGGTGTCTTATAGACGAGTCTCATAGTAACATAGTAACATAGTAACATAGTTAGTAAGGCCGAAAAAAGACATTTGTCCATCCAGTTCAGCCTATATTTTCCATCATAATAAATCCCCAGATCTACGTCCTTCTACAGAACCTAATAATTGTATGATACAATATTGTTCTGCTCCAGGAAGACATCCAGGCCTCTCTTGAACCCCTCGACTGAGTTCGCCATCACCACCTCCTCAGGCAAGCAATTCCAGATTCTCACTGCCCTAACAGTAAAGAATCCTCTTCTATGTTGGTGGAAAAACCTTCTCTCCTCCAGACGCAAAGAATGCCCCCTTGTGCCCGTCACCTTCCTTGGTATAAACAGATCCTCAGCGAGATATTTGTATTGTCCCCTTATATACTTATACATGGTTATTAGATCGCCCCTCAGTCGTCTTTTTTCTAGACTAAATAATCCTAATTTCGCTAATCTATCTGGGTATTGTAGTTCTCCCATCCCCTTTATTAATTTTGTTGCCCTCCTTTGTACTCTCTCTAGTTCCATTATATCCTTCCTGAGCACCGGTGCCCAAAACTGGACACAGTACTCCATGTGCGGTCAAACTAGGGATTTGTACAGAGGCAGTATAATGCTCTCATCATGTGTATCCAGACCTCTTTTAATGCACCCCATGATCCTGTTTGCCTTGGCAGCTGCTGCCTGGCACTGGCTGCTCCAGGTAAGTTTATCATTAACTAGGATCCCCAAGTCCTTCTCCCTGTCAGATTTACCCAGTGGTTTCCCATTCAGTGTGTAATGGTGACATTGATTCCTTCTTCCCATGTGTATAACCTTACATTAATCATTGTTAAACCTCATCTGCCACCTTTCAGCCCAAGTTTCCAACTTATCCAGATCCATCTGTAGCAGAATACTATCTTCTCTTGTATTAACTGCTTTACATAGTTTTGTATCATCTGCAAATATCGATATTTTACTGTGTAAACCTTCTACCAGATCATTAATGAATATGTTGAAGAGAACAGGTCCCAATACTGACCCCTGCGGTACCCCACTGGTCACAGCGACCCAGTTAGAGACTATACCATTTATAACCACCCTCTGCTTTCTATCACTAAGCCAGTTACTAACCCATTTACACACAATTTCCCCCAGACCAAGCATTCTCATTTTGTGTACCAACCTCTTGTGCGGCACGGTATCAAACGCTTTGGAAAAATCGAGATATACCACGTCCAATGACTCACCGTGGTCCAGCCTATAGCTTACCTCTTCATAAAAACTGATTAGATTGGTTTGACAGGAGCGATTTCTCATAAACCCATGCTGATATGGAGGTAAACAGTTATTCTCATTGAGATAATCCAGAATAACATCCCTCAGAAACCCTTCAAATATTTTACCAACAATAGAGGTTAGACTTACTGGCCTATAATTTCCAGGTTCACTTTTAGAGCCCTTTTTGAATATTGGCACCACATTTGCTATGCGCCAATCCTGCGGAACAGACCCTGTCGCTATAGAGTCCCTAAAAATAAGAAATAATGGTTTATCTATTACATTACTTAGTTCTCTTAGTACTCGTGGGTGTATGCCATCCGGACCCGGAGATTTATCTATTTTAATCTTATTTAGCCGGTTTCGCACCTCTTCTTGGGTTAGATTGGTGACCCTTAATATAGGGTTTTCATTGTTTCTTGGGATTTCACCTAGCATTTCATTTTCCACCGTGAATACCGTGGAGAAGAAGGTGTTTAATATGTTAGCTTTTTCCTCGTCATCTACAACCATTCTTTCCTCACTATTTTTTAAGGGGCCTACATTTTCAGTTTTTATTCTTTTACTATTAACATAGTAACATAGTTAGTAAGGCCGAAAAAAGACATTTGTCCATCCAGTTCAGCCTATATGTCCATCCAGTTCAGCCTATAAAGGCTGAACTATATTGATATAGTTGAAGAACAGTTTGGGATTAGTTTTACTCTCCTTAGCAATGTGCTTCTCTGTTTCCTTTTTGGCAGCTTTAATTAGTTTTTTAGATAAAGTATTTTTCTCCCTATAGTTTTTTAGAGCTTCAATGGTGCCATCCTGCTTTAGTAGTGCAAATGCTTTCTTTTTACTGTTAATTGCCTGTCTTACTTCTTTGTTTAGCCACATTGGGTTTTTCCTATTTCTAGTCCTTTTATTCCCACAAGGTATAAACCGCTTACACTGCCTATTTAGGATGTTCTTAAACATTTCCCATTTATTATCTGTATTCTTATTTCTGAGGATATTGTCCCAGTCTACCAGATTAAGGGCATCTCTAAGCTGGTCAAACTTTGCCTTCCTAAAGTTCAGTGTTTTTGTGACTCCCTGACAAGTCCCCCTAGTGAAAGACAGGTGAAACTGTACAATATTGTGGTCGCTATTTCCTAGATGCCCGACCACCTGCAGATTTGTTATTCTGTCTGGTCTATTAGATAGTATTAGGTCTAAAAGTGCTGCTCCTCTGGTTGGATTCTGCACCAATTCAACCTTAATAACTATGTAATTGTGAAAGATAATTTTTCTTGGTTATTAGCAGAAACCTGTTGGCTTTATAGGTTTCACAGGTTTCTGTTTCCCAGTTAATATCTCGATTTGGTGAATGGCAGTAGAACGTTACCTGCATGACTGCATTGTGCGAGATTCGTGGAGAAGAAAAAATGCTGTAGGGTTGTCCTCGGCCCCTTAGTTCTAGTGAAGCGAAATTTCAATGATATTTTGGACAATTCTAGCTTCCAATTTTGTGGATACAGTTTGGGGAAGGCTCCTTTCTGTTCCACATGACTGTGCCCAGTGCACAAATGTTGTACGGACATGGTTGGGGAAGTTTGGTGTAAAAGAATATGACCGGTTGAAAAGAGCCCAAATCTCAACCCCATTCAAACATCTTTGGGATGAAGTAGAATGGAGATTGTGAGCTTCTCCTCAACATCAATGTCTGACCTCACAAATGCTCTTCGCGATGAATCGGCAAAAACTGGAAATGGACAAAAAATTCAATATTTCGGGTGGCCAATGCTTATGCACAAATAATAATTAATCTGAACAAGCATATCGTAGGGTAAATTCACAAGGGGACAGGTAGAACAGTAGCTGACATGACTTACTGGTCTGACAGATAATTCTGTTATAGAGGGTTCACTGATCTCCCTAAGGCATGGTTCAGGCAGCCATATTGAAAAGTGGGCCACTCTTGACTTCAAATTGCAGACATGACTGGCTCCGCTTGCCCTGGCACAATTATTATAATGGGTCAATGTGTTCTTCTAGTTGGGTCGATGGTGCACACAAACCAATTATACGCTCATCTGAACGAGCGCTAATGTAGAAGAGATGAGTCAATTAATAATCAGTACCATTTACAATTTCAAGAGCAGATCATGGATTCTGGTTTAAAATGTTCAAATTAGTCTGCTCTTCTTTTGTTGCCCCAGGTGACCTTAAACTTGCCTTTATGATCGTACTAATCGTACTACTTGAGGTGTCTACACTGAATTTTGAGACTTGAAACAACTACAAGAGGCTGTCCCAGTATTATGAAATAGACCAGTAGGATGGCTAACCTACTAACAGCTGGAGTATTGACGGCCGCCTATCCCTTTTCCAAATCTTTCCCTCCTGCTTCTGTGTAATGCTTTGGCAATGTAATCCACCCATGCTCCTACTCCTCTGGTACACGGCTGGTTCAGGCTTGCCACATTCATGTATGTTTTTTACCCTAATTAAAATAAAAAAAACAAATGCTGAGAAGAATGGGATTAGTTAATGAATGGGGTATTTTATCACATTGCAACACCCAAGGCAGATCCAGAGAGATTGCATTCCTTTATGGGAGATGTAAGAAAAATGATCAACCGTAACAGAAATTGTGGAGTAATAATTAACCCTTATGCAACAAGCACACAATTAATGGAAACAATACTCGCATAGTTTGACCTTCTGATCATTTTCAAAATTTGCACTTACATTTTCCGTGTAATGTGCTTTTCTTTTAGGTTGTACGCAGGATATCAAATGTTTTTATGCTGCGCTTGATAATTTAACATTTCTTTTTGCTTGTTTATAACATTATTGCTTATAAATTTCTATTTATTTGGAATCTCTTTTCAGTAGTAGACAATCCCTTTAATTGATTGTTGTATTCATAATTTGCACCATGTACATACAAATAGGAAATTGCTTGCTCACAAGTGTGGAACAAATCTGCGGTACCATGCTTCAACCACTATACAATTGACGAAGCCGTTCAGCTCCGCGACTGATCACATTCAGCCGTCACTGGCAAAGGGAACAGTTGATTGGCAGAGATTCGGGTGCCATACCTCCACCGATCTGGTATTGATGGTATTGATGACCTATCCAATCCTTTCCAATATAAAAGTACTGGCCAACCACTTTAAGTCCAATGTATTTTACTCAAATAAATAGATAAAACAGAACTACTCATGTAATTTAATCAACCCAGGGTTTCACCCTTTCTGCTTTGTCCAGTGCATATGGGTGTGTAGTCAATTAGTCATATAAATACATTAACAGTACAATTTAGAAAATTTACAGAATCATTATAAAACACCAAATAGAGATTTACACTTCTCATATTAAACTAATTACCCACAATATATACTTCAAATATCTTCCTTTTTTATAAGTATCAGACATAAAACCATGCAATATCAACATCTAATTCAGCCCTCGTAAGCATCTCTCTCTCTCTCTACATATATATATATATATATATACATGTATATATATATATATATATATATATATATATACAGCTCTGACATAAATTAAGAGACCACTGCAAAATTTTCAGTTTGATTTTTCTCTTTATAGGTATATTTTTGAGTAAAATGTAAATTGCTCTTTTATTCTATAAACTACCGACAAAATGTCTCCGATTTTCCAAGCACTAAATGTTCTATTTATTTTCAGAAAATGAGAAATGGTCAAAAGAACAAAAATATGCATTGCTTGCAGACCTCAAATAATGCTAAGAAAACAAGATCATAATACTTTAGAAACAACAATACTAATGTTTTAAAGGGACACTGTCACCTGAATTTGGAGGGAACAATCTTCAGCCATGGAGGCGGGGTTTGGGGGTTTTTGATTCACCCTTTCCTTACCCGCTGGCTGCATGCTGGCTGCAATATTGGATTGAAGTTCATTCTCTGTCCTCCATATTACACGCCTGCGCAAGGCAAGATTGCCTTGTGCAGGCATGTACTACGGAGGACAGAGAATGAACTTCAATCCAATATTGCAGCCAGCATGCAGCCAGCGGGTAAGGAAAGGGTGAATCAAACACCCAAAAACCCCGCCTCCATGGCTGAAGATTGTTCCCTCCAAATTCAGGTGACAGCGTCCCTTTAACTCAGGAAGAGTTCAGAAATCAATGTTTTGTGGAATAACCATGACTTTTGATCACAGCTTTCATGCGTCTTGGCATGCTGTCCACCAGTCTTTCACACTGCTTTTGGGTGACTTTATGCCACCCATCTTCCTCTTGATTACATTCCAGAGGTTTTCAATGGGATTCAGGTCTGGAGATTGGGCTGCCCATGACAGGGATTTTGATGTGGTGGTCCTTCATCCACACATTAATTGACCTAGCTGTGTGGCATGGCACATTGTCCTGCTGGAAAAACTAGTCCTCAGAGTTGGGGAACATTGCCTGAGCAGAAGGAATCAACTGCTTTTCCAGGGTCACCTTGTATGTGGCTTGATTAATACGTCCTTCACAAAGATTAACCTGCCCAATTCCAGCCTTGCTGAAGCATCCCAAGATCATCATCGATCCTCCACCAAATTTCACAGTGGATGCAAGACAGTGTGGCTTATACACCTCTCCAGGTCTCCATCTAACCATTAGAGGACCAGGTGTTGGGCAAAGCTGAAAATTAGACTCATCAGCGAAGATTACCTTACTGCAGTCCTTTATGGTCCAATCCTTATGGTCGTTGGAAAACTTCAGCCTGGCTCTCCTTTGCTTCCCATTGATGAAAGGCTTTTTCCTAGCTTTATATGACTTGAGCCATCCTTATAGGAGCCTGTTACGAACTGTTCTTGCTGTGCACATCACCCCAGCTGCCATTTGCCATTCTTTTTGTAGGTCACTTGATGTCATCCTGCAGTTGCTGAGTGACATTCGACGGTCATCCTGGACAGTGGAGAGTCGTTTTCACCTTCTGCCTGTCTGTAGCTTTGTTGCTCCCAATGACTGCTGCTTCACCTTGTTGTAATGGACTGCCGTCTTAGAAATTTTAAGGATGGAGGCAACATGACGCTCACTGTATCCCTCTGCTAGTAAAGCCAGAATTGAGGTCTTCTTTTCCTCACTCAAGACTTTTCTTTTCAACTTCTTTGGCATGGTTAAAAGTTATTTTTTCATTCCAATTACTTTTGGGATATTACTAGCACTTGTTTTGCCATCCAGCTTGTGCTATTGCAAGAGGATTGTGAACACCACAGCAGGGTTTCTTATACTTTCCTTCGTTAAATAAGATTTGGTTCAGTTGATCACCTAATCAGAAGCACATTAAGTAGAATGAGGTGTACTCTGGTTGGAATTCAACTGACACTGGAATGGAATGGCTGTCAGACATGTAGTGAAGCTTATTTTTATAAAACTGTGCAGTGGTCTCTTAATTCTTGCCAAAGCTGTATATATTTATAAAAACACTTAATGGGGAATCTTGTCATGTGGCATTGATTTAACCTAGTTCCCATGATCTCACTACGTTTTACCTAGTTTGACCTAGTTTCTACACTCACTTGTACCAAAGGTACCCAGAAAAGTTCATGAATGAACCCAATTATTGGTGCATGATCCCATGCATCCCCAATTAGATCAGAGCCCAAACATACAAAAAAAAATGCAAAAAGTATAAAAATGTAAAAGTGATTATTCCACTGGATATTGTGGAGTAGCAGAGCAGACACCAATCCTTGGTGGCTAAAATTTAGACATCTATATTATGAGTAGTGTTGAGCATTCCGATACCGCAAGTATCGGGTATCGGCCGATATTTGCGGTATCGGAATTCCGATACCGAGTTCCGATATTTTTGTGATATCTGGAATCGGTATCGGGATTAAGATTCATGTGTAAAATAAAGAATAAAAATAAAAAATATTGATATACTTACCCTCAGACGCGCCCTGGTTGTCACCGCTGCAACCGCCATACTTCCGTTCCTAAGAATGAGCGCGTTAAGGACTTTAGATGACGTCGCGGCTCGTGATTGGTCACTGAGCGGTCATGTGACCGGTCACGCGACCAATCACAAGCTGTGACGTCATCGAAGGTCATTAACGCACTCATTGCCAAGAATGAGCGCGTTAAGGACCTTCGATGACGTCGCGGCTTGTGATTGGTCGCGTGAGCGGTCACATGACCGCTCAGCGACCAATCACAAGCCGCGACGTCATCGAAGGTCCTTAATGCGCTCATTCTTAGAAAGGGAACCATGGCGGTTGCAGCGGTGACAACCAGGGCGCGTCCGAGGGTAAGTATATCAATATTTTTTTTTTTTTATTCTTTATTTTACACATGAATATGGATCCCAGGGCCTGAAGGAGAGTTTCCTCTCCTTCAGACCCTGGGAACCATAGAGGATACCTTCCGATATTTGTGTCCCATTGACTTGTATTGGTATCGGATATCGGTATCGGCGATATCCGATATTTTTCGGATATTGGCCGATACCATCCGATACCGATACTTTCAAATATCGGACGGTATCACTCAACACTAATTATGAGACTATAGGAACACCTGAGTTGGTTATTTCTGTGAGTACAGCTTTCTGAGATGCTTCTGGAGGCCATTGCAGCCTCCATGAGATTTCTTATCTCCTCCGGGAGTACAGGACGCCATACTTTTTTTCTGGGTGCCTCTTGGGATTTCCTACAGTCTTGGCCAGTATGATAGAACTTTATTAACTCCATACTTGCATGGTACTGCCGCAAGGTTTCCACATCTTGAAAAGGAAGAAAACTTGAAATTTGGAAAACAGGCAGTGAAGCTTATGTTTTGGGTAGAACCATTTCAGCATAGACATGTACCTTCTTTCTTCATTGGGCGCTTTATTCACACATGAACTGTGCATGGGATCATGCGTTAGAAGTCGACACCACCGAGTATATTGTTGGTTGGGTTGAAAGGATCAGAAATTACCTTTGATGCCAAAAAAGTGAAATTCTTGCCGTGTTGCCACAATGGCTGTACAGCTTTATTAAAGTCCCTCAAGGTATAGAAAATGCCGGTACACTAAAGCACCACTGTTTATACATCAGTAATGAGATGCATCAATCACACTAAGCATGGAATATGACAGAACAAACAATTAAAAGCTACAGTAAATATTGCATGTATTTACTTAGGAAGCAGTTCATATTATTCGCTATTGTAAAACAGGTTTGAGTCATCCTACGGGTGAGGAAGTGTGTTTTTGGAAGCAAAATAAGGCCTATCCTAAAGAATGAGAAAGAATTGTATGAAAGGGAAGCCTGTTCTATTTATCTCTCTATTCATCAATACATAACAACAAAGTTGGTATCATTGCAAAAGATAATGTTCCATATTTTTCTTTTAGGAAAATCTAATGGAACATGCTGTGAGACACCTGTCCTGGGTGTTCTGGGCTCTGCTTCCTTCCCCTGGGTCCACTGCCCTCTATTTTGCTCCACATCAAGTTTTAGAAGTTGCTCTTTATGGATCAATGACCTCATCTCCCCAGGCCAATTTAAAGCCCACTAAGAGACACACCTGTGTCTTGGAATTGAGACTTTAGACCTGTATGTTTGGTGAGCTTCACCTTCTGTCGAGTTCCACTTCATCCATCCTGCTGCTCCTAAGGGTGCCAAGTCCCCTTTTTCCATGTGTCTTCCTGCTTGCTGCATCAACACCCAGGGTCTTTGTGCCCGCCGGGACCTGAGGCTTAGAGGATCTACCTCACCAGGTTAGCCTAACACAGGCTGGATAGAAAAAAAATACATGACCTAGGATTAAAACAAAATGACCATTCTAGTCCTCTCTTCCTATTTGTCATACATGCATACTTGCGCTAAGTGAATATACATGTGCTTGGAGAAGTTGGGAGGAATGGCTGTTGTCAGTGTTGGACTAGTGAGCCAAGGGCTCCCCAGTAACCAATGATAGGGGCCTTCGTTTCAGCTACATGCAAATGTGACATTATCCTCAATCACAAATTTATATAACACTGAACTGGGTAGATTGTTAAATGAATAAGATGCCGCCTCTGTCTATACATAGAGATTCAAGTATATTGTGTCAAGTACTGCTCATATAAGCCCACTCTTGCACAGGGGCCCACCAGAGGATTATCCTGTTCTCCTGTGGGCCAGTCCAAGCCTGGCTGTTAGCCAAACACAGCTACTGAACTTACATGACACCTGACTGCAGCTGGCACCTCCTCCCTTTGCCTTTTCTGCACTAAGAAAAAAAATTGCTAAACTCTGCCCATTTTATAAGCAGTAGCCCTTAGAAATTCCTCCCCATAAAATAAAACAGATCAGAGGGAGTAAAATCACACTTGTTTTTTGCAAGATCTCCTGACTATTTCAGGAACATGCAGAATACATGCAGACCGACAAACATCAGTGACTAGTTGGCTAGTGGCAAGTTACCAATACCCCTTTAAATCAATAGCCCCCAACTTAAAACTATCAACCAAACTAAAACAAACAGACACGGTAGATATGGATGAAGTGGAGTTGGCTACAGTTGTTTGAACACATGTAGATTGTCAAAGATCACAGCCGGGGGGAGTCACGCAGATCTCCCCACTGCCACCAATTGTCAAAAGTCACAGTCTGGGGGTTGCACAGATCCACCGAATGTTACCTTTTTGTCAAGAAAAGCCATCTGCTGCTCCCTATCATCAGGACAATGACGTAATTGACTGACAATAAATGGAGGAGGCTGCCGTTGTTTCCACTACTAGGCCAATTATTGGGAAACTCACAGTGAAAGACTTGTATATATTCAACTGATTCCAATGCATGGAATATATATACCTCGGTATGGTCACTGTCAACTCCACAATAACCCAAGAAAGATTATTAGCTGCCATCAATTGTTTATCAGGCCGATTGGACACCAGTTATTGGTTACTTATGACTTCAAGGGGTTGGTTTATAGAGCAAGAGAAACAGAGATAGTAAATCTTATATTTCATCCAGAATGATAGGCAGTGTTTATAAAAAATAGACAAGATGGTACAAAATGGGAAAAAAAATACAATATATGCAATTACATAAAATGATAAAGAAAGAAAACACTGGTCACAGAAATGGCTCAGAGCTTAGTGAAGGGAAACACTTTGTTTGAGAAAGAATAGACAGAACCTCCACAGGGAGCTACAGTTGTGTGAAAAAGTGTTTGCCCCTTCCTGATTTCCTATTCTTTTGCATGTTTGTCACACTTAAATGTTTCAAATGACCAAACAAATTAGAATATTAGACCAAGATAACACAAGTAATCACAAAATGCAGTTTTTAAATGAAAGCCTTCATTAGTAAGGGAAAAAGATATTCAAACCTTCAGAACCCTGTGTGAAAAAGTGTTTGCCCCTTTCCTGATTTCCTATTTTTTTGCATGTTTGTCACACTTAAATGTTTCAAATCACCAAGCAAATTAGAATATTAGACAAAGATAACACAAGTAATCACAAAATGCAGTTTTTAAATGGTGGTCTTCATTATTAAAGGAGAATGAAATCCAAACCTATATGGCCCTGTGTTAAAAACGTCTCTGTAATAAACTTAGTGCTAAGTGCAGTGGAGATCAGTATCATGGGTCAGAAAAGAGGCCGAGAGTCAATAGGTTAAGAGTTCAAGAATATTTATAATGATATGCAGGTAAACAGCTATGACACAGCAGGTTAGTAGCAGACAGAGCTGGATAGGCAGTAAGCACGTGTACAGACCGTGGAAGTCCAAGTATGTGAGATCCAGAGACCTGGAGACCAGGCTAGGCCTCCTAGCAGGGAGCAGTCCAGCAGCAGAGACGGGTGCAGAGCAGATCCAGGGAAACAAGTCTTTGCAATGAAGAGATGTAGAACCGGAGACAGATGGGGTATCCCAAAGTAACGAAGAAACCAGCAAGATAGCAGTTCTTCCAGCTTGATCACAAGTCAGGAACAAGATACTCAAGCAATGAGTATATATTCAGAGCTCCCTTAAATACACCACAGACAGGAACATGGAAAATCTGACAGGAAACAAGATGGCCCCCGTGAGGCCAATGACTCCATCTTAGGTAAGGGCAAAAGTAACTGAACTGAGGGCAAACAGCAACTAGAAACAGATATACAGTCCAAGTCCTTACATTACTCCCTTCTTAAAAAACGTCCTCTGGACGATCTCAAGTCTGGCTTATTGGGGTATCTGCTGTGAAACATTCTGATCAGATGGGGAGCATGGATGTTCTCCAGAGGTTCCCAGGAATTTTCTTCAGTCGAGTATCCCTGCCATTTCACCAGATACTGAAGACGTCTCCTATGAATCCGTGAATCCAAGATTTTCTCCACGACGAATTCCTCTTGCCCGTCAATGAGGACTGGATCAGGAGGAGCAGAGGTGCGTCCGGGAAAAGAATTAGGCACTGCTGGTTTAAGCAGGGAAACATGGAAAACAGGATGAATTCTTAGAGAGTTAGGCAACTTGAGTCGACAGGCTACAGGACTCACAATACCGCTGATCTTATATGGGCCAACATATTTTTGCCCCAACTTGGAAGTCGGAATTCTGAGTTTCAAGTTTTTTGTTGAGAGCCAGACCATGTCTCCTATCTTGTATGTTGGTGCTGGCTTACGGAATCTGTCTGCTGCCTTTTTAAATCTTTCCTGTGCTGAAACTAAAGTATTCTTTAGAACGTCCAAATTTTGCTGTAAAGATGCAATGCGGTCAGCAACCGCAGGCACAGACATGTCTATGGGGAGTCGAGGGAGAATACTGGGATGATATCCCTTGTTAGCAAAGAACGGAGATAATTTGGTTGAAGCATTCTGAGAGTTGTTATACGTGAACTCAGCCAATGGCAGTAGACTCACCCAATCGTCTTGAAGATGACACACGTAGCAACGCAGATACTGCTCCAAAGTTTGGTTGGTTCGCTCTGTTTGGCCGTTAGACTGTGGATGAAAAGCAGATGATAATTTTACTTTGATGTCCAGAGCAGCACAGAAGCTTTGCCAGAACCGTGAGGTGAATTGAACCCCACGATCAGATATTACTTCATCCGGAGCTCCGTGTAAACGAAAAACATTTTGCACAACAAGATCCGCTGTTTGCTTAGCTGTTGGGACACCAGCACAGGGAATAAAATGAGCAGCTTTAGTCAACCGGTCAACTACTACAAGAATCGTGGTTTTTCCCTGTGACAAAGGCAACTCCACAATAAAATCCATTGAAATAGAGCCCCAGGGACGGGATGGAACAGGCAGAGGTTGCAACAGTCCAGTAGGTGAAGAACGAGGAACTTTTGACTTGGCACATACCTCACATGATGAGACATACCGAAGAACATCTTTCCGAAAAGTCGGCCACCAGAAAAAACGAGACAGAAATTCCTGAGTCTTCTGAACTCCCCTATGACCGGCAACCTTAGAGTCATGCATTAATTTCAACACACTCAGTTTTACTGTTTCTGGGATATACAAACGCTGTCCTTGAAACCAAAGTCCATTCTTGAAAGTCAGATTTACCTGAGTGGGTGGCTGACTCAAAAGCGAATCTGCAGCATAAGCTTCCTTAATCTCAGTTAGAAGATCCTGATTATGCAAGACGCTTACAAAGTTTTTCTCAGATAGAATGGTCCTTGAAGATGAAGCTGAAATTGCTTCATCTGAATGAATCCTGGATAGTGCATCAGCCTTCTTATTACGCGAGCCCGGCCTATAGGAAATGACAAAATCAAATTGATTAAGAAAGAGATTCCACCGAGCCTGTCTAGGTTTCAGACATCTTGCCGACCTCATGAATTCAAGATTCCGATGATCCGTGAGTATAACAATCTGTTGGGATGCTCCTTGTAACAGATGTCTCCATTCCTTAAATGCGGTTATGATGGCTAACAGTTCCTTATTGCCAACGTCATAATTCCTTTCTGCGGGTGACAATTTTTGCGAGAGAAAGGCACACGGATGCAAGAGATCTTTCTCACCTGTTCTTTGCGAAAGTATGGCCCCTACAGCACAGTCCGAGGCATCCACTTCCACTATGAAGGCCTTGTCTGGATCAGGGTGGACAAGAATGGGAGCTGTCGTAAATCTAGATTTCAACGTAGAAAATGCTGTTTGAGCTTGAGGAGACCAGACGAATGGCGTCTTCTTCTGGGTTAACTGAGTTATGGGCGCAACAATCGCTGAAAAATTTTTAATAAAGCGTCTGTAAAAATTGGCGAATCCGATGAATCGCTGTACTTCCTTCACCGACTTAGGAGTTGGCCACTCCTGAATGGCTTGGGTCTTGCTTGCATCCATACTGAGACCCTGGGGAGAAATAACATATCCCAAGAATTGAATTTCTGTTTTGTGAAACTCACATTTCTCCAGTTTGATGTATAAGTGATTCTGCCGTAGACGATCCAAAACCATTTTCACGTGTCGCTGGTGGTCCTCGATATTGCTGGAAAAAATCAAAATGTCATCCAAATAAATCACAACAAAAATATCGAGTATATCCCTGAAAACATAATTCGCCAAATGCTGGAATGTAGCCGGTGCGTTACGAAGGCCGAAAGACATAACGAGATACTCGAAATGCCCATAACGTGACCGAAAAGCTGTTTTCCACTCATCGCCAGGACGAATCCGCACCAGATTGTACGCTCCACGAAGATCCAATTTTGTGAAGATTTTGGCATGTCGCACTCTCTCAAGTAATTCGGGAATTAGTGGAAGTGGATAAGAGTTTCTGATTGTGATTTTGTTGAGCTCCCGGTAATCAATGCATGGTCGGAGTGAGCCATCTTTCTTTTTGACAAAGAAGATTGGAGCACCTGCTGGGGAGGAAGATGGTCGTATAAACCCCTTAGCTAGGTTTTCATCTATGTATTCCTTGAGAGCTTTTAATTCTGGCCCAGACAATGGATAAATACTCCCGAAAGGAATCGCGGCACCAGGCAATAATTCCACGGGACAGTCATAAGGCCGATGTGGCGGTAATTTATCCGCATTTTTTTTGTCACACACATCACTAAAATCCCGATACTCTACCGGCAATGTCGAGTCGACCGTGACTGCAGTCTTCACTGGAGCCAGCTCTCCAGACAATGCTGATTCATTTGGAAACTGTAATTCTTTTGTTGTCCAATTGATAGTCGGATTTCGCAGCCGCAACCAAGGCAAACCTAAAATAATAGGAAAATTGGGAGAAGAAATCAACAAAAAGGACATATTTTCAGAATGATCCGCGCCCATACGGATCTTTAATGGGACTGTTTCAAGTTTCACAGGCCCAGAAATTAGTGGAGACCCGTCCACGGTTTCCATAAACACCGGAGAGTCTCTTTTTCGTGAGCGAATGCCATGTTTTTCAGCAAAAGAGATGTCCATAAGATTGCTGCAAGCTCCAGAATCTATCATGGCGGAGCAGGCGATCCAGCAGGAACACACCTGAATTTTGATGGAAATGCAACAGAGCGAATCCCTCCTCGCTGTGGTAGAACTAACGGAAAGTAAAGCTATGTCCACAGGTGATGATGTTACTGATGAGTCATCAGGAAAATCAAAGTTTTCAGCAGATATTTCCTGTCTGTGCGGAAGAGAACACACTGAAGATAAATCCGAAAAATCAAGTCCAGTTACCGCAGCTGCGGACTTGCGATTTTTCCCGGGGCACTCTGAAATATAATGACCCGATTTACCGCAGTAAAAACATAAATTCTCTTTAAAGCGATATTCTTTACGTGCATCGATGGGTTTCCTCCGTACTGCGTCAATCTGCATAGGTTCCAGCTCTGTCTGAGATAAAGTCTTAGTCAGCGTTTCCTTGGTGGATGGAAAAGCCATAAAGTTATTACGATTAGCATCGGCCCATTTTTCTTGGCGACGTTCGGTAAGACGAATATCAATCCGAATGCAATGATGTATAAAGTCAGCCAAGTTAGTAGGTGATTCACCTCGAGCTAGTTCATCTTTGATGGAAGCAGATAAACCTCTCCTGAACACTGCATATTTCGCTGAATCGCACCATGTTGTATCCAGCACCCATTTCCGAAACTCCATTGCGTATTCCACAACAGGACGCTTCCCCTGACGTAGTGTCAGTAATGCGGTTTCAGCTGTGATACTCCGATTAGGGTCATCAAACATCTGACACATTGCTGCAGTAAAGTCTTTCAGGGAATTCAAGCACACATCATTAGTTTCAATCAGTGGATTAGCCCAGGCTAATGCTTTGTTTGTTAGCAACATAATTATAGTCAATACTTTATCCCGATCAGTTGCAAACTGGGCTGCACGTGCAGAGAAATACAGCTGACATTGATTCAAAAACCCCCGAAATTTCTCTCTTTCACCACCAAACCTGAATGGTGGGAGTTTAGGAAAAGCTGGACCAGGAGCCGGGATTGGAGCAGATACCATGTTTGCAGCTGTAATCTCCACATTTGAAAGTCGAGACGCTAAGGCCTGAATAGACGTATCAGCTACATTCGCATTGTGATTAGTTTGCGATTCTAATGTCCCAAGTTTAGTTTTTATAGCCTGCAGCTCCACATGAAGTCCAGAGACAAATGAGCAAAGTTTTTTCATTCGCACCTCCATAGAATCTGACCCAGAGATCTCCATTTTTTTTTTTGGGCTTGAGTATTATGTAATAAACTTAGTGCTAAGTGCAGTGGAGATCAGTATCATGGGTCAGAAAAGAGGCCGAGAGTCAATAGGTTAAGAGTTCAAGAATATTTATAATGATATGCAGGTAAACAGCTATGACACAGCAGGTTAGTAGCAGACAGAGCTGGATAGGCAGTAAGCACGTGTACAGACCGTGGAAGTCCAAGTATGTGAGATCCAGAGACCTGGAGACCAGGCTAGGCCTCCTAGCAGGGAGCAGTCCAGCAGCAGAGACGGGTGCAGAGCAGATCCAGGGAAACAAGTCTTTGCAATGAAGAGATGTAGAACCGGAGACAGATGGGGTATCCCAAAGTAACGAAGAAACCAGCAAGATAGCAGTTCTTCCAGCTTGATCACAAGTCAGGAACAAGATACTCAAGCAATGAGTATATATTCAGAGCTCCCTTAAATACACCACAGACAGGAACATGGAAAATCTGACAGGAAACAAGATGGCCCCCGTGAGGCCAATGACTCCATCTTAGGTAAGGGCAAAAGTAACTGAACTGAGGGCAAACAGCAACTAGAAACAGATATACAGTCCAAGTCCTTACAGTCTCTGGACATAACAGAGCACTTAAGAAGTGCTTGTTTCCCTACCCCATTAATAGCTCGTTGTCTGATTTCCTTACTTGGTGCCTGACATCACTGCAGTAGTAAGCTATCAATCAACCTAAAAAGTCTGGTGCTGGGCAGGGAAACAACCACAGGTGTAAGTTCTTTAAGTGCTCTGTCACACCCAGAGAACTAAATGCTTAATTAAGGCGTTTTTGTATTTACACTGCATAACCATACAATATATGTGGTTGATCCTACTGATAGATTCCCTTTAAGGGGTCCATCCTTAACATGCGACCAATGGCCAATCATCTAATAATTCGAGTTTCCTCCATTTCTAAAGGATTAATTTAACTCATTTATGCAATTTATTAGGATCTGAGCTGCATTACCGGGAGCAGCCACTAAACAGTGACTGCTCCTTTTAGTGTTTACATCTGGCCGCCCCCAAGCTGCTTACCGCTAATCAGTGGCGGTGTACGATGTCAGGCTACCAATAATCTAATATTGATGTTGCATCATAAGAATATAAACATAAGGATGAATGACCTCGGGGAGATCAAAACATCCAACACCGCGGAGACACCATCACGTGTTTCTCAACGCAGTGATCCAGAAACCCCGAAACAGCTGTCTGTGGATGGATACCATGTTTTGGCATAGGTGGGTTTCCTTTTTGGATGCTGCCCTTCCCGTGGTTGTTCCTTCCCGGTGAAAGACCTGGTTATTTATTGCTTGCGTTGAGAAACACGTGATGGTGTCTCCGCGGCTTTTCTACATGCATTTGCATATTTCCCATAAGGGATGGGAGCAGTGTTCTGGATCACTGCGTTGAGAAACACGTGATGGTGTGTTAGGAGCCGAGTTTCCTCTGCTGCACAGGGGGAATCTCGATCAGTGTCTGCTGCGGTCTCCCATTCTGCATTGGCGGCAGTGGAGCCTGCTCAGCGGAGACGTCGCTCCCAGCATCTCACTGAGACTGATACTGTGCAAAGGGTTACTACTGCCTCTCCAGGCTCTGCTATTGTACCCTGCACTGATCTGCGGCGAGCAGGCTTTTCTGGGACTAAGTCCTGCTTTGCACACACTGAGCATGCCCAGGGCAAGATCTCTCAGTGGAGATAGGATCACATGCTCAGGTACTGCAGCAACTTCCATTGGTCCTTCTTGGAAGGTCCTGTAGGTGCTAGGACTAAGTCCTGCTTTGCACACACTGAGCATGCCCAGGGCAAGATCTCTATGTGGAGATCTAGGGTCACATGCTCAGGTACTGCAGCAACTCCATTGGTCCTTCTTTGAAGGGTCCTGTACGTGCTGAAACTATTTAAGGCTCGCATGTCCGCACGGCCATACACTAGTATATTCGTATGTTATGTGCTTTGCGCCAGTGTGGTCATGTGTTTGCATGTGTTCAGGGACCCGGCTGAAATAAGCCCCTAGAATGCTGGCACCTCCGGCGAGGAGTTTGTGTTTATGTGTGTTCAGGGACCAGGCTGAAATAAGCCCCTAGAATGCTGGCACCTCCAGCGAGGAGTTTGTGTTTATGTGTGTTCAGGGACCCAGCTGAAATAAGCCCCTAGAATGCTGGCACCTCCGGCGAGGAGTTTTGTGTGCATGCATGACCACTGACTGCTCTCATTTGGGTGGTTAGCCTGTGCCTCTGTGAAAGTCTAACAGGGCACAGAGCCTTGCCTTTTCGGCTGCTCTGTGAAGCTAACAGAGCTGGTTCATACCGCCATATAGTGCCGCCATTTACTTAGCAGCAGGTTCTTTCCTGCACGGTGCATCCCGGGTTGCGAACGCACCAATCTCACTTAATAAAATATATTCGGTGCGTTCCGCCAACCCTAATATGGTGTCTCCGCGGTGTTGGATGTTTTGATCTCCCCGAGGTCATTCATCCTTATGTTTATAGTCCTTTTACTAGGCACTGCTCCTAATAGCCAGTTTCCTACTCCACACTGATAAGGGGCAGATAACCCGAAACAACTGACTGTGGATGGATACCATGTTTGGCATAGGTGGTTTTCCATTTTGGATGCTGCCCTTCCCGTGGTTGTTCCTTCCCGGTGAAAGACCTGGCTATTTATTGCTTGCGTTGAGAAACACGTGATGGTGTCTCCGCGGCTTTTCTACATGCATCGTAAGAATAGGTCATCACCTCTTTAATTATAGCTTTATCAATCACCTGTATATCACCTTACAAGACATCCACAGTTAATCATTCCATTTTTTACCACCACATGCTCATATAGTAGCAGTATTAAGTGCCTATTAAAACCATACACAGAATGTAGGTCATTTCTGGGCTCGTGTTCAGTAACTATGTACATTTTTTATTTAAACCCTGAAAAGTGCCTTTCTGACTCATACTCACTATGGTTGCTGTGTTTGGTGTTGATCTGTTTCCAAAAGTCTGCTGAGAAGGCTCGTGTCTACGTATACAGCTGGAACATAGGAGAAAGTGCGACTAAACAAATCCGAGGCGTCCTTCTTTGGGCAATTGTTAGGAGGTATGCTGCCTGTGCTTAACCAAAGGGGTCAGCAAGAATACTTTTTTTCATCACATACCTTTCCACTTTGCAAATAATTTAGTAGAATGACTTTCCCTAGAGACATAGATTGTGTATTATGTGCACTGTATGTATGTATATATTGTGGTGTTAATTCCGACTTGTTTCAGCTTGCTATCGGCGCACTCTTGTAAATGCTGGTGCACGCTGTCATCAGCTCCTCATATTAACACCTTTCAAGATTACAATATTCTTAAACAGCGATTAAAGCAAAAAACATCCCTCTACCAACAACAAAGCCACTCAAAGATGGTGGTGCTTTGGCTAAAGGCGCATGCAACATTGAGACAAAAGAGGTGATTAATGCTGCAGGGTGATGACAGTGACTTATTTTTAGTGATCTTCATCAAAGACATTTTCAGCCCATTTAGGGAAGAGGACATGTTATACCCATGAATTTATCGCCATTAACAGGTAAGTACAACACGTCTGACCTGCAGCTCTTCTAGAACTAAATATTGTTTTCTACTGACACTGTTTAAGGAAAGTGGATATTTTTTTCTGAATAGTAGCCTCACTATTAACATAACTTAAGCCATTGTTTTGCTCTCTATAGCCACCCACGCTGAACCAGCATTTCTGAATGTGGATGATGCTCCAGTCAAAGTGCCCTATTAACATTTTCCTAGTGAGTATAATTCTTGAAGCCAGAGAAATTAGAAGGGTTCTGTACTTCGCAGCATTTTGTACACCCAGAGCTGCGCTCCTTACTATCATAATAAATTCCAGTTAAAGGGTGTCACGTACCCACTTCTCAGCACGCGACTTGGGGTTGCGCCTGCAAGGGTTAATTTATTTCCCCTCTCTCAGTCCAGCATTCAACCTCTGTCCTATGCTGTAATGGGAGCATAAATCACACAATGATCCAGGCCACACACCCGCTCATACACGCTGCCACCACTCACCGAACACACGGGCGATGAGTCCCGGAAATATTACTACTACTGTCTGCCAGTCATAAGGATCACACACTTTAAGGCTATGGATTCTTTAGAACATGTGTGGCGCCCCAGGGTCCTGGTCATCACAGTAGCATTGCTTCCCTCACGGGGGAGGTGATGTTACATTTGGAGGCAAGAAAGGATAACTGTCACCAGGTAAACACAAGCATGCAACATGTTCACACTCCAGGCCACCAGGGGGAGCTTTTGATCCTATTGACTAGGTGACTCCCCATATATATGGTAGTTTGTAGGGAAAGTGAGACAGTTTGTGCCAGGAAGCGGACTGGAGCAGTCCGAGGCAGAAGAAGGTGTATGGAACTGTGTAGCCGCAGTGCTGCAGCTCCTGGAAAGAGAATATATGAAAGTCAAATATATTGCAGTGAGCGTGTAGGAAAGAGAAGCACAGGAGAGGATACCAGTGGGAGACCAGCCACGAGCAAGCTGCCTCCTTCTGAGGAGCAGGCACTGGTAGCTGGAACACTGAGGTTGTAATGGACTCCACCACTTACATCAGAGACCAGCAGGACAGCTTTACCTGTCTGCCTTAATACCCAGGAGGCACGGTGACACCTATAGAGCCCGGGGCATCCTAGAGTCCCTGTAAAAAGGCTCAAGTCACCAGTCATATGGGTTATGTCCTATCCTATACGGGGGACCGAGAGAACACCTGTGAGGACCTTATATGAAGCCATATACATTAAGGAACTACAACACCATCGCGCTAGAGGAAGGCTTTAATCTTCACCTGGATAAGGGGACTCCCAACTTGCCTCCAAGCCGGCCAGACCCTGCCTGCCCTGTGGTCTGGTGCCCCGGACTGTGGCTGCCTGAAGTGTTCAGTAAACAAGGTAAAGAGACTGCAAACCTGTGTCCTCAATCTTTACTGCACCATCCACCATCTTCCATCTACACACCGGGGATATACTTCACCTGTGAGAAGGTATACCATCTAACTGCCATAACATCACCCCAGAGGACCTCTTAAAGCAGCATCGGTCCCCACTGACCGAATACTACAGGTGGCGTCATGAACATAAACTTTATTCACCAAATCCCCTTAAAGACTTTCCCCTTTTACATGGGTGCCCAGGGCCATGGACCGGGTCGCCACTGTGACATCCCCTGTGAACACTGGACCCAGTACCGGGTACCCCACGGCCCTGGCGGGCAACC
Source organism: Ranitomeya imitator (assembly GCF_032444005.1). Classification (NCBI taxonomy): domain Eukaryota; kingdom Metazoa; phylum Chordata; class Amphibia; order Anura; family Dendrobatidae; genus Ranitomeya; species Ranitomeya imitator. The sequence goes on along the minus strand of NC_091291.1, from coordinate 116,512,820 downwards.
CACATGCAAGGTTCAACTTATTAAAGTTTTATGCTTTAATAGAAAAAGTGCAATGCTTACAATAAAAATGTATAAAAATATGGGAATAAAAAGTGACATACAAATATGCAAAACAGTTATAAAAATAAACGGGAGAAAACTTACAGAAATATCTAACTTTGCAGTCTGCTTTCTGCTCCCTGAGGGGGGGACGAATATGGAATGGAACACATCAGCTTGGCTGCCCCTCAATCTGTGAACCACGATTCTATGTGTACAGGCCTAATTTATAGAGACACCCTGGAGGTCATATTTCAAGACCAGCCTCCCAGGTTGATATTATAATTGCTTGTTTTTCACTGGACCATGGCCACTCCACCAATGAATATATTATTTCCTCTGAAATTCTTAGTGTAAGCTCTCACAGATAGATAGTAAATAGAATTTGCCAGGCTGTACTAGGTCCCACTTGGCATCTGCCTTTGAGGCTTCAGAGGTGTTAAATGTTTCCAATTCTGTCTTTCCAGGAAGGCCCCCTGTGGTCTGAGAATAGGAAAACTGCCTTTTCCCAGGATAACACATATTGTCACCTTGGTGAGACCTGCAGCTTTCAGGATAGATGTTACATTACTGCTAGTCACACAATCATACCTATACATATTTCACTACAAAGGATTTATTCAGGACTATTTATTTTACTGTGCTACCTACCTGTTCTACCTGGCACCAACACAGAGCGGTGTCTGGCGATTCAGCTGCTCAACATCAACAAAGCTCTTCATTTTCTGGCCTGCTCTGTCAATGGGGTGTGACTGCCGATGTCATGCTGATTGACAACCAGCTCACCACAGTCAATCATCATGACATCAGCAGTCACAAGTGGAAGAGAAGCCGGTGCTCTGTCAAAATGATGGCAGCAGAAGCTGCTGAATCATTGGCAGGAGCGATCCGTGAACTCTCTGTCCCGGCAGAGATTGGTGTCAGCACAACGGTCAGGTAGGTCTGCCTGTTAATTTTTATGCCCAAAGTAAAAAAAATTGGCCGTCTAGTCAACCAGTGACCCCCTCACATACCTGTATATAAAGGATCTTCCCTGCTGCTTACTCACAACTTTCTCTCATCGCTATTGGCATTTGTGGCATGATAGGGCTAATTCAGTTGACCATATTCCCGAATTCCTTCATCATCCATACTATAGTAACAATTCCTGGTCTCATGATATGAACTTACAGCATCATACGCGTCTATGATGCTGTAAGTTTGGGCCTAGAGATCTGGATGATGACATACAGCCGCAGTTGTCAAAATTAGCCCTTACTCCAAAAGTCATATCAATGTAACTTTCGTAAGCGTCTTCCTGAAGAAACAATTTGACCTCCTCTTGGGTTTCTGTTTCTTCCACCTAAGAAAAAAACTGTTATTCTGCTCCTTTCAAGAAAGTAACAATAGCCATTAGAGATGGGAGATCCGATTCGCAGGACTCCAATCCATTGCCCAGGTCAGTAATCTGTGAACGCTTGATGCTTATTTTGATTAGCTTGGCTAGTGCAACATCATCAGGCTCATCAAATAAAGAGCCTGGAATTGGATAACTGACCTGAACTATGGACTGGAGTCCTGATAAAGTACAGTATGAAGTACAGCATAATGTACAAGCATGAATGCTAAAGTACATATCAAGACTGGGGGCCCGATTCAGCAAAGCTTTCTTACCAGAATTTTGGTTTAAAAGCTTTGAAAACTGGCAAAATTTAGACGCAACTTGGATTTTGTGACTTTGATGATTTTACTCCAGTTTCTCCCAACTCTGCAAAAATGGAGAGACACAATGGTGCTTCGAGAGATTGACAGGATAGGCTCATCTAATTCAACTCTTCATGAATCAGAAGCATCTGACTCCAGCGGCAGGCCTGCTCATCAAGACCAGCTTCAACAACGCTAGTCTTGAATAATTAGACCCTTAGATTTAGTTCATATCATATTTGAGAATCCTGTTGAATGTATACATTGGGCAGATTTCTAGACATACAGTATACCTTAGTTAGAAGGTTTGTAGACGTAGCATATAGTCATGGCCAAAAGTTTTGAGACTGACACAAATGTAGCTTTTTTGTTGCTTTAGTGCTTTTAGTTCTTTTAGTTGGATGTTTCTATGGTAACTGAAGTAAAATTATCAGAATTTTAAAAGTTTTAAAATTTTTATGCATAAATAAATCAAGTTTATCCAAAAAACTCAATATGCCCCTTATTTTTCAGGACTTCTGCCCTTTGCCTTGGCAGCTGGATATCGGTTCCTAGGCCGAATCCTGACTGATGACCGCCCATTTTTGTCTAACCAGTGGTCTGAATTTATCACAATTTCTATGTTTTTGTTTGTCCTTTCGCTTTTTTGAGGATTGACCACAGGTTCGCATTTGAATTGAGATCGGGAGAACTTCCTGGCCATTGACCCAAAATTTCAATATTTTGTTCCCGAAGCCATTTAGTTATCAATTTTGCCTTGTTACATGGTCTCTCTCGCTCTGGAAAAAGCATTGCCCATCACTGCATTGCTTCCGGATCGTTGTGAGATGTAGCTCTTGAAGGAGGATTAGATCCCATTCTTTATTCATTGCAGTGTTCTTAGTCAAAATTGTGAGTGAGCCCCCTCTATGGATGAAAAGCCCCCACACATGAACGGTCTCAGGATGTTGGTATGACCGAGGACTCATTTTAACACTCTTCTCCTTTTCTTCACCAGATGTTTCAAAAAGTCTGAAGGAGCTTCATCAGAGAGAATAACTTGGGACAAAGTCTAGGGATTGGACTGTAGTGGACTTGGGTAAGCTTATTTTCTCCAACCAAGAAAAGCAGATTCTCATTTCTTAAATGGAAAGCAGCTAAAAAGACTATCTTTTGCCCTGGAGGACCTGTCCTTATCCTGCATCAATTGGACCCTTGAACTAAATTTTGTAATGCTTTAATTGTCCTGTGGTGGCGCTCAATGAAAATTAAGCACTTACAGCCATGTTTTATATCACTTACAGATAATTGTTGGGTGTCCCAAAAATAAAACTCTGGTTAACTCGTCAGGACATTTCTCCCTTTTTGAGAGGACCATGCTATGGGCCCAATGCAAAAAAAAAAAAGCAAAAAAAAAAAAAAATGTTTGTGAGAAAAAAGTGTCAGGATTTTTGTTTTAGCAATCAAGTGATCTGATTATTTCTGATCCAGTTGCTATGTGCAGTACTAAAACCTCAGCACAGAACAGTTTTTAGGCATAATGCCTATTATTTCTAGGCTGAAAGTTTGCTTTAGTTTGTATAAGACATGATAAGTATCTATAAATCCCTGGGTGTGGTCTGCGGATGTCACTCATCTGACATGTCACGTTCATTTCTGAGCTGCAGGCGAAAGGTTGCAGCTTAGAAATATTGGACTGCTTTGTTACTTTTCATTCCAGATAACAAAATCTGTGACAATTTAAGACAAACAAGTTATTGACGACTTCTCAGCATTAAACGACATGACATGAAGGACACTTTAACCATCTATGCTCCAAATGAATATTTTCTCCTACATACAGACAGCCAATATGTAGTAGTTATTGTTAAATATCTGAAAAGAATAGTTAAACAGCAACCACAATGTTCCCTGGTGAGATGGATAACGGTAACTGCGGGTACTGCTCCTCACCACACAGAGGAGAAGAAAGGAAGTAACAAGCAAAAAAACTGTGTTACACAGTATATGTACCTGCGCTTAGCCTAACAGGGTGCTATAGTAAACATACACGGTGGGTGATTACCTGGTAGGTGGAGAGAGTAATGGGAAGTCCGTCTAGGGCGTGTGTGACACAGCTGGGATTACTCGTATGCAGGGACTAGAGTGGGAAATGGTACAAAGAATGGTAATGATGTCAAAGTATGTAAATAAAAATAGTGGGCCACTAAGAATAAAATAGTAATAATATTAAAAGCACAATCGAAAAAATCTGAGCTCTGCAATACTGTTAGGTGCCTATATATATGAAGCTATATAACATAAGGGGGGCTAGTGAACTACCACCTCAGGCAGTGCACAACCTGACATAAATAATATGTGTACATGCGTAACTCCAGTGAGTGCTTCAGGTATATAGCAAGTGGAAATCCAGTACCTGTCATGTGAGTTACCACAGGAAGGAATCAGGTAGAAAATTGCACTAAAGATGTCCGTAACTTATTAGTATGGAAGCAGAGTAGAAGCGTTTTACTTAGCTTAGTTGAGCGTTGTCTTGAGGAAACTCTCCTTCAGGCCCTGGGATCCATAGGGATGTGTAAAATAAAGAATTAAAATAAAAAATATTGATATATTTACCTCTCCGGCGGCCCCTGAACTCAGCGCGGGTAACCGGCAGGCTTCTTTGTTCAAAATCAGCGCTTTTAGGACCTGAGAATCACGTCCCGGCTTCTGATTGGTCGCGGGCCGCCCATGTGACCGCCACGCGACCAATCACAAGCCGTGACGTCATTCGCAGGTCCTTAACGCGCTAATTTTTTAAAAATGAGCGCGGTAATGACTTTCAAAGACGTAGCGGCTTGTGATTGGTCGCGTGGCCGCGACCAATCACAAGCCGCTACGTCTTTGAAAGCCATTAACGCGCTCATTTTTAAAAATGAGCGCGTTAATAGCTTGCGGTGACGTCGCGGCTTGTGATTGGTCGCGGCCACGCGACCAATCACAAGCCGCTACGTCTTTGAAAGTCATTAACGCGCTCATTTTTAAAAATGAGCGCGTTAATAGCTTGCGGTGACGTCGCGGCTTGTGATTGGTCGCGGCCACGCGACCAATCACAAGCCGCTACGTCTTTGAAAGTCATTAACGCGCTCATTTTTAAAAATGAGCGCGTTAATAGCTTGCGGTGACGTCGCGGCTTGTGATTGGTCGCGTGGCGGTCACATGGGCGGCCCGCGACCAATCAGAAGCCGGGACGTGATTCTCAGGTCCTAAAAGCGCTGATTTTGAACAACGAAGCCTGCCGGTTACCCGCGCTGAGTCCAGGGGCCGCCGGAGAGGTAAATATATCAATATTTTTTATTTTAATTCTTTATTTTACACATCTCTATGTATCCGATACCGATACCCGATACCACAAAAGTATCGGATCTCGGTATCGGAATTCCGATACCGCAAGTATCGGCCGATACCCGATACTTGCGGTATCGGAATGCTCAACACTAATAGGCACCTAACAGTATTGCAGAGCTCAGATTTTTTCGATTGTGCTTTTAATATTATTACTATTTTATTCTTAGTGGCCCACTATTTTTATTTACATACTTTGACATCATTACCATTCTTTGTACCATTTCCCACTCTAGTCCCTGCATACGAGTAATCCCAGCTGTGTCACACACGCCGTAGACGGACTTCCCATTACTCTCTCCACCTACCAGGTAATCACCCACCGTGTATGTTTACTATAGCACCCTGTTAGGCTAAGCGCAGGTACATATACTGTATAACACAGTTTTTTTGCTTATTATATAATAAGAGATCGTGCTATACATAATAAGGGAAGAGACTATGTACAAATGCTTAGTAGTACAGATAATAAGTGAGGACATTATGTAATAATGGATTACGCTATACATAATCAGGGAAGAGGCTATGTACAAATGGATAGTAGTGCACGTAATAAGTGAGGACATTATGTACTAATGGACGGCGCTATACATAATAAGTGAGAACATTGTAATAATGGATTGATTAAATGTACATAATAGGGGAGAATATTCTGCAATTATAGATGGGAACACTTTGTAATAAGGGACGGTGCTATACAGCAGTGTGTAGCACTATGTTTTTACTTAAACATTTTGATTATGCTTTTATACTAGATTCTTAATTTATCAAATGTATATACCATATGTACAGTGGGTATAAAAAGTATACACACTCATATTAAAATGATAGTTTTTTGTCATGTAAAAAAAGAAGAATCATTTCAGAACTTTTTCCACCTTTAATGTCACCCACAATGTGTACAAGTCCACTGAGAATCAAACTGAGATAATTTTGACAGGGATAATAAAAATGACAAAAATAAAATAATGTGGTTGCATAAGTGTTAACACTCTCTTATAATTAGGGATGTGGTTGTGTTCAGAATTAGCCAATCACATTTAAACTCATGTTACATAGTAGTCTGCCATTATTTACAGTGATTCTGATTAATCCCATATAAAGTATAGCTGTTCTAGTAGGATTTTTCTGACAGTTTCTTCATTGCATTTTACATCAAAAGCTTACAGCACAACGAAAGGATTTCATTTTTCACAGTTATCAGTCAGGAGAAGGGTACAAATATTTTCCCAAGGCATTAGACATATCATGGAGCACTGTGAAGACGTCAACAAGTAGTGGCTTAAATTTGGCACAACAATGACATTACCTAGAATTGATGAAAAGACATGAATAAAATTGGTCATGGAGGTTGCCAAGATGCCAACAGCAATGTTAAATGAGCTGCAGGTATTTCTGGCAAGTTCTGGTTGGGTACTGCATGTGACACCAATCTCCCATATTCTTCATATGTTTTGCTTGTAGGGAAGGTTGGCAAGATGGAAGCCTTTTCTTACAAAGAAAAACATCCAAACCTGGCTAAGTTTTGTCAAAACCGACATCAAGTCTGCCAAAAACATGTAGAAACACGTGTTATTGTCTGATGAGACCAAGGTTGAATTTATTTGGCCATAATTCCAAAAGGTATGTTTAGTGCAAAGCCAACACTGTGCATAATCAAATAATCACCTTACCCACAGTGAAACATGGTAGAGGCAAAATTATGCTTTGGGACTATTTTCCAGTAGCTGGAACTGGGGCTTTAGTTGAGGAAGAGGGGATTATAAATAGTTCCAAATATCAGTCAATTTTGCAACATAACCTTCAGGCCTCTGCTAAAAAAAATAAGGTGAAGAGGAATTTCACCTTTCAGCATGACAATGATCTTAAGCATACCTCTAAATTAACAAATGAATGGCTTTGCCAGAATAACATCACAATCGGTGGGTGACCTGAAGAGGGCGCCATACACAGGAGATGTCTGCATAATCTGACAGATTTGGAGCTACTGAAAGGAAGAGTGGATAAAGATCGCGCCAATTCTAGATGCCATGCTGATAGACTCGTACCCAAAAATACTGAGTGCTGTCATAAATGCAAAAGTTACTTCATAAAGTATTAGTTTAAGGGTGTGCATATTTATGTAGCAACATTATGTTGGTTATTTATTACTCTTTTTCCACCCGAAAAGATTTCAGTTTATTGTTCAATGGAGTTGTATTGATTATTATAGGTGACATTAAAGGTGGAGAAAGTTCTGAAATGGTTCCTTTAGGTATGATTATTTTTTTTACATGCCAAAAATGCAGTGTCAATGCAGGGGTGGGCATATCATTGGTGCAACCAGTGCAGCCACACAGGGCCCCAACAGGGAAGGGGTAAACATCCACCTTCAAAACAGCTGGAATTGTGCATTATGATAAGCTATCAGACTCCAAAGAGCCAATATATTGTTTTTGCACAAGGGCCATTTCTGTTTGTGTCCACCAGTTGGGTCAAGGTATAGCTCTCCCATAGATATGCCCACTGTATTGAAATCTGCAGCTGCCAGTCATACATGGAGTGAAAGCCAGGCTGAATTAGTACTGATAGATACTGTATGGAAGCGTGTCTCAGAGCAACATTTCAAACAAACAAAAAGAAACTTAATTTTTTACAAGGGAATCAGTATTTAAAAAAAAGTAAAGAAAGATATTTCCAAGGCCAAAAATTTGCAGTTACAGGCCATCAAAACCTGGGACTGTTCCAGGAAATAAAGGACAGTTGGCAAGCAAGGGATACTCTAGAAAGGAAACTTTACTGCAAATGGCTGAAAAAGAGCAAATTTACTTGAATTCTATCATTTCACTCCTAACTAGATCTCTCAATCAGTGGATTAATCAAATGTTGAAGATCAGTTATCGCTATATATACCATGGAAATGAGTTCCAAACTTGAAGAAAAAGTGGACATGTATCTGCGCTGCCAGGGGCCCTATAAAGAATGAGAGATCAAGTATACGATGGATGCGGTTTTTAATGGTCAACGCGTTTCGAGGTGTTCATACCTCTTCACGACGACACACCTCAATGATCACGGATACATATTCACTTTTCATCCAAGTTTGTATCTCATCACATTGGCGGATCTGCAGTAGCTTATTTCAACAAGCTTGCAAAGCGCTTGTTCCTTTCACAACCACATCAGGTGGGCAAATTTTTTTTTTAGCATTTCCCTTGTAAGCTGAATTAGACCCTATTTGTTGTTCCATTTTTTACTTTCATTCATGGAAATGAGTTTAGTATTTGATTTTGCATACATGAAAAATACCTTCAAGTGACCAATAATTTGTACAGGAAAAAAATTGCCTTGCGAATAAGCTGCAAAATCTACATATTAATTTTGTAGCTGATTCTCAACAGATTTCACGCTTCATCTAACAAAAGGGTGAAATCTCCAGAGAATATATGAAGAAACAATTGCCATGCATTTGGGAACAATTTTAGTTTTTGCAGCATTGTGGAATGTCATCCGTTTTGCTGCTGCAGAAAAATTTTCTGCTTGCACATACGCTATCGCTATGTATATAGACATACTAAAACAGACAGATGCAGAATTCAATGTATGTTGCATAGAGTTTAAGAGGACGCCTGATGATCTGGGCAGTTTAGAATATACAGAGACTATCCCTGTAAGGGTCCTGTATGGTGCTGATGAACACAGTGACTTTTCAGAAATGACACACGGGCCAGGAAGATATGTGTTCCAAGGTATTATCCCAGTGTTGACACCTAAAGCTGCTCTAAGCCTAGGATTTGCATAAGATTACCTTCACAAAGCCTTGAGTTCTTCTGAAACTGAAGTATTCATTTGATTTAGAGCTCCTTGGAAGAAGAACCCCCAAATAAATGACCCTGAATCGTTCACTCACTCCTGAAAGTACCACTCGTGGTTTGCATCATGGCTAGCTTCTGTTGACATTTGCCCATAGTCCATCAAAAGGGAAGATGTCCAGTTTGACCCATAACGTCCATAAATGACCCATGATATACTTTGTGACTCTTTAATACCATTAGTTCCTACAGAACAGAAGTCCCATATCCCCTGTTTGAATGAAGTAAGTTTGCTCATGCTTGGCATCACACCATTATAAACATGTTGGACTGATGATGATAGATGAGCGTTCTTCTTGGCTACCTCTGTCTCCTCTGGATAAGTGATAGGTGTCGATCTTGGAAGAGCCTCACCAGGATAAGACACTTTGTATTTCATGAATGTACTGACTTCAGCAGGCAAAAATGAACATCAATATTATGACCTCATTGCAAATAGCTGGAAACAAGTTCTGTCCTTTTCCAATAAATCAGTAGGCGTTGTGTGTTTTCTAATGCTCCATTTCAAAATCAGTGAAGGTACTACAGGACACATAACGTGTGCAATATGCTGCAAAAGATTGCCGTTTTTCTAGCAATCAGCCTGTTCTGTTCAAAACCAAGAATACCTTCCATGATGAAATATATCCAGTGATTTCTTGGATAGTAGACCACAATTCAAATGGATCAAAGTTTAAAAACATCAAGAGGGGTAGCCAAAAGGGTAGGAGTGCAGAGAGCAGCAGGCTTGGGTCAGGCAAGCAGGAGCCAGGAGCAATGAATTGGATCCTGTGCTTATTTTCTTTGGCTCTACAATACTGTTGCATGGAATGTAAATTGTCTCCTCTTCGGAATGCCGGCTCCACTGCCAGGGCTCACCTGATACCATCTCTGTCTGGCACCGAAGTAGCAGGTGCTTTATCAAGGGACCCAGGGCACATAGGCACTGGATGTCTACACGCTCGCTTGGCATGGTGTGGAACCCTGAGTATGTTGTTTCACTCTCTAGCTCTAAGAAGTTGAACTTACTTTTGGATGACACTAGATTCCCAAGATTAGTGAATATGTCACCCCTTTGAAGTACAGCGATTAAATTGCACAATAAGGCCAGGGTAACACGTACCAGCTTTGTGACATTCTGGCGGGCACTTGAAATTAGGATTTTAAAATATCCTATTCATACAATGCATAGCTACTGTATATGATTTCAGCGGCATGTTGTGTGATATCACTGGCATTCCTGATGCTTTTAATCCGATTCTTTTCTGCGGGGGGTATTAATAAAGGAACAACTGTAAGCAATTAGAAATTAGATCTGTGAACTACTTCTAAAGCTTCCCTTTATTTTTTTTTGTATCACATTGCATAAAAAATGCATTTTCTTTGCTGCAAAAACATGGGGGACCAAGCAAAGGGCCCCTTAAGAGACTATCCTTCTATAGTATATATGATGACACTTTCCTGGGTGTGGGAGGTGTTATGTTTGCTAATGACAGGTGTTATGAAGGCAATCCAGAAACACAGTGTGCTTAGCGATCAGAGCGCACACAGTGATCTGACAAATACCCAAAAATACAAGAACGAGCTCTGAGACGTGGAAACTCTGTAGACTGCACACCTGATCCTATCCTAAACACAACTAAAAGCGGCTGTGGATTGCGCCTAACAACTACCTAGGCAACTCGGCACAGCCTAAGAAACTAGCTAGCCTGAAGATAGAAAAATAGGCCTGACTTGCCCCAGAGAAATTCCCCAAAGGAAAAGGCAGCCCCCCACATATAATGACTGTGAGTAAGATGAAAAGACAAAACGTAGGGATGAAATAGATTCAGCAAAGTGGGGCCCGATATTCTAGGACAGAGCGAGGACAGTAAAGCGAACTTTGCAGTCTACAAAAAACCCTAAAGCAAAACCACGCAAAGGGGGCAAAAAAAACCCACCGTGCCGAACTAACGGCACGGCGGTACACCCTTTGCGTCTCAGAGCTTCCAGCAAAACAAAAGACAAGCTGGACAGAAAAAAAGCAACAAAAAAGCAAAAAGCACTTAGCTATACAGAGCAGCAGGTCACAGGAACAATCAGGAGAAGCTCAGATCCAACACTGAAACATTGACAAGGAGCAAGGATAGCAGCATCAGGCGGAGTTAAGTAATGAAGCAGTTAACGAGCTCACCAGAACACCTGAGGGAGGAAGCTCAGAAGCTGCAGTACCACTTGTGACCACAGGAGTGAATTCAGCCACAGAATTCACAACAGGGAGGGTACAGATAAGGGTTAATATAGGAGCATAGCAAGGCACGTGACCCCGATCTCTCCACCTTCAGGAGTAATCCGGGGGACAGGGATAGACTAGGGCGGCCCTAGTTTGAGGGATTGGATAGGTGCCCACAGTCTTTAGTCACTACATGACATTATGACTATGTACATGTGTTATTTCCTGAAACGGTAAGGAGTTTGTATCTAAAAAAGCCCCAGTAGCCGGTGTGAAAATTCCAAGATTTCTAATTTTTATTTTTAATAGAGATTGTGTTTTCACCACTGATGCAGGCAGAATTGTTTATTTTAATGAGCTATTGGACTGCAAAGGGCCCATATATTGTTCTTGCACAAATGTCCTCTTCAGTCTGTGTTCACTCCTTGGCTAGCAAGATGTTATAAACACGAATGGGAGATAATTAGGGCTGTCGTGTAGTTAGTAGAAAGGCAGTTAGATGTACTGTGCAGCATAAATTGCAACTCAGGGGGCTTAAAAAGAGTACAGTCAACCCTAGTTTGTTCTAACCCCATTTCTTATAGGATGGCAGGAACTTAGGAAGGGTCACTCGCTAAATGAGATGTAGAATTGTCCCAAAGGTCATGAGAACTATGTAATGATGTGGACAAAGGCTAAAGGCCACCAGACCTTTCTGTTCATTTTTATATTTGATATTGTGCTCTAGCCAAATCAAGTCTCCAAAGTGGAGCAGTTCTGAAAATTTTACTTTTTTATAGTACAATGAAAGTTAAGTGGAAAATGAGCCGAGTTGTCATGGAGAAAGACTTTATCCAGTGCTGGTGTTCACTTCTCGAATCTGCTTGTGTCCTTTTGTGCCCGATCCACATCTATAGCAAATTTATCTCCATGGGATACAGTTGAAATATTTGTAAAAGCTCTCCAGCCTGCACCATTAGTCAGCAGCAGGCACCATACATTGTGATGTCATCGCTATAATATGTGAAGAATAATAGGATTTGAAGGAAAGGTACCTGCGAAAAACTGTGAGCAGCACTTTCTATAGCGCTATAGTCTTAGTATCTCAGCCAAGTGTGGATGTGTCAGGAGGAACAAAGCCTCTACAAGTGGCTCCCCGCTTGGCTTGGCAGAAGAAAAGATGAATGTGTTGACAGGCAAAATATTGAAATCTTTACTCTGCAATAAGTCCTTTGGCTTTCCTAGGCAATGAGGTAAAGAATAAGATTGAAGCTCATTCTTGATAAAACCAGTTGTGGTAGGTGAATAATTAAAGAGCAGCTGCAGCTACTGGTACCATCAGATACTCCTCAGTTGGAAATGATGTAGCACCTAAGGAATGTCTTAATTGATCAGTAAAAGAATCTTTGCTTGTTCATTTTTCATATAGAAAAGTTAAAGGTCTCATTAGAGTTTCAAAATATGAACAGAAAGACCTTGAACTTTAGGTCTAATCAGTGCAATTCTCGAGGGCTCTCTTCCTGGAGCATAATAAAACTAATTGGATCTACAGTTTTATAAACTATTCTTCAATCATTTTTGCCACCTAGGTATACCAGCCTGACCACCCGGCTCTTCCAGCTTGACTACTTAATTCTTCCTGCCTGACTACCGAATTCTTCCAGTCTGGCCACTAAGCTCTTCCATCCTGATCATCTAGTTTTTCAAGCCTGACCACCTAGCTGTACCTAGCTATTCCAGACTAGCAAACAATCTAGCTCTTTCAGCACAGCTACCTAATTTCTCCAGCTGACCACTGAGCCCTTCCATTTGACTGCCTAGTTCTTTCAGCCTGATCAACCAGCTTGACCATAGTGTTCTTCCAGCTTGACCAAGGAATTCCTCAAGCCTGGTAAACTAGTTCTTCTAATTTAACCACCTAGTTCTTTCTGCCTGCACACCTAGCTCTTCCAGCCTAAACACCTAATTTTTTTAACCTTACCAGTGAGCTCTTCTCGCCTGACCACCAGCTCTTTCACCTATAGATTAGACAACAACCTGCACAGAACTTATTATGGGAAAATAGGAACAATATAGACAGCAAGAAAATTTAGATTACATTACTGCTATATCGAATATTCTTATAAAATGAAGCTACATATCAAATGAATTGGCTAATGCATGAAAGCCCACCAGCCATAACAAGCCAACGTTTCTCTGATAGAGCATAAAACCTAATATTTATCAAATATGCCTCTTCTAAATTCTTTGCTGCTCAATGTAGGATTTTTCTTGACCATCCATTTGCCTAGCCCTTTTGCTGTGATCCGCTACCTTCTCGGAATTCTAACCTCGGACTGTTTCCTGACTACGCGTTCATCTCACCCCTCTATCTATGACATACTCTCTTGGCTTTTGACCTCGGACCTCTTGACTACCCCGACTCACGGCTTATCCGCGAGCTGTGACTAGCATCACACTGGTCTATTTGTTGTATGTTGAATTCAAGAATGACATTGATTTGGTAAAATCAGAGAAAGGTACTGTGTATATTATAAGAATATAGTAGATCGGTGGTCCAAAACAAAATGTTTGGAAGCCAAATGTGACTCCTGGCAACCCTAAAGTGACTCACTAGCCTCTAACAGTAAAAGGATGATTTTGCATAGTCAGTATATGTGATGTTTTGGACTTTTGTATCCTTTAGTGGTTGCTCTAAGGTACTGTTGATCCTGTTACAGTAGCAATGCTGCAATACCTGGTTATCAAAGTTACCTTATTGCTGTGTAATGATATGACATGCTGTATTGTGCTGCATACAAGTTCTACTGTTAGGTAGTATTATGCTCATGCACTGATTAGAGACAGATGTGCGTCTGACGGATGTTTTTCTGTATGTGAGTTGCAAGTGAGTGATGACATAATTTTTAGTTAGCAGGGGAGGTATGCAGTGAGACAAGAAATGCTCAATACAGTGTCAAAAGTACAGTATAAATCAATTTTATAATTGTCCACTGCCTACTTTTGACCTAGTCACTTTGCTGCCTCAAGTAAGACTGTGCACCATCAAGCTCGTTGCCTCCTTGCGAGTAAGTGTCAACTGTATCCTCCTGCATCCTTCCAACTTCCCCGAGTGGGAAACCACTGTACCAAAACCGGGTCACTATATCCTATAGGGTATCGCTTCTCCTTATGGAGAGTGACATACCATCTTTGGCTTGACAAGGTAAGGAGGCTTATTCGCCGTGCAATGCTCCTCTGGGAAATATAATATGCAAATTGCCTCTTCTGAGAAAAAGAGGACTTAACTCTATAGCGCCACCTGTTGGAAGTAGCGATCCTACATGTCACAGTCAACTGTTGTGAATTCTGTTCTTGGGTTCCCTCCAGTGGTTGTAGCTGGGAATGCAGTTGTCTCTGAGTCACAGTCCTGGCCAGGTGTATCTGCTAATTGCTGTTCTGACTGGGATATTTAAGTGTGCAGGATTCATTAGCCCTTGCCAGTTGTCAATGTTTCTCTGGAAGTGTTGGATCTCAGCCTGGCCTCTCCTGCTTATCTGCCAGTTCAGCAAAGATAAGTGTTTGTTTCTTTTCCTGTGGCACACATGCAGTGTGCTTATTTTCAGTACTATTCGTTTGTTTTTTCTTTTGTCCAGATTAGACTGTGTTTGTGTTTTCTCAGTCTGATTGGTTTCACTGGAGTTGCAGATATACGCGCCTAAATCTTTAGTTAGATGTAGGAAGTTTTTTGTATATTCCGCTGTGGTTTTTTGAAGGGTTTTAATACTGACCGCACAGAACTCTGTCCTATCCTGTCCTATCTAGCTAGAGTGGCCTCCTGTGCTAAATCCTGTTTTTTCTGCCTGTGTATGTTTTTTCCTCTCCGACTCACCGCCAATATTTGTGGGGGGCTGTCTATCCTTTGGGGATTTTCTCTGAGGCAAGACAGTATTACGATTTCCATCTTTAGGGATATTTAGTCCTCCGGCTGTGACGAGGTGTCTAGGTGTGTTAGGTACACTCCACGGCTACTTCTAGTTGCGGTGTTAAGTTTAGGTTTGCGGTCAGTATAGTGGCCACTTTCTCCAGTGAAAGTTCTCATGCAGCTCCAAGGTCACCGGATCATAACAGTCAACCCTTTAACGAGTGGTGCAATATGACTTAGGATAAAAGCCAAATCAATATCTCAATTCGCAGACACGGTGTTTCGGGCTGTTAGCCCTCGTCAGTGTGAAGCATGAGAACTGATTTGGCTAGGTGAGAGGCTCTGGACTGGGGTCTAAGGGGTATCGTTTCTCCTTATGGAGAGTGACATACCATCTCTGGCTTGTCAAGGTAAGGAGGCTTATTCGCCGTGCAATGCTCGTCTGGGAAATATAATATGCAAATTGCCTCTTCTGAGAAAAAGAGGACTTAAATCTATAGCGCCACCTGTTAGAAGTAGCGATCCTACAAGTCACAATCAACCCTTTAACGAGTCATGCAATATGACTTAGGATAAAAGCCAAATCAATATCTCAATTTGCAGACACGATGTTTCGGGCTGTTGGCCCTCGTCAGTGCGAAGCATGAGAACGAATTTGGCTAGGTGAGAGGCTCTGGACTGGGGTCTAAGGGGTATCGTTTCTCCTTATGGAGAGTGACATACCATATTATATTTGCATATTATATTTCCCAGAGGAGCATTGCACGGCGAATAAGCCTCCTTACCTTGACAAGCCAGAGATGGTATGTCACTCTCCATAAGGAGAAACGATACCCCTTAGACCCCAGTCCAGAGCCTCTCACGTAGCCAAATCAGTTCTCATGCTTCGCACTGACGAGGGCCAACAGCCCGAAACACCGTGTCTGCGAATTGAGATATTGATTTGGCTTTTATCCTAAGTCATATTGCACGACTCGTTAAAGGGTTGATTATGACTTGTAGGATCGCTACTTCCAACAGGTGGCGCTATAGAGTTAAGTCCTCTTTTTCTCAGAAGAGGCAATTTGCATATTATATCCTATAATACACTGCTCAAAAAAATAAAGGGAACACTAAAATACCACATCCTAGATGTCAATGAATGAAATATTCCAGTTGCAACTCTTTATTTATTGCATAATGTAATACTTTGAGAATAATAAAACATAAAAATGATCAATGTAAATCAAAATTAATATCCCACAGAGGTCTGGATGTGGAATAATACTCAAAATCAAAGTGGAAAATCAAATTACAGGCTGACCCAATTTCAGTAGAAATGCCTCAAGACAAGGAAATGATGCTCAGTAGTTTGTGTGTGGCCTCCACGTGCCTATATGAACTCTCTACAACACTTGGGCATGTTCCTGAAGAGATGAAGATACGGCGGATGTCTCCTGAGGGATCCCCTTCAAGACCTGGTTTAAAATATCAGTGAACTCTTGGCCAGTCTGTAGTGCATAGGTGGATGGAATGAGATATGGTCTCCCAGATGTGCTTGATTGGATTCAGGTTTGGGGAACGGGCAGGCCAGTCAATAGCATCAATGCCTTCATCATCCTGGAACTGCTGACACACTTCAGCCACAAGAGGTCTAGCATTGTCATGCATCAGAAGAAACCCAGGGCCCACTGCACCTGCATATGGTCTCACAATGGGTCTGAGGATCTCATCCCAGTACCTAATGGCAGTCAGTATACCTTTGGTTAGCACACGGATGGCTGTTTGGCCCTCCAAAGAAATGCCACCCCACACCATTACGGACCAACTGCCAAACCGGTCATGCTGAAGGATGTTGCAGGCAGCAGATCACTCTCCACGGCATCTCCAGACTTTGTCACATCTGTCACATGTGTTTAGTGTGAACCATGCTTTTATCTATGTAGAGCACAGGGCGCCAATGTCGAATTTGCCAATCCTGTTGTTCTGTGGCAAATGCCAAGCGTCCTATAGGTTGTTGGACTGTGAGCACAACCCTCATCTGTGGACGTTGGGCACTCATACCATCCTCATGGAGTCGGTTTCTAACCATTTGTGCAGACACATGCACATTTGTGGCCTGCTGGTGGTCATTTTGCAGGACTCTGGCAGTGCTCCTCCTGTTCGTCTTTGCACAAAGACTGAAGTAGTGGTCCTGCTGCTGGGTTGTTGCCCTTTTACGGTCCCTCCACATCTCCTGGTGTACTGGCCTGTCTCCTGGTAGTGCCTCCAGCCTCTGGACACTACGCTGACAGACACAGCAAACCTTCTTGCCACAGCTCGCATTGAGGTGCCATCCTGGATGAGCTGCACTACCTGAGCCACTTGTGTGGGTTGTAGAGTCTGCCTCATGCTACCACGAGTGTGAAAGCACAACCAACATTCAAAAGTGACCAAAACATCAGCCAGAAAGCATTGGTACTGAGATGTGGTCTGTTGTCCCCACCTGCAGAACCACTCCTTTATTGAGTGTGTCTTGATAATTGCCAATAATTTCCATCTGTTGTCTATTCCATTTGCACAACAGCATGTGAAATTGATTGTCAAACAGTGTAGCTTCCTAAGTAGACAGTTTGATTTCACAGAAGTTTGGTTTACTTGGAGTTATATTCTGTTGTTTAAGTGTTCCCTTTATTTTTTTGAGCAGTGTGTTTAAAAGGGCATACCGTTCAACATTTCTTCAACATGTTTTTGCCACCAGACATGAAAAGTAACCAACTCGTTCTCATACTATTGTGTACTGGTGACACCAGAGTTATCATACCTGTTGTGAACTCTGTTGTCAAGCTCCCTCCTGTGGTCATGAATGGTACTTCGGCTGGTTCTGTCCATGGGCTTCCTCTGGTGGTTGTGAGTGGGGCTGCGGCTTCTGAGTTTCCTTCCACAGGTGACGAGGTTAATTCGTTAGCTGGCTGCTCTATTTAACTCCACTTAGATCATTGCTCCATGCCACCTGTCAATGTTCCAGTATTGGTCTGTTCGCTCCTGGATCGTTCTTGTGACCTGTCTTCTCCAGCAGAAGCTAAGTTCCTGCTTGTTTTTCTCTTGTTTGCTATTTTTCTGTCCAGCTTGCTATTTTTATTTTTGTCTTGCTTGCTGGAAGCTCTGGGACGCAGAGGGAGTGCCTCCGCACCGTGAGTCGGTGCGGAGGGTCTTTTGCGCCCTCTGCGTGGTTTTTTTTGTAGTTTTTGTGCTGACCGCAAAGTCACCTTTCCTATCCTCTGTCTGTTCAGTAAGTCGGGCCTCTCTTTGCTAAATCTATTTCATCTCTGTGTTTGTGATTTTCATCTTACTCACAGTCATTATATGTGGGGGGCTGCCTTTTCCTTTGGGGAATTTCTCTGAGGCAAGGTAGGCTTATTTTTCTATCTTTAGGGCTAGCTAGCTGTGACGAGTTGCATAGGGAGCGTTAGGAGCAATCCACGGCTATTTCTAGTGTGTGTGATAGGATTAGGGATTGCGGTCAGCAGAGTTCCCACGTCCCAGAGCTTGTCCTGTATTATTATTAACTATCAGGTCTTTCCGTGTGCTCTTTACCACCTGGTCCATTATTGTCCTAACCACCAGGTCATAACAGTACAGGTGGCCAAAAGTATTAATGCATCTCAATAGAGGGATAAGAGAAGTTCTGAGACCATTTTTTTTTCTTTGCACTGTGTTTTGCCTTTCTTTTCCCCTAGAACTCTGGGTGGTTCAGGATACAGGTGTGGATATGGACATTCAAGGTCTGTCCTTTTGGATGGATAATCTCACTGCAAGGGTACAAAACATTCAAGATTTTGTGGTTCAGAATCCGATGTCAGAGCCTAGGATTCCAATTCCTGATTTGTTTTTTGGGGATAGATCTAAGTTTCTGAATTTCAAAAATAATTGTAAATTGTTTCTTGCTTTGAAACCTCGCTCCTCAGGTGACCCTGTTGAACAAGTGAAAATCATTATTTCTTTGTTACGTGGCGACCTTCAAGACTGGGCATTTTCCCTTGCGCCAGGAGATCCGGCATTGCGTGATGTTGATGCGTTTTTTCTGGCGCTTGGATTGCTTTATGATGAACCAAATTCAGTGGATCAGGCAGAGAAAATCTTGCTGGCTCTGTGTCAGGGTCAGGATGAGGTAGAGATATATTGTCAGAAGTTTAGGAAGTGGTCTGTACTCACTCAGTGGAATGAATGTGCCCTGGCTGCAATTTCAGAAAGGGTCTCTCTGAAGCCCTTAAGGATGTCATGGTGGGATTTCCCACGCCTGCTGGTCTGAATGAGTCTATGTCTTTGGCCATTCAGATCGATCGACGCTTGCGTGAGCGTAAAGCTGTGCACCATTTGGCGGTATTATCTGAGCATAGACCTGAGCCTATGCAATGTGATAGGACTTTGACCAAAGCTGAACGGCAAGAACACAGACGTCGGAATGGGCTGTGTTTTTACTGTGGTGATTCCACTCATGCTATCTCCGATTGTCCTAAGCGCACTAAGCGGTTCGCTAGGTCTGCCACCATTGGTACGGTACAGTCGAAATTTCTTTTGTCCGTTACTCTGATTTGCTCTTTGTCATTCTATTCTGTTATTGCATTTGTGGATTCAGGCGCTGCCCTGAATTTGATGGACTTGGAGTTTGCTAGGCGCTGCGGTTTTTTCTTGGAGCCTTTGCAGTATCCTATTCCATTGAGAGGAATTGATGCTACGCCTTTGGCCAAGAATAAGCCTCAGTACTGGACCCAATTGACCATGTGCATGGCTCCTGCACATCAGGAGGATATTCGCTTTTTGGTGTTGCATAATCTGCATGATGTGGTCGTTTTGGGGTTGCCATGGCTACAGGTCCATAATCCAGTATTGGATTGGAAATCTATGTCTGTGTCCAGCTGGGGTTGTCAGGGGCTACATGGTGATGTTCCATTTTTGTCTATTTCGTCATCTACCCCTTCTGAAGTCCCGGAGTTTTTGTCGGATTACCGGGATGTATTTGATGAGCCCAAATCCAGTGCCCTACCTCCTCATAGGGATTGCAATTGTGCTATTAATTTGATTCCTGGTAGTAAGTTTCTTAAGGGCCGACTGTTCAATTTATCTGTGCCAGAACATGCCGCTATGCGGAGTTATATAAAGGAATCCTTGGAGAAAGGTCATATTCGCCCGTCGTCATCACCGTTAGGAGCAGGGTTCTTTTTTGTGGCCAAGAAGGATGGTTCTTTGAGACCTTGTATTGATTACCGCCTTCTTAATAAAGTTACAGTCAGGTTTCAGTATCCTTTGCCGCTGCTGTCTGATTTGTTTGCTCGCATTAAAGGGGCTAGTTGGTTCACCAAGATAGATCTTCGAGGGGCGTATAATCTTGTGCGTATTAAACAGGGCGATGAATGGAAAACAGCATTTAATACGCCCGAGGGCCATTTTGAGTGCCTGGTTATGCCATTCGGGCTTTCCAATGCTCCATCAGTATTTCAGTCCTTTATGCATGACATCTTCCGAGAGTACCTGGATAAATTCCTGATTGTATATTTGGATGATATTTTGGTCTTCTCGGATGATTGGGAGTCTCACGTGAAGCAGGTCAGAATGGTGTTCCAGGTCCTTCGTGCTAATTCTTTGTTTGAGAAGGGGTCAAAGTGTCTCTTTGGAGTTCAGAAGGTTTCATTTTTGGGTTTCATTTTTTCCCCTTCTACTATCGAGATGGACCCTGTTAAAGTCCGGGCCATTTATGATTGGACTCAGCCGACATCGGTGAAGAGTCTGCAAAAGTTCCTGGGCTTTGCTAATTTTTATCGTCGCTTCATCAGTAATTTTTCTAGTGTTGCTAAACCGTTGACTGATTTGACCAAGAAGGGTGCTGATGTGGTCAATTGGTCTTCTGCGGCTGTGGAAGCTTTTCAGGAGTTGAAGCGTCGTTTTTCTTCTGCCCCTGTGTTGTGGCAGCCAGATGTTTCGCTCCCATTTCAGGTCGAGGTTGATGCTTCTGAGATTGGAGCAGGGGCTGTTTTGTCGCAAAGAAGTTCTGATGGCTCGGTGATGAAACCATGTGCCTTCTTTTCTAGAAAGTTTTCGCCTGCTGAGCGCAATTATGATGTTGGCAATCGAGAGTTGTTGGCCATGAAGTGGGCATTCGAGGAGTGGCGTCATTGGCTTGAAGGAGCCAAGCATCGCGTGGTGGTCTTGACGGATCACAAGAATTTGACTTATCTCGAGTCTGCCAAACGGTTGAATCCTAGACAGGCTCGTTGGTCGCTATTTTTCTCCCGTTTTGATTTTGTGGTTTTGTACCTTCCGGGCTCTAAGAATGTGAAGGCTGATGCCCTGTCAAGGAGTTTTGTGCCCGACTCTCTGGGTGTTCCTGAGCCGGCGGGTATTCTCAGAGAAGGGGTAATTTTGTCTGCCATCTCCCCTGATTTGTGGCGGGTGCTGCAAAAATTTCAGGCTGATAGACCTGACCGTTGCCCAGCGGAGAAATTGTTTGTCCCTGATAAATGGACTAGTAGAGTTATCTCTGAGGTTCATTGTTCGGTGTTGGCTGGTCATCCTGGAATCTTTGGTACCAGAGATTTGGTGGCTAGATCCTTTTGGTGGCCGTCTTTGTCACGGGATGTGCGTTCTTTTGTGCAGTCCTGTGGGACTTGTGCTCGGGCTAAGCCCTGCTGTTCTCGTGCCAGTGGGTTGCTTTTGCCCTTGCCGGTCCCGAAGAGGCCCTGGACGCATATTTCTATGGATTTTATTTCGGATCTCCCTGTCTCTCAAAAGATGTTGGTCATTTGGGTGGTTTGTGATCGCTTCTCTAAGATGGTCCATTTGGTATCCTTGTCTAAATTGCCTTCCTCCTCTGATTTGGTGCCGTTGTTTTTCCAGCATGTGGTTCGTTTACATGGCATTCCAGAGAACATCGTTTCGGACAGAGGTTTCCAGTTTGTTTCGAGGTTTTGGCGATCCTTTTGTGCTAGGATGGGCATTGATTTGTCTTTTTCCTCGGCTTTCCATCTTCAGACAAATGGCCAAACCGAACGAACTAATCAGACTTTGGAAACATATCTGAGATGCTTTGTTTCTGCTGATCAGGATGATTGGGTGTCCTTTTTGCCGTTGGCTGAGTTCGCCCTTAATAATCGGGCCAGCTCGGCTACTTTGGTTTCGCCGTTTTTCTGCAATTCTGGTTTCCATCCTCGTTTCTCTTCAGGGCAGGTTGAGTCTTCGGACTGTCCTGGTGTAGATACTGTGGTGGATAGGTTGCAGCAGATTTGGACTCATGTGGTGGACAATTTGACATTGTCCCAGGAGAAGGCTCAACGTTTCGCTAACCGCCGGCGCTTTGTGGGTCCCCGACTTCGTGTTGGGGATTTGGTTTGGTTGTCGTCTCGTTATGTTCCTATGAAGGTTTCCTCTCCTAAGTTTAAGCCTCGTTTCATTGGTCCGTATAAGATTTCTGAGGTTCTCAATCCTGTGTCATTTCGTTTGACCCTTCCAGCTTCTTTTGCCATCCATAATGTATTCCATAGGTTGTTGTTGCGGAGATACGTGGCGCCTGTGGTTCCATCCGTTGATCCTCCTGCCCCGGTGTTGGTTGAGGGGGAGTTGGAGTATGTGGTGGAGAAGATTTTGGATTCTCGTATTTCGAGACGGAAACTCCAGTACCTGGTCAAGTGGAAGGGTTATGGTCAGGAAGATAATTCCTGGGTCTTTGCCTCTGATGTTCATGCTGCCGATCTGGTTTGTGCCTTTCATTTGGCTCGTCCTGGTCGGCCTGGGGGCTCTGGTGAGGGTTCAGTGACCCCTCCTCAAGGGGGGGGTACTGTTGTGAATTCTGTTGTCAAGCTCCCTCCTGTGGTCATGAATGGTACTTCGGCTGGTTCTGTCCATGGGCTTCCTCTGGTGGTTGTGAGTGGGGCTGCGGCTTCTGAGTTTCCTTCCACAGGTGACGAGGTTAATTCGTTAGCTGGCTGCTCTATTTAACTCCACTTAGATCATTGCTCCATGCCACCTGTCAATGTTCCAGTATTGGTCTGTTCGCTCCTGGATCGTTCTTGTGACCTGTCTTCTCCAGCAGAAGCTAAGTTCCTGCTTGTTTTTCTCTTGTTTGCTATTTTTCTGTCCAGCTTGCTATTTTGATTTTTGTCTTGCTTGCTGGAAGCTCTGGGACGCAGAGAGAGCGCCTCCGCACCGTGAGTCGGTGCGGAGGGTCTTTTGCGCCCTCAGCGTGGTTTTTTTTGTAGTTTTTGTGCTGACCGCAAAGTCACCTTTCCTATCCTCTGTCTGTTCAGTAAGTCGGGCCTCTCTTTGCTAAATCTATTTCATCTCTGTGTTTGTGATTTTCATCTTACTCACAGTCATTATATGTGGGGGGCTGCCTTTTCCTTTGGGGAATTTCTCTGAGGCAAGGTAGGCTTATTTTTCTATCTTTAGGGCTACCTAGTTCCTTAGGCTGTGACGAGTTGCATAGGGAGCGTTAGGAGCAATCCACGGCTATTTCTAGTGTGTGTGATAGGATTAGGGATTGCGGTCAGCAGAGTTCCCACGTCCCAGAGCTTGTCCTGTATTATTATTAACTATCAGGTCTTTCCGTGTGCTCTTTACCACCTGGTCCATTATTGTCCTAACCACCAGGTCATAACACATACCATCACTAGAATTTGGCACCAGGGACAAAACTATGTCACTATATCTCATCTTTAAAAGTGTCTGGTGACCTACAAAGTTTTGAGATCCTCTGGTGTCAATCTCACCGCTCCATCCATGGAAAATCAGGATCATCCATGGGTGTGTTCGGTGAGGTAGGAGAATAAACTGTACAGTATGTCATAACAGGCAGAAGGCAAGGAGGCAAAATGAATTTAAACTGATTTTTTTTCTTTACTTAAAATTGTATTCACCAGCACCATGCGTTAAATTAGTATATGACAACATACCAGTATTACTTCATAATTATCCTCAGCTGATTTGGTAATTGGTAAACTCTAGATCACTTCCAATCTTCCAATCATGAAATATTTTTTTATGGAACCATAAAAACTATATTTATTTATAATCAAAATTTTATAAATGAAAATAAATTTAAAACGTTATGCCTTTTTGCCCAAAAATGCTTTTTGAAAGTGCCATCCAAATTTTTGTGGTTGATCTGTGTCTCCTCTAATGTACTTTTGTTTCAATAATCAACGACCCTGCATGAAAATCTTTGGCTTCTAAAATATAATAGCTGCATACTTCTAAAGCCACAACACTGCGAGCAATGTGACAGTACTTTCATTGTAGGCGATTATTAGTATCCCGATGACTGGAAACAATAGATTCACGCCACATTTAGCTCCTAAAAAAGCTCTATGGATGATCACAAAGTGACAACCTGGAGGAACGTACACTTCTCTGAGTTTATCAATGCACACTGGATGATGTGAACAGAAACAAGCAGATTGTGGGGATGACCCTAACACAATCTCAGGTCCCTCTCAAAAATGTCTTCTCTGCAGCTTTGGCATCTCACTTCAGACCCATCAGGCCAATGTTCAGTTCACCTCTCTGGGATCGATGCTCCAGTATTGGCACATGATCCTGTTTACCAAGACCCACCTTACCCTCCTCAGCTGGCCACCCTTTTGGGAAGGATCCCTTTTTTGCCTGCTAGGTCTTCTTTCTGTAGCATTTTCAGCAGACTTTCCCCTTGACATCAGGTTGAAGACCCCTCTTCCATCACTATCTCTCTGCTTGGTAGTATTTTCTCCCTCTTGGACATCTCATCTGCAAGCCATCTCCAGTGGCAATAGATGGGCATCCACCAAACCCCACCTGTCCAACCTCTACTTTACACTTTGTGGACCTGTGCTTCACACTTCTGCAGGTGTGGGAGCTTTTCTTGACTGCTGCAACACTTTTTTTGCAGCAGTTCTCTTTTGCCACTGCCAGGGTACTCCAGATGGACCCCAGCAGGGAGATGTGCACAGCAGACAGGCTACTGCCAAGAATGCCCCTAATAATGTTAAGTCAAGCTGTTCTAAAGGAGGAAGACTTCATCTTCTCTTGACCACCTTCAAGCAGATACTGTACTGTGCCTTACTCACCTTAAGATAGCTTCCACCAAATGCTTTTATGGTGTGCCTCAATATCCTACTTCTAAGCTGGTGTCACTGTATCCCCATTCACATCAACATGCACATTGCAAAATGAACTTGTTTAATTTGACTTAAAAGGGTTGTCCTAACTTGGGCACTTGTGGTATATCCACAAGACCAACATCTATCTCGATAATGAGGCCTAGTTGTGCATTGTTTGGAATGGATAAGTGGTCATGCATACATGGTTCTCTTTTCATTGGCTTATGAGTGCCAAAAAATGGCAATCATGTCTGTTCAGCATTTTTCATAACTCCCATAAAAATGAATCTGCGGCATTCTTTTGTGTGCGGCCTTCTTTCCTCTGACAGTGGCTATATTCTCGAGATAGAATCTTAGGATGCAGATACTGTTGGGGTTGATGCCATTTGGCATTGGGATTCCCCCGACTCATGGACCCCATAAAGAGGTCTGCTGCTATGGACTCCTATGAAGGAGAATCCAAGGCCCACTGAAGGATTCTCTGGTTCTCATAGGATCAAGTCATGCAAATTTATTTGTACCGACTCGCATAGACATCCTACTTGGTACTCTCCATTTGCCTCTTGCTGCCTTCTCTGCTGAGACTGGCATTGTATTCCTTCTGCACTCAAGATTTCCATCGCAGAGTCACTGGGAGTGCAATGGTGAGTCTGAACCAGACTGTGCAGCCTTTCCTCTGCTTTGGAGGCGCAGTTCAGACTTACCGCTGCTCACTATTCAAGTGCAGTGGTTATCTCGGATGGCGGAGGTCCTGAATGCCAGTCTCTGTGGAAGGCAAATGTAGGGTACCAGGTAGGGTGACTGACTATACATGACAAATGCATAGTCACTTTTTAGTGCCAGGGTGGAGGGTCACATTAATATGGCTTTTTTGATGGTGTCTTCAAATGGACCAATGTGATGTGAACTTTGTACAGCGCTGTGGAACAAGTTCGTGCTTTATTTAAAAAAAAACCCCACAATTTCTATAGAAAACATTTTATGCCGCTATCTAGTATAGAGTGAATATTAATTTATAAGTAGAGATGAATGAACCCGAACATAAAAGTTAGGGGTCCGTACTGGACAGTTAGTGACCGCCGTTGATAAACAACAAACACAGAATTCTCCCAGAAGTCCCTTGCAATGTTCGGAGTTCCGGCGTGAAGTACGTGAGAGACAGAGAGAGAGAATATTCTCCAGCTCCAGTTCGGGTTTCTATTGTTTTCAATGGGGTTCGGGTTCTGATTCCCCAACCACACTTTGGAATAAAGTTTGGGTCGGGTACCAGAACCTGAACTTCCAGTGGTCCGCTTATCCCTATTTTTAAGTAAAATGCAAATTACTTAAAAATTTGGAAAAAATGTAAATTTAATGTTTAATTTTATTTCACTTTTCTCCGCAAAACAATCACTGGTAAATCGGATATCACAGTGAAAGTAATGCTGTCCCCAAAACACCGAACATTCAAGAAATGCACAGGGATAATAAAATAGTTTCACAATAAATCAAATTTTATTAGTTATGTTTTAAAAAATATTTATGAATAGAATGTGATATACTTTGATGCTGCTTTATCGTCTCTGCACATTTGCGTCTTCCCGGCAAAATGCAAAAATGCACAACTCAAGGGGTTACTTTTTTTCAAAGTAAGATTTTAACTTTGACAAACACATCCAAAGGGCAGGGAAGGGGTCCAGTCCAAGGCTGCTAGTCCCTTTAATATCCCCTGTGTAAGTCTGTGCACCCTTGCAGAGCCAGACTGACTAAAGCCTTGTCTGCTGCATCCTCTCAGTGCTCTCCAGGCGCCAGGTCTGACAGTGTTGTGACGGCTCTTGGGAGAGTCCGCTGACTGGGAGACTGTCTGTGGCTGAATGACAGCCTTGGCCTTCCGCCAGGAAAGTGGAAACTTCTCAGGGCAGTGAATGACAAAACTGAAAATTAGGATAGTACCAAAACAGAGACATTACAGGCTCAGTGGCTGCTATAACAATCTGAGGGGGGTCTAATTATTCCCACTTCGCAAGACACTGACTGCATTTTAACAAGAACTCTTGCCACACACGCATATGTTTTTTCTGCTTATAATAAAATAGTGCAGAGATCTCGCAGTAATGAGCTGGTGATAATATTACCCAGTTATAGTCGTGTAGGTTGGAAGGTAAAACAATCCTGTATTGGAAAAATAACAAAAGGGATTAAATGTGATACCTTTAACAGCTAAGTCAAGGGGAACATTCTTATAGGTAGTACGGCCCCAGTAATTAGTCATATGATTACCATGCAATATTCCAGGGGCCTGCAAGCTGTAAAATGACTTGACCTATCATCCCACTGGGACTTTTAAATATTCCCCTCCTTCACTTACAATTTCCCCTCTTTATCCAGTATTTTTCTCTATTTTTATGATCTTAAGCTCGCGCAAAAAAAAAAAGAAAATACTGTGAAATATTGTGTCCAGTTCTGGTCACCAAAAGATATTGAAAAACTGGAGCAAGTTTGGAGAAGAGCTACCAGGATGGTGAGCAGACTGCAAACTATGTCCTACGAGGAACGATTAAAGGATCTGGGAATGTTTAGCTTGCAAAAAAAGAAGGCTAAGAGGAGACTTTATAGCGGTCTACAAATATCGGAAAGGATGTCAGAGTGTAGAGGGATCATCCTTATTCTCCTTTGCACATGGAAACATGAGAAGCAAGGGGATGAAACCGAAAGGGAGAAGATACAGATTAGATATTAGAAAAAAAACTTTTTGACAGTGAGGGTGATCAATGAGTGGGACAGGCGGCCACGAGAGGTGGTGAGTTCTCCTTCAATGGAAGTCTTCAAACAGAGGCTGGACAGACATCTGTCTGAGATGGGTTAGTGACTCCTGCATTGAGCAGGGGGTTGAACACGATGACCCTGGAGGTCCCTTCCAACTCTAACATTCTTTTATTCTACAAACGAGATATCCAAAATCTTAGCTATAGGCCTCATTCAGATGTCGATGTTTGCGTACGAGTTCTATTCGTGCTTTTCTATGGGGTAGTTCACACGTCATGGACCGAGAAGCCCTTGAAAAATCACAGAGACCTGTTCGATTTTAATCCAAGCATCGGATCAAACTTGACAATGCAAGTCCATGGGCCCGTGAAAAATTTCACACTGGCCACCGGGGCTTTTTAAGACTCTAACTTCCTGTTGTTTCAGGAGATGCACACATACATTAGCAGCAATGAACAGACTCAGATCCTATCTTTTGTATTGAAGCATCTAATGAGCGTGTGCAAAAGCCATTTTGAAGGGAGGAGGAGCAGGTTCAGCTGTAACTGAAAGATCCTCAGTTTAGAGAGGTGTTACCTGTCAATGTAATCCTGATGATAAGGAAACTGCTTAAAACTCTTCCTGAAAGGACAGGAAGTACCAGTGTATAATAGCCCCATTGGCCAGTTTGAAAATTGCAAGACTGAATTTAGTTTTTTAATAAAGATTGTGATATGAAGAAAAAAATTGCTAATTAAAAAAAAAATACATGTAACATAAAAAACTGATTTAAACAATAGGTCATTTTCTGACATTCACTTAAAAGGGAAGCTGTCATCTCAGAAAGTGATATTTACCAACAGATATTTGGTTAATCTGCAGGTATATAGCTCCAAACATAGGAATTCAAGGCACCAGAATCTTCCTGAAAATGTTTTGTTATTAGTTACAGCATACAAAAATTAAAATGTGATTTGTTGTCCACAATCGGAATGGAATTGCGCAGTACAGCTCAATTGAATGTGTAGTTGCTGCTCCTGGGTACTGCAGAACAAGAGAAAAGGACCTGTTCTGCTATATCTGGCAGCTGCTACTACATATTGAATGACAGTTGCCACGTACTACAGAATAGGTGCTGTTCTGCAGTGCCAGGCAGTAACCTGTGTAGGTTGTTGTGAATTCTGTGGCAGAGCTCCCTCCTGTGGTCACAAGTGGTACTTCGGCTGATTCTCTCTGTGAGCTTCCGTTGGTGGAGGAAAGTGGTACTGCGGCTTCTGAGTTTCCTTCCTCAGGTGATGTGGTGAAGTCATTAGGTGCTGCTCTATTTAACTCCACCTTGTGCTTTGATCCTGGCCTCCAGCCAATGTTCTAGTATTGGACCTGTTTCCTCCTGGATCGTTCCTGTGGCCTGCTGCTCTGCATAGCTAAGTTCCGCTTTGCTATTTTGTTTGCTGTTTTTTTCTGTCCAGCTTGTCTATTTGTTTTTTCCTGCTTGCCGGGAGCTCTGGGACGCAGAGGGTGTACCTCCGTGCCGTTAGTTCGGTACGGAGGGTCTTTTTGCCCCCTTTGCGTGGTTTTTGTAGGGTTTTGTGTTGACCGCAAAGTTACCTTTCCTATCCTCGCTCTGTTCAGAAAGTCGGGCCTCACTTTGCTAAATCTATTTCATCTCTACGTTTGTCTTTTCATCTTTACTCACAGTCATTATATGTGGGGGCTGCCTTTTCCTTTGGGGTATTTCTCTGAGGCAAGGTAGGCTTATTTTCTATCTTCAGGCTAGCTAGTTTCTCAGGCTGTGCCGAGTTGCATAGGGAGCGTTAGGCGCAATCCACGGCTGCCTTTAGTGTGTTGGAGAGGATTAGGGATTGCGGTCAGCAGAGTTTCCACGTCTCAGAGCTCATTCTATGTTTTTGGGTTATTGTCAGGTCACTGTATGTGCTCTGACCTCAATGTCCATTGTGGTACTGAATTTCCTTATCATGACAGTACTGGAGGCCAAAAGTACTAATGATTCTCAATAGAGGGAAAAAAGAAGTTCTTAGACCATTTTTTTTTCTCTGCACTGTGTTTTGCCTTTTTTTTCCCCTAGACATTTGGGTGTTTCAGTACACAGGTGTAGCGATGGACATTAAGGGTCTGTCTTCATGTATGGATCAGCTCACGGCAAGAGTACAAAATATTCAAGACTTTGTGGTTCAGAATTCTATGTTAGAACCGAGAATTCCTATTCCTGATTTGTTTTTTGGAGATAGAACTAAATTTCTGAGTTTCAAAAATAATTGTAAACTATTTCTGGCTTTGAAACCTCGCTCCTCTGGTGACCCAGTTCAACAAGTTAGGATCATTATTTCTTTTTTACGTGGCGACCCTCAGGACTGGGCATTTTCTCTTGCGTCAGGAGATCCTGCATTAAGTAATATCGATGCGTTTTTCCTGGCGCTCGGATTGCTGTACGATGAACCTAATTCAGTGGATCAGGCAGAGAAAAATTTGCTGGCTCTGTGTCAGGGTCAGGATGAGATAGAGGTATATTGTCAGAAATTTAGAAAGTGGTCCGTACTCACTCAATGGAATGAAGGTGCGCTCGCAGCTATTTTCAGAAAAGGTCTCTCTGAAGCCCTTAAGGATGTCATGGTGGGATTTCCTATGCCTGCTGGTCTGAATGAGTCTATGTCTTTGGCCATTCAGATCGGTCGACGCTTGCGTGAGCGTAAATCTGTGCACCATTTGGCGGTATTACCTGAGCTTAAATCTGAGCCTATGCAGTGCGATAGGACTTTGACCAGAGTTGAACGGCAAGAACACAGACGTCTGAATGGGCTGTGTTTCTACTGTGGTGATTCCACTCATGCTATCTCTGATTGTCCTAAGCGCACTAAACGGTTCGCTAGGTCTGCCACCATTGGTACGGTACAGTCAAAATTTCTTCTGTCCGTTACCTTGATCTGCTCTTTGTCATCGTATTCTGTCATGGCATTTGTGGATTCAGGCGCTGCCCTGAATTTGATGGACTTGGAGTATGCTAGGCATTGTGGGTTTTTCTTGGAGCCCTTGCAGTGTCCTATTCCATTGAGAGGAATTGATGCTACGCCTTTGGCCAAGAATAAGCCTCAGTACTGGACCCAGCTGACCATGTGCATGGCTCCTGCACATCAGGAGGTTATTCGCTTTCTGGTGTTGCATAATCTGCATGATGTGGTCGTGTTGGGGTTGCCATGGCTACAAGTCCATAATCCAGTATTAGATTGGAAATCTATGTCTGTGTCCAGCTGGGGTTGTCAGGGGTTACATGGTGATGTCCCATTTCTGACTATTTCGTCATCCACCCCTTCTGAGGTTCCAGAGTTCTTGTCTGATTACCGGGATGTATTTGATGAGCCCAAGTCCGATACCCTACCTCCGCATAGGGATTGTGATTGTGCTATCGATTTGATTCCTGGTAGTAAATTCCCAAAAGGTCGACTGTTTAATTTATCTGTGCCTGAGCACGCCGCTATGCGGAGTTATGTGAAGGAGTCCTTGGAGAAGGGGCATATTCGCCCGTCATCGTCGCCATTAGGAGCAGGGTTCTTTTTTGTGGCCAAGAAGGATGGTTCACTGAGACCTTGTATAGATTACCGCCTTCTAAATAAGATCACGGTTAAATTTCAGTACCCTTTGCCGTTGTTATCTGATTTGTTTGCTCGGATTAAGGGGGCTAGTTGGTTCACCAAGATAGATCTTCGTGGTGCGTATAATCTTGTGCGTATTAAGCGAGGTGATGAATGGAAAACTGCATTTAATACGCCCGAGGGCCATTTTGAGTATCTAGTAATGCCATTCGGACTTACCAATGCTCCATCAGTGTTTCAGTCCTTTATGCATGACATCTTCCGAGTGTACCTGGATAAATTCCTGATTGTGTACTTGGATGACATTTTGATCTTCTCGGATGATTGGGAGTCTCATGTGAAGCAAGTCAGAACGGTGTTTCAGGTCCTGTGTGCTAATTCTTTGTTTGTGAAGGGATCAAAGTGTCTCTTTGGTGTTCAGAAGGTTTCATTTTTGGGGTTCATCTTTTCCCCTTCTACTATCGAGATGGACCCTGTTAAGGTCCAAGCCATCCATGATTGGACTCAGCCGACATCTCTGAAAAGTCTGCAAAAGTTCCTGGGCTTTGCTAATTTTTATCGTCGCTTCATCTGCAATTTTTCTAGTATTGCTAAACCATTGACCGATTTGACCAAGAAGGGTGCTGATGTGGTCAATTGGTCTTCTGCTGCTGTGGAAGCTTTTCAAGAGTTGAAGCGTCGTTTTTCTTCTGCCCCTGTGTTGTGTCAACCAGATGTTTCGCTTCCGTTCCAGGTTGAGGTTGATGCTTCTGAGATTGGAGCAGGGGCTGTTTTGTCGCAGAGAAGTTCTGATTGCTCGGTGATGAAACCATGCGCCTTCTTTTCCAGGAAGTTTTCGCCTGCTGAGCGAAATTATGATGTGGGCAATCGAGAGTTGCTGGCCATGAAGTGGGCATTCGAGGAGTGGCGTCATTAGCTTGAGGGAGCTAAGCATCGCGTGGTGGTCTTGACTGATCATAAGAACTTGACTTATCTCGAGTCTGCCAAGCGGTTGAATCCTAGACAGGCTCGTTGGTCGCTGTTTTTTGCCCGTTTTGACTTTGTGATTTCGTACCTTCCGGGCTCTAAAAATGTGAAGGCTGATGCTCTGTCTAGGAGTTTTGTGCCCGACTCTCCGGGTTTATCTGAGCCGGCGGGTATCCTCAAAGAGGGAGTAATTGTGTCTGCCATCTCCCCTGATTTGCGGCGGGTGCTGCAAAAATTTCAGGCTAATAAACCTGATCGTTGCCCAGCGGAGAAACTGTTTGTCCCTGATAGGTGGACGAATAAAGTTATCTCTGAGGTTCATTGTTCGATGTTGGCTGGTCATCCTGGAATCTTTGGTACCAGAGAGTTAGTGGCTAGATCCTTTTGGTGGCCATCTCTGTCGCGGGATGTGCGTACTTTTGTGCAGTCCTGTGGGATTTGTGCTCGGGCTAAGCCCTGCTGTTCTCGTGCCAGTGGGTTGCTTTTGCCCTTGCCGATCCCGAAGAGGCCTTGGACACATATCTCTATGGATTTTATTTCAGATCTTCCCGTCTCTCAAAAGATGTCAGTCATTTGGGTGGTCTGTGATCGCTTCTCTAAGATGGTCCATTTGGTACCCTTGTCTAAATTACCTTCCTCCTCTGATTTGGTGCCATTGTTCTTCCAGCATGTGGTTCGTTTACATGGCATTCCAGAGAATATCGTTTCTGACAGAGGTTCCCAGTTTGTTTCGAGGTTTTGGCGAGCCTTTTGTGGTAGGATGGGCATTGACTTGTCTTTTTCCTCGGCTTTCCATCCTCAGATTAATGGCCAGACCGAACGAACCAATCAGACCTTGGAAACATATCTGAGATGCTTTGTTTCTGCTGATCAGGATGACTGGGTGTCCTTTTTGCCTTTGGCTGAGTTTGCCCTTAATAATCGGGCCAGCTCGGCTACCTTGGTTTCGCCGTTTTTCTGCAACTCTGGGTTCCATCCTCGTTTCTCTTCAGGGCAGGTTGAGTCTTCGGACTGTCCTGGTGTGGATACTGTGGTGGACAGGTTGCAGCAGATTTGGACTCATGTAGTGGACAATTTGACCTTGTCCCAGGAGAAGGCTCAACGTTTCGCTAATCGCAGACGCTGTGTGGGTCCCCGACTTCGTGTTGGGGATTTGGTTTGGTTATCTTCTCGTCATATTCCTATGAAGGTTTCCTCTCCTAAGTTTAAACCTCGTTGCATTGGTCCGTATAGGATTTCTGAGGTTCTTAATCCTGTGTCTTTTCGTCTGACCCTTCCAGATTCTTTTTCCATACATAACGTATTCCATAGGTCATTGTTGCGGAGATACGTGGCACCTATGGTTCCATCTGTTGATCCTCCTGCCCCGGTTTTGGTGGAGGGGGAGTTGGAGTATATTGTGGAGAAGATTTTGGATTCTCGTGTTTCAAGACGGAAACTCCAGTATCTGGTTAAGTGGAAGGGTTATGCTCAGGAAGATAATTCCTGGGTCTTTGCCTCTGATGTCCATGCTCCCGATCTTGTTCGTGCCTTTCATGTGGCTCATCCTGGTCGTCCTGGGGGCTCTGGTGAGGGTTCGGTGACCCCTCCTCAAGGGGGGGTACTGTTGTGAATTCTGTGGTCACAAGTGGTACTTCGGCTGATTCTCTCTGTGAGCTTCCGTTGGTGGAGGAAAGTGGTACTGCGGCTTCTGAGTTTCCTTCCTCAGGTGATGTGGTGAAGTCGTTAGGTGCTGCTCTACTTAACTCCACCTTGTGCTTTGATCCTGGCCTCCAGCCAATGTTCTAGTATTGGACCTGTTTCCTCCTGGATCGTTCCTGTGGCCCGCTGCTCTGCATAGCTAAGTTCCGCTTTGCTATTTTGTTTGCTGTTTTTTTCTGTCCAGCTTGTCTATTTGTTTTTTCCTGCTTGCTGGGAGCTCTGGGACGCAGAGGGTGTACCTCCGTGCCGTTAGTTCGGTACGGAGGGTCTTTTTGCCCCCTTTGCGTGGTTTTTGTAGGGTTTTGTGTTGACCGCAAAGTTACCTTTCCTATCCTCGCTCTGTTCAGAAAGTCGGGCCTCACTTTGCTAAATCTATTTCATCTCTACGTTTGTCTTTTCATCTTTACTCACAGTCATTATATGTGGGGGCTGCCTTTTCCTTTGGGGTATTTCTCTGAGGCAAGGTAGGCTTATTTTCTATCTTCAGGCTAGCTAGTTTCTCAGGCTGTGCCGAGTTGCATAGGGAGCGTTAGGCGCAATCCACGGCTGCCTTTAGTGTGTTGGAGAGGATTAGGGATTGCGGTCAGCAGAGTTTCCACGTCTCAGAGCTCGTTCTATGTTTTTGGGTTGTTGTCAGGTCACTGTATGTGCTCTGACCTCAATGTCCATTGTGGTACTGAATTACCTTATCATGACAGTAGGTCATCAATATGTTGTGACCGGACAACACCTCTAAGTTATTAACTTTATGTAGCCTTTAAATATAAAGCAGATTGGTGAATTAAAAGTGTTTATGTACTATCTATTTTTTACTAGGATCCTGAGAACTACCTGCCTGTTGTACTCGGTGCATATCTCTGCAGGGACAGAGCATGACTGCTCCTGCTGGCAATTCAGTGGCTTGGGGTGATGTCATATTGACAGAGCAGTGACTTCTCTTTTGCTCTACCCTGATGATGGGGCGTGACAGGGTGATTGGGCATGAATTGGCAGCAGGGAGTTGGTTGTCAATCAGCATAACATCAGCAGTCTCAGCCCGTTAACAAAGCAGCCTGGAAGAGCAAGAGCTGCTCTGTTGACGTGGAGCAGCTGAATCACCGGCAGGAGCGGTCAATAACCGCTTTGTGCTGGTGCCTGTGCATTTAAATGATGTGCACTTATTTCTATCTAAGAGAGTAGTTGTCCGGGGACTGAAACGCACATCAGTCACTAGATTGAAGCTCCACTAGGCACTGCAACCCCTTGGATCTAGCACTCCGTGCTGGTCTCATTTCTTGGATCCAGTATTCTCACAAAGGGGCATTATCTCACATCCTGCCTCCTGCCCCGGTACTGTTAATCTCTCCGGGGCCTGAAAATTCAGAAGTATTAAGCAAACGTTGATTGAGAGAAGTACCAAACAGGATATCCAAAAAATACAATTGTTTTTTTGTTTGTTATTGGCAAGACCCAAGACGTCTCATGTCAGTTGGCAGAAACTAGGACCCGTGTGTTTGTGTCGTACAAGTCTCGAGAACAAGATTATTCTAAGAATTCATATTCACTTCATTGTATGGAGAAGGACTTGGCCTCATCTACTTCCTAGATATGATTTAATTTATATTTTTTAATGAAACTTGGAGCTCGCCATCATTTGGAACCATTTTCTAGCACATTGCTTGGCGCTGCTGGTTTTAGGATAAAATCAGTTTTAGGGCTCTGTTTAACAAGCTCTGACGCTAAAGGCTCCAAAACAAATCATTGTAATTCAGAAGCTTCTAAAGCTCAAAATGACATATTTTACATTGCTTACAGGATGCAAAACATAACCATTAAGAACTACTGGACTGGATGCCAGTTCATTATCCTAACAGGGTTGTAACTAGGATTTTCTTTATGAAGGGCAAAGATTCAGCTTGCTACACTAACCCAGGCTGTATCTAAAGACCCGGAGCAATGTAGAGTGGATGGAGAGACCCTTTAGCTAGGCGCATAGCTGCCAACTCTTGAGCAAACTCTTAGCAAACTCGCTAGGCTGCCTACATGGCTAACTTGGGCAGTCACATAGACAATGGATTGAGCCCGGATGCACATGGTGGACCAACAATGCATTCAGACTGTGCTCTGCAGAGTCCTGTGCTCAGAATCAGTGACCACCGGGAAGTGGTCACACCCCAAACAGTCAGCCATCGAAGTGACAACTTTAAACCCCGGTTCAACCCCTTTAGGGTTTGTGTGCATGGCCTTATTTTCGGTCCAAGTGTGATCCTCCAAAACATTGGATCACACCCAGACCAATGTTAGTCTAAGGGGTTGTGCACATGTCAGATTGTTTCCTCTCTCAGTGGAAGTCCAAGGAACAAATCACTGAATGACCAAATTGGATCCGATAGTCAGATCGCACTCGGCAATGCAAGTCAATGAGTCTGTGGAAAACATCGGAACACACATGCATGACATCTGAGTGCAGTTCAATTTCCAAGGACTGACGAATGGCGAAGATAGATAATTTTTTTTTCCATCTGTTACTCATCCGTGAGAATAGGATCACACTGTTCAAACTCTGATCAGAATGGGATTTGTATAATTGATGAGAGAATATACAGTGGTCTGCACTAATGATGAGCGAGTGTGCTGGGATAAGATGTTATATGAGCATGCGAGTGTGCTAACAGAGTGTCTTCGGCTTGCACGAATAATATGTTTGAGTCCTCGCTACTGCATGTGGGGTAGTGCATGTGTGCCTGCTAAGACCGTGGGGTACTCGGTACTGGGCCGGTTCTGTTCTTAAAGGGGTGGTCACGGTGGCAGTGACCCGGTTCGTGGCCCTGGGCATCCAAAAAAAAGGGGTTAATGGAAATGGGAAGTAAAATCTGATGTAGTAGTGTTCGTGATGCCACCTGTGGTACTCGGCCAGGGGTAGCCGATGCTGCTTAAAGGCGTCCTCTGGGGATGATGGTATTGCAGCAGAGATGGTCTAGTTCCCCACAGGTAGAACTTAGTCCCCAGGGCTCCCGGTGTAGTTGGTAGGGATGATAGATGGCGAGGTGCAGGAAAAAATTAGAGGACACAAGGTTGCAGTCTCTTTACCTTTTACCGGTAGAATGCAGGTACAGTCCAGGGTACAGGTAAAAGGTGATGGTGAGGTCCGGGCAGCCTGGAAGCGATTCGGAATCCCCCTAGCCAGGTGGGGTTGGAAGCCTTTCTTTCTGTGTTGTGTTCTAAGTTCCTTGCTGTCTAAGACTTCACACAAGGTACTCTCTTTCTCTCTTTCCTTTCAGATGGACACTACCCGCATGGCAGGCAACTCGAGCCTTTTTATAGGTGTCCCTTCTTGTGGTGATTCCGGACTCTATCTGCTGCTGTGCCTTTGGGTGTAATGGTGGCCAGGAGACTTGGAATCTCCTGCCCGCCGGTTTCTGCTGTGGGGCATACAGTTACCCCCACAACCTCGGAATTCTGACCTCCTCTTTCTGCGCTGATTCTGGAGTGAGCCTATTCGCAGCTCCACTCCCAGTATCTTTCCTCTCCTTTGCTCCTTCTCCCCTCACAGTCTCTTACAATCTGTCTGACTCTCCTCTCAGGAGCTGCAGAACCTCATGTCTGCACAGCTCCAGCTCTCCTCACAGACTGCTCTCTCAGGAGCTGCCGAACCTCGTGCCTAGACGGCTCCAGCTCTCTTCTTGACTTTCTGGCTAACTCCTCCTCCAGCCAGAATATATAGGGAAGCCACCCTCAAACCGGGTCTAGAGCTCCCCCTTCTGGCCTAGAGTCAGAACAGTGTTGTATATACATGTTACCTTGTCGCTTCCAGGCATGGCATCTCCCTCCCCGTGAGGAAGGCAATACCACTGTAACAACTGGCTTCCTGGGGTGTTACACATGTCTCTTGGCTGTTTGACAGATTTCCTGTTTGTTAGGCAATCCCTGCATGTGTTGCGGCTGTCGAATGGCCGCAAGACATGCAGCCATGGGGAGTCGCACATATTATTCGAACACGCCAAAGTCACTTGGTTAGCACCCGAGCATGTTCGGATAACACCTTATCCGAGCACATTCGCTCTTCACTTGTCTGTACCTGCCCTTAAAGAGGATCATTTATGCTGGAGTCATGACCTCTTACCGTGATTGACAGTCTCTGCACTGCCAGGGTCTTCTTAGTTTGCCCTACTCTCGCCATCTCAAGGAACAGAGGATCTCGGAGAAGCTCAAAACTGTGAAGATGGTGGCAATTTATAGACTGTCAATCACATCCAGAGGGTGAAACTGCAGCTACCGAACTCAGAATCGTGCTTGTGAATAGAGATGAGTGAATTTGTTCCTGTCACTCCTTATTCGGCAAGCTATAGCGCTTACCAAATAAGCTGCAGAGGGAACCCGGATACATGGAGCGCGCCGGCTGATCAGGTGTCCAGAGCCGCAGCTGCATGTGTCGCGGCTGTGTCACTGTCACAGCACATGCATGGAGAGTCCAACACACAGCCTCCACACATGCAGCTGCGGCGCCAAACCGCTGATTATCAGGCGCTCCATGTATCCAGGTTCCTTCTGCAGCTCAGTAAGTGCTATAGCTTGCTGAATAAGAAGAGACCCAAACAAATTTGCTCATCTCTACTTGTGAGTAGTTGTCTCACTGGACTAGTCCTGGCCCATAATAATACAGCCAGATGATGAACAAAAGTTAGTTTTACTCAAATACATGCAGTTGTATAAAATCATAAAAACATTACTTGAATACCTGAATAAATGGCTAAAAGGTTATGGGAGCAGTTTAAAAGCATAGGGAGACCTAACAGGTTATTTCTAATATAACATGTAGTTGGTAACACCATGACTGTAACAACATAAACATTATAAGGGTATGTTCATTGTTCACACTAGGTGTCTTTTCATGCAAATTTTCACCTGCGTTTTACAGTACCAGCAAAGCCTATGAGATTTCCGAAATCTCATGCACACACCTTGGTTTTTTGTCATCAGTATTTTGTGCTTTGTGTGTTTTTTGCACAATAGAGCATGTCACTTCTTTCATGGTTTTTCAGCATTTTTTAACCATTGACATGAATGGTTGGTGAAAAAGCATTGAAAATCTGAAGTAAAAACACAGGTATTATGTTTTGCTGTGTTTTTTGTGCCAAAACCTTATTTGTTAGAATAGGAGTTTTATTTTTCCACTAAACTGTATCAGCACGCACAAGAGACAAATCTAGCATGTCAAAGACACACCAAAAATGCAACAAGAAAAACTAAGCAAAGCATGCTTTTTTTCTGCAGCTTGTTTCCTTACCCAGGGATCAGGTTTTGCTGCAGAAAAAAAATTGTTGATAAAATGCCTAGTGTGAACTTACCCTAAAAGGGGGTCGTTTATCAGCGGTTGTCTTTTGCTATTTTATCAAAATGGTGCAAAATATTGGGCACTTCATGGCTTTCGAAACGCAAAGCTGTTAAAAAAAGTTGAAAAAAAACAGGACATATGAACAGTAAGTCATTTTGACAGTGCAATACATGTTTGTTCTTTTTAGCGCTTTTTCAGGTGGGTTCCAAAAGGAAACAACCTGAAAAAGAAATTGTGTGCTATGCACATGTAAGGAAGGAAACCAGACTGTGGGTACCTATGAGACACCAGGTCCGGAACTGCTGAGGCCGCATCCAGTGTTACGGGGGGAAGGAAATGGGAGCCAGACAGGACCCATGACCTAGAGAGAAGGGGCATGGTAAGCGAGGGGAAGAGGGAGAGTCGAGCGCAGGAAAGGCAGAGGATTCCCACCGAAAGGAAGAGAGAGCAGGGACCTGCTGCGCTCCTCAGAGACCCAGGACAGGCGCAGTGGGGACTCCCGGGAACCAGTGAGTATGCGAAGAGAGGGGCACCAAGGGAAGTGTCGCAGTGCAGCAATCCAGGTACCAGCGGGTGTACTGAGAGTCGGGCGCCAAGTGAAGCATTGCAGTGTGGGCATCCAGGTATTGGGGGGTGCACAGGAAAGTCAGTCGCCCGTCAGGGCCGTGGGGTACTCGGTACCGGGTCTGATACTTAAAGGGATGTGTCACGGTGGCGGCGACCCTGTCCGCGGCCCTGGGCGCCCATGTTAAAGGGATAGTCTTTAAAGGGATTTGTAAAATAATAAATGTTCATGATGCCACCTGTGGTATTCGGTCAGGGATGACCAACAATGCTTAAAGGGGTCCTCTGGGGTGATGTTATGGCAGCCAGATGGTATAACTTCCCACAGGTGAAGTAGGTCCCCAGGGCTCCAGGTGAATAGATGGAAGATGGTGAGTGGTGCAGTAAAGAACGAAGGACGCAGTTGTGCAGTCTTTTTACCTGGTTTACTGATGGTAGCAGGCAGCCACAGTCCAGGGCACCAGATCACAGGTACAGACAGGGTCCGGCAGGCTTAGAATCGAGTTCAGAGTCCAGCTTTACCAGGTGGAGTTAAAAGCCTTCCTCTTAGCGCGGTGGTGTTGTAGTCCCTTACTGCCTATGGCTTCGGATAAGGTCCTCACAATTCTCTCTGTCCTTCATGAAGGTGGGACACAAACCCGTATGACAGGTGGCTAGAGCCTTTTTATAGGGTCTCTATCATGACCCGGGCTCTATGTGCCACTGTGCCTCCTAGGTATTAGGGCAGACAGGTGATGTGTTATCCCGCTGTCCTACCGATTTCTGCTGTAAGTCTTAGAGTCCCTCACAACCTCGGTCTTCCGGTTACCGGTATCTGCACTCTGCCAGGGAGGTAGCCCAGTCCCAGCTATTTTCCCTTGTTGCCACTCTCCTGTGCTTCACTCTCCGACACGTTAGCTAAAGGCTGTTCTTCCTTCTGTATCTCGCTATCTAGGAGCTATAGCACCTCAGGCTGTACGGCCCCTCACCCATCCTTCTTCCTCAGACTGCTCCAGTCTGCTGTCCTGCACCAACTGTCTAAATCTTCCTAACTGCCTAGCAACTGCCTAGCAACTAACTCCTCCTCCCAAACAGAGAGAGCAGCTCCCCTGAAGTCGGATGTAGAGCTCCCCTTCTGGCCTGGAGTCAGAACGGTGTTGTATGTTCTAATTACCTGTTAAGAGGAATCTTCCATCGCTTCCAAGCATGACATCACTCCCCTCGTGAGGAAAGCAATGCCACTGTGACAACCAGGGCCCTGGGGCATCACACAGCATTGCGGTGCGGGCATCAAGGTATTGGCGGGTGCACAGGAAAGCACACACCGAGTAGAGACTTGTGCAGAGCTTCACTCTTCAGCTCTGCAGTTCAATGGACTAGGGGCTCAGCAGGCAAAATTCGTGACTGCCCACTGCTGCCAGAAGCGGGACCATGTGTTGGGCAGGGAAGCTTCAAGATGCAGTTTCGGCCTCCGCCGGCATTCCATCGTCCATCGGACTGTAAGTGACTAAAGGATAGCAGAGTCACGATAAGGTAAATTTGATAGAGAGATTGTTGTTTGGAACCACAATTACACTGTTTAACCTTGTTTCCCCCTTCCTGTTATTTCTCTGCGAGGAGTCCATTATTGTTAATTAAACCGCACTCTTGTTAACCCTTGCTCTGCGCCTCTGCATTACTGCATCCGTTTACCTGCTTTAGGCTGGGCTCACACTTGCGTGGGAAATGCGAGGAACTCGCACAAGTCTCTCTCATCAAGAGCCGTCACAGCCGCCGGCACTCGGAACCGGAAATACATGCAGCCACACACTCGAGTGCCGGGTATTGATGCGAGAGACTTGTGCGAGTTTCTCGCATTGCACACGCAAGTGTGACCCCGTCCTTACACACATACCCTTTAAGTCATCATTTTTACTGTTTCCTTGTGTTTTTTTTCTGCATTACGATGTCATCCTGTATGATAGCTACTTCTGATCCTGTCCTATCTGTTGCTTTATTATTTTACGTAATGTATGCCCCATTATGATGTTTTCTTGGTTTATCCATGCTTTTAGGACCAAACGTACAGTATGCTCCACTTTTCTAGCGTCAGTTACATCCTTCGTATTTATTTATGTTCCCATATTTCTTCAGTCGTTGATAATGATAAACGGTTCTGAAAAATATCACACAGGACAGGGGCGAAACATGAAATAAAAGGCAGGAATACAGTGGGAAAAGGTTTCTTATTCTCCAGCTTTCTCCCTCCTCCTTCTCCCTCTCTCAACGTCTGTAAAATGGCTTTCATACACTCAAGGCGCCAAATCATTTGACCCAGGTTATCCCGAGAGCCAGGGGTCTTTTCTGCTCGACTGACTAGACTGGAGCCAAATGTTCCCCTCCCATTCTTTGGCTGTCAATCCAGGTAATAATCAAAAGGTCTTATCTGTAACCTATTAAGGAATCATTCTGGTTGTCTAGGCTCCAAGACCACGCTACTGGAGCATTCATGCATTTAACCTGCACAGAGAGAAGAGACAGTAGCTGTTAACACCCCACCCGGCCCTCCTCCTCCCTTCCCTTCTCCTCAGTCGCTGGCCCCATCCTAAAATCTCCAAGTCTGTTTTCTGCAGAAAAAATAATAATCTATGGCCATCTTTTGATGACAGAGAGTAGAGTAGAACATGGGCACTTCACTATCGGAGGGGAAAATGTGTGCGCCATTGGGAATGACTGGAAATTAAATACAAAAGCAAACTTTTATTTTAATATCAACTTAGGCTACTTTCACACTTGCGTCGTGCACCGCACGTTGCTATGTGACGTTGCGGCGCACCGACGCAAGCAGCGAAAGCGCCGCACAACGGGGGCAGCGGATGCATTTTTCCAGCGCATCCGTTGCCCCATTGTGAGGTGCGGGGAGGTGGGGGCGGAGTTCCGGCCGCGCATGCGCGGTCGGAAAAAGCGGACCGTCGGCAGCAAAAAACGTTACATGTAACGTTTTTTGCTCCCGGCGGACCGCCACAACACGGCGCAACCGTCGCACGACGGTTGCAACGTGTGTCAATGTGTCGCAATGCGTCGCTAATGTTAGTCTATGGGGCAAAAACGCATCCTGCAGACAACTTTGCAGGATGCGTTTTTTCCCCTAAACGACACATTGCGACGTATTGAAAAAAACGCTAGTGTGAAAGTAGCCTTAAAGATAATGTGTGCAAACTGTAAAGCGCTGCAAAATATGTTAGCGCCATATAAAAATAAAGATTATTATTATTATAAAGATGAGTACAATTTCTATTTTTACAATTTTTCTTTGGATTCCTCTTCTTCCAAGAGCTATATCTTCATTTTCTTTTTTCTGCGTCGACATAACCGGGCGAGGGCTTGTTTTTTTTCCCAGGACGAGTTGTAGATTCGAGTTACACCTTTCCACTTACCATATAACGGACTAAAACAAAATGGGTAAAAAAAATTAAAGTGAACCTTTCAGCAGGTTTGTGCTTAGTAACCTACAGACAATGTCAGGTTGGCGCCATTATATTGATTACAATGATACCTGGTGATGAAATCCGTCTTGTGGTTGTTTAATCTTTATTTATGGTTTTCAGTTAATGATATGCTCGTGCTCTGGGGGCGGCCTGTGGGGGGTCTTCATGTGGAGCTCCTCTGATTACATATGCATCTATGTGGCTTATGAGTTATGACCGGTCACTGATCCCTCACTGACCTGCCCTCCATTTTACCTAATGAATATATTATGGTTTGAAAAATAAAATTCACATTAAGCGGACTGCCAATAGATACTACTGCGCAGGCGCTGCCATCTTCGTGGAGAAATTTTTTTTTTCCCTCTAGCTAAATGGTCTGTGCAGTTGCATCTATCGGATCGCTGATAGATGCTACTTTGCAGGCGCGACCGGCGCCATTTTTTGAGAAAGATTTAATTTTTTCCTGAAGAAATTTAAATCACCAGATAAAATAATTAAATGGACATTACAGATGCGATCATGCTACAACACATGTTTGGGATGCTTTGCATTGGCGTCTACGACAGCTTGTGCAAGTTCCCTCCAATATCCAGAGGAGGATTGGAGTAACTGTTCCACAGGCCACAATCCAGTGCCGGTGTCACCACCTGGCAAGTGCCGGGCGCCCTGAATGAACGCCATGGGGCCCGTGAGTCAGGGGGACGGTGCCAGCACTTGTGACGGCCCTCTTCAAATACTCACCACTCACCATTCCACGCTGCTCCAGTCTTTTCAGCATCTTCTGACTCTGTGTTATCTCAGGGCAGGGGGTGCGTTGACATCCCTTCAACACGCCATCTGCCGAGCAATGCAGAGGGTCAGAAGATGCTGAGGAGACCTGAGTTGCGAGGAACGAAGAGAGGTGAATATTTGATTATTTATTTTTTTAAATATGGAGCACTATAATGGGGCCAATTATACTGTATGAAGGACTATACGGGGCCAGTATTCTGTATGAAGCAATATATAAAGCCATTATACTGTATAGAGCATTATATGGGCCATTATATACTGTATGAAGCAATACATGGGGCCATTATATATTATATGGAGCATTTTATGGGACCAATTATACTGTATGGAGCATTATATGGGGCCCATTACACTGCATGGAGTATTATATGAGGCTAATTATACTGCATGGAGCATTATAAGGGGACCATCACGCTGTATGGAGCATTATATGGGGCTCATTTTACTCTATGGAGCAATATATGGGGCCCA
The DNA here is from genome assembly GCF_032444005.1 of Ranitomeya imitator. Taxonomy (NCBI): domain Eukaryota; kingdom Metazoa; phylum Chordata; class Amphibia; order Anura; family Dendrobatidae; genus Ranitomeya; species Ranitomeya imitator. The sequence goes on along the minus strand of NC_091291.1, from coordinate 116,468,139 downwards.
TTATACTGTATGGAGCATTATATGGGCCCCACAATACTGTATGGAGCAATATATGGGGCCTATAATGGTGTATGGAGCAATATATGGGGCCTATAATATTGTATGGAGGACTATGTGATTCCCATAATACTATATGGAGGATTATGTGGTACCCATAATACTGTATGGAAGACTGTTGTGCCCATAATATTGTATTGAAGTCTATGTGGTGCCCATAATACTGTCTGGAGGACTATGTGGTGCCCATAATACTGTATGGAAGACTGTTGTGCCCATAATATTGTATTGAAGTCTATGTGGTGCCCATAATACTATATGGAGAACTATGTGATGCCAATAATACTAGAATTTAAATTAAATTTTAAGTAAAAGAAAAAGGTGAAGTCTAAACCGAAATGCTTTAGTTTACTGATTCTTGATCTTTTTTTAAATCTTTTTGGCTTTTTCTCATGTTTTTAGTTTCACAGTAAAATATTTATTTTAATATCTTCTCATTGGTGCTGGAGCCCAATTCTCATGGACCCTTCTTCCGTTTCTGACCAGGATACCAGCCTAGTGAGTTCCTACACTCCGTCCTCCACACCCTGACCAAACAAGGTCTACCAAGGTTCTTATATGAGTACAAGAGGTTTTCACCCTGAATTGTGCTCCCAGGAAGGTGAGCTAATTACCATTTTTTCTTCTTAAAAAGCAGAGGGGATTCACTGATAATTATGAGGTCTGGCTGGGTTCCATTATATGTCCATTTTTGGAATGGAAGAAAAAGTGCCGCACAAAGAACTTTTTCTTCTGGTCTAAAGACTAACACATAATGGAACCCAAAATTATTGTAATAACTATTGTATTATTATAATAATGATTCGATTTTCATCAGTTCTACGGATCAATTTTTTACATTAATTCTATATTTTTGTTCTTAAAGACAGTACAGACAAATGGTATTAAACAAAAAACAAAGCACAGGTGTGAACAGGCCCTAAATTATACCATGATAAAATGTATGCTGTGGTAGCAGTGTCCACTAATATCCCTGTTGGCTAATACTCTAATGCAGTGTATGAAATCCATTTGAGTATGTAGGGGCACTACCGTTTATACCAATTAAGCAGAAAGAGCATATGTAACCACTTAGGCACTTTTGACCCTTGTGTTAAAATACTGTAACTCAAGGGACTGATAAAGCCAATGAAGTGGAGCCAATGGTCTATAAATTCCTGGACAGTTCATAAAAATAAGGCATTTTTCCCCAGGGTCCTGGAAAAAATGTGCTTTTTGTATAAGTTGTCCAGAAAAAAAATTACATTGGCAACCTTGTTTTCCTATTACTTGACAGCCATTGTCAATTTCCTCATTGGCAATGTTGGGAACGTATGTGCTTCCATCCATCCAGCAGTCCCAATGGAGCTGAGTAGCCTCTGCTCCATTGGAACTGCCAGACATAGTTGAGCGCTGTGTTCTCCGGAAGTTGCAAACTTAATGAATAGAACAACGACCGAACATGCGCACTTCCTCTCTATTCGGGACTGTTCTAGAGATCCATTTCCGGGATCACAGGGAGTCACGGTAATCGGAACCCCATCGAGAAGGAGAAAAAGCAATTCGAGACTGTTCCAGGGGTTCCAGAGACCCATTTCTGGGATCACAGGAAGTTACAGAAATTGGACCCCCAATCAGAAGGAGAACAAGCAACGTTCAGCGGGTGATGGTGGGGATCAGGAGGCACCATTTAGAATAGAAAAGAAGCCTTTTTGATATTCTCCATCAGAACTTCTGTCCAACACATTTTAGAGGGATGTGATAGCTGCTATAACCAAAGGTACAGACACACGGCACCGAAATGTAATATGTAGAATAAATCCTATTTTCATAAATGTCTGCTTTGACTATCCAGATCTGCCGGGTCGGAGAAGTTGCAGCGTCACCTATTGTTGATTTCTCATACTGCCTTGTGATGATGAAAAATACAGTTCAATGACACCAAATGACCCTTCTCGGAGAAGGAATGCTCTTGATTGTGACACACAGTCTGTGTTTAGAGCTCAGGTCTTTTTGTGTTATGTTTGGCACCGTTGACATCTGATTAATGAGCCTTTTTAGGGGGTTCACTAACATGTGAGCCGGGTTTTGTTTATTCTTCAGACCGTAGCACCAGCACTAAAGAGTTAAGGCCGAGATGTAAATACATAACCATGAAATTTATGCAGATATAAAATATAAGCATATTCATTACAGTAAAATTACAAGGTCTGGCGTAAGTTGAAAAAACAAATTTATGGGTTCATTAAATAGCTAGAAGTCTATTGCCTTAGTTTGCCAGTTGTGTCGTAGACTGTAGATTTGTCAGACTGTCAATGAGCAATGAATGTTTAAAATCTCTTCCTTATTTTAAAAGAAAATGAAAAAAAAAATTGAACAAGAATTAACTAGACCTGGTTTTCATTTCCTCTTCATTGCAGTTTAATTTTCCATAGAGAAAAAGAATTTTGATTGTTGTTTTCAAGTCGGTCTGTAACAATTGCCTTGTAGACATTGGAACAATTAAGATAATTAATGACTAATGAAATAAAAAGCGATCTTTAAGCAATGTGGACTTAATGTAGCAAGTAAACCTTAAAGTGAGTTAATACAATTTTGTATTTTCTACAAAATTGAGTTCCAAGTTCCGTGATGATTTCTAACTATATCTTTTATATAGGGGTTGGATCATTCCTTTCTGAATGTTTTCTGATTCAGTGCTCCAATTAAAGCAGCACTCCCATAAAAGTTTTTGTCCTCCTAATATATTGTAGTCATTATATTATTATACTTAAAATTGCTCATTTTGCCTTTCTACCCTGCTAATTCTTATCTTTTCCATTAGATTTATGTCATCACGTGATTAAAACAGACTAACTGAATCCTTTTAAGCTCTACATAGAAAACAGAAAATCTCTTTTCCCTGCATGAGTCATCATCAGAACTACAATTCTACATCACTGCAAAGTCCCTGGCAGGGGATAGTATTGGAGCAGCTGGGTCAGGGGTAGACGACAAGGTGGAGCTGGGCTGCTAGGGACTTTTTAGTGACCTAGAATTGTAGTTCTAATAATGTTTCATGGGGGAAAACACTGGAAGGGACAGTTGCATGGGCAAATATCATGGACATGTCCTATGCTAATTAAAAGGACACATGCAAGATACTTGTGGGGCACAGTACAATTGCCTTAAACACTGTTCTGCCTTTCAAGTATCAATGGCAAATCAGGCTGCTTAGTGGTGCTGAACAGCTCCTTTATATAATAACTAGTGATGAGTAGTGTTGAGCATTCCGATACCGCAAGTATCGGGTATCGGCCGATACTTGCGGTATCGGAATTCCGATACCGAGATCCGATATTTTTGTGATATCGGGTATCGGTATCGGAAGTGTAAAATAAAGAATTAAAATAAAAAATATTGTTATATTCACCTCTCCGGCGGCCCCTGGACATCAGCGGGAGGATCCGGCGTCCGGCACGGCTTCTTTCTTCAAAATGCGCGCCTTCAGGACCTGTGGAATGACGTCCCGGCTTCTGATTGGTCGCGTGCCGCCCATGTGACCGCCACGCGACCAATCAGAAGCCGCGACGTCATTCCTCAGCTAAAGTCCTAGAATGAGCGCCTTCTAGGACCTGAGGAATGACGTCGCGGCTTCTGATTGGTCGCGTGGCGGTCACATGGGCGGCACGCGACCAATCAGAAGCCGGGACGTCATTCCACAGGTCCTGAAGGCGCGCATTTTGAAGAAAGAAGCCGTGCCGGACGCCGGATCCTCCCGCTGATGTCCAGGGGCCGCCGGAGAGGTGAATATAACAATATTTTTTATTTTAATTCTTTATTTTACACTTTAATATGGATCCCAGGGCCTGAAGGAGAGTTTCCTCTCCTTCAGACCCTGGGATCCATGAGGATACATTCCGATACTTGATGTCCCATTGACTTGTATTGGTATCGGATATCGGTATCGGCGATATCCGATATTTTTCGGGTATCGGCCGATACTATCCGATACCGATACTTTCAAGTATCGGACGGTATCGCTCAACACTAGTGATGAGCGAACTTGTTCGGAAAATGTTTGCCAATCTCAAATTCGGCACAAACATAGCACATTTGGATTCCTGTTCACATTCCTGAGCATTTTTCCTCAAAGTCACCAAAGTCGCCAAAATTCAGCACAGTTAGGTAAATGATTGCGTTTTCACTAATCATCTAATGCTTTTCTTAGGACTTTGGCAAAGGTAGTGGTGCTGTATGATGAAGGTGGTGGTGTGGTTGATGAGGGGAGAGGATGGGGAGAGGTGGGAAAAGGGGGAGTAGCAGCGCAGTCTAGTTTTTTTTTTCATTATTATTTTTTTAACTCAATGAGTCGAGATTGTGGCAACCAATGAGGGTGCAGAAACCATCCATAACGTCGAGACACAAGGGCTTCTGTCATTGGCTGCCAAAGCCACATGTCCCTCACCATATAAAAAGTGGACATGTTTTGGCAACATTTTGTTAGTGTAAAAGCACAGAGGGACTGCTCCTGCTGCAAGTAGTCAGATAGTTACATAAGTGGTTTATTTTCAGCCTGATAAGATCCTGTGTGAAATCGACCTCTCAGCATCTAAATAGTTTGTGTGGTGCAGGCAGGAGGCCACATTTCATAACCTAAATCTTTTGTGCTAATACTGTGGTGCAGGCACCAGGCCACATTTCATAATCTAAATTGTTTGTGCTAATACTGTGGTGCAGGCACCAGGCCACATTTCATAATCTAAATTGTTTGTGCTAATACTGTAGTGCAGGCACCAGGCCATATTTTATAATCTAAATCGTTTGTGCTAATACTGTGGTGCAGACACCAGGCTACATTTCCTAATCTAAATCGTTTGTGCTAACAATGTGGTGCAGGCACCAGCTAAATTTCATAATATTAATCATTTGTTCTAATACTGTGGTGCAGGCAACTGGTCACATTTCATAATCTAAGTTGTTTATGCTAATACTGTGGTGCAGGCAGGAGGCCACATTTCAGAATCTAAATCCTTTCTGCTAATAGTGTGCTCCAGACACCAGCTCACATTTCTGAATCCTTTCTGCTAATAGTGTGGTCCAGACACACTATCTCTGCAAATAAATACTGATTGTTAATTTAGTGACAGGTGACTGACAAGTCTGGGCCTGGGGTTGTGAAAAAGCTAGTTAAAAGAGGGGAAGGGTACATCCAAAATGAGTGGGAAAAATCAAGGTTGTGGTGGAAGGGAGAATAGGCTTGGTGTTCGAAGTGTATATGGGTTAGGTGGTAATATTACAGAAAGCTCTACTGAACAAACACCATCTCATCCTATCTAAAGACAACTGATAACATCTGTTACTGGACAGGCTACTCAACTCCCTTTCTTTGTCAGCCACACGCCTTGTAGATGAGGGCCAGAAAGAGCATGTGCTCCAGTGGATGGCAAGTGTTGCATCAAGTGGCCGCTCTTCCTCTTCCTCCACCTTAACATCACACACAGTACAATCCTCCTAGGTGGCCCCCAATTACACTTGTTTCCCCCCATGTCCCAACTCTCTAACCATGCAACTGACTGTGGGGAACCACAGATGGGCGAGTCTGCAGAGCTGGTCATTGTATTTCATGGGCATCAAAGGTCTGTTCCAAAGATTCACAGAATAAAGAGAAAAAGCATATGCCCCCAATTTTTTTCATTTGGATTCAGGGCCGGACAAATAGGGTCCGAGCAGAATTCATATCCTTGTTGCCAGACGTTCACCCCTGGGGGGTGTAGGTGATCCTGATGAGACTCAGATACCTGAGGCGCATGTGGACTGGACTGTGCTGTCAGGGCTGGAAGAGGAGGAAGGTGATTCTCAGGGAAAGGAGTGGGAGAACAGAGAGCATGATGATGAGGTTGTATATCCCACTTGGTGCGAACACAAAGGCACGCAGCTGAGTAACTTAGCAGAGGAGGTGGAGGAGGAGGTTACATTGCGGCTGCTGAACAGACACAGAGTAATGCAACCATGACAAGCACTGCATCCTCAGCAACAACTCTGGCTGTGGCCAGCAGCAGTTGAGGGTCAACAGTTCACAGGAGCAGCAAGGGATGCCCAGCCTGGGCGTTTTTTGAGACCACAAAGGATGACCCAAATCCTGTTATCTGCAAACGTTGCAAAAAATGACTCAGTTGTGGCAAAAATTGCAATAATTTGACTACTACATGCAAGAACCGGCACATGCGGGATCAACATGTGCTATTCTGGAAATCTTACTGTGCTAAAATGTGGACTAGCGGGCCTCGCCAACCACTGGTCATCCCATCCCACTGCATGTGCTGCTTTTTCTTCCTCCATTACTGAGGCAAGTGTTCTCACACAGGTCTCCGGCCCCCTGAACCTCCACTTGTTTAAACTTTACAGTCAAGGTGAGTGAGAGTCCATAAGCTGTTACGGAAGTGGAGATATGCCTGCTGTTTTTATTTCACCGAGCACACGGCATCTTTCTCAATCCACCATAACATGCCTGCCCCTCACAATCCAGCAGTTAGTTGTGTTCACCCTGCTCCACCCTCTCTGAGTACAGAAGCCAGACCTTGGTCACATAAAAGAATGTTTCCTCCTATACATGCCAAAGCTACAAGTTTGAACTCCACCATCTCCAATCTGTTGACCACGGAAATGCTGCCTTTCTGCCAGGCAAATACAAGATGGTTTCTGAAAGCTGATTGCAGTCGCAGTCCCCCAGTACCAGTTGCCATTACTTCTCTAAGAAAGCTATTGCTGTGATGCACCAGCATGTCGCAGACAACATCACCCATTCCTTGAAAAAATCTATGTCTGACAGGGTGAATTTCACCACTGACACCTGGACGAGCAAACATGGCCATGGGTGTTATATCTTGCAGACTGGGCACTGGGTGACTCTGGTGGCTGTGGGGGCAGGCGGGCAAGGGGCTGCTCCACAAGTCTTGGAATCCTCAAGGCTTGTAGGAAAACCTTCCTCCAATGCTTCTGCCTCATCCACCTCATTTAGGACCTCCATCTGTGCACTCAACCTCTTCCTTAAATAGACACACTTCAACAGTGCAGAAAGAGCCCCCCCAACCTCTGTACTGCGCAGTCAGGACTCATCGAAATCAGGCAGAATTTAAATTAATATTCCTTGGAGATCACAGTCACACAGCTCAAGAGTTGTGGACAGCTATCCAGGCCGAGTTTGAGCAATAGTTGTCTCCACTGAACCAGGAGCCAGGGAAGGCCATGTGCAATAATGGTGTGAACGAGGTGGCGGCCATACGCTGGGGCAATTCACACAAGTGCCTTGCAAGGCTCACTTCCTCAACCTGGTGGTACAGCTATTTCTCTGCCACTATCTCAGCCTGGATGCGTCGCTGCAGAAAGCATGGTCGCTGTTATCTCACTTCTGCCGTTCACACCCCGTAGTTCATCGACATGTATCATTACAGAGGTCTTTCGGCCTACCGGTTAACCATTTGATATGTGATGTGCCGACCCAGTGGAATTCCACTCTGCACATGTTGCAGCAACTGTGGCAGCAGCGACGAACCCTGGTGCACTATGTCCTTTTGCATAGCTTGGGTCAACACAGCACGGATGTTGAGCAAATCATGCTTGTGGAGTGGGCAAAGATGAAGGACCTCTGCTCCCTTTTGCACAGTTTCAAAATGGCTACTAAGATGGTTAGCACTGACGATGCCATCATCAGCATCAGTATTCTGTTCATCTACATGCTGGAGCACACTTTGAATAGTCTGTCGGAGGATGTGGTGGTCCCAGAGGCAGAGGTGGAAGCAGAAGATGATGTGGAAGGCGGGTGCCATGGAAAGGTGGATCACAGCGATCAAGGTGGGCTCATGGTACCAGACAAGCTGTTAGTGAAGGTGCAGGAGCCGAGGAACAAATGGAAGAGGACTAGGAGGAAAAGGTGATGGACAAGAAACAGTCAGGAGATGATAATGATCCCCTCTCTGTTATCCGTGGTTGGTGGGATGTAGGAATCAAGCTTGAGTGTTACCCTGCTACCAACATATCATGGACTTTGACTTCATGTAAGCGCCTGACACATGAGCGCCTTCTTGCTGCTCTATCTTCAACATGATGCCCGTATTGTTAGAATTAGAAATAGTGCTGACTGCTAGGTTGCCAATCTGTTAGTTTCACGGTACAAGAGTAAATTTTGCCAGATGTTTCCCCCCCGAAAAAGGATGCATGCATGCTGGAGTATCAAAACACACTTGTAGACAATCTTAAGAGTGGTTTTACCCAAAACAGCAGTGAGGCACATGGTGTGTATGGCAGTTAAAAGTCCTCAATGCAAAAACATTAACAGCAGCAGTGTAAGTGGCAGAAGCAATTTCTTTGAGTCATTTCACACAATTTTTAGACCAGCCCTTGCACCAACAGAACAGAGTACAAGTCGGACACGTTGTGAACGACTGGAGAGGATGGTGCAGGAGTATCTCAAGCTTAATATCAATGCCATCAGGGAGAATTTGGACCCTTTTGCATTTTGGTCTTCAGAAATAGAAGAGTGGCCTGGGCTCGACTTTCACACCTCAGAGGTTTTGTCATGCCCGGCAGCCAGCGTTCTCTCAGAACGTGTCTTCAGCATTGCTGGTGGTGTCCTAATGGATAAGCGCATCCGGCTGTCCCCTGAAAATGTAGACCACTTTCATTAAGATGAAGAAGTTATGGTTCTCCAATGACTTTTGCATCCCAGTCGCAGACGGGCCAGATTAGGCAATGGTGTCTCGCGTTACTGCAGTGTGTGACACCTTTGTCATGGCTTCTGTGCCTGCTGTTGCTACTGCTGCTGATGTTGCAAACAATTTTTTGAAATGTGGAGACTCCAAGTTGGGTCTCAATCTGGTGGGTTTGCCTGGATTGGAAGGGATGTTAAAGCCCCATGATACTATTTCTACTCTGGGGAAATTTATGCCAATTTAGTGCTGTATGACTGCAGGACTGCACTTACTTTAGTCAGCTACCTGTGTTACTATCCTTAAATTTTTCTAACATTAGTGGTCTACCAAGCTCATATTTGTGCCACTTAAGTGTGCCTGAGCAAAAAAAAACAGTTTGAGCTGTTGCATGAGGTATCAGGGCTCCCAGCACAGCAGGCTTACACCCACCTCATCTTAATTTAAACTTAAATCCACAGCTTTAAATGCACGGCCCATGGCTGACTGCTGCTGTGCCATTACCAAATTTCTACAGTGAGTCAATTGATGCCAGTTTGCCTGGTGTCTGTCCTTAATTATTGTAAATGTTTTGACTCCAAGCTGGGTCTCCTTAATGTGTGTTGAATGTATTTGGCAGGGCTCTCAGTACACCAGGCCTACACCTGTCATGTATCCACCTGTTACTGTTCAATGTTTAAAGGGACACTGTCACCTGAATTTGGAGGGAACAATCTTCAGCCATGGAGGCGGGGTTTTGGGGTTTTTTGATTCACCCTTTCCTTACCTGCTGGCTGCATGCTGGCTGCAATATTGGATTGAAGTTCATTCTCAGTCCTCCATAGTACACGCCTGTGCAAGGCAAGATTGCCTTGTGCAGGTATGTACTACGGAGGACAGAGAATGAACGTCAATCCAATATTGCAGCCAGCATGCAGCCAGCAGGTAAGGAAAGGGTGAATCAAAAACCCCAAAACCCCGCCTCCATGGCTGAAGATTGTTCCCTTCAAATTCAGGTGACAGTGTCCCTTTAACCCCTCTGTGACCTTAGACGTACTATCCCGTCGAGGTGCCCTGGGCTTATCTGACCCTGGACGGGATAGTACGTCATAGCCGATCGGCCGCGCTCACGGGGGGAGCGCGGCCGATCGCGGCCGGGTGTCAGCTGCTTATCGCAGCTGACATCCGGCACTATGTGCCAGGAGCGGTCACGGACCGCCCCCGGCACATTAACCCCTGGCACACCGCGATCAAAGATGATCGCGATGTGCCGGCGGTGCAGGGAAGCACCGCGCAGGGAGGGGGCTCCCTGCGGGCTTCCCTGAGCCCCCCGCAGCAACGCGATGTGATCGCGTTGCTGCGAGGGTCTCCTCACCTCCCTCCCTGCTCGAGCCCCGGATCCAAGATGGCCGCGGATCCGGGTCCTGCAGGGAGGGAGGTGGCTTCACAGAGCCTGCTTAGAGCAGGCACTGTGAAGGCTGCAGCGCTGCATGTCAGATCAGTGATCTGACAGAGTGCTGTGCAAACTGTCAGATCACTGATCTGTGATGTCCCCCCCTGGGACAAAGTAAAAAAGTAAAAAAAAAATTTTCCAAATGTGTAAAAAAAATAAAAAAAAATATTCCAAAATAATGAAAAAAAAAAAAAATATTATTCCCATAAATACATTTCTTCATCTAAATAAAAAAAAAAAACCAATAAAAGTACACATATTTAGTATCGCCGCGTCCGTAACGACCCGACCTATAAAACTGTCCCACTAGTTAACCCCTTCAGTAAACACCGTAAGAAAAAAAAAAAAAAACGAGGCAAAAAACAACGCTTTATTATCATACCGCCGAACAAAAAGTGGAATAACACGCGATCAAAAGGACAGATATAAATAACCATGGTACCGCTGAAAGCGTCATATTGTCCCGCAAAAAAAGAGCCGCCATACAGCATCATCAGCAAAAAAATAAAAGAGTTATAGTCCTGAGAATAAAGCGATGCAAAAATAATTATTTTTTCTGTAAAATAGTTTTTATCGTATAAAAGCGCCAAACCATAAAAAAATGATATAAATGAGGTATCGCTGTAATCGTACTGACCCGAAGAATAAAACTGATTTATCAATTTTACCAAACGCGGAACGGTATAAACGCCTCCCCCAATAGAAATTCATGAATAGCTGGCTTTTGGTCATTCTTCCTCACAAAAATCGGAATAAAAAGCGATAAAAAAATGTCACGTGCCCAAAAATGTTTTCAATAAAAACGTCAACTCGTCCCGCAAAAAACAAGACCTCACATGACTCTGTGGACCAAAATATGGAAAAATTATAGCTCTCAAAATGTGGTATTGCAAAAAATATTTTTTGCAATAAAAAGGGTCTTTCAGTGTGTGACGGCTGCCAATCATAAAAATCCGCTAAAAAACTCGCTATAAAAGTAAATCAAACCCCCCTTCATCACCCCCTTAGTTAGGGAAAAATAAAAAAAAATGTATTTATTTCCATTTTCCCATTAGGGCTAGGGTTAGGGCTAGGGTTAGGGCTAGGGCTAGGGTTAGGGCTAGGGTTAGGGCTAGGGTTAGGGCTAGGGCTAGGGTTAGGGCTAGGGTTAGGGCTAGGGCTAGGGTTAGGGTTAGGGCTAGGGTTAGGGCTAGGGTTAGGGTTAGGGTTAGGGCTAGGGTTAGGGCTAGGGTTAGGGCTAGGGTTAGGGCTAGGGTTAGGGTTAGGGTTGGGGCTACAGTTAGGGTTGGGGCTAAAGTTAGGGTTAGGGTTTAGATTACATTTACAGTTGGGAATAGGGTTGGGATTAGGGTTAGGGGTGTGTCAGGGTTAGAGGTGTGGTTAGGGTTACCGTTGGAATTGGGGTTAGGGGTGTGTTTAGATTAGGGTTTCAGTTATAATTGGGGGGTTTCCACTGTTTCGGCACATCAGGGGCTCTCCAAACACGACATGGCGTCCGATCTCAATTCCAGCCAATTCTGCGTTGAAAAAGTAAAACAGTGCTCCTTCCCTTCCGAGCTCTCCTGTGTGCCCAAACAGGGGTTTACCCCAACATATGGGGTATCAGCGTACTCAGGACAAATTGGACAACAACTTTTGTGGACCAATTTCTCCTGTTACCCTTGGGAAAATACAAAACTGGGGGCTAAAAAATAATTTTTGTGGGAAAACAAAAAGATTTTTTATTTTCACGGCTCTGCGTTATAAACTGTAGTGAAACACTTGGGGGTTCAAAGTTCTCACAACACATCTAGATAAGTTCATTGAGGGGTCTAGTTTCCAATATGGGGTCACTTGTGGGGGGTTTCTACTGTTTAGGTACATTAGGGGCTCTGCAAACGCAATGTGACGCCTGCAGACCAATCCATCTAAGTCTGCATTCCAAATGATGCTCCTTCCCTTCCGAGCCCTCCCATGCGCCCAAACGGTGGTTCCCCCCCACATATCGGGTATCAGCGTACTCAGGACAAATTGGACAACAACATTTAGGGTCCAATTTCTCCTGCTAACCTTGGAAAAATACAAAACTGGGGGCTAAAATATAATTTTTGTGGAAAAACAAAAAATTTTTTATTTGCATGGCTCTGCGTTATAAACTGTAGTGAAATACTTGGGGGTTCAAAGCTCTCACAACACATCAAGATGAGTTCCTTAGGGGGTCTACTTTCCAAAATGGTGTCACTTGTGGGGGGTTTCTACTGTTTAGGTACATTAGGGGCTCTGCAAACGCAATGTGACGCCTGCAGACCATTCCATCTAAGTCTGCATTCCAAATGGCGCTCCTTCCCTTCCGAACCCTCCCATGCGCCCAAACGGTGGTTCCCCCCCACATATGGGGTATCAGCGTACTCAGGACAAATTGGACAACAACTTTTGGGGTCGAATTTCTCCTCTTACCCTAGGGAAAATACAAAACTGGGGGCTAAAAAATAATTTTTGTGGGAAAAAAATTTTGTTTTATTTTTATGGCTCTGCATTATAAACTTCTGTGAAGCCCTTGGTGGGTCAAAGTGCTCACCACACATCCAGATAAGTTCCTTAGGGGGGTCTACTTTCCAAAATGGTGTCACTTGTGGGGGGTTTCAATGTTTAGGCACATCAGTGGCTCTCCAAACGCAACATGGCGTCCCATCTCAATTCCTGTCAATTTTGCATTGAAAAGTCAAACGGCGCTCCTTCCCTTCCGAGCTCTCCCATACGCCCAAACAGTGGTTTACTGCCACATATGGGGTATCAGCGTACTCGGGACAAATTGGACAACAACTTTTGAGGTCCAATTTCTTCTCTTACCCTTGGAAAAATAAAAAATTGGGGGCAAAAATATAATTTTTGTGAAAAAATATGATTTTTTATATTTACGGTTCTGCATTATAAACTTCTGTGAAGCACTTGGTGGGTCAAAGTGCTCACCACACCTCTAGATAAGTTCCTTAGGGGGTCTACTTTCCAAAATGGTGTCACTTGTGGGGGGTTTCAATGTTTAGGCACATCAGTGGCTCTCCAAACGCAACATGGCGTCCCATCTCAATTTCTGTCAATTTTGCATTGAAAAGTCAAACTGCGCTCCTTCCCTTCCGAGCTCTCCCATGCGCCCAAACAGTGGTTTACTGCCACATATGGGGTATCAGCGTACTCAGGACAAATTGGACAACAACTTTTGATGTCCAATTTCTTCTCTTACCCTTGGAAAAATAAAAAATTGGGGGCAAAAATATAATTTTTGTGAAAAAATATGATTTTTTATTTTTACGGTTCTGCATTATAAACTTCTGTGAAGCACTTGGTGGGTCAAAGTGCTCACCACACATCCAGATAAGTTCCTTAGGGGGTCTACTTTCCAAAATGGTGTCACTTGTGGGGGGTTTCAATGTTTAGGCACATCAGTGGCTCTCCAAACGCAACATGGCGTCCCATCTCAATTCCTGTCAATTTTGCATTGAAAAGTCAAATAGCGCTCCTTCCCTTCCGAGCTCTCCCATGCGCCCAAACAGTGGTTTACTGCCACATATGGGGTATCAGCGTACTCAGGACAAATTGGACAACAACTTTTTGGGTCCAATTTCTCCTGTTACCCTTGGTAAAATAAAACAAATTGGAGCTGAAGTAAATTTTTTGTGTAAAAAAGTTAAATGTTCATTTTTATTTAAACATTCCAAAAATTCCTATTAAACACCTGAAGGGTTAATAAACTTCTTGAATGTGGTTTTGAGCACCTTGAGGGGTGCAGTTTTTAGAATGGTGTCACACTTGGGCATTTTCTATCATATAGACCCCTCAAAATGACTTCAAATGAGACGTGGTCCCTAAAAAAAAATGGTGTTGTAAAAATGAGAAATTGCTGGTCAACTTTTAACCCTTATAACTCCCTAACAAAAAAAAAAATTGGTTCCAAAATTATGCTGATGTAAAGGAGACATGTGGGGAATGTTACTTATTAAGTATTTTGTGTGACATATCTCTGTGATTTAATTGCATAAAAATTCAAAGTTTGAAAATTGCTAAATTTTCAAAATTTTCACCAAATTTCCGTTTTTTTCACAAATAAACGCAGGTACTATCAAAGAAATTTTACCACTATCATGAAGTACAATATGTCACGAGAAAACAATGTCAGAATCACCAGGATCCGTTGAAGCGTTTCGGAGTTATAACCTCATAAAGGGACAGTGGTCAGAATTGTAAAAATTGGCCTGGTCATTAACGTGCAAACCACCCTTGGGGGTAAAGGGGTTAAGCTAGTACTGCTGGTCCAAGCCCTGTCCCATGCATCCATGCTGCGAAATTATACTATTTGTACTCTGGGTCAATTGATGCAACTTTTCCTGGTGTCTGCCCCTAATGCGAGCTGTTTTGGTAGCTTTTAGGCCCCCCTGAAGATATTGTCTATGCATTTGGTTTTGCCTCCTGTTGAATTCAATGGGGCTCGGTTATATTTAGAGAACATGTTCAGTAGACATTGGGACATTTGCCGAACCGAATCAAATCTTGAACGGTTCGCTCATCTCTAATAATATGTTCAGTGCAACTGACACTGGAGGGAGCCTATGATCCTACTGCACACTGCTGTACATTTTATCATAACACAGTAGGAAGTAAGTTCCTAAATTATTTTACTGACATCAGGTGGCCTGCATATTAGGGTTTAATTGGAATCTGTCACCATCCGAGAGCACCACAATGTAGGGACAAAGACCCTGATTCCAGCAATATGCCACTTAGTTTACTGGGTGTAGCAGTTGTGATTCAATCAGAGTTTTTTCTGCTATAGACGTATCAGTGCTCAGAAAGTTATCCTCGCCCACACCACAGCTTTCTGTGTACACTGTGTATAGACAGTAAGCTGCTAATCAGTGTTGTGGGCGTGGTTGGACCAGGTGGTATGGCAGTAGCTAGTCTGGCAGTGATAAAAAAAGCACTTTATCTCCTGCTGATAAAACACTTATTATATTGAAACAACAGCTCACATTCTAATAAGTGATACATCGCAGAAATCAGTGTCTCAGCCGCTACCTATTGGTGTCCTAAGATCCCATTGAAAAAAAAACTATTTAAATCTATGTCTCGGCAGGGGATTTAGAGCTATGTTAAAACAGAGAAAAACAGAGCTATAATCTTATAAAGATTCAATTAAATCAGCAGAGAACTTTGACCTAAAACAACATCTGCAATGGTTGTCAGCAGTTATACACAGCTAACACCCTGCTGCAACTGTTGGGATCAGCCTAACAAAGGCCTCAAGGATTGCCGTGTATGAAATACCTATCAGGCCCTGACAAAAAAAAGGCTACCTCTCAAAAGAATACTAACAGGAAGGAGTAATGCTTGAAATATCATGCATTATCAAATGATCGTATGTTGAAGTCACCACAAGTGAATAATAAAAAAATCTAAAAAAAAAAAAAATTTGTATACAAGTGCATAAATAAAGTGGGCACAATTATAAAAGAAAAACATAAATAAAAAAATAAATGTAAAAAAGAAACAACAAAAATTTACCTTTTTTACAATAAAAATTATTTTAGTATCAAACTGAAAACATAAAATATTAAAAATTGGTATTTGTTTTCTACTGGTTTTGCTACAATATTGGTAGCACCAAATTTATCCCGCAGGTGAATACCCTTTAAAAAATACAGCTGACTAAATATGTCAAAAATTGCATTTTTTTGTTACCTTCTCTAAAAAAAAGAAAGTGATGTGAATGTTTTATTTAACTGAAAATAGTACGATTGAAAACTAAAAGATATCCACCAAAAAAAAGAAGCAAAATTAGTAAAATGTTAACAGCAGAATTAATTACAGGGAAAATTTTCAAAATGCAAAAGAACAGTAGCATAATTGCTGAATTTTCTTCTGTATACCCATAAAGAGTTAACAAAAGTTAATCAATAAGTTATACTTTATGTACCTCAAAATGGCGCTATTCAAAAAACAGCTTGTCAGGAAAAAGAAACCCTCATACACTACGATGGCAGAACAATAAAAAAAAATATGGCCTTCAGAATACATGGATTAAAATGGAAAAATAAAAATTGCTGCGTCCTTAAAAAGCAAAAGAACTACGTCCTTGAGAGGCTAATGGTGACCATTGTAGCGATTTCACTCACTCAGCTGCGACGGCTGACACTCAGGAGACGTGTTCCTTTAAAGTTCACTGGGTTTATTGCTCCATAAACCATGTGGCAAAACAACAGAAAGCAAAATAGCCTTTGGTTCAGGCAAAGGAAAACAAGTGTCCAGTTCATCCGGCTCAGTCCTGAAGCCGAACACACTCAGGAGGGTTTCACCTCCACACATATCTCCTGTGTAAAGGATTAGCCAGTCTTATATAGGACTAACCACACCCAGTAATCTATCACATGATTAGCCATGTGGTCTGACATCACCACAGGTCCTGAAACACAAACATATGGTTATATAAAACAACGCAATATTCCGGGCTACATTACAGCAACAAGGCACTTATGTGGCACATACCTCCCATCGACTACACACCCTTTAGCCATGCTACATACCTCCCCCCTCTGCCTAAAGCCGTGGGGCTTGGCACTTTCTCCCACTAAACAAGGGATTCTTGATAGGGCATCCGCATTACCGTGCAGCTTTCCGGCCCGATGTTCCACATGGAAACTGAAGTCCTGCAGGGATAAGAACCAACGGGTGACCCTAGCATTTCTACCCTTCGTTTCCCTCATCCACCTAAGTGGGGCATGGTCGGATATCAGTCTAAATTTACGTCCCAGCAGATAGTACCGTAATGTGTCCACTGCCCATTTTATGGCCAAGCACTCCTTCTCAACGACTGAGTAGTTCTTTTCAGATGAGGACAGCTTCCTACTCAGATAGAGAACAGGATGCTCCTCCCCATGTAGTTCTTGGGAAAGGACTGCTCCCACCCCAACATCTGAGGCATCTGTCTGAAGAATAAACTCTTTCTTGAAGTTTGGGGCCATCAGAACGGGTTGCTTACACAAAGCGTTTTTCATTTCTTGGAAGGCTGACTCTGTTTCTTCGGACCACTTAACCATTACTGGTTTTGTCCCTTTTAGCAGGTCAGTCAGAGGCGCAGCCATCGTGGCGAAGTTTGGGATGAACCTCCTGTAATATCCCACGATTCCCAGGAAGGCTTTAACTTGCTTCTTGGAAACTGGTTTTGGCCACGTTTGAATTGCCTCCACTTTACTGATTTGGGGTTTTATTTCTCCGTGACCCACTATGTATCCAAGGTACTTAGCTTCTTCTTTACCCAAGGCACACTTCTTTGGGTTTATAGTAAATCCGGCCTCTCTTATAGCATCCAACACTGCTTGGACTTTCTCCAGATGACTCTCCCAGTCCGGGCTAAAGATGACGATATCATCTAGGTACGCAGCAGCGTAGGCCTTATGGGGTGCAAGAACTCTATCCATAGCCCTCTGGAAGGTCGCCGGAGCTCCCTGTAGGCCAAACGGCATCCGGGCATACTGGAAGCATCCATCAGGTGTCGAAAAGGCTGTCTTCTCCTTGGCTTCCTGCGCCATGGGAATCTGCCAATACCCCTTTGTCAGATCCAAGGTGGATATATATCTGGCGTGCCCAAGCCTTTCGATGAGCTCATCAATACGGGGCATGGGATAAGCGTCGAACTTGGAGACCTCATTCAACTTCCGATAGTCGTTGCAAAACCTCCACTCTCCATCAGGTTTTGGGACCAGGACAATTGGGCTTGACCAACCGCTCTTGGATTCCTCAATGACTCCAAGCCTCAACATACGCTCCACTTCCTTGGAGATAACTTCTCGACGAGCCTCAGGAATACGATAAGGTTTCACATTCACCCGCACATGGGGCTCTGTTAGGACCTCGTGCTCTATGACCTTCGTGTATCCTGGCAATTCTGAAAACAGGTCCCTGTTTTTCTGGAGTAACTCCCGGCACTGCTGCTTCTGGGTTTTCGATAGCGTCTCTGCTATAGTAACCGCTCCAACCTCACCTTCTGGGTTGCTTAACAATGACGGAGTAACTGTCGGCTCTCTATCTTGCCATGGCTTGATGAGGTTGACATGGTAAACTTGGAATGGTTTCCGTCTTCCTGGTTGGTGAATTTTATAATTTACCTCACCAAGTTTCTCGACAACCTCATATGGCCCTTGCCATTTGGCCAAGAACTTGCTTTCCACCGTTGGAACTAACACCAGAACTCGGTCTCCCGAATTGAACTGCCTCACTCTTGCAGACCGGTTGTAGACCCTGGCTTGAGCTTCTTGTGCTTGGAGAAGGTGTTCTTTCACGATAGGCATCACCTTTGCAATCCTCTGCTGCATCAGGGCCACATGCTCAATGACGCTTCTGTGGGGCGTGACTTCGGCTTCCCAGGTTTCCTTGGCTATATCCAGGAGTCCTCGTGGATGTCGGCCATATAGAAGCTCAAACGGTGAGAACCCTGTGGAGGCCTGTGGAACTTCACGAATGGAAAACATCAGATAGGGTAAGAGACAATCCCAGTCTCTACCGTCTTTCTCTATAGCTTTTCTCAGCATGCTCTTTAGAGTCTTGTTAAACCTCTCAACAAGACCATCTGACTGGGGATGGTACACCGAGGTCCTCAACTGGGAGATCTTCAGGGCTTTGCATAACTCCCTCATCACCTTGCTCATGAAAGGTGTACCCTGGTCAGTCAGGATCTCCTTTGGCAGACCTGTCCGGGAAAAGACATGGACCAACTCGCGGGCTATGCTCTTTGAGGAAGAATTCCTCAAGGGAATTGCCTCAGGATAGCGTGTGGCATAGTCCAGGATGACTAATATATACTGATGGCCCCGAGCTGATTTAACTAAGGGACCGACCAAGTCCATGGCAATTCTCTCGAACGGTACCTCAATAATGGGCAGTGGCACAAGGGGGTTCCGGAAATGAGGAGTAGGAGCAGTTAGCTGACATGTAGGACAGGACCTGCAATAGTTCACTATTTCCCGGTGACACCCAGGCCAATAGAACCTCTGCACAACCCGTTCCTGCGTTTTTTCCACCCCTAGGTGTCCACCCAAGATGTGTGAATGGGCCATGTCCAACACTTTCCGTCTATACGGACCCGGCACTATCAACTGCTCTACCAACTCCTCCCTTTTTTTCGTGACCCGGTACAACAATTCCCCCCTCAACAGAAAATGGGGAAATCTTTTGTCTGCCCCCGGCTCCTGTACCACCCCGTCAATAACTGTAACATTATTAAAGGCTTCCCTCAGAGTGGGGTCCCTATGTTGGGCAGTCCCAAAATTTTCACCGGTAACCTCTAACTCCAGAATGTCAGATGTAGGGGATACTTCCTCCTCATCCCCAACCAGAACACAAAAAGGAAAGCTGTCTGCCTCTGGGTGTGGCGACACCGTTCCAGGGTTCACTGGTTCCCTGCCAGGGAGCTCAGAACCCTTTCCCCACAAATCCCAAAACAAACAGAAATCCCGGCCAATAATTATAGGGTGCAACAAGTCCTGAACTACGCCGACTATGTGGGATTCAGTGCCACATGCCGTTTCAATGTCCACCCTGGCCATAGGGTAGTCCTTTGCATCACCATGTATGCACCGCACTCCGACCTTCTTTCCTGGGAGCAGATGAAGAGGAAAAGTGGCCCTCACCAGGGTCACTAGGCTCCCCGAGTCTAACAGTGCCGTTACTGCTCGACCGTTCACCTTTACGGGACACGCTTGAGGTCCCTCGTTGGATGGAGAGTTCACACTACAGACTGGATACGCATAGTATGAACAACGGCGTCCCATGCTGCAGTCCATCTGCTCAGTGGCTTGGGAACAACGGGCAGCTATATGTCCTGGCTTGTGGCACCTCCAACAAATAACATCACCCGTGGGGACCTTGGGCACCACCTCCCCCGCCCTTTGTGACCTTGGACGCACCACCCCTTTTTGGGACTCAGCTGCCCTCTGGGACCCCCAGTACGGCATGGGCTGCCTCCCGAAGGAGCCTTCCAACCCTTGGTATCTCTCAACCAGTCCGATCAGCTCGTCGGCATTCTGGGGATCACCCTGGGCAACCCAAGACTGTATAGGCCTCGGGAGGGAATGGACAAACCGATCCATCATCACCCGTTCTACCATCTGTGCAGGCGCAGAGGTCTCTGGCTGCAGCCATTTCTGGACCAGGTGCAACAGATCAAACATTTGGGAACGAGGTGGTTTGTCCCGGTGATAGCCCCAGGAGTGAACTCGCTGTGCCCTGACAGTCAGTGTCACCCCCAGACGTGCGAGAATCTCGGCTTTCAATTTGTGATACTCTTTGGCATCCTGCAAGGTCAAATCATAGTACGCCTTCTGGGGTTCTCCCGTCAGGTATGGCGCAAGTACCTCTGCCCACTGCTCTGGCGGAAGTTTTTCCCTCTCAGCGACCCTCTCAAACACCGTCAGGAAGGCCTCAACATCATCCCCGGGAGTCATTTTCTGCAATGCACGTCTTACCGTCTTCCGGACGTGGGTGTCATCAGCCAAACCTGGGGTTGGGGCGCTCGCCTTGCCCTGGATGGCGGTTGCCAGAAGCTGCATCTGCTGCTGATGCTCCTGCTGGCTCTGTTGTAACTGCTGCCGTTGCTCCTGCTGGCTTTGCTGCATCTGCTGCCGTTGCTCCTGCTGGCTCTGTTGTATCTGCTGCTGGCTCTGTTGTATCTGCTGCATCAACAGCCTGTTGGTCTCTTGCTGCCTTTGCTCCTGCTGGACCAAGTGTTTCAGCAGGTCCTCCATTTTCTCCGGCAATGCTTGCTGGCTTGCAACAGCCTTGACCCAGGACATTCAAAAATAAACTCACGTCTCGTCTCCGCTGGGAACGCTGCTCGCAGGTCTCCACCAATTGTAGCGATTTCACTCACTCAGCTGCGACGGCTGACACTCAGGAGACGTGTTCCTTTAAAGTTCACTGGGTTTATTGCTCCATAAACCATGTGGCAAAACAACAGAAAGCAAAATAGCCTTTGGTTCAGGCAAAGGAAAATAAGTGTCCAGTTCATCCGGCTCAGTCCTGAAGCCGAACACACTCAGGAGGGTTTCACCTCCACACATATCTCCTGTGTAAAGGATTAGCCAGTCTTATATAGGACTAACCACACCCAGTAATCTATCACATGATTAGCCATGTGGTCTGACATCACCACAGGTCCTGAAACACAAACATATGGTTATATAAAACAACGCAATATTCCGGGCTACATTACAGCAACAAGGCACTTATGTGGCACATACCTCCCATCGACTACACACCCTTTAGCCATGCTACACCATGTAGAGTGCTATGCAAAAGTTTTAGGCATGCATGGAAAAATGCTGCTAAGTAAGAATGCTTTTAAATTAGAAGTGTTAATAGTTTGTATTTTGTTAATTGATAAAATAAAGTGAACGAAAAAAAGAGAAATCTTAATCAATGTTTGGTGTGAGCACAATAACATCATCAATTCTCCAAGCTACTTGTACTTGCCCCCAGTTTTTGAAGGAACTTGGCAGGGAGGTTGTTCCAAACATTTTGGAGAACTAACCTCAGAAGGTTGTAGGCTTACCCAAATTCTTCTGTCTTCATGTAATTACAGAAAGACTCAATGATGTTTGGTGTCATTGTCTGTCTGCAGAATATTTTTGGAGCCAATTAAGTGTCTCCTTGATGCATGATGGATCTGTCTGTATTTCTCAGCATTGTGGACATGTAAAAAATGAGCAACGTTGAGGACCGTAAATACAGTGCTCGGCCAAGGAAACTTAGTGCAGTAGCTGAAAGAGGAGACATGCTTACTTCCCTTCAAGACCAGAATATGTCCAGCAGTGCCATCATCTAAGAACCTGCAGCAACCAGTGGTAGCCAGCTACACCCATCTCTTGTTCAAAGAAGTTTGTCAAAAAGTTATATTCATAGTCGAATTATGGTCAGGCCAAGTGACTCCACTATGCAAGAAAACATAGGAACTGGAGTGCAGAAAAACTAGAGTGTAAGTGCTGTGGACTGAGGAGTCAAAATGTGAAATATTTAACTCTATCAGAAGGCAGTCTGAAAGACTGGAAAGCAGCACAATAATAAGTTTCTGCAGGCAGCAGTAAAGCATGGTGGAGGGTCCTTGTATGTTTGAGGCTGAATTTTAGCAAATTGAGTTGGAAATTTGGCCTAGATATTTATCCATCATGTAATACCATCAGGGAGGAGTCTAGTTGGCTCCAAATTTATTCTGCAACAGGACAATGACCCCAAACATAAAGCCGATGTCATTAAGATCTATCTTCTGCGTAAAGAACAAGGAGTCCTAGAAGCGGTTATACAGCTCCACAGACAATAGAGACCCGATCTCAAAATTATTCAGTCTATCTGGGATAACACGAGGAGACAGAAGGATTTGCACAAGCAGCATCCACACAAAATCTGTGGTTAGTTGTCCAAGATGTTAGGAGCAACCTCTCTGCCGAGCTCTTCAAAAACTATGTTCAAACATACCTAGAATTTGTGCTGTCTGATGGCAAAGGATAGTCACCATATCTGATTTAGATTTACCTTTTGTCCATTTATTTTGCGTTTTGTTAATCTATAAAAATATACTATTAACATTTCTATTTTAAAATACATTCTTAGTTTGCAGCATTTTTTCACCCCGTCTAAAACGTTTGGCAGTACTACATATAATGTATATATGGGGATTTTCTTCTGTGAACAGATGGATATTACATTTATCCATTAAGGGAATATTTAATAATATGTTGGGCAAATGTTTTAAAGGAACCTAGACCATGTACATTGCAGAACAAATACCGTAAGTATGCCTGAATATTTATTTGCTACATGCATTCTCTGCAGCAATCTGTAAAGCAACAACCAAGAAAATGTTTTTGTGGAAAAGTTGAATGTTTGAAGTTAATCAACCATGGGCACCAATTTTGCTTCCAACTAGGCGTGACACACGGCTTTTTTTAAACAAAACTTCAAATATTCCAAATTAGTCAGCTGTTCAGAACAAGGATATAATCTTGGCATATTGAGTAATATTATTCAGTATCCTAAGAAAGTTGGCTAATCCTAGGAACATTGGAGGGAGTAGTTATACATGAGTTGGCAGTAGAGGCCAAACCTTGTTATACACCTCTCTCAGGTATTCCGAGCTCCGCATTCTTCCCCTGAATCCACTGCCCTTTGTTGTGCTCCACATCATTGTTTCACAAATTGCCTGGAGTGGATCAATGACATAATCTCCCTAGACCTATTTAAGGCCCTGTAAAGAAACACACCTGTGTCTTTGGATTGAGCCTCTTGACCTTTATGTCTGGTGTGCTCCACCTTCTGTGCATACTGTGTGCTACTTGCTTCATCCCTGCTGGATTCAACTTTATCTCTCCTACAGCTCCTAAGGCTAGGTTCACATCGCGTTAGTGCCATCCGTTAAACGGATGCGCTAACGCTGATGCCCAAAATCTTTTTTTCTACAATCGCGCTAATGCATGGTATCATTGCGTTGGCAATGTACTAGCAATAGAGGTCTATGCACAGCGCACACATCCGTTCGCTATGTGTTAGACCTAACGTACCTGAAAACGCGGTAGACCACGTTCGAGGGTGCGTCACAAAGTAACGCATCATTGCTAGCGCATGCCGATTTCAACATGCGTTAGGATGCGTTACGATAATGTATGGCAATGGGTGCGTTAATGGGTCCGTTACATAGTGTTAGTGCCGCTTAGCAACAGATCCGTTAAACGGAATGCCCTAACGCGATGTGAACCTAGCCTAAGATTCCTGAGTGTGCAAAGTCCTCTCTGCCCAAGTGCCTTCAAGCTTGCTGCATCAATGCCCAGCGTCCAAGTGCCCTCCAGGACCTGGGGCTTGGAGGATCCACCTTACAGACCATGATACCTAAGATTACTAAATGCACTATTATAATAAAATGGCGCACAGTCGGTTGGCAGACCTGTACCTTTTGCAGTGGGGCCCAGAATGTTTGAGTTACACATCTGAAAAAAAAAACATATAACAAAAGTAACAGTTGAATAATATTTTGTAGCAAACTCAGGAACTTATGTGTAGTTGTGTTTTCATTTTGGGTGAAAATATTATTATACAATACAGTTATAAGTGTCCATTTGTAACATTACAGCACATATATCTCGGGAAGACTCGTTGCGTGCATTGTCTCCTACAGGAATGCCATGTAATACCTCATTTTTCCAGCAGTGGCCACTGTGGGAGGAGTGTTCAACTGATGATCTTCTGGAATTTCAGCTGTCATACCAGAAGGGGAGGCCCATAGGTAATAACTCTTTAGGGGTTGTAAAAAAAAAATGTTAGCTGAAAAATGTACTTATTTTTATCTTACGAACTGTAGGATATTATTTATAGGTAAAAGGAAAAAAAAAAGAGGAGACATAAGCTCTAAGCTCCATAACTGACAATTGGATTTACATGGATACATTTCCACCGTTCATTTCTATCTGTCAAGATTAGCGCAATGTGAAGGTACTTGGAAAACAAACCTGAAGACTTCTGTTTATTATGGAAGATGACACTGGCTCATTATCCCTTCAGCCCGCGCTCTCCTCCCTCGCCTCGTAGTTGGCAGTAAGGAAGCTTGTTATGTGGGTATTGCAGAACGTACAGTAGCACAAACTCCTACAAATGTAACCTTAAGGAACAATACGCCTACTACACGTTGCCTTAAGTGTGTAAACACAATGTTCAATGGAAGTGGCACAATATTTTTTTTATACTTGTTCTACCGCTTTCTGTGTTTTCTTTGTATCTTCTTTGGCTGACAATACAATACCTGCTGTTTCATAACAGAAGTAATAAATCATTTAAACCAATATTTTCTGTCACTGATTTATATGGAAGTAGTTTATTTATCCTCATCGCTACTGGAAGGAAAAAAAACATTTCACTGCAAGCTATCACTAAGAGACACCACCCTTGTAGAGGCTACAAGAAACACTGTTGGATTAAAGTCCTAATACTTATGTGATCAGTGGGGATTTTACCCCCACCAGTCACATAATCGCAGCACACAGTACTATAGTCATATATCATCAACGTTGAAAAGAATTGCTTTAAACTAGCATGTTTAGTATTCAGTGGCATCCAACTGAAAATTACATTTGGGAGGAGTCTTGTCAGGAGGGCCCTGTATATCAACTGAGCCAATCAACATTCCTAGAAGGGTTCCCAGCAATGCTGATTGGCTGATTCTCCAAATAGCCTTTTCAGCTGAATGCTAAACAATCCCATCAGTTAGTTCCAAGATCTGACTAGTGAAAGCTCGGAGCATCTCCTAGTTTAAAAGGCTATATTGATCTTAGCCATTTATGGCTGAAACAGGACTCACACCCAGTTGTTTCCAAAGCCATACCTCCTGAGGACGGTGATTAGTCTCGGTTATACTTGTCCCATCTAGTAAAGTAGATATTCAGGACGTTGCCTATCTTTGCCTCTGAGACTAAGAATTCATAGGCAGGTAGTTGCCAACTACCTTCCTTTTCTGCCCAGCACCGATCTCTGCCAGCTCAGAGCAGTCACGGACCGCTCATGTGGCTTCCAGAGATGTCAAGTTGACAGTGCAGCTTCTTTTCTTCCGCTCTGCTCTATCGAAGGGACGTCACTGCTGATGTTATGCTGATAGACAGCCAACTCCCTGTCACTGCCGACGTCAATCAGCATGACGTTGGCAGTGATACCCCTTCGACAGAGCAGAGCGGATAGAAAGAGCTGCTCTGTTGATGTGAGGTCAAATGAAGAAGCAGAATTGCCGCTCTGTGCCGGTAGAGATTGGCGCTGGGCAGAACAGGCATGTAGGTAGCAAATATTTGCCTGTAAGTTCTTAACCCCATAGGAAAAGATAAGCAAAGATAGAAGTGACCCTTTAACCCTATATGAACTTCTTATAGGTACCCTTGGGACCAGATACTATCATGTCCAAGAGCAGATGGTTGACGCTGTCACAGAGGAAAAGTATGGGGTCCCCGGAATGCAAATTGTGCACCCCTGGTCTAACCTTGTATCCAGTTGTTCATGCGCACTTAATCAGTTTAACATGTTTAGCCTCTAATATTGTCTCAGATACAATTTGTACTCGTCATGTGTCCAGGCGCATGGTTTGTCACTACTGAAAATGGCAACACTTTCCTTGATTGCCTAGACTGCAAATTCATTCCCCCACAATTGCGCGTGGTTAATCAGCTAGGTTAAAACCGCTTGGTTAAGGATTATGAGGATGGGGTTAACAAGTCCCCCATTTGAATAGAATAACAACCATGCACACTGGCACTTCTTCAGCCTCTATGGTACTGTGGCACTGCTGGAGATGTGGGAGCGCTGTCAATGTCTATCTCAGTCAACCCTATAGATTTGGAATAGAACAGTACTGCACGAGCTCGATTGATGCTCCTTTCAAATGGGGAACTCTAGACCACCAATATCATTATGGTGGGGTCCCAGCATTCGATCTTAGGTATTTAAGGTATTGCTATTAAGTACTGTATTGTTATGGCTGGCAATCAGGCAACACAGCGTGCAGTAATCAGCGCACATACAGAGATCTGGCAATAACCCAAAACAATAGGACGAGCTCTGAGACGAGGAATCTCTGTAGACTGCAGTACCTGATCTATCCTCACACAACTGGAAGCAGCAGTGGATTGCGCCTAACAACTACCTATGCAACTCGGCACTGCCTGAGGAGCTGACTAGCCTGAAGATAGAAATACAAGCCTGACTTACCTCAGAGAAATACCCCAAAGGAATAGGCAGCCCCCACATATAATGACTGTTAGCAAGATGAAAAGACAAACGTAGGAATGAAATAGATTCAGCAAAGTGAGGCCCGATATTCTAGACAGAGCGAGGATAGCAAAGAGAACTATGCAGTCTACAAAAAACCCTAAAACGAAAACCACGCAAAGGGGCAAAAAGACCCACCGTGCCGAACTAACAGCACGGCGGTGCACCCCTTTGCTTCTCAGAGCTTCCAGCAAAAGATAATAACAAGCTGGACAGAAAAAACAGAAAACAAACTAGAAGCACTTATCTAGCAGAGCAGCAGGCCCAAGGAAAGATGCAGTAGCTCAGATCCAACACTGGAACATTGACAAGGAGCAAGGAAGACAGACTCAGGTGGAGCTAAATAGCAAGGCAGCCAACGAGCTCACCAAAACACCTGAGGGAGGAAGCCCAGAGACTGCAATACCACTTGTGACCACAGAAGTGAACTCAGCCACAGAATTCACAACAGTACCCCCCCCTTGAGGAGGGGTCACCGAACCCTCACCAGAACCCCCAGGCCGACCAGGATGAGCCACATGAAAGGCACGAACAAGATCTGGGGCATGGACATCAGAGGCAAAAACCCAGGAATTATCTTCCTGAGCATAACCCTTCCATTTGACCAGATACTGGAGTTTCCGTCTAGAGACACGAGAATCCAAAATCTTCTCCACAATATACTCCAATTCCCCCTCCACCAAAACAGGGGCAGGAGGCTCCACAGATGGAACCATAGGTGCCACGTATCTCCTCAACAACGACCTATGGAATACATTATGTATGGAAAAGGAGTCTGGGAGGGTCAGACGAAAAGACACCGGATTGAGAATCTCAGAAATCCTATACGGACCAATAAAACGAGGTTTAAATTTAGGAGAGGAAACCTTCATAGGTATATGACGAGAAGATAACCAAACCAGATCCCCAACACGAAGTCGGGGTCCCACACGGCGTCTGCGATTAGCGAAAAGCTGAGCCTTCTCCTGGGACAAGGTCAAATTGTCCACTACCTGAGTCCAGATCTGCTGCAACCTGTCCACCACAGAATCCACACCAGGACAGTCCGAAGACTCAACCTGTCCTGAAGAGAAACGAGGATGGAACCCAGAATTGCAGAAAAATGGAGAGACCAAGGTAGCCGAGCTGGCCCGATTATTAAGGGCGAACTCAGCCAACGGCAAAAATGACACCCAATCATCCTGGTCAGCGGAAACAAAACATCTCAGATATGCTTCCAAGGTCTGATTGGTTCGTTCGGTCTGGCCATTAGTCTGAGGATGGAAGGCCGAGGAAAAAGATAGGTCAATGCCCATCCTACCACAAAAGGCTCGCCAGAACCTCGAGACAAACTGGGAACCTCTGTCAGAAACAATATTCTCAGGAATGCCATGTAAACGAACCACATGCTGGAAGAACAAAGGCACCAAATCAGAGGAGGAAGGCAATTTAACCAAGGGCACCAGATGGACCATTTTAGAAAAGCGATCACAGACCACCCAAATGACAGACATCTTTTGAGAAACGGGAAGGTCAGAAATGAAATCCATCGAAATATGTGTCCAAGGCCTCTTCGGGACCGGCAAGGGCAAAAGCAACCCACTGGCACGTGAACAGCAGGGCTTAGCCCTAGCACAAATTCCACAGGACTGCACAAAAGCACGCACATCCCGTGACAGAGATGGCCACCAGAAGGATCTAGCAACCAACTCCCTGGTACCAAAGATTCCTGGATGACCGGCCAGCACCGAACAATGAAGTTCAGAGATAACTTTACTAGTCCACCTATCAGGGACGAACAGTTTCTCGGCCGGACAACGATCAGGTTTATTAGCCTGAAATTTCTGCAACACTCTCCGCAAATCAGGGGAGATGGCAGACACAATGACTCCTTCCTTGAGGATACTCGCCGGCTCAGATAACCCCGGAGAGTCGGGCACAAAACTCCTAGACAGAGCATCCGCCTTCACATTTTTAGAGCCCGGAAGGTATGAAATCACAAAATCAAAACGAGCAAAAAATAACGACCAACGGGCCTGTCTAGGATTCAAGCGCTTGGCAGACTCAAGATAAGTAAGGTTCTTATGATCAGTCAAAACCACCACGCGATGCTTAGCACCCTCAAGCCAATGACGCCACTCCTCGAATGCCCACTTCATGGCCAGCAACTCTCGGTTGCCCACATCATAATTACGCTCAGCAGCAGAAAATTTCCTGGAAAAGAAAGCACATGGTTTGAACACTGAGCAACCAGAACCTCTCTGTGACAAAACCGCCCCTGCACCAATCTCAGAAGCATCAACCTCGACCTGGAACGGAAGAGAAACATCAGGTTGACACAACACAGGGGCACAGCAAAAACGACGCTTCAACTCCTGAAAAGCTTCCACGGCAGCAGAAGACCAATTAACCAAATCAGCACCCTTCTTGGTCAAATCGGTCAATGGTCTGGCAATGCTAGAAAAATTACAGATGAAGCGACGATAAAAATTAGCAAAGCCCAGGAATTTCTGCAAACTTTTTAGAGATGTCGGCTGAGTCCAATCCTGGATGGCCTGAACCTTAACCGGATCCATCTCGATAGTAGAAGGGGAAAAGATGAACCCCAAAAATGAAACTTTCTGCACACCGAAGAGACACTTTGATCCCTTCACAAACAAGGAATTAGCACGCAGTACCTGGAAAACCATTCTGACTTGCTTCACATGAGACTCCCAATCATCTGAGAAGATCAAAATGTCATCCAAGTAAACAATCAAGAATTTATCCAGATACTCACGGAAAATGTCATGCATAAAAGACTGAAAAACAGATGGAGCATTGGCAAGTCCGAACGGCATCACCAGATACTCAAAATGACCCTCGGGCGTATTAAATGCCGTTTTCCATTCATCTCCCTGCCTGATTCTCACCAGATTATACGCACCACGAAGATCAATCTTAGTAAACCAACTAGCCCCCTTAATCCGAGCAAACAAGTCAGAAATCAATGGCAAGGGATACTGAAACTTAACAGTGATCTTATTAAGAAGGCGGTAATCAATACACGGTCTTAGCGAACCATCCTTCTTGGCTACAAAAAAGAACCCTGCTCCCAATGGTGACGACGATGGGCGAATATGTCCCTTCTCCAGGGACTCCTTCACATAACTGCGCATAGCGGTGTGTTCAGGTACGGACAAATTAAATAAACGACCCTTAGGGAATTTACTACCAGGAATCAAATCGATAGCACAATCACAATTCCTATGCGGAGGAAGGGCATCAGACTTGGACTCTTCAAATACATCCTGAAAGTCCGACAAGAACTCTGGGATGTCAGAAGGAATGGATGACGAAATAGACAAAAATGGAACATCACCATGTACTCCCTGACAACCCCAGCTGGTTACCGACATAGAGTTCCAATCCAATACTGGATTATGGGTTTGTAGCCATGGCAACCCCAACACGACCACATCATGCAAATTATGCAGTACCAAAAAGCGAATAACTTCCTGATGTGCAGGAGCCATGCACATGGTCAGCTGGGCCCAGTACTGAGGCTTATTCTTGGCCAGAGGTGTAGCATCAATTCCTCTCAACGGAATAGGACACCGCAAAGGCTCCAAGAAAAATCCACAACGTTTAGCATAATCCAAATCCATCAGATTCAGGGCAGCGCCTGAATCCACAAACGCCATGACAGAATATGATGACAAAGAGCACATTAAGGTAATGGACAAAAGGAATTTGGACTGTACAGTACCAATAACGGCAGAGCTATCGAACCGCCTAGTGCGTTTAGGACAATTAGAAATAGCATGAGTAGAATCACCACAATAGAAACACAGTCTGTTCAGACGTCTGTGTTCGTGCCGTTCTACTTTAGTCATAGTCCTGTCGCACTGCATAGGCTCAGGCTTACTCTCAGACAATACCGCCAGATGGTGCACAGATTTACGCTCGCGCAAGCGACGACCGATCTGAATGGCCAAGGACATAGACTCATTCAAACCAGCAGGCATAGGAAATCCCACCATTACATCCTTAAGAGCTTCAGAGAGACCCTTTCTGAACAAAGCCGCTAGTGCAGATTCATTCCACAGAGTGAGTACTGACCATTTTCTAAATTTCTGACAATATACTTCTACATCATCCTGACCCTGGCATAAAGCCAGCAGATTTTTCTCAGCTTGATCCACTGAATTAGGCTCATCGTAAAGCAATCCCAGCGCCTGGAAAAATGCATCAACATTACTCAATGCAGAATCTCCTGGTGCAAGAGAAAACGCCCAGTCCTGTGGGTCGCCGCGCAAAAAAGAAATAATAATCAAAACCTGTTGAATAGGATTACCAGAAGAATGAGGTTTCAAGGCCAAAAATAGCTTACAATTATTTCTGAAGCTCAGGAACTTAGTTCTGTCACCAAAAAACAAATCAGGAATCGGAATTCTTGGTTCTAGCATCGATTTCTGATCAATAGTATCTTGAATCTTTTGTACATTTACAACGAGATTATCCATTGAGGAGCACAGAGCCTGAATATCCATGTCCACAGCTGTGTCCTGAAGCACTCTAATGTCTAGGGGAAAAAAAAGACTGAAGACAGAGCTAAGAAAAAAAAATGATGTCAGGATTTCTTTTTTCCCTCTATTGGAAATCATTGAATGGCTCCTTGTACTGTTATGGCTGGCAATCAGGCAACACAGCGTGCAGTAATCAGCGCACATACAGAGATCTGGCAATAACCCAAAACAATAGGACGAGCTCTGAGACGAGGAATCTCTGTAGACTGCAGTACCTGATCTATCCTCACACAACTGGAAGCAGCAGTGGATTGCGCCTAACAACTACCTATGCAACTCGGCACTGCCTGAGGAGCTGACTAGCCTGAAGATAGAAATACAAGCCTGACTTACCTCAGAGAAATACCCCAAAGGAATAGGCAGCCCCCACATATAATGACTGTTAGCAAGATGAAAAGACAAACGTAGGAATGAAATAGATTCAGCAAAGTGAGGCCCGATATTCTAGACAGAGCGAGGATAGCAAAGAGAACTATGCAGTCTACAAAAAACCCTAAAACGAAAACCACGCAAAGGGGCAAAAAGACCCACCGTGCCGAACTAACAGCACGGCGGTGCACCCCTTTGCTTCTCAGAGCTTCCAGCAAAAGACAATAGCAAGCTGGACAGAAAAAAACAGAAAACAAACTAGAAGCACGTATCTAGCAGAGCAGCAGGCCCAAGGAAAGATGCAGTAGCTCAGATCCAACACTGGAACATTGACAAGGAGCAAGGAAGACAGACTCAGGTGGAGCTAAATAGCAAGGCAGCCAACGAGCTCACCAAAACACCTGAGGGAGGAAGCCCAGAGACTGCAATACCACTTGTGACCACAGAAGTGAACTCAGCCACAGAATTCACAACACTGTATAATTGCATCATTTAGACACTAAATGTTACACCATAATAGGGGCATCAATAAATACAGCACAGTCCAAGAAACTTCTTCTCAAATGCATTCATTGCATCTTGTGCCAGAAAATGTCTTTCCGCGATCTTCCTTGCTCAACTGGTATCATATCCCTACTAAAAATAGGAAATCTACTATTAGAGAAAAATATAAAGCATATGGGAGGGAAAAGTTGATATGAACTATATAAAAAATAATGGTACTAAAATAGTAGTAATGCCTGGAGCAAATAAATAACAGGATATATAATCTCAATTCACCATACTAATTCAGTGTGGCAGGTCAACTTTCAAATATGGTGTAACCCAAAACGCGTGCAGTAAAACGATTGTAGTATGGAGACACTGATCCCAAGATCTGAGTTCAGAACCATCGTTAACTCATTCTAGAAAAATGATTTATGTTGGTTTCTCCATACTCTTCACAGCAGGGGTTATTTGGAGTACAGAAAATGCATATATTATTCCTGTGAAGAAGAAATAAAGTGCTTTCCTCTGTGGCCAGACATTATGTGGTTTGTGAAACCAATATCCCTTTCCCAAGAATAGGAAAAATCAAACCTACTAAATGTGGTGGGGGAAACGTATTTAGCTTGCTGGTTGAAAAACACAATATAATGATAGACAGACAGACAGACAGATAGATATGCAAGAGACCCATTCTTCTTTCTGCTGAAGACGAGCAACTGTTAGAGACTAGAGATGTGTGAACCCGAACAGTAAAATTTGGCATCCGTACCGAACACCTACTGTTCAGGCACGGACACAGAACACAGACTTCACCAGGAAGTCCTTTTTTCTGTTCGGGTTCGGCCCCTCGAACCTCGGGTGTTTGTGGCAATGTCATCTGCATGACAGCGCAGCTAACACTGCTTCTGTAAAATCATTACCACCGGTCAGACAGCCGCGGTTCTCTCGGTCACTGTCATGGGCTGATGGGACTACTGCTCCCATCAGCCTACGCCTGCTGCTGCTACTAACACCTATCCATTACTAATCCTATAGTTATACTGTATTGTAAATAAACACACAGCAAGAATAAAGTCTTTTATTTGAAATAGAAAATACACTTTTCCTTTTTTTTATTTAAAAATAACAGTTTTACTCACCTAATGTTCATTCCATTGAATCATTGAATCCCTTGTCTCATGTAATAAAGCAAAACTAACAAACAACAATATTCCTCACCTGTCCGATGTTCTGCCCCATGCCGTAATCCATGTCTGGGGATTACTAGTTTTCAACCTGGATGGTGCCAAGATGTGACCGTCCATGTTGAGAACCACTAGTAAATGAGCTACTGCGAGTGCAGCTTAAGTAAGCAGCGGTGACGTCATCGAGGTTACCTCTGGTCACTGAAGCTGCGTTCCCAGGTCACCTAGTTGCTGTTTAGTAAAAGACAGGTTATTTTTGAGTGGTTGTCTCCCTCATTGAGCTGTTCAACATTTAGTCTTGGCCATCTGAAGTGACCGGCATCATGTGGCCTACAAGGGCATAGCACCGCCGTAGATTAAGCCCACGCGCAGCAAGTGTGGACCCCCATCTTCATGTAGTGTACCGAGGCATGGAAAACGAGTACCTCTGCCATGGCTACCACCTCATATCACATTACTCATGGGAAGCAGGGCAGGGAGAGACTTCCAGGCATCTGTATTGGACTAGTCAGACAAGATACATAGTCATCTTTTTGATGTATGTTTTCTCTGCAAGGCTTCAGCTTTCAGAGTGAAATATACACAGCTGCAATAACGCAGCCAACATGGGTCAGATCGCTTTTAAGGACTAAATGATGCAGAAATGTAATGTTTCTGTCTGTGCCTGTGACAACACTTCTTGTATCCATTCTGAGTGCCACTTGAAGTGTTATAGTAATAATGCACCCCTTTAACATCTCTATTCACCCAGCAGGGTTTGTCTACGTGAGAAATCCCTTTTTAT
Source organism: Ranitomeya imitator (assembly GCF_032444005.1). Lineage (NCBI taxonomy): Eukaryota > Metazoa > Chordata > Amphibia > Anura > Dendrobatidae > Ranitomeya > Ranitomeya imitator. The sequence continues at coordinate 116,433,796 of NC_091291.1, read as the reverse complement.
TACTGTAGGTGTTCCAAAATAAAACAAAATACACCAAGCCCCAATGTTCTGCACTCGATGTACCCACTCTTGTTTGTTACTACGTATGGTAAACTGACTATGATGGGCGTGTGCAGGCATTGCGTACGTTACACATGGGAAATTCCATATTCCTTTTCTTCACTTGCCCTAATTATACCATTACGTTGAAATAATTGAAAGTACCTAACCAGGAGGACAGAGGGAAGAAGAGGAGGCGTCTGAGATCCTCCATGTTCTGCATGCCAGAAGATTACAGGGGAAAAAAAACACAGACTTCTTTCTGCATTTTCCAAATGTAGCGATCGTAATCAGGGGGGTCATTAAATTCTTTTTATTAATCCCTGCAGAATCTGATTGTCTTCCTGGCCTCTTCTGTCTTTCATCCCGGGAGCCAGAGACTCTTCTTTTGAGTTACTTACCTGAATGGATGAGAAAAGTTCCATCATTTATCAGAATTGTAATGCGGCGTATTTACTGCGGCGCTTTCGTGAAAAAATGTACAATGTATTGTGATGTAAAAATGGAATGCACATTGCAGTAACACCATAGATCTCAGCTCCTGCTTTTTTTTTCGGGAATTTCCACACATCTTTCCTTTTTATGTAAATATTGTCTGTTCGGGGGAATCTGGAGAAAGATAAAACCGATTAATGTAGGAGAATACACCCCCTACTGGTCTCAAAAAAAGTAACAAATCACATTAAGGGATTAATATGTAACAGTATAGCATTTTGTAGCTTTAATGAATTTTTGGGGGGATATCTGATGTCGACGAATAATTTTGCACATTGGTTCTTAAAAGGGTTTTGTTGTTCTTTCTGCAATCCATTTTTGTTAGTAAGTCGCCTGTAAATAGGCTGATTACAAAAAATCCTGCTTACGGGACCTAAAAGTGATCAATTGTAATCTGTGGGGGGCACCATGTCCATGGGAGGGTGGGGGACCCATGACCATGGTGTCCATTAAAATGCATGGGCTAGGCTGTCAATGTAATATATGACTATGCTGCAAAATTTGCAAATAAGGGGTCTCCATGACATGAATGGGTAAGCAAGCACAGCTTTGCTATGGGGCGAAGGGTACAAGGAGGGCAGAGATAGCAGTCACAAAGAGAAAGAGGGCATAAAGCGATAAGAAGACGATGATGGCCAGAGCAATTTGGGAATGACATTTCTCTTTGAAATGTGAATTTCTTAAACGGAATCTCTTACCAGGCTTTTGCTATGTAATATAAGAGTAGCATGATGTAGGGCAGAGACCCTAATGCCAGCGATTTGTCATTTATTGGTTTGCATGCTGTCATTTTGATAAAATCACAGTTTTCTCTGCGGCAGATCTACCAGTTCTGTGAAGGCTGAGCTCTGTATTATCCCACCCACACCTCTGATTGGTAGCTTTCTGTGTACACTGTACATAAAGCTACCAATCAGTGATGGGGGTGGAGTTGGACTAGGAGGCACCAGATGCCTAGTCCCTGTAGTGATAATCTCCTGCTGATAAAACACTGATTTTATTGAAACAACAAAACACAACTCAGTAAGTGATACATTGTTGGAATAATGAAAAAACTGCTCTTTGAGGACATGAAAGTCTAAATCTCTAAAGTGAAAATTGTTGTGATAGGCAATTCAGTATCACAATACAGTGATCTGACAATAACCCAAAATAATAGAACGAGCTCTGAGACGTGGGAACTCTGCAGACCGCAATCCCTAATCCTCTCCAAACAACACTAGAGGCAGCCGTGGATTGCGCCTAACTCTGCCTATGCAACTCGGCACAGCCTGAGAAACTAACTAGCCTGAAGATAGAAAACAAGCCTACCTTGCCTCAGAGAAATACCCCAAAGGAAAAGGCAGCCCCCCACATATAATGACTGTGAGTTAAGATGAAAAGACAAACGTAGGGATGAAATAGATTCAGCAAAGTGAGGCCCGACTTTCTTAACAGAGCGAGGATAGGAAAGATAACTTTGCGGTCTACACAAAACCCTAAAGAAAACCACGCAAAGGGGGCAAAAAGACCCTCCGTACCGAACTAACGGCACGGAGGTACACCCTTTGCATCCCAGAGCTTCCAGCAAAACAAATAGACAAGCTGGACAGAAAAAATAGCAAACAGATAGCAAAGAAGAACTTAGCTATGCAGAGCAGCAGGCCACAGGAATGATCCAGGGAAAAACAAGTCCAACACTGGAACATTGACAGGAAGCATGGATCAAAGCATTAGGTGGAGTTAAGTAGAGAAGCACCTAACGACCTCACCAGATCACCTGAGGGAGGAAACTCAGAAGCCGCAGTACCACTTTCCTCCACAAACGGAAGCTCCCAGAGAGAATCAGCCGAAGTACCACTTGTGACCACAGGAGGGAGCTCTGCCACAGAATTCACAACAGAAAATAGAACATTATGAGAAGTTATTCTAAATATAACTAGTGTAAGGATTAGCTCAGGTGAGCAATGGCAAGGCCGCAGTAATGAGGCAACACACAGGCTTCCAGTCAAAACTTCAGTGGTTTATTGTCACTTTTAAATAGTCCGAGACAGAAAGTAAGAGAAAAAACCAAACATACTCCAGCTTGGAGAACCACTGGTCTCAGACTCACCCTTATATGGGACGGGCTTAATTAAGCGGCTGCCAGGTCAGCGGCTTCCGCCAGTTGCCATTCCCAGGGCTGCTAACAGTTGTGTCACCAACCTTTGTGACATGTGTGGGAGAGAAAACAGTTCAGGCTCCTTTCAGCCTAGTTCCATCCCCAGAATAACATGTGCCAAACAAAAGAAACTCCATTACATAGTCTAAAGCCACACCCACAGGTGAGGTATCCATCACATGGGCTGATCACATGATCGTGACATCACTGCAGGTCCTCAACCTTAGGGAAATAACAGGCCAAAACTTATCCTGCTGGGAGAAACATATCTTCCGTCCAGCACTACACCTTTTAGTGCACCACATACCTCCCCCCTTTGTTCAACCCTATGGGGGTGGACACATGACATACAGTGGACTCTGGACAGGGCATCTGTATTCCCCTGTAGTCTGCCGGCCCGATGTTCTACTGAAAATTTAAAATTTTGCAGGGACAGAAACCATCTGGTGACTCGTGCATTTCTCTCCTTAGCTTGAAGTATTCAAGAATCACCCGGCACTCAAAAATTGTGAAAAGTTACAAATACAGTTTATTATTATCCAGACATAGGGGGGATACAGATGCCCTGTCCAGAGTCCACTGTATGTCATGTGTCCACCCCCATAGGGTTGAACAAAGGGGGGAGGTATGTGGTGCACTAAAAGGTGTAGTGCTGGACGGAAGATATGTTTCTCCCAGCAGGATAAGTTTTGGCCTGTTATTTCCCTAAGGTTGAGGACCTGCAGTGATGTCACGATCATGTGATCAGCCCATGTGATGGATACCTCACCTGTGGGTGTGGCTTTAGACTATGTAATGGAGTTTCTTTTGTTTGGCACATGTTATTCTGGGGATGGAACTAGGCTGAAAGGAGCCTGAACTGTTTTCTCTCCCACACATGTCACAAAGGTTGGTGACACAACTGTTAGCAGCCCTGGGAATGGCAACTGGCGGAAGCCGCTTCCCCTCGGCGACCTAGCACGCTACCAGTGCTGCTGCTTCACCACGTGCTGACCTCCGGATCTCTGTAGCGCCGCTGTGCACTACACACCCCAGATGTACACATTGCATTTAGTGTGGTGATAGCCAGTACATTGTCAGAGGGATCCCCCTACTGGCCATACGCATTATCCTTCCATTCCAGATAAATTGAACTGTTCTGAAGAAGGTCCATCTGGGACCGAAAGCGTTCAACATACTGGTTCTATGTCTGGATAATAATAAACTGTATTTGTAACTTTTCACAATTTTTGAGTGCCGGGTGATTCTTGAATACTTGTGACTGAGGCAGAGGCGTAGCTAGAGCTTTTGCCGCCCGGGGCTGTTCCCGAGTTTGGCGCCCCCCCGGCTCAATACACACAAAGGTTACCAAAAATGGTTTTCCTGTTTTGTAGAACTTAAACTGGGCCTAATGGTGTCACCCCCACATGCCAAACCTGTGACTTAATACCACCACACCATGACCAGACCACATAGTGACCGAATAATACTACATACAAGGGACAAATACCACAACACCATTTCCAGACCACATATTACCACCACATAGTGACTGAATACTACAATACTGATCAGTAATAAAAAAAAAAACACAATACTATCACCATAAGTGCCAGTATTCACAGGAGATCTGTACTTAGTATGCAGTGTCTGTGTAGAGGTAATACAGAGATCACTGGTGGTATTATACACAGGAACTCTGTATATAATGTATAGGTAATACAGTGATCACTGGTGACATTGTACACAGGACTGCTGTATATAGTATACAGTGTATAGTGTCAGTGTATAGGTAACACTGACTCACCAGTGACGTCTCTAGGTGAAGTCCTTCATCTTTCATCCAGCACAGACCGCCATCATTCCTTCCAGCCAGGACTCGTCTCTGCAGGAAATAACACAGTTATCTCGAGCTCCGCTTGCAGAACACATTACTTAATTTTTCACAACTTCTACATTACACCACATGAAGACAAAAAGGCGATATAGTGTCACTCTGCACAATAACAGTACCGCCCCCCCATTTAAAACAGTATACTCAAAAAATAAAATAAATACATCACTGCAGTAATAATATCCCTTAATTAGCCCCTATGGTAACACTATTCCCCACCCTGGCCCCGTTTATCTCATTCCTGGCTCCAGCCATATGTTCTCGTATCCTGCACTCATGACTATCCATTCTACCCCATATGATCTCCCCATCCTGCCCCACCAGCCTCCATCGTATCCGTCCTGCCCCATGATCCAATCCTGCCCCATGTCTCCAATCATGCCCCAAGTCCTGCCCCCAGTGTGTCCAGCAATCTGCCCCAGTGTGTCCAGCATATTACCCCCATGTTGTCCAGCAATCTGCCCCAGTGTGTCCAGCATATTACCCCCAGTGTGTCCAGCAATCTGCCCCAGTGTCCAGCATTGCCCCAGTGTGTCCAGCAATCTGCCCCAGTGTCCAGCATTGCCCCAGTGTGTCCAGCAGTCTGCCCCAGTGTGTCCAGCATATTACCCCCAGTGTCCAGCATATTACCCCCAGTGTGTCCAGCATATTACCCCCAGTGTGTCCAGCATATTACCCCCAGTGTGTCCAGCATATTACCCCCAGTGTGTCCAGCAATCTGCCCCAGTGTGTCCAGCAATCTGCCCCATGGTCTCCTGTATTGCCCCAGTGTGTCCAGCATTCTGCCCCATGGTCTCCAGTATTGCCCCATTGTGTCCAGCATTCTGCCCCATGGTCTTCAGTATTGCCCCAGTGTGTCCAGCAATCTGCCCCATGGTCTCCAGTATTGCCCCGGTGTGTCCAGCATTCTGCCCCATGGTCTCCAGTATTGCCCCAGTGTGTCCAGCAATCTGCCCCATGGTCTCCAGTATTACCCCAGTGTGTCCAGCAATCTGCCCCATGGTCTCCAGTATTGCCCCGGTGTGTCCAGCAATCTGCCCCATGGTCTCCAGTATTGCCCCGGTGTGTCCAGCAATCTGCCCAACGGTCTCCAGCATTGCCCCCAGAGTCAGACATAAAGAAAAAAAAAAAAAAGTAAAATCCTCACCTCTCCCGTTCCTAGCACAGGTCCGGTGCAGTCAGTGTCTCTCCGGCTCTGCGACGCTCAGGACAGAGAGGCTGAGCGGCGCGCACAGTAGTGACGTCATCGCGCCCTCTGCTCTGAGACGTCGCAGAGTCAGAGGACGCTGTAGCTGCCGGCGCCGCAGGAACCAGGAGAGGTGAGTATAGAGCGGGGGGCGGGGGCCCAGGGGCGGGGGGAGCCTGGTCGTGGCGGCGGACGGCGCCGCCCGAAGATTTAAAGGGGCGTCTTTTTTTTTTTTTTTTTTTCTCCTGCAGCGCCGGCCGCCCCCCGCATTGTGCCGCCCGGGGCGGACCGCCCCCCCCCCGCACCTCCCTTCCTACGCCACTGGACTGAGGGTTGGATACCCTACTCGAGCACCAAAACTCATATCCTCACAGAGTGCCGTGTTTATCTATTTTTATTCGGATTCTCCTTAGCTTGACTCATCCATGTAAGAGGGGAGTGATCTGTCACCAAGCAAAATTTTCTCCCCAGCAAATAATAGCGAAGAGACTCAAGTGCCCATTTAATGGCCAGGCACTCTCTCTCCACAATACTGTACCTGCTTTCGGCTGGGGTAAGCTTCCGGCTCAGGAAACTAACGGGATGCTCTTCTCCGTTAATTTCTTGAGACAACACGGCACCCAGACCTATCTCAGAGGCATCGGTTTGCACGATGAACTCTCTTTTGAAATCAGGTGTAATCAGAACGGGTGTACCACACAGTACTGATTTTAACTTTACAAAGGCCTCTTCTAAATGATCATTCCATTGGACCATCACAGATTTCCTCCCTTTTAAACAGTCTGCTAAAGGCGTGGACAACATTGCAAAGTTGGGAACAAATCGCCTGTAATATCCCACTAGGCCTAAAAAGGCTTTTACCTGCTTTGTTGTGAGGGGACGGGGCCAGTTCTGTATTGCCTCCACTTTGTTTATTTGGGGCTTAAGGACCCCTCTCCCAATGACATAACCCAAGTACCGAGCTTCCTCCAACCCTATGGAACACTTCTTTGGATTGGCTGTTAGCCCTGCTTGTCGGAGAGAGTCAACCACCGCCTGTACCTTGGGTAAGTGACTTTCCCAGTCTGCACTGTACACAATAATATCATCCAGATAGGCTGAGGCATAACGGCGATGGGGACGGAGGACAATATCCATTAGCCGTTGGAACATTGCCGGCGCACCATGCAAACCAAAAGGTAACACCTTATACTGAAACAACCCTTCGGGCGTTACAAAAGCCGTTTTTTCCTTAGCTGCCTTTGTTAGGGGCACCTGCCAATACCCTTTTGTAAGGTCAAGGGTTGTAAAATACAGTGCCTGTCCAAACCGTTCTATCAATTCATCCACCCGGGGCATGGGGTAAGCATCAAATTTTGAAACTTCATTAAATTTTCTGAAGTCATTACAGAATCTTAGGGTCCCGTCAGGCTTAGGTATTAGGACTATTGGACTGGCCCAGTCACTTTGCGACTCTTCTATGACCCCTAATTGTAACATATTTTCCACCTCCCGGGATATGGCTTGTCGCTGAGCCTCAGGCACCCGATATGGCTTTAATCGGACTTTGGCCTGGGGCTCCGTAACAATGTCATGTTGGACTATGGAGGTACGTCCAGGGAGTTCAGAAAAAACGTCCGTATTTCGGCTAACAAACTCCTGGACCTTCTGAACCTGTTTAGGAGACAACGTATCTGGTATTTTGACTACAGACAAGGCTTCTCCTGATTCACTCAGAGGTAATGGAGCCTTCTCTACAGAAAATGTAGGCAGCGGACTATCCCCACCAAGGTGGTCTCTGTCTTTCCACAGTTTAAGCAAATTAACATAATAAACCTGCTCTGGTTTCCTCCGGCCTGGTTGGTGTACCTTATAGTCTACCGGTCCCACCTTCTCCATAATCTCATAGGGTCCCTGCCACCTTGCCAGAAATTTGCTATCCACTGTGGGCACAAGTACCAACACGCGATCTCCAGGACTAAAGGTTCTTACCCGAGCCTCCCGGTTATAGACCCGACTCTGAGACTGTTGTGCTGCTTCCATATGTTCCCGTACCAATGGTAGGACTGTCTCCATCCTTTCCTGCATTTTTGCAACATGCTCTATTACACTCTTGTGGGGGGTTGGTTGGTTCTCCCAAGCCTCCTTGGCTATATCAAGTAAGCCCCGGGGATGTCGGCCATACAACAATTCAAAGGGCGAGAACCCTGTAGATGCCTGCGGCACCTCCCGTACTGCAAACAACAAATATGGGAGTAAAAGATCCCAATCCTTCCCATCTTTAGAAACTGTTTTTTTTAGCATGCTCTTTAGCGTTTTGTTGAATCTTTCTACCAGCCCATCTGTTTGGGGGTGATAAACTGAAGTGCGCAACTGTTTGACATTTAACAAGCGGCAGAGCTCTTTCATAATTTTTGACATAAAGGGGGTTCCTTGGTCTGTTAAAATCTCTTGCGGAGTCCTCACCCTAGAAAACATTCCCATGAGTTCCTTTGCTATAAGCTTAGCTGACGTGTGGCGCAGCGGAACAGCCTCCGGATACCGGGTGGCATAATCTAGAAATACTAGGATGTGTTGGTGCCCCCTTGCTGACTTATTGACAGGACCGACCAGATCCATTGCCACTCTTTCGAAAGGCACCTCTATAATAGGTAAAGGCACTAAAGGACTCCGAAAGTGTGGCTGGGGACTGGTTACCTGGCACACAGGACAGGAATTACAATACCGTTTAACTTCTTCATGGACCCCTAGCCAGTAAAACCGCTGCAAAATTCGGTCCAGGGTTTTCTTTTGGCCCAAATGCCCCCCGAGTACATGCGCATGCGCTAGGTCCATTACCAGCCTAAGATAGGCCTGAGGTACCAATAACTGTTCTACCATTTCCCCATGTACTTTCTCAACTCGATACAACAGGTCTCGGTTTAGCTCAAAGCGTGGCAACTGGGTAGATGCCCCAGGTTGTTGCGGTTCCGCGTTAATAAACAGTACATTTTCCCTGGCCCTAGTCAAAGTAGGGTCCCGGAGTTGCGCTGTACCAAAATTATCGCTCGATACATTTAAATCTAACAACTCAGGTCCTGGCGGCAAGTCTCCCACATCACCGGCCAACACTGCTATGGGAGAATTTTCCCCCTCCTCCACCGAAGGGGAGGCCACGCCTACCGCCAACTCTTCTTCCTCTGGGCTACCAGGTTCATGCCCCACTTCTGGAGAATGTAGCCTGGTTGTCACCGGTGACGGCAGTTGTCCACTGGGTGAGACAACTGTGGGCCAAAGTACAGAAAATAAAGGAAAATCTCTACCAAGTATCAATTCATAATGTAAGTTAACCACAACCCCCACCTCGTGGCACCGCCTCCCCGCTGGCGTGTTTATCACCACTAGTGCGGTAGGATAGTCTTTTAAGTCCCCATGTATACATAACACCCCAATTTTCCGACCAGTGTACTCGCTGGACTGTACCAGACTGGCTCGTACCAGGGTCACGAGACTCCCTGAGTCCAGTAAGGCCACGGCTGGGGTACCCTCCACATCCACCTTACACAAATGTCCCATATTGGATCCCTCCTGGATACCTGTAGCGCAAATCAGTTCGGCATAATGGGATTGGCGATACCCAAAGTTTGTCTCCATGGGCTCAGCCAGGTGGGTGCAATCAGCTCTCATATGGCCAGGCTCCTGGCACCGCCAGCAGACTATGGGGCCTCTTTATCCTCCAGATAAGTCTTGAGTGGCCTTTCTGGGCTCTACTTGTCGAGCCAGGAGTGGAGATTTAGGGAACCTTCCATACACCTTCTGGGGAGTCCCTCCCTGGAGCTCTTTGGTTGCCCCATATCGTTCTATCAGGTCCATCATCTGGAGAGCATTAGTAGGGGATGCTTGCCCGACCCATGACTGGAGGTCGCGGGTCAGACCCTTCCAAAATGTATCAGTCACTAGGCGGTCCAGCATGGCCACGGGAGACAGAACCTCAGGCTGCAACCATTTCTGAAACAAGTGCAACAGATCATAATACTGGGAGCGAGCTGGCTTGGAGGGGTTAAACTCCCACTGATGTACCCGCTGGGCCTGGACCAACACATTTACCCCAAGACGTGCCTGCATTCTCCACCAAATTGTAGGGATTAGCTCAGGTGAGCAATGGCAGGGCCGCAGTAATGAGGCAACACACAGGCTTCCAGTCAAAACTTCAGTGGTTTATTGTCACTTTAAACAGTCCGAGACAAAAAGTAAGAGAAAAAACCAAACATACTCCAGCTTGGAGAACCACTGGTCTCAGACTCACCCTTATACGGGATGGGCTTAACTAAGCGGCTGCCAGGTCAGCGGCTTCCGCCAGGTGCCGTTCCCAGGGCTGCTAACAGTCGTGTCACCAACCTTTGTGACATGTGTGGGAGAGAAAACAGTTCAGGCTCCTTCCAGCCTAGTTCCATCCCCAGAATAACATGTGCCAAACAAAAGAAACTCCATTACATAGTCTATAGCCACACCCACAGGTGAGGTATCCATCACATGGGCTGATCACAAGATCGTGACATCACTGCAGGTCCTCAACCTTAGGGAAATAACAGGCCAAAACTTATCCTGCTGGGAGAAACATATCTTCCGTCCAGCACTACACCTTTTAGTGCACCACACTAGAAATAAATTAACTAAGGTAACGAGTTGCATTGTTCTTTCTAGATGAAACTACTTAACGTGCCCAACCAAGAGGATGAAGAGTTATGTAATGCCGCCATTCACTGTTATGGCCACTAGTACCAACAAGGACATTACATTATATTTCTAAGTAACATATTTTATAATATATCTCTGTCATCTTAAGTTAGCTTGGGTTGATTGATGGCCGGTAAAGCATAGCAAATTACACGAATGTGGATCCCCAGGCTTTTTTGGCTTTCATTGCTATCGGCCTTCCCAATGAAGGTAGTAGACTATGATCATGCTTAAGAATCTTGTGGTTTATCCATTAATTTATTATTTCTTAAATTTACAGAGCTTTCTTTCTCTCCCGGCAACAAATGGATCACATATCATTTACCTTCTGATCCTACAAAGGACTTATAAATATTTATGATCATTCTTTCCTGTCGATTCTCTGCCCTTTGGACCCACCTCATAGCTACAGATATGTAACTCAATTATTTTTGGGGGCCTCACTGATGTAAAATGAGATTCTTATCTTTTGGACATTTAATAAAGCACCTGGTGGGGTGGGGGCTGCCAGGAGCAATTTTTTTTTTTTAGATGAAATATTTTTTTTTTTTTTTAAATAACAGTAATTTCCTGCCAATGGGGCAAAAGATGTATTGGTGATAAACTCTGTTGGAGCTGATCCACTAGTATTTCAATGGCCGACGCAGTGGAAAACGTAGATCATGATTATGATTATGACTTTTCGTTCTGGACTTGTAAACGTGTAAAAAATAATAAAATTGATTTTTTGGGGGCCTCCCGGGAACTTTTTGGTCACAGTGATCCTAGAAGTTATCTGTAGCCATCGTGTGAAGACATATATCATTGGGCAACAAATACCTAACCGGAAACCTCTAGTCCCAAAGAAAAAACGAGCCCAAGTCAAAATGTTGTTTACTGTACAGTATAATGCCGGCGTCTTTTTATATGATGGAGAGACCATTGGGACCCTTCAAGCTCCATGACTTGGGGGCAAACACAATTTTCCCTCCATCTATACTTATGGCCCTGCCAATAAAATATAGAGTGTTTAGTACACAGCCAAAGTGGATCGAATTTTTGCGATTGGATTGATGTTTGTCATATTAGAGAGTAACAGTCATTTTATTTTTTTTAAATAAATCAATATTACCGTATTTTTCGGACTATAAGACGCACCGGACCATAAGACGCACCCCAAATTTGGGGTGAAAATTGCAGAAAAAAAGATTTTTTATAAGATGGGGGTCTGTCTTATTGTCTGAATTTACAGTATCTTACCTGAGGGCTGGCGGTGGCAGAGCAAGGTCACAGGAGGCAAGGTGTCGGCAGAGGTGGGGTGATGCTGGGATGAGGAGGTGCTGGGATGAGAGGGTGCTGGGATGAGGAGGTGCTGGGATCAGGAGGTGCTGGGATGAGAAGGTGCTGGGATGAGGAGGTGCTGGGATGAGGAGGTGCTGGGATGAGGAGGTGCTGGGATTAGGAGGTGCTGGGATCAGGAGGTGCTGGGATCAGGAGGTGTTGGGATCAGGAGATGCTGGGATCAGGAGGTGCTGGGATCAGGAGGTGCTGGGATCAGGAGGTGCAGTGAGAGGTATGGCGTGAGAGGGGTCCCAGGCTTACCGTGCAGGCAATGCAGGCTTACCGTGGCGGCAGAGGTGCGGTGGCAGAGGTGCGGTGGCAGATGAAGCGCTCTGCTTCCCGAGGCTTCAGGAAAATGGCCGCGGGAGGCCGCACGTGCGCAGATGGAGTTCGCGGCGGCCATTTTCCTGAAGCCCCAGGAAGCAGAGCGCTTCATCTGCGCACGCGCGGCCTCAGGAAAATGGCCGCCACCACCGGTAACAACAGGATTCACCCAGCTCTGCTGCATACCGGGCTGCTGCATCACCTCACCGGAGAAAGGGACCCCGCTTACTGCGCCTCCTCTGCCGCCACACCTCTGCCGCCGCACCTCTGCCGCTGCACCTCTGCCACCGCACCTCTGCCGCCATGGTAAGCCTGCATTGCGACTATTAGACGCACCCCCCATTTTCCCCCCTTTTTTGGGGGTACATGTAAAATCAAAAAAATACGGTACATGTAAAATCAAGCAACGTAGTATTGGAGAAATCTGCTACTTTCTCCTGCTGGACCGATCGTTCATTCTCAAAATTCTCACTTCATGGTTAAAATGGGTCTTCAGTCAATACAGTTTTTCCATTACTGAGATAGTAGATGGCAGTTGGTTCTCATAAAGTTCTATGGAGAACTGTGACAGTAGTTTCAAGAGAACTTGCAGCAAAATGTCTGTGTCTGCCTCTGGCTTCTCCCTTCTCTATATAACTTTAAAAGCACCAACTGTCATTTCCATTTTCCAGAATGGAGAGAATCACAGTAGGCAGGCTGCTTTTCAGGAAATGAGGAGCCTTCAGGTTTCAGATAAGGTTTTCACTCTCAAGGTAAAAAAAAAAAAAAAAATCAAGGTCAAACAAACCAAAAGTCATTTGGTTGTTTGACCTTGGGAAAAACCGTATCTGAAGTACCAAGGCTCCTCATTTCCCATAGCGCAGCCCCCCTAACCTGACTCAATTTTGGCAAATACACATCTGGAAAATGTCTCCTCCAGTCACTGGGAAACAGCAAGGGATATTCACACTTAAACAGGTGTTGTGCCTTCACATAACACCACCAGGTGAGCCTTGTGTGCGATTTTGCCCCTCTATAGAGTTCAACTGCCATCTCCTGTCTCAGCAATGTGAAGATTGGACCTCACTGAAGACAAAGTTTAGAGATATTAACCCCTTCGCGCCACGCGCCGTACTAGTACTGCGCTGCCGGCACTGCATTTGTGCCAGCAGCAGTACTAGTACGGCGCACCGATCACCGCGGTCTCGCGCTGAGCGCCGCGGTGATCGGGTGCGGGTGTCAGCTGTATATGACAGCTGACACCACGCAGCAATGCCCACGATCAGCGCTATCGCCGATCGCGGGCATTTAACCCCTCTGATGCCGCTGTCAGTAGTGACAGCGGCATAGAGGGGGATCGCGCAGGGACGGGGGCTCCCTGCGCTCTCCCACCGGAGCAACGCAATGAGATCGCGTTGCTCCGGTGACCCGGAAGGAGTCCCCGGATCCAAGATGGCCGCCGGACTCCTTCCGGGTCATGAAATGACCTGGCTGGCCGGCGCCTGCTGAGAGCAGGCGCTGGAAAGCCAGCTAAACTGCCTGTCAGATCAACGATCTGATCTAATACAGAGATGTCCCACCCTGGGACAATGTTAGAAAGTAAAAAAAGAAAAAAAAATAGAATGTGTAAAAAAAAATAAAAAAATCCCCAAATAAAAAAAAAAAAAACATTTCCCAATAAATCCATTTATGTATGTAGATTAAAAAAAACAATAAATGTACACATATTTGGTATCGCCGCGTCCGTAACAACCCGCTCTATAAAACTATCCCACTAGTTAACCCCTTCAGTGAACACCACAAAAAAAAAAAAACAAGGCAAAAACATTGCTTTATTATCATACAGGCGAACAAAAAGTGGAATAACACGCGATCAAAACGACGGATATAAATAACCATGGTACCGCTGAAAACGTCATCTTGTCCCGCAAAAAAAAAGCTGCCATACAGCATCATCAGCAGAAAAATAAAAAAGTTATAGCTCTCAGGATAATGCGATGCAAAAACAATTATTTTTTTATATAAAATAGTTTATATTGTGTAAAAGCGCCAAAACATAAAAAAAATTACATAAATGAGGTATCGCTGTAATTGTACTGACCTGAAGAATAAAGCTGCATTATCCATTTTACCACACGTGGAACGGTATAAACGCCCCCCCTAAAAGAAATTCAGGAATTGCTGGATTTTGTTCATTCCGCCTCCCAAAAATCGGAATAAAAAGCGATCAAAAAATGTCATCTGCCCGAAAATGTTACCAATAAAAACGTCAACTCGTTCCACAAAAAACAACATCTCACATGACTCTGTGGGCCAAAATATGGATAAATTATAGCTCTCAAAATGTGGTGATGCAAAAACTATTTTTTGCAATAAAAAGCGTCTTTTAGTGTGTGACAGCTGCCAATCATAAAAATCCGCCAAAAAACGCTATAAAAGTAAATCAAACCCCCCTTCATCACCCCCTTACTTACAGAAAAATAATAAAATGTAAAAAAATGTATTTATTTCCATTTTCCCATTAGGGCTAGAGTTAGGGCTAGGGCTAGGGTTAGGGCTAGGGTTAGGGCTAGGGTTAGGGCTAGGGTTAGGGCTAGGGTTAGGGTTGGGGTTAGGGGTGTGTTTGGATTAGGGTTTCAGTTATAATTGGGGGTTTTCACTGTTTAGGCACATCAGGGGCTCTCCAAACGTGACATAGCGTCCGATCTCAATTCCAGCCAATTCTGCTTTGAAAAAGTAAAACAGTGCTACTTCCCTTCTGAGTTCTCCTGTGTGCCCAAACAGTGGTTCCCCCCAACATATGGGGTATCAGCGTTCTCAGGACAAGTTGGACAACAACTTTTGGGGTCCAATTTGTCCTGTTACCCTTGGGAAAATAAAAACATAGGGGCTAAAATATCATTTTCGTGGAAAAAAAAATATTTTTTATTTTCACGGCTCTGTGTTATAAACTGTAGTGAAACACTTGTTGGTTCAATGCTCTCACAACACATCTAGATAAGTTCCTTGGGGGGTCTAGTTTCCAATATGGGGTCACTTGTGGGGGGTTTCTACTGTTTAGGTACATCAGGGGCTCTGCAAATGCAACATGATGCCTGCAGACCAATCCATCAAAGTCTGCATTTCAAATGGCGCTCCTTCCCTTCCGAGCTCTGCCGTGCACCCAAACAGTGGTTCCCCCCAACATATGGGGTATCAGCGTTCTCAGGACAAGTTGGACAACAACTTTTGGGGCCTAATTTGTCCTGTTACCCTTGGGAAAATAAAAAAGTGGGGGCTAAAATATCATTTTCGTGGAAAAAAAATATTTTTTATTTTCACGGCTCTGCGTTATAAACTGTAGTGAAACACTTGTTGGTTCAAAGCTCTCACAACACATCTAGATAAGTTCCTTGGGGGGTCTAGTTTCCAATATGGGGTCACTTGTGGGGGGTTTCTACTGTTTAGGTACATCAGGGGCTCTGCAAATGCAACATGACACCTGCAGTCCATTCCATTTAAGTCTGCATTTCAAACGGTGCTCCTTCCCTTCCGAGCTCTGCCATGCACTCAAACGGTGGTTCCCCCCACATGTGGGGTATCAGCGTACTCAGGACAAATTGGACAATAACATTTGTGGTCCAATTTCTCCTGTTACCCTTGGGAAAAAAAAATTGCGGGCTAAAACATCATTTTGTGGAAAGAAAAATGATTTTTTAATTTTCACAATGCTACATTCTAAACTTTAGTGAAACAATTGGGGGTTAAAAGTGCTCACCACACATCTAGATAAGTTCCTTAGGGGGTCTTCTTTCCAAAATGGGGTCACTTGTGGGGGGTTTCCACTGTTAAGGCACGTCAGGGGCTCTCCAAATGCGACATGGCGTCCGATCTCAATTCCAGCCAATTTTGCATTGAAAAGTCAAATGGCACTCCTTCCCTTCCGAGCTCTGCCATGCGCTCAAACAGTGGTTTATCCCCATATATGAAGTATCGGCGTACTCAGGACAAATTGCACAACAACTTTTGGGGTCCAATTTATCCTGTTACCCTTGGGAAAATAAAAAATTTTGGGCAAAAATATCATTTTTTGTGAAAATTAATATAAATTTTTTTTACGGCTCTACATTATAAACTTCTGTGAAGCACTTGGAGGTTCAAAGTGCTCACCACACATCTAGATTAGTTCCTTAGGGGGTCTACTTTCCAAAATGGTGTCACTTGTGGGGGTTTCCACTGTTTAGGCACATCAGGGGCTCTCCAATCGTGACATGGGCTCCGATCTCAATTCCAGCAAATCTTGCATTGAAAAGTCAAATGGCGCTCCTTCCCTTCCGAGCTCTGCCATGTGCCCAAACAGTGGTTTACCCCCACATATGGGGTATCGGCGTACTCAGGACAAATTGTACAACGACTTTTGTGGTCCAATTTCTCCTGTTACCCTTGGTAAAATGAAACAAATTGGACCTGAAGTAAAAATTTTGTGAAAAAAAAGTTAAATGTTCAATTTTTTTAAACATTCAAAAAATTCCTGTGAAGCACCTGAAGGGTTAATAAACTTTTTGAATGTGGTTTTGAGTACCTTGAGGGGTGCAGTTTTTAGAATGGTGTCACTTTTGGGCATTTTCTGTCATATAGACCCCTCAAAGTCACTTCAAGTGTGAGGTGGTCCGTAAAAAAATGGTTTTGCAAATTTTGTTGCAAAAATGAGAAATCGCTGGTCAACTTTTAACCCTTATAACATCCTAACAAAAAAAAATTATGTTTCCAAAATTGTGCTGATGTAAAGCAAACATGTGGGAAATGTTGTTTATTAACTATATTATGTGATATAACTCTCTAATTTAAGGGCATAAAAACTAAGAGTTTGAAAATTGCTAAATTTTCATAATTTCCGACAAATTTTTGTTTTTTTCACAAATAAATGCAAGTCATATCGAAGAAGTTTTACCACTATCATGAAGTACAATATGTCACGAGAAAACAATGTCAGAATCACCATGATCCGTTGAAGCGTTTCAGAGTTATGACCTCATAAAGTGACAGTGGTCAGAATTGTAAAAATTGGCCCTGTCACTTAGGTGAAAACAGGCTTTGGGGTGGAGGGGTTAAAGATCAATCCAGGTGAAGAAAAAATTTCTCTAATAAGATAGTTTACAAAGTTGATTATTTTCTTGTGGACTGTTGATTTATGAAATGAAAGAATGGTTGCTCGTAGGCTGCGTTCACACGTTCAGTATTTGGTCGGTATTGCCAAAGTATGATACAGTTCTAGATCACACTAGAGTAGCAGTAGGGCAATCTCAGTTGCTACGTAAAAAAAATATTTTTTGAGTTCTTTGGTTAGTTGCCATATGCAGGGAGTTATAAAATCAACTAGGGTCCCCACTGGGTTAGGTTTAATACTTCATGTTTGCATTCTCCCGCGTTTTACTTTTCTTTATGTCTAGTGGTTTGAGGCTCTGACCCTTATGTCCAAGGGTTTTCTGCTCATGCCATTCCTTGGACTGACAAACTTATTACAAAAATTGGGAATAATTGAAGAAGCACCCCTCCTCCTCCTCCTCCCATCAACGTTTTTATCCTCTTAATATATTGATATCATCATATTATATAGCACTGTGTATTTACAATTGATAATTTTCCCATTCTCCCCAGTTAGTTCTTCCTTTTTCCATTAGGTCTATGACATCACATGATTAAAAACAGACTAGCTGAATAATTTTAAGCTCTATGTAGAAACATAAAGTCTCTTTTCTCTGCATGAGTCATCATTAGAGCTACAATTCTCCTTCATTGCCAAGTCCCTGGCAGCCCAGATCCACCTGCTCTACAACTTCTGAACCAGGTGCTCCACTTCTCCCCCCTACTAGGGATTTTTCAGTGAAGTAGAATTGTAGTTATAATGATGACTCATTGAGAGAAGAAAAGACTTCCTGGTTCTACATAGAGCTTATTTTGATTCAGCTAGTATGTTCATAATCATGTGATGTCATAGACCTAATGGAAAGAAGAATTAACTGGGCAGAAAGTAAAAATGAGCAACTGTTAGTACACAGTGCCATATAATATGATGACTGCAATACATTAAGAGGACACAAACTTTGATGGGAGTTCCTCTTTAAAGTGTTTATCTAGGACTAGGTATTGATGACCTATTTTATCTAACGCTCCTCCAGGACCAACTACTCTTCCAAATTCCAATACCTGATACTATGGTTGTCGTACACTGTAGTGGCCGTTCTCAAGGATTGTAACACATCTCCTATGCACTTCAATGGGAGATTCACAGAAGTTTCCGATAACGGACATTAATTTTAATTAACCTTAACGTCACCATTAATGATCATTCAGGAAGTGCTCTATGAAGGTTTCTTCAACTGGCCCCACAGATATTCTGCTAACAAAGGTCCAATGAGGCCAAAACATTCAATACTTTTCAGGTGGTTGTTCAAAACAAACGAACAATATAGTATTATTATCAAATCTGGATGAACTTTGTCTTTAGATAAAATATGCTTTTGACTACCATGGGTTACCAATATTTCGAAGCTATAAATATTTTTAATTGGAGTGACCCAGTGGTAGAAACTTCTGTTACAGAATAGGAAATAAAAACGTGAACTAATTTGAACTCATTGGGCTGAGAACATATGGCAGTAGATATAGGAGGGGATTTGAATTAAAAGGCTCTGACTTCTCATTGCATTGTTCTCAGAAATACCAAGATGATATTGTAATTTCTGGTTACGCTTCAAACAAACAGAATAATCAGGCAGTCCAATAAACACACATACGTATTTTTACAACTTGGTCAAATCTGCAATGTATTTCTAGTGGAGCCATAAAAGTTTCAATCACAGATTCATCATAGTTTTACGTGTATTCTAAAGGTTCCTAACCTACATATAATCCATGATTTCCATTTTGTGCAGTGCGTCCTTCATTATTTTATGACCACCTAACACATGGACATCGTTTTTGGGAGTCACTGTGAGTGGCACCATTCCATTACTCCATTAAATTAGCTTTTGTCTATGCCTAAGAAACTTGAAATAGAGTAACTCTATTTTGATGGTGGTCCATTATAGAACGACTATTGTGTAAAGTTGAGCAAAAAGATTTTAACTACAGTTACATCAGGTGACGTTCAAACGTGTAAATGAACCATTAGCCTAAAAATGTAATCAACACTCCATCATCCCCGTCATTGACTTATTGAACCTGTTGGTCCTACTGATGGCTCATATGTTCTGTAGTTTATACAATATGATTTTAAAGAGGGTGTCCACTACTTTTTCATTGATGATCTATCCCTAGGATAGGTCATCAAGTTCTGATTGATCGGGGTCCAACAACCGACACCCCCGCTGATTAGCAGTTGCCAGTCGGAACTGCTGGATTCTGGAGCTACGCGAGGGTGTCCACTACTTTTTCATTGATGATCTATCCCTAGGATAGGTCATCAAGTTCTGATTGATCGGGGTCCAACAACCGACACCCCCGCTGATTAGCAGTTGCCAGTCGGAACTGCTGGATTCTGGAGCTACTCCATCTTCTGATAGCGGCCACAGCAGGGTTGTACACACCCACATATTATTCAAATCAATAGGAGACAGATGTGTAGAACCCTGCCATGGCCACTGTCAGAAGATGCACTTCTGGCTGATGGTACCTGCCGCTGGCACTGAGAACGGTTGATCAGCGAGGGATCAGACATTGATGACCTATCCTAAGTATAGGTCATCAAAAAACAAGTAGTGGACAACCTCTTTAAGGAGACATTCAATGTTAACAGGGTTGGAAATCTAGACTAGACTAAACTAGCAACTTATAACCTACCAGTCCAATTGGAAAATGTAACATTTGCCTAAATTAATTTCTGCATGGATTTCAGTTGCTAAAGCAAAGGTGTCCAACATTTGGCAATTCAGATTTTGCAAAACCACAAATACCCAAGACAAGACAGCCACAGTCAGCAGATTGTTGTTTTTTTTTTTATATAACTGATATTAGTTTTTAGCTGTCATGTAAAACATGAGCAGGCTACGCATGTTCTGACATATAATATACCAGTAATAGAATCACCCACCAATCTCGAATTTAACTTGTTCATACATTTGGTAAGCAATTTGATCAGTAAACAAAATTGCCAATATTACAAGCTGTATACGTCTTCCTGCGTTCATCTGTAAGAAGATGGACATACTTCCCCATTCCCCCTTGAAGACATGTGTATTGTTGTAGTATGTATCGTGACATGCGTTATTGATGACAGTGGTGCATTCTGCCCGATTGTATGGAGAGTTAGAGTTAACAGCTTGGGCTAGTCCAGAGTGGGAGAGGCTAAAGTGAAGGGACAGAGACAGTTTCATGTCAGGAGGTCAGATAGGGCTCAGTATGCAGTAATAGCAGACCTAAGATCTGATTCGTCAGCAGAGCCGTGCGATGTGGGTGTTCCAGATGTGAGTGGAGGCTGAGACAACAGATAGTGAGATCCAGAGCAGAGATAAAGGAAAGTGCTAGACGAGTGAGTGATCTACTGGAGACTGGATCCGAGGCAGGAGGTCTAGCGGGACAGTCTCTAGTTCATAAGAGGTAAGGGGACGTATTAGAGCAGGGAACGTAAGATGAAGAGAGTGCCCTGGGAATTGAGGAACACTTCCGATCATGCACAGTGCGCCTCTCTGAAGCCGGGACGCGTACACCCAGCTTCAGAAGATCAATGCAGTGAGGGAAAGAAGTATAGTGCTTGTGATGATGCCGGCACTTGTAAGTCATGTTATCACGCCCACAGGGGCATGATAACATGCTAAGTGGGACAACTAGTCTGACATTAAATCTTGCCTGGCGCCTCCACTGACCTTCTGCCAATCTTCCACATTGGGTGAACTTTGTTTTCCCTGACCTTCTATTTGACCATCATATTAGTAGACTTCTACCTGCCCTGATTCTGGCTTTCCATATATTTCACCTTGGCCTTATGTCTTAGATTCAATCTTCTGTCGTCATCTAGTGTTATCATGACTACTTTGAATTTGTGTCCTGGGAAAACCTGTATCCAAACTCATGTACCTTCACAGGAATTACAAGGAGGTCCCAGGGTTTCCTACTCCTCAGTTTAACCCAAAGTCCCATCTAAGTTAATGGGTCCACTGGTTTCAGGCACAGATAACTGCGATGTCTCTTAATATAGGTTTCTCTATATGACAGCCATATGCTCCAATTTATGTCTATGTGAGTCATTTTTTAACTTAGTATGAGGACTTATATGATGCTGGGCAGCCCAAATGATCTAATAGTATGGGCGTCATCAATAGTTAGCCAAAGGCTGTACATCACACGCACCTGTGTGACTGACACCCTACACAAGCCTCATCCATGTGCATTTTTTATACTATGCAACCACCCCCTCCATGAATTGGTAGGTTTGTGAGTGGTTGCTTCATCAGTATTTTGCATCCATGCTACCCCCATCTTTATCATGGGGATCCAGGGCCGGATTTAAGAGGTGGGTGGCTCGGGGCCCATTTTGGAGGGAAGCCCATTTTTCAAGGTGTTGCAATATGTAATGCAAAAACACAAAATAAAACGAACGCAAGTTTATTTACAGAAATCATTTACGCAGACTAATTCAGGTAAAATCATTCATTTTTTACAATCCAGGCACTTTTTTACAATCCATCACTAATGATGTCACTAAAGTCCAATTCATGCAGTATATCTGACTCGATGCTCATGATAGCCAAATTTACAAGTCGTTCCTGCTTCATGGATGTCCTTAATCGGTTTTCAACTAATTTGAGTTTTGAGAAGGAACGCTCACCAATGCAGTTTGTTACCATCAAAATTAGATATATCCTTAGAGCTATCTCAATATTTGGGAAAGTGTCCTGCACACCCTTTTCCATGATAAGCTTGTGCATGAAAAGTTCAGTGCTGATACCTTTTGGCTCCTCGTCTGTGAATTAATTGGCAAATGTTACAAACTGACACAGTCATCTGAATAAGACCTGATGAGTTGCTCTGCTGAGGCCTTAAGCTCGTCTGAAGACAGTGCTTTCAGATGGCTAAAAAAGCTAAACTTGCTTGATATATCTTTATATGCTTTAAAAGACGTTGGTCAAGAGAAGCGATAAACTGATCAATGATAGGCAAGAAAGTTTCTGTTCTGTATTTTTCAGAAGGGCTGAGTTGTACTTCTTCCGTATGGCCATAATCCAATGGATTGAGACACGTTTCGTCTCCTGTGTCAAGTTATCGTCTGAACATACTCAGATGAACCAGACAGCTCTTCGCCTTGCTTTTCATAAATTTTGAAGGAGTCATGCTTTGATGCGACATAGTTTTTTAAGCTGGTCAGTGACGCCACAGCACTGTTTAGATCGAGTTTTGCGTATTGTAGATTTTTACTAGTAGAATCTGTTCTTTGCAGGATATCACCCCAGAAGCTGGTGTTAAAGGGAACCTGTCACCTGAATTTGGCGTGACCGGTTTTCGGTCATATGGGCGGAGTTTTCAGGTGTTTGATTCACCCTTTCCTTACTCGCTGGCTGCATGCTGGCCGCAATATTGGATTGAAGTTCATTCTCTGTCCTCCATAGTACACGTCTGTGCAAGGCAAGTGCATCCTGCTAGTGCATTGGTAATCTGACCTGGAGTTGGTAAGGATGTTTTTTTTTCTGTAATATATTTCTTATATTGATGTCCTGTTTGAGCCCAATAACACTTATGGACCAAAATTATCCTTATGAGAAAACCCATTAAAAGAATTGTTATCTATAGGTAAGCAAAAAAATAATCTCAGCACGAGGCGAATCCCATACCTGATGCTTACTTTGCAAATCTATCAGAGTATTAGACACAACAGATTATGACCAACATTGGGATGTAGAAATCAAATCTTAGGGCCATACATGATTTGTGTCTGACTACCAGCAGAATCAGAAGTCGGAAAAACAGACAGACAGTATAACACGTGAATAATATGTTCTAATGATTTGGGTTTATGACTGTAGAAATGCATGATAACATAGAAGACTCAGCCTTGGCCTGGTTTTCTGTATATTGGCACGGTAATACATATGACATAAGCACATATAGGTCTTTACTCCCTCAGACTGCTCAACCACAAGGTACACATTCACTTTAATTGAAGTGGATAATTAAGTTATTGCTGTGTGTACGCCGGTTTCTTCAGCATCCACAGTACAAGTCAAGCATTACTGAGTAATAAATTGCTAGTCCTTGGGGTATCATAAAGGTACTTCATATTTTTAATTATCATTAAGTGACCCTGTGTTGGCACAGACAGGCAGAAATATGGCAAGTGATAGACATACTGCAGGAGTAAGTGAGAGATGAGACGAAGACTCAGAAATAATGACACAAACAGAAGGAAAGAGCCAGAGAGAAGGGAAAGAGAAAGATAGTGTAGCCAGGCTGTAAATCTTGTAGGGGATTAGGGATTTACTTCAGATAGAAGAATGTAAATGTTGCTGGCTCCACCGTGGCTGGAAAATTTCACTCACAGCCAAAGCCTGGTCGGTACTTGGCTGGGGACATTGCTTCGTGTGCCCTCCTGAATTGGAATCTGTTTCTAGGGGTTGGGAGGCCAAAAAGCTGGACTGCACGTCTCCAGAAAAATATAGCCATTTAGCGAGCCACATAATGATGTGGTGTAACCTCTGTGTGCTCGTATCCCCACACCTATGTCTGCCTCTGCAACACAGGGGACACCACAAACGGTTAATAACTTCTGTCCCGTCAACCAACAAACAGTCCTTCACATCCACAGGATTTCAAGATTTATTATTGGAACTGTGATAGGGATATCATATATAATTTTTTTTTAGCTATACTATATCCCCTTTATACTGTATATCACCTTAGTATATCACGTTTAATTTGCTCGTGGTACCATCGGACTAAAATAAGTTCAGCTTTTCAGAAACCGGAGCAAAGTTTTAGTTTGCTGCCCTAGCTCTGAGAATAAATACTCTGGCCAAAGAAAGATTGCTTGGTAGAGCTCCTTTGAGACCCCGTCTGGATTCCATTGTCCATGTTTAGTGGTCAGATCATGTGGAGATTACAAGGGGTTATTGGAACTTTAACATTGACAACCTATGCTTTGGAAATGAATATCAGATCAGTGGAGGTCCCATTTCCGAGGCCCCCATCAATCAACTGACTGAAGGGGCCATATTACACCAACAGATGCTGGGATGGTTTAGTGAATCCTGCGTTGAGCATGGGGTTGAACACGATGACGCTAGAGGTCCCTTCCAACTCTAACATTCTATGGTTCCATGATTCTTCTTTATTTTTCAGCAGTGTATAGTAGCTGTTATTCACCTGAGAAGTACTGATCAGAAGGACCAGTCATAGTCAGGACAAAAAGTACAGAGCTATTCTTGAAAGGGACTAAGGATAGGCAATCAATATCAACCTGATAGTCTACAAACTGTGGCATAGATCTCATTGGTGTAGCACTAACCAGTTATTGGACATACCCAACTGGGTAGACAGTTGAGACAGAAGTGATATTATGCTGCATAAGTCTGCATATTGTGAGGCTGTGGCCGCCTCTGATATAGCTAGGGGGCGTTGTTTGTTCTCACCAGAATGTGCATGCAGACGGATGAAGTCCATAGGTGTGCATGAGAGTCACGGATCTCCGGTCCACGTTTTCCAGGTGGCTGAAGGCCACAGGTTGGTGTGTTTGAAAACCCTGCAGTAAGGGGTATGGGTGTGTCAGATGTCTGGCCAGGTCAGGCCAGGTGTGCGAGGTGCACATCAGTGTCAGTCTGGTGTGTGCTGGTCTGCAGAGTGCATGGAGGCCAGCAGAGCCAGCACCCAGGGCAGCTGAATAGCCTGGCACCCGCAGCGTACACAGAGATGCAAGTCATCCATGGTACTGGTCTCGGATGTGGACAGTCCTGTGCCCGGAGGTGGAAGTCCTGCGCCCGAAAGAGGACTAGCATGTGCAACGATTGCAAACAGGTGGATATGGTGCCCGGCTGCTATCCGGAGGATATCCTGAACTGTGTACAATTGTGTGAGTAAAGAGTCTGTAAAGAGACTGTGATACAGCGATGCAGGACACCCATGAGAACTAGTCAGAGGAGGGCTGGCGTGTGTAGTGTCTGCAACATATGAGGCTGTGTGTATGGAGACGTATAGAGACTGTGAGATGGCGTGCGGTCGCCCAGGGAAACTGGACAAGGGAAGTCTGGCCTGTTTAGGGACCACAAATCTAAAGCCATGTGATATGTATTGCTTTGAACTGGTGTAAACTGGTCACTGATAATATCCACTGAAGTTATATGCATTTATGTGAATTGGACTTTAATGCTGTGAAGAAACACATTAAAAGAGACTTTTGTGTTTGAATTTGTGGGTCACTGCTTCTTCACTGCGTACCATGCTACTGCAGCTTCACATATGGTGGAGAATGCGGGCAGTGTGAACTGAGGCATACCCCAAAGCGCACTGCATAGCATTGTGCAAAGTTGGCTGGAATTTTCTTTTTCTTCTCAAGACAGCTTGCTGTGGCTCAGCCGGGCCATGAAGATTGAAGGCTTCTGGCGGTATCTCGATGGGGTTATGAAGATTTGCTGTGGATCGGCGGGTCCACGAATTCTGCGCAGCAGGAGCTGCAGTTCTGGCAGCAGCAGCTAGAGGCGCTGCAGTTGCAGCAGAGAAAGTGTTTATGTACTGTTTTGGGCGTAGAACCTGAAAATATTGAGATACCTGCCATAGGGGTTGCCAAATTAGGGTCAGAGTGTAATCCCGGTAGGCTTCCCCCTAGAGGTGTTGGCAGGAGAAACTGAAAACGTTGTTTTGGGCGGAGATGTCACAGGGTCATACCGATGCCTTATTATCTCGTGCCCATACGGGGTAACAAGTGTTCAACCCCACAGGTATGAACAGAGGGGGAGGATATGTGAGGCTGTGGACTCTGATACAGCTAGGGGGCGCTGTTTATTCTCCCCAGAATGTGCATGCAGACAGATGAAGTCCATAGGTGTGCATGAGAGTCACGGATCTCCGGTCCAGGTTTTCCAGGTGGCTGAAGGCCACAGGTTGGTGGGTTTAAAAACCCTGCAGTAAGGGGTATGGGTGTGTCAGGTGTCTGGCCAGGTCAGGCCAGGTGTGCGAGGTGCACGTCAGTGTCAATCTGGTGTGTGCTGGTCTGCAGAGTGCATGGAGGCCAGCTGTTGTGAATTCTGTTATCGAACTCCCTCCTGTGGTCATGAATGGTACTTCGGCGAGTTCTGTCCATGGACTCCCTCTGGTGGCTGTGAGTGGAGCTGCTGCTTCTGAGGTTCCTTCCACAGGTGACGCAGTTTATTCTTTGGCTGGCTGTTTTATTTAACTCCACTCAGATCGTTACTCCATGCCAGCTGTCAATGTTCTAGTACTGGTTCAGTTCGCTCTTGGATCTTTCTGGTGACCTGTCTACTCCAGCAGAAGCTAAGTCCCTGCTAGTTATTTATTTGTTCATTGTTTCCTTGTCCAGCTGGCTATCATGATCTTGCCCTGCTAGCTGGAAGCTCTAGGATGCAGAGTGGCACCTCCGCACCGTGAGTCGGTGCGGAGGTCTTTTTGCACACTCTGTGTGGTCTTTTTGTAGGGTTTTGTGCTGACCGCAAAGATACCTTTCCTATCCTCAGTCTGTTTAGTAAGTCTGGCCTCCCTTTGCTAAAACCTGTTTCATTTCTGTGTTTGTGACTTTCATCTTACCTCACAGTCAATATATGTGGGGGGCTGCCTTTTCTTTTGGGGAATTTCTCTGAGGCAAGGTAGGCTTTATTTTCTATCTTTAGGGCTAGTTAGCTCTTAGGCTGTGAAGAGGCATCTAGGTCGTGTTAGGTACGCTCCACGGCTATTTCTAGTTGTGTGATAGGATTAGGGATTGCGGTCGGCAGAGCTCCCACTTCCCAGAGCTTGTCCTGTGTGAGTTTAACCATCAGGTCGTTCCGGGTGCTCCTAACCACCAGGTCCATAACAGTACAGCTGGCCAAAAGTATTAATGCATCTCAATAGAGGGATAAGAGAAGTTCTGAGACCATTTTTTTCTCTGCAGTGTTTTTTGTCTTTCTTTTCCCCTAAGCCTCTGGGTGGTTCAGGACACAGGTGTAGATATGGACATTCAAGGTCTGTCCTCTTGTGTGGATCATCTCACTGCAAGGGTACAAAACATTCAAGATTTTGTGGTTCAGAATCCGATGTTAGAGCCTAGAATTCCCATTCCTGATTTGTTTTCTGGGAATAGATCTAAGTTCCTGAATTTCAAAAATAATTGTAAACTGTTTCTAGCTTTGAAACCCCGCTCCTCTGGTGACCCCGTTCAACAAGTAAAAATCATTATTTCTTTGTTGCGTGGTGACCCTCAAGACTGGGCATTTTCCCTTGCGCCAGGAGATCCTGCATTGCGTGATGTAGATGCGTTTTTTCTGGCGCTTGGATTGCTTTATGATGAACCAAGTTCAGTGGATCAGGCAGAGATAATCTTGCTGGCTTTGTGTCAGGGTCAGGATGAAGCGGAGGTGTACTGTCAGAAGTTTAGAAAGTGGTCTGTGCTTACTCAGTGGAATGAGTGTGCCCTGGCGGCAATTTTCAGAAAGGGTCTTTCTGAAGCCCTTAAGGATGTCATGTTGGGATTTCCCACGCCTGCTGGTCTGAATGAGTCTATGTCCTTGGCCATTCAGATCGATCGGCGCTTGCGTGAGCGCAAAGCTGTGCACCATTTGGCGGTATTCTCTGAGCATAGGCCTGAGCCTATGCAGTGTGATAGGACTTTGACTAGAGCTGAACGGCAAGAACACAGACGTCGGAATGGGCTGTGTTTTTACTGTGGTGATTCCACTCATGTTATCTCCGATTGTCCTAAGCGCACTAAGCAGTTCGCTAGGGCTGCCACCATTAGTACTGTACAGTCTAAATTTCTTTTGTCCGTTACTCTGATTTGCTCTCTGTTGTCCTATTCTGTTATGGCATTTGTGGATTCAGGCGCTGCCCTGAATTTGATGGACTTGGAGTTTGCCAGGCGCTGTGGTTTTTTCTTGGAGCCCTTGCAGTATCCTATTCCATTGAGAGGAATTGATGCTACGCCTTTGGCCAAGAATAAGCCTCAGTACTGGACTCAATTGACCATGTGCATGGCTCCTGCACATCAGGAGGATATTCGCTTTTTGGTGTTGCATAATCTGCATGATGTGGTCGTTTTGGGGTTGCCATGGCTACAGGTCCATAATCCAGTATTGGATTGGAAATCTATGTCTGTGTCTGGCTGGGGTCGTCAGGGGGTACATGGTGATGTTCCATTGCTGTCAATTTCACCTTCCACTCCTTCTGAATTCCCTGAGTTTTTGTCAGATTACCGGGATGTATTTGAAGAGCCCAAATCCGGTGCCTTACCTCCTCATAGGGATTGCGATTGTGCTATTAATTTGATTCTTGGTAGTAAGTTTCCTAAGGGCCGACTGTTTAATTTATCTGTGCCAGAGCACGCCGCTATGCGGAGTTATATAAAGGAATCCTTGGAGAAAGGTCATATTCGCCCGTTGTCATCACCGTTGGGAGCAGGGTTCTTTTTTGTGGCCAAGAAGGATGGCTCTTTGAGACCTTGTATTGATTACTGCCTTCTTAATAAGATCACAGTCAAATTTCAGTACCCTTTGCCGCTGCTGTCTGATTTGTTTTCTCGGATTAAGGGGGCTAGTTGGTTCACCAAGATAGATCTTCGAGGGGCGTATAATCTTGTGCGAATTAAACAGGGCGATGAATGGAAAACAGCATTTAATACGCCGGGGGCCATTTTGAGTACCTGGTTATGCAATTCGGGCTTTCTAATGCTCCATCTGTGTTTCAGCCCTTTATGCATGACATCTTCCGAGAGTACCTGGATAGATTCATGATTGTATATTTGGATGATATTTTGGTCTTTTCGGATGATTGGGAGTCTCATGTGAAGCAGGTCAGAATGGTGTCCCATGTCCTTCGTGCAAATTCCTTGTTTGTGACGGGGTCGAAATGTCTCTTTGGGGTTCAGAAGGTTTCATTTTTGGGTTTCATTTTTTCCCCTTCTACTATCGAGATGGACCCTGTTAAAGTTCAGGCCATTTATGATTGGACTCAGCCGACATCTGTGAAGAGCCTGCAGAAGTTCCTGGGCTTTGCTAATTTTTACCATCGCTTCATTGCTAATTTTTCTAGTATTGCTAAACCGTTGACTGATTTGACCAAGAAAGGTGCTGATGTGGTCAATTGGTCCTCTGCGGCTGTAGAGGCTTTTCAGGAGTTGAAGCGTCGTTTTTCTTCTGCCCCTGTGTTGTGCCAGCCAGATGTTTCGCTCCCGTTTCAGGTCGAGGTTGATGCTTCTGAGATTGGATCAGGGGCTGTTTTGTCACAAAGAAGTTCTGATGGCTCGGTGATGAAACCATGTGCCTTCTTTTCTAGAAAATTCTCGCCTGCTGAGCGCAATTATGATGTTGGCAATCGAGAGTTGTTGGCCATGAAGTGGGCATTCGAGGAGTGGCGACATTGGCTTGAAGGAGCCAAGCATCGCGTGGTGGTCTTGACGGATCACAATAATTTGACTTATCTCGAGTCTGCCAAACGGTTGAATCCGAGACAGGCTCGATGGTTGCTGTTTTTCTCCCGTTTTGATTTTGTGGTTTCGTACCTTCCGGGCTCTAAGAATGTGAAGGCTGATGCCCTGTCAAGGAGTTTTGTGCCTGACTCTCCGGGTGTTCCTGAGCCAGCGGGTATTCTCAAAGAGGGGGTAATTTTGTCTGCCATCTCCCCTGATTTGCGGCGCGTGCTGCAGAAGTTTCAGGCTGATAGACCTGACCGTTGTCCAGCGGAGAAACTGTTTGTCCCTGATAGATGGACTAGTAGAGTTATCTCTGAGGTTCATTGTTCGGTGTTGGCGGGTCATCCTGGAATCTTTGGTACCAGAGATTTGGTGGCTAGATCCTTTTGGTGGCCTTCTTTGTCACGGGATGTGCGTTCTTTTGTGCAGTCCTGTGGGACTTGTGCTCGGGCTAAGCCCTGCTGTTCTCGTGCCAGTGGGTTGCTTTTGCCCTTGCCGGTCCCGAAGAGGCCCTGGACGCATATTTCCATGGATTTTAATTCAGATCTCCCTGTCTCTCAAAGGATGTCGGTCATTTGGGTGGTTTGTGATCATTTCTCTAAGATGGTCCATTTGGTACCTTTGTCTAAATTGCCTTCCTCCTCTGATTTGGTGCCATTGTTTTTCCAGCATGTGGTTCGTTTGCATGGCATTCCGGAGAACATCGTCTCGGACAGAGGTTCCCAGTTTGTTTCGAGGTTTTGGCGGTCCTTTTGTGCTAAGATGGGCATTGATTTGTCTTTTTCTTCGGCTTTCCATCCTCAGACAAATGGCCAAACCGAACAAACTAATCAGACTTTGGAAACATATCTGAGATGCTTTGTTTCTGCTGATCAGGATGATTGGGTGTCCTTCTTGCCTTTGGCTGAGTTCGCCCTTAATAATCGGGCCAGCTCGGCTACTTTGGTTTCACCTTTTTTCTGTAATTCTGTTTTCCATCCTCGTTTCTCTTCAGGGCAGGTTGAGCGTTCGGACTGTCCTGGTGTGAATACGGTGGTGGACAGGTTGCAGCAGATTTGGACTCATGTGGTGGATAATTTGACATTGTCCCAGGAGAAGGCTCAACGTTTCGCTACCCGCCGGCGCTGTGTTGGTCCCCGACTTCGTGTTGGGGATTTGGTATGGTTGTCATCTCGACATGTTCCTATGAAGGTTTCCTCTCCTAAGTTTAAGCCTCATTTCATTGGTCCGTATAAGATTTCTGAAGTTCTCAATCCTGTGTCATTTCGTTTGGCCCTTCCAGCTTCTTTTGTCATCCATAATGTGTTCCATTGGTCGTTATTGCGGAGATACGTGGCGCCTATGGTTCCCTCCGTTGATCCTCCTGCCCCGGTGTTACTCAAGGGGGAGTTGTAGTATGTGGTGAAGATTTTGGATTCTCGTATTTCGAGACGGAAACTCCAGTACCTGGTCAAGTGGAAGGGTTATGGTCAGGAAGATAATTCCTGGGTTTTTGCCTCTGATGTTCATGCTGCCGATCTAGTTCGTGCCTTTCATTTGGCTCGTCCTGATCGGCCTGGGGGCTCTGGTGAGGGTTCGGTGACCCCTCCTCAAGGGGGGGGTACTGTTGTGAATTCTGTTATCGAATATCCTCCTATGGTCATGAATGGTACTTCGGCGAGTTCTGTCCATGGACTCCCTCTGGTGGCTGTGAGTGGAGCTGCTGCTTCTGAGGTTCCTTCCACAGGTGACGTAGTTTATTCTTTGGCTGGCTGTTCTATTTAACTCCACTCAGATCGTTACTCCATGCCAGCTGTCAATGTTCTAGTACTGGTTCAGTTCGCTCTTGGATCTTTCTGGTGACCTGTCTACTCCAGCAGAAGCTAAGTCCCTGCTAGTTATTTATTTGTTCATTGTTTCCTTGTCCAGCTGGCTATCATGATCTTGCCCTGCTAGCTGGAAGCTCTGGGATGCAGAGTGGCACCTCCGCGCCGTGAGTCGGTGCGGAGGTCTTTTTGCACACTCTGTGTGGTCTTTTTGTAGGGTTTTGTGCTGACCGCAAAGATACCTTTCCTATCCTCAGTCTGCTTAGTAAGTCTGGCCTCCCTTTGCTAAAACCTGTTTCATTTCTGTGTTTGTGACTTTCATCTTACCTCACAGTCAATATATGTGGGGGGCTGCCTTTTCCTTTGGGGAATTTCTCTGAGGCAAGGTAGGCTTTATTTTCTATCTTTAGGGCTAGTTAGCTCTTAGGCTGTGAAGAGGCGTCTAGGTCGTGTTAGGTACGCTCCACGGCTATTTCTAGTTGTGTGATAGGATTAGGGATTGCGGTCGGCAGAGCTCCCACTTCCCAGAGCTTGTCCTGTGTGAGTTTAACCATCAGGTCGTTCCGGGTGCTCCTAACCACCAGGTCCATAACAGCCAGCAGAGCCAGCACCCAAGGCAGCTGAATATCCTGGCACCCGCAGTGTGCACAGAGATGCAAGTTATCCACGGTACTGGTCTCGGATGTGGACAGTCCTGTGCCCGGAGATGGATGTCCTGTGCCCGAAGGAGTCGGATGTGGACAGTCCTGTGCCCGGAGGTGGATGTCCTGTACCCGAAAGAGGACTAGCATGTGCAACGATTGCAAACAGGTGGATATGGTGCCCGGCTGCTACTTGGAGGATATCCTGAACTGTGTATGACTGTGTGAGTAAAGAGTCTGTAAAGAGACTGTGATACAGCGATGCAGGACACCCACGAGAACTAGTCAGAGGAGGGCTGGCATGTGTAGTGTCTGCAACATATGAGGCTGTGTGTATGGAGACGTATAGAGACTGTGAGATGGCGTGCGGTCACCCAGGGAAACTGGACAAGGGAAGTCTGGCCTGTTTAGGGACCACAAATCTAAAGCCATGTGATATGTATTGCTTTGAACTGGTGTAAACTGGTCACTGATAATATCCACTGAAGTTATATGCATTTATGTGAATTGGACTTTAATGCTGTGAAGAAACACATTAAAAGAGACTTTTGTGTTTGAATTTGTGGGTCACTGCTTCTTCACTGCGTACGATGCTACTGCAGCTTTACAATATATTCAGACCAATCTATTAGCAGTATAACCGACTACTTTTACTAGTTATTCTAACGCTCTGCTGGGTTCAGAAGGCACATTTCAAGAAAGATTAAGATAACTTCTAAAGTTTGGCTCAAATGGATTCACAGGATCTATTCTATCCGTCATGTCAGAAATATGTGGCTGCTGGACCGACGCTCGAGAACCACCTCCTATCAGATGGCATCCGCAGCTCCTCTTTGAATAGCCAGTCAAAGCTAATCAAAAGAAAATCCTTGGAAGCCAGGAAGTTAGAGACGGTTTCCATGGCTTCCATTCAATGGCCACAGATCACCATAGATGATGAACAAGATCATGCGAGTCGATTTGTACAACTCTAATAACTTCTAAAAATGTTGGGGTGGACTATGATTAATGGTGGGGCCAAGACATTATCTAACTGGTGAGGTCCAAGTAGAGCGAAATTGGGAAGCCGTGGTTTTTTATCATGTGCATTGGTCTGTTTATGTTGAAAAGTGTAGTGGTCTATGGGTAGAGGAGAATACATATAAACTATGGTCAATGGCCAGGTCATGTTGCATGCTGTGGTGTCCTAATCATACTTAAATAAAATGTAATTGTATGTATGTATGTATGTTGGTCATACACAGGATGCTATGCATACACTGGTCATACATATGGCGCTATACAACACCATGTTGATATATTCTATAGCGCCCTGTCTACCTGGTTGATTCCTGGCTCTAACACACACTTGCAACTTTTTTTAAACAGATTTCTTAAATTGATAAACCAGTTGACGCAACTTTGTGTATAAATATGGCAATGGCGATATGTTACGGCAATAAAGGGCGATGTTTCTTTTAGATATAGATAGATAATAGAAAGATATTACAGATATAATAGATAATAAATAAATAGAATAGATATCCTGTAGATATATAATTTCACAAGCCCCCTACATATAATAACCTTGCACCCTTTAGTGCCTTTCATGTGGCAAAGGGTGTTTAGCCTTGCATAACCTAATAAATAATGCAAAAAAAAGTGGGGTCCCCCCTATTTTTTTGATAACCAGCCATGGTAAAGCACACAGCTGTGAGCTGATGTAATCAGGGTGGGCAGGTCCCTGGTTATTGGGCCCTTCCCAGCTTAAAAATACCAGGCCGCAGGCACAACAGACGTGGCGCATCACATTAGATTCTGGCGCTTTGCCTGGCTCTTCCTGATTGCCCTGGTGCGGTGGCAATCAAGGTAGTGGTATTTGGGGTTGATGTCAGCTGTAATTTGTCAAAAATCACAGCTAGGATCAAGCCCTGGTGTAAGTAGTGGAGAGGTGTCTAGAAGACACCCCTATTACTAACCCTGTAATAAAGAAATCACACACACAGAAAAAACACTCTGACACTTCTCCTGGTTCACAGACATATTTTAAATAAAAAAAAACACACACAAGTCAGCTGTAGTCCTGGGAATCCACCGTAGTAGACTGAATCCGATATAGTCCAACAATGAATACAAGAAAAACATGAAAAGAGAAAATAAAAAATAATACACTATTCCTCGTTCACCAATTTATTTGAAAAAATGTGCTAACGCGGGTCCAACGTAGTCCAGCATTTCCCGAATCCAGCTCCGGTGACTGTGAATAGCAGCAACTTTACTGAAATTTACAGGATAGTGATGTCACTGCTCATCAGAATCACCGGATCACGCTGCATTCTGCAAGACCCGGCAGCTCTGAACAGCAGTGATGTTACTGATTCATACTGTCCTCTGCGAGACCTGGTGACTCTGATGAGCGGTATAGTTACTGAAGTCAGACCTGCCGTATCTCGCATGATAATATCAGCCCCCCAGCTGTCTGCTTTACCTTTGCTGGTTAATAATAGGGGGATCCCCACATGTTTGTTAATTATTTTACTAGATGGTCTAACGCATCGGGTATTCTAGAATATGCATATCCACGTAGTATATTGCACAGCCCACGTAGTATATTACACAGCCCACGTAGTATATTGCCCAGCCACGTAGTATATTGCCCAGCACGTACTACATTGCCCAGCTACGTAGTATATTGCCCAGTGACGTAGTATATTGCCCAGCCACATAGTATATTGCCCAGCCACGTAGTATATTGCCCTGTCATGTAGTATTTTGCCCCGCCACGTAGTATATTGCCCAGCCACGTAGTATATTGCCCAGTCACATAGTATATTGCCCAGCCACGTAGTATATTGCCCTGTCACGTAGTATTTTGCCCCGCCACGTAGTATATTGCCCAGCCACATAGTATATTGCCCAGTCACGTAGTATATTGCCCAGCTACGTAGTATATTGCCCAGCCACATAGTATATTGCCCAGTCACATAGTATATTGCCCAGTCACGTACTATATTGCCCAGCTACGTAGTATATTGCCCACTGACGTAGTATATTGCCCAGCCACATAGTATATTGCCCAGTGACGTAGTATATTGCCCAGCCACATAGTATATTGCCCAGTGACGTAGTATATTGCCCAGTCACGTAGTATATTGCCCAGCTACGTAGTATATTGCCCAGCCACATAGTATATTGCTCAGCCACGTAGTATATTGCCCAGTCACGTACTATATTGCCCAGCTACGTAGTATATTGCCCAGTGACGTAGTATATTGCACAGCCACATAGTATATTGCCCAGCCACGTAGTATATTGCCCAGCCACATAGTATATTGCCCAGCCACGTAGTATATTGCCCATTGACGTAGTATATTGCCCAGCGACGTAGTATATTGCCCAGCCACATAGTATATTGCCCAGTTACGTAGTATATTGCCCATTTACATAGTATATTGCCCAGCCACGTAGTATACAGCACAGAGCCACGTAGTATATTGCACAGCGACGTAGTATACAGCACAGCGACGTAGTATATTGTCCAGCCACGTAGTATACAGCACAGAGCCACATAGTATATTGCACAGCGACGTAGTATACAGCACAGAGCCACGTAGTATATTGCACAGCGACGTAGTATATTGCCCATCCTTGTAGTATACAGCACAGAGCCACGTAGTAGATTGCCCAGTGACGTAGTATATTACCCAGCCACGTATGTCACAGGTTAAAAAAATAAACATACTACTCACCTAACGATCCGAGGGCCCCTTGTAGTTTAACATACTCACCATTCTGGTCGCTGCTCCTCAGCATCCCGTCTCTCGGCCTCCTGGGATCCAACAGCGCTGTGCAGATGGGCGCGCGGCTGCCGCCATCTTGCGTTCCCAGGATGCTTTGCGAAATTACCCATATGACTTAGCGGTCTCGCGAGACCGCTAGGTCTTCTGGGTAATTTCGCAAAGCATCGCTGGGAAAGGAAGATGGCGGCAGGCGCGAGCGCCTCAGAGGAAAACGGAGGGTGAGTATAGCAGTTTTTTTTTTTTACTATTTTTAACATTACTTTTTTTTACTATTGATGCCGCATAGGCAGCATCAATAGTAAAAGGTTGGGGACACACAGTGTTAATAGCGGCGGTAACGGAATGCGTTACCCGCGGCATAACGCGGTCCGTTATCGCCGGCATTAACCCTGTGTTAGCAGTGACCGGAGGGGAGTATGGAGCTGGCGCCGGGGACACTGACTGCGGGGAGTAAGCAGCGGAGCGCCGGGGACACTGACTGCGGGGAGCGGAGCGCCGGAGACACTGACTGCGGGGAGCGGAGCGCCGGGGACACTGACTGCGGGGAGCGGAGCGCCGGGGACACTGACTGCGGGGAGCGGAGCGCCGGGGACACTGACTGCGGGGAGCGGGGAGTATGGAGCGGGCGCTGGCCACTGACTGCGGGGAGTATGGAGCGGCCATTTTCTTCCGGACTGTGCCCGTCGCTGATTGGTCTTGGCTGTTTTGCGGCGACCAATCAGCGACTTGGATTTCCATGATAGACAGAGGCCACGACCAATGAATATCCGTGACAGACAGAAGGACAGACAGACGGAAGTGACCCTTAGACAATTATGTATATAGATTATTAGGTTAAACAAGGCTAAACACCTTTTATTGCCGTATGAAAGGGACTAAAGGGTGCAAGTTTATAATATACTAGATGGCAGCCCGATTCTAAAGAATCGGGAGTCTAGAATCCATATATACTTTATTTATTCAAATGTAAGAATAATGCAATTAATAAATAATAGTAAGAAAGAACAAAAAATGGCTGCACTCACCAGCTCTTGACAATTCTTGTTATTTAAGTAAAAATTCAAAAATCACACCAAAATGGCGGGCGGAGTGTGTCACAGTACGGCACGTTTCTGATTGGTCGCTCGCAGCAGGCGGCAACCAATCAGACACTGGACACTGTTGACGTCACTTATCTCCGGACATTAGCTCCGGACATTAGCTCCGGACATTATCTCCGCACATTAGCTCCGGACATTAGCTCCAGACATTAGATCCGGACAAAGCCACGGAAGTTGGCACAAATTGCAGGAAGTAGTATTCTAGGCAATTATATATTAGATAGTGGGCTTGTGAAGTTATATATCTGCAGGACATCTATCTATTCTGAGGGTTCAGGCTGTTAATTTACTGTACTCGGCTGATAAAATGTCATGTTTCCTTTTTTAGATGTGTGCATAAAAACCAGACGGCACACACATGGTCCGTGTGCCGCCCGTTTTTTTTTATCTTTAACCTATTGATATCACTCAAAAAACTCAATATTATCATAGCATTATTGAACAGGTCTGGGAACTGAAACTTTAAGTACTTCAGTCTCCACTGAAATGAATGCAATTCAACATAGTAAGTTTTCATGCCCCTTGGAGTCAGACAGAGTTGCCCATGTTAGATTTTTCCTGTATAAAAAAACTGCAATTAACATTTCTCTTTATTTTCTGGTAATTGCTGAAGGAGTTGGAGATTTTGTTTCACTTAGAAGCATTGAAGATATTTTGAGCCGCAGTTAGGAGTTAACCTTGCAGACTGCTCAGCGTCTGCTTGCTGATTATACTCCCTTGTGTTTGCTACTGTGAAGGCAGCAGGTTAATCATTGTCTGTCTCCAGATGTAGATACTGTAATACTGCTGTTTTGCTAAATTGTTCCAATGAGACATTTCTTTTCTTTCTCCATCTATTGGGCTGAACAGTTTCATATGATACACGATCCAAGTAATTCCAAAACCTTTGCAACTTTATGCATTTTATAATAGTATTTAGTATTGCGACGTTTACGGATCTCCTTTTTTTTTTACCAAATTTTAGCAAATTGAGGGTTAAGGGCTAATGATATATGTATTATCCATACTTACTGTTTTAGATAAATATCATAGTAAATTTTGACAAGAGTGGTAGTGTTTTTGTAATTCTGGGTACTCTTAAAAATGCCAGAGTTTACTAATATTGTAATTCTGGTGACACGGACTATTAGAAAATTCTCATTGCAATAACTTGCTAATATGTTAATACATTTAAGGTTTCATTAATCTGTCATCTACGACCATAACAATTTATATTCCTCCTAGGACTGGCCCATCAGAGTACCTGAGAATTTTCTGGTGGGCCCAGGACCAAACAGCCAATAAAAGATGAACCTATTTTGATAATGACTTACAAACCAATCTTTTACCACAAAGGTCTATTCCTTATTAGATAATTCAAGAATAAAATATTAGATTTTATTGATTATGTCCCGTGTGTACATTGATAACAAATTACAGAGCAATTACTGTGGACTTGTAAATGTTCTGAATGGATGAGTGTTGGCCTTTAGAATAATTTTCTCTGGTGGACCTAAGGAAGCCCTTTTAACATGGCCCATGTCTCCATTACGAAATGCTTACAGGTAATCAAGGAAATGTTCAAGCTCCTTATTGTTTATGACAGTATAGAAAGTTTTGAGGGCAAAGGACCCTTTAAGACCCTCATAGACATTGGATGAAAATGGGCAGATGAACTATCAGTCAATGCCGTATTTTTCCCTACACGTCCTATAGGTGTTTTGAAGGATTCCAAGTGGTTGTTGGTCGGAACAAATAATCATTCGTTTCATGGAACCAGACGAGTTGTTAGAGTCAAGATCATCCATTTTATTTGAGTTTTATCCAATGTGTATCTGCTATTTTTGATCTCAATATTGGGTTCCATAAAATTGTAGCCTACAAGGGAGGTACAGAGTGGTGTTCCAGGGAAAACGTTTGATGAAGGACCATAAGAGCCCAAGACGGAGCAGGTGGCATGTTGCCTTGATGTACAGTCAATGTGTGGTACTGGAGTTGGAGTGGCACAGAGAGCTGTGGCAACACCTTCAAATTCAAGACCAGAATAATAGAGAGTAGAACTAGTGAGAGAGCTGGGACAACCTCTTATTTTTTACTCTGTGTTGAGGATGATGCCATCAAGAGAAGATCCATTACAGCACCTCCAAGATAGCCAGAACACTGAATTACGATTAGAGAATTTGGGCAGGACAGAAACAAAAAAAAAGTGGCCAGTCAACAAGTCCAACTGATGGAAGAGGAACTTGGCAGTAGTGACAGTGCACTGGGTTTACTGTGGACACATCAAGAATAAGCTCAAACAGAATGTAAATGCAGAGTGTAAATTAAGTTATACATATGGGACTCCTGGAAAAGACCAAAATCTGTCCTCAGCTATCTCTAACTAAATGGACTCTCTTCTGAAAGGGTATTTTAAAGCCCTGCTCTGGGGATGAGTGGCGGACAAGTTCAAAAATTGTTCAAGTTTCGGGAAGCATAAATTAAATGCAACGATCCTGTGCAAATTTTGGGAATAACTCTATAATCACATCAAGATGTCCCAAATTACAATACACCATTCCTCACCCTACAGACAGAGACATACTAATGTTTGGAGGGAGCCGCTTGCTCCATCTTTAGACATCCTAATTTCAGCTACAGTAGCTTGACCATTTACAAATTGTACCAAATAAAATTGTCTACTAGATGTTGATTTTGGTAGGTCAGACAATAGAGTAGAACGTATTACTTTGGCTTCACTCGCTCTTGCATTAGTCTTCTGATACCTGGTGGGTGATGTGCACAACTGGCAGGTATCATGCTCCTGTCCTTTTCAATAGAATAGCTGCCGTCCGCACATCCCATCTAAGTGAAGAGTGAACTGAGTCAGCACCTTTCATGACCTCTTCATTTACAGAAGGTTTTAGGTTGGATTTATAATTTTTGCCAATACATTATTACGGTAGCTAAAAGTGAATTGTGAACGTTGGGGACCAGATGCGTAAATTATATGTCCAAAGCTTGGAAGAATTGACCTACATGGATTCAGATTTTCTGCCCTAAAATAAAATGGACCATTGTGTAATGCTTTATTATGTCTTGCTGCTTACCATTGAACTTCGTTTTAGTTGCGATATGTAGTAGGACAGTCAGACTTAATAGAACGTGTGTTCGCTGAGAGGGGAAATGGAGTCTGGCAGATAGAAACATTCCTCATCAGGTTTTACCTCTAATCCGCATTAAACCCAGGAATAAAGTGCTTTACTTCTCCTAAAAATGGTTGCCTTCTTAGTCTGTGGGTAAATGCATGAGA
The DNA here is from genome assembly GCF_032444005.1 of Ranitomeya imitator. NCBI lineage: Eukaryota > Metazoa > Chordata > Amphibia > Anura > Dendrobatidae > Ranitomeya > Ranitomeya imitator. The sequence continues at coordinate 116,393,571 of NC_091291.1, read as the reverse complement.
TCCTCATTGGCAGATAGACCATAGCCCAGCCTTAACACACGCAACAACAGCCTAAACTTTGCCAGACTTCTGTCTCTGTCAGTATGTCTTTATTTTCATCTGGCTTTTGAGCATGGAACACACACATAGTACATGATATATATAGAGAAAGTTAATTTTATCTAACACTTTAGATTTTATAATTGCACTTTCCAGTTACAACCATGATCTTGGTATGGCTGTAAAGGATGGATTGATCTTCTTAAGTCCGATTCTTGGCTCCACTCACTGTAGTCAGTTCACTATGCAAAAAATATTCTAGTCATTGGCAATGCATATATTATTTTACCTTTGGAGCCATTACACCATTTTCTCACTTCCTTAACTCCTTAAGATGTCTTACAGTCTCAACTATCTTTTTTTTCCTAATCCCCCATAATAATATGTATAATGTAGTGTTAGAGTATTAAAATACTCATAGATTACAGTCTTGCCTGATCCAGCAACACTCCAGTCCTCTTCTGGTCCACGTGACTGTTCTGCAACTTTGCCGGCTCTCAGAGGGTGTATTATAGCTGTTTTTCCAGTGTAAGTCTCTGACACTCCATAGATTTGCATTAACGGGATCCTGTCACCAGGTTTTCCCCCTCATAAAATAGGGCCAGCACCTGTATGCCCTCCTTTACAGCATTCTAGAATGCTGCATATCTGCCCCCAATCCCCTCTGCAAGGCAAAAAAGACCTTTTATTATACTCTATACCAAAATAAGGAGAAAATAAATACCCTAAATTAGTATCAATATTATTCTATATCAAACAAATTTCAAGTAGACACGATAGTACTTGAAACAAAAACAACTACTTGAAAAAATAAGAATAATAACAAAAGATAATTTAATATATTACATTTTATTAAATATAGACACCAAACAAGAACAAATATATTAAAAATTAATTGACAAGACATGGTAAAAGAGGAAAAAAACATATAATAAAACCAAAGGGGGACAGGTCAGCAAACAAAGCACCACCAGTGAATATCAAATGCAAGTGTCAAGAATTTTAGGGCCCCTTTCCACTTGTGAGAAAAAAAACCGGTCCATAATCTGGACCGAAAAAACGGATGTAACGTATGCGATTGTCATGCGTTTGTGATGCGAGTTCAATGCAATTTTTTAATCGCACCATCCGTTTTACATCCGTATGCAATCCGTTTTTTTTCTCTGCAACTATTTTTATACAGTCATTTACAGGACTCTTTACAGTGCTCTGTGCCACAGAATTGTAAGGTATCCGTAAAAAACGGATGGAATACGGATGGTCCGTATTCCATGCGTTTTTTTTCTCGCACCCATTGACTTGCATTGGCGAGTCTCGTCCGACACCCGCAGCAAATCGCAGCATGCTGCGATTTTTTTCTCAGTCCGATTTCAGCTGAGAAAAAAATTGCAAATGGAATGTCACCAATTGAATAACATTGGTCCGAGTGCAATCCGATTTTTTTTTCGGATTGCACTCGTCCGTTTTCCTCACAAGTGGAAAGGGGCCCTTAATCCTATAATATGAGATACTAGGAACACAGGGAAGCAAATCCACGATAATCTAAATAAATACAAAGTGCAGTGCACATGTATTATAGCTTAATTGTCATTATATTACTGCTTCGCTGTTATCCCAGAAATCAACACTAAAGTTATAGTCAGTAGTCATTTTCATCATAAAAAACATTGCTGGTAACAGAAAAATACACAAAATAAGCTGTAAAGACAGATAATACTGAATTGAGTTCATGCTGCATATGCTGGCACCGCCACCCCACACTCCAACGCGCACGTTCGATGGGCGTTTCTGGTTTTGATCTGGCGCCTCCTCCCTTCTTGCAATTGTCGTCCTCCCTCCGTGTTTCATGTGGATGACGCATCCTACATCATCCGCACAGTGTCCTACATCACACATCCTCCACATGTGTACTTCCTTCTGCCCTGCTGTGGGCAGAGTAAAGGACTGTAATGAGTGCGCATGCGCCGGCACTCTTTGACCTTTTCCGGCGCATGCGCACTACAGTGCTTTGCTCTTGGGCTGGACAGAAAGAAGTGTATCTGTGCCGGATCACAATGGAGGACACTGTGTGGATGAGGTAGGACACGTCATCCACACGAAGCAGGAAAGGTGTATGGCGATTGTAGGAAAAGAGGAGGCGTCGGAAGTAAGCTTGGAACAGAGCTGCATTGACGTGTAGCTTTTTGCTGCAGAGTGCTGCAGGCCACCTCCTACTTTCTTGAGTTCTCTGTTCAAAGTTTACCTTATGTTTTACTCCATTTGTTCAGAGCAGAGGTAATAAAAAAACTAAAATTCTAGCATGGTTTTTTTTCTCACTAATCTGGATAAATATAGCATCTTTTTCTATTGTAGTTTTGGTCCTCATGGATATGATGATATCAATTATGTATATATTTTTCCTTTTTTGTTTATTTTTTTATACTGAAAAACTATTTTTTAACGGGAAATGGTTGATTTTTTTTTTTTTATTGAATTTTTTATTGCTTCTAAAACATTTTTCTTTCTTAACTTTTTTACTTAGTCTCAGTATAGGACTTGAACATCTTGAACGTCTGATTGTTGGTATAATACCTTGCAATACTCATGTATTGCATTTCATTGTACCTGTGAGTTCTACACTGACATACACACTCTCCACAAGGAGAAACTTTACTCCTTAGTCCTGAGTACAGAGCGTCTCACCTAGCCAAATCAGTTCTCATACTTTGCACTAATGAGGGGCAATGCCCCGAAACACTGTGTCTGCAAATTGAGATTCTGATTTGGATCTTAGTCATATTGCAAGACTCGTTAAAGGGTCGATAGCGATTTGTAGGATGGCTACTACCAACAGCTGGCGCTATAGAGTTCAAGTCCTCTTCCTTTCTGAAGAAACAATATACAGCCTATTAGACTCTCCTTTTAGCCTAATAGACTTCTATAGATGGCAGACCTGGAGGTCATTGTTTGACCTGTCAACCATCTACATGCCTCTGTCCCTATTGACAGTGCCATCTAGAGGGTTAAGTGGCTGCTGCAGTGGAGCAGTAATATACAGCTGACATCCCCTGCTGATAAAGATGGCTTGATTCCTAAGTAGGTGCCATTACTGTAGGTTGCGTGAGGTTCTTTGGGGTGGCAGCATATACAGTAATGTGCAAAAGTTTTAGGCAGGTGTGGAAAAAATACTGCAGAGCAAGAATCCTTCCAATAATAGAAGTGTCAATAGTTTATGTTTATCTATTAACAAATTGCAAAGTGAATAATGATCTTCATTTTTATACGTAGGTTGAAAGACAGTCTTTAAAACAGCTGTATAGGAAGTTTAAAACTGGGTGAGGAACAGACAAACTTTGCTACAAAGGTGAGGATGTGGAAGATAGTTTCGTGTCACAGATCAGTATTGCAAAATGGCACTTGATAACTGGGAGGCCATGTTAACAACATTAAATTAATGCCATCAAGTTGCAGCTTTGTCCTGGTGGCTGAATTTTCAGCCAACACTTAGAAATTTCTCTCCATTTTATAGTCACACAATATTTGTATAATTGGGAGAAATTTGCGAAAACTGATGTTTCATACACCAGCCTTACGCAGAAATCTGCTGGTATGAGATGTGACAAAATTTACTTAGTGGAACGTGCCCCTTTGTGCACAACAAATCTGCTTTAACTTTCAATTTGCAGCCTAAATTATAGCGGCATGAAAAGTACCGTGAGTGACTTTTTTTGTGTGCAAAAATAGACTTGCACTAAAATTTGTGACCTTTTTCTGCCATAAAACAGGCACAAATAGATAAATACCGTATATACTCGAGTATAAGCCGACCCGAGTATAAGCCGACCCCCCTAATTTTGACACAAAAAACTGGGAAACCTTATTGACTCGAGTATAAGCCTAGGGTGGAAATGCAGCAGTTACCGGTGAATTTCAAAAATAAAAATATATCATTATTTCCCCATAGCTGTGCCATATAGTGCTCTGAACCGTTCATTATTTCCCCATAGCGGTGCCATATAGTGCTCTGCACTGTTCATTATTTCCCCATAGCTGTGCCATATAGTGCTCTGCATCGTTCATATTGCCCCATATCTGTGCCCCATATAGTGCTCTGCACCGTTCATTATTGCCCCATATCTGTGCCCCACATAGTGCTCTGCACCGTTCATACTGCCCCATATCTGTGCCCTATATGCTCTGCACCGTTCATACTGCCCCATATCTGTGCCCTATATGCTCTGCACCGTTCATATTGCCCCATATCTGTGCCCCATATATGCTCTGCACCGTTCATATTGCCCCATATCTGTGCCATATAGTGCTCTGCACCGTTCATATTGCCCCATATCTGTGCCCCATATAGTGCTCTGCACCGTTCATATTGCCCCATATCTGTGCCCTATATGCTCTGCACCGTTCATATTGCCCCATATCTGTGCCCCATATATGCTCTGCACCATTCATATTGCCCCATATCTGTGCCATATAGTGCTCTGCACCGTTCATACTGCCCCATATAGTGCTCTGCACCATTCATACTGCCCCATACAGTGCCCTGCACCGTTCATACTGCCCCATACAGTGCTCTGCACCGTTCATACGGCCCCATATAGTGCTCTGCACCTTCATACTGCCCCATATAGTGCTCTGCACCGTTCATACTGCCCCATATAGTGCTCTGCACCATTCATACTGCCCCATACAGTGCCCTGCACCGTTCATACTGCCCCATACAGTGCTCTGCAGTTCATACTGCCCCATACAGTGCTCTGCACCGTTCATACTGCCCCATACAGTGCTCTGCACCGTTCATACTGCCCCATATAGTGCTCTGCACCGTTCATACTGCCCTATACAGTGCTCTGCACCGTTCATACTGTCCCTGAGCAGGAATGTTGTAGACGGATACTGTAAGTTTCACCTAAGCAGGAGTTGTAGTCGCCACCCGTTAGGCTATGTTGCTTTTTTGCAGTATTTTTTTAATGCCAATTTTAAGCAGCGTTTCACAGTACCAGCAAAGTCAATGAGATTTCAGAATTGTCATGCACACAGCTTGTTTTTTTTCCTGACTGTTTTGTCATAAGAGCTTAGTTTTTGCAAAATACAGCATGTCACTCGTTATAAGCGTTTTTTTTCTTTGTTTTTTCTCAGCGTTTTTCACAATGTGTAGTGCAAAAACGATACAAAAATGCAGGTTTGGGTGCATTTTTTGGTGCCAAAACTTGATGAAATTGAAAGAATTTTTTTATGCACTTTATTTATGCCCAAGAGACAAATGTACCCTATCAAAACTGCAGTAAAAAAAATGCATAACAAAACTACCGTATGTAAGAAATGCAGCAAAAACTAAGCAAAACCTACTTTTTGTAAGCAGCTTAAACTTTGCATAAAAAAAATAATAATAATAATAAAAAGAAAATGCAGCAAAAGCGCAACATGTGAACATAGCCTTACAAAGCATAAGACAGACAGCAATTCACACTGTCTTATTATAGAGTCAATGGAAAAAAGCCGGGAAGGTCAAGGAAACGATCATACTTTATAAAATAATGCAGTCAAGAAAATATCAGCTCTTCCTTATGTCTATAAGATTTGTTTCATTATTCTAGAGTAAAGTGCTCAATGTGCCTCTGTTATATTTAATTTATTATGACTCTGAATTTAAAACCTTCCATTGACGGAGATGAGTGATGATCACATATTACCTGTTACTGTAAAGGCATTTTCCACTTACTGACAACTTTCTATTTCTGTCACAACTTTTGCTTTTTTTTTTTTTTTTTTAGTCTTGTTTACAAACTTGGTAATGTGTTTTTATGTCATTTGTTTTTTCCTTTTCACTGAAAAATTTGTTTGCTTGAAAAATAATAGCAAATCAATCAGTGCTTTAGAGAGCAGACATGTTGCATTTTATTAACATGAGTTGCAAAAAATATTAGCGGTTGTTATTTTTTGCATTTCTTAATTTTTTATTTTTTTTTAAATCCCAAATTGGAGTAATAAAACCAATACTCAGCTCCACAGATCAAACAACACTACAGCTACAATGCTCCTTGATGGTCCTTGCTTTCTGGTACTGCTCTGCTGTATTTCTATCATGGGACCAGAGACTTAAGGTACCGTCACACTAGACGATATCGCTAGCGATCCGTGACGTTGCAGCGTCCTCGCTAGCTATATCGTCCAGTGTGACAGGCAGCAGCGATCAGGCCCCTGCTGTGCTGTCGCTGGTCGGGGAAGAAAATCCAGAACTTTATTTGGTCGCTGGACTCCCCGTAGACATCGCTGGATCGGCGTGTGTGACACCGATTCAGCGATGTCTTCACTGGTAACCAGGGTAAACATCGGGTAACTAAGCGCAGGGCCGCGCTTAGTAACCCGATGTTTACCCTGGTTACCATCCTAAAAGTAAAAAAAAAACAAACACTACATACTTACCTACAGCCGTCTGTCCTCCAGCGCTGTGCTCTGCTCTCCTCCTGTACTGGCTGTGAGCGTCGGTCAGCCGGAAAGCAGAGCGGTGACGTCACCGCTCTGCTTTCCGGCCGCTGTGCTCACACAGTCAGTACAGGAGGAGTGCAGAGCACAGCGCTGGAGGACAGACGGCTGTAGGTAAGTATGTACTGTTTGTTTTTTTTTACTTTTAGGATGGTAACCAGGGTAAACATCGGGTTACTAAGCGCGGCCCTGCGCTTAGTAACCCGATGTTTACCCTGGTTACCGGCATCGTTGGTCGCTGGAGAGCGGTCTGTGTGACAGCTCTCCAGCGACCAAACAGCGACGCTGCAGCGATCCGGATCGTTGTCGGTATCGCTGCAGCGTCGCTAAGTGTGACGGTACCTTAAGAAGTAGAGACCAGTAGGGACACAGATTATAAAACTAGAGTGTTAGGCCATTGGTGTGACTAAGTATAGGTTGTTTTGTCTTTTTTTATACTTCCTGAGGTCTTAAAAAATAAAGTAAATACTTGATTTACGAATATCCCCTTTAAAATATGACAATTATATTGTCACTAGATGGTGGCCCGATTCTAACGCATCGGGTATTCTAGAAACTGTATGTAGTTTATTTATGAAGTTTTCAGAATAATGCAATTTACACACAGGACGTAGTATATTGCCCAGCCACGTAGTATATTGCCCAGCCACGTAGTATATTGCTCAGCCACGTAGTATATTGCCCAGCTCCGCAGTATATAGCACAGACACGTAGTATATAGCACAGACACGTAGTATACTGCCCAGCCACGTAATATATTGCACAGCCACATAATATATTGCACATCCACGTAGTATATAGCACAGCCACGCAGTATATAGCACAGAGACGTAGTATATAACACTGCCCATACAGTATACAACACAGGCCACGTAGTATAGAGCACAGCGATGTAGTATATTGCCCAGTCACGTAATATACCACAGCCACGTAGTATATAGCACAGCCACAAAATATATTGCACAGCCACGTAGTATATAGCACAGCCACGTAGTATATAGCAGAAAGACGTAGTATATAACACAGCCCATGCAGTATATAACACAGGCCACGTAGTATATAACACAGCGATGTAGTATATTGCCCAGCCACGTAATATATACCACAGCCACGTAGTATATAGCACAGCCCACATAGTATATAGCACAGAGATGTAGTATATAACACCGCCCACGCAGTATCTAACACAGCCCACGTAGTATATAGCAATGTGGGCACCATATCCCTGTTAAAAAAGAATTAAAATAAAAAATAGCTATATACTCACCCTCCGTTGCCCCCCCCCCCCCGGATCTAGCCGAGGCGTTTACCGATGCTCCTTGCGACGCTCCGGTCCCAAGAGTGCATTGCTGTCTCGCGAGACCGCTATGTCATCATCTCGCGAGACCGCAATGCATAGACCGGTCACCGGAGCGTCGCGTGGAGCGGGAAAGGCCTCGGCTGGATCCGGGGGGGCCAACGGAGGGTGAGTATATAATGATTTTTTTTAATTATTATTTTTACATTAGATCTTTTTACTATTAATACTGCATACGCAGCATCAATAGTAAAAAGTTGGTCACACAGGGTTAATAGCAGCGCTAACAGAGTGCGTTACACCGCGGCATAACGCGGTCCGATAGCGCTGCCATTAACCCTTTGTGAGCGCTGACTGGAGGGGAGTATGGAGCGGGCACTGACTGCGGGGAGTAAGGAGCGGCCATTTTGCCGCCGGACTGTGCCCGTCGCTGACTGGTCGTGGCCGTTTTGCCGCGACCAATCAGCGACTTGGGATTTCCGAGACAGACAGAAAGACAGACAGACAGAAAGACGGAAGTGACCCTTAGACAATTATATAGTAGACTAGATGGCAGCCCGATTCTAAAGAATCGGGAGTCTAGAATCCATATATACTTGAAATTCGGCAGGAGCTTGAAGAGCAACGTCACTGGGCCCGCCTCCACGCAGTAGAAACTTGCTGTGAGGTAAAAATTCAAAAATCACACCAAAATGGCGGGCGGAGTGTGTCACAGTACGGCACGTTTCTGATTGGTCGCTCGCAGCAGGCGGCAACCAATCAGACACTGGACACTGTTGACGTCACTTATCTCCGGACATTAGCTCCGGACATTAGCTCCGGACATTAGCTCCGGACATTAGCTCCGGACATTATCTCCGGACATTAGCTCCGGACATTAGCTCCGGACATTAGCTCCGGACAAAGCCACGGAAGTTGGCACAAATTGCAGGAAGTAGTATTCTAGGCAATTATATATAAGATTCTTGTCACTTTAAGACCAGACAAACTGTAAAGAGGACCTTTCACCAAATTTTTCATGTTAAACTGAACAATGTAATAGTGGCTGCAGAGCAGAAAAAAAAAATGTTTTGTTTCACATTGATATCATGTGAATGTACTGTACATATACTTATCAACATTTCTGCTGGCGGATGTTTAAGTTCTGGGAACGGCCCAGACCCCCGAATGCATACAACCACTTTGAAAGGAATTTACAAAACCTCATCCCCTTTCTATCCGTGATGCCCTGAATTTGCCAGGATTGTGTCTCAAAATTCTGCACAATCTGGGCAAATTTAGGACAGTTGGCAATTATGGGTACAACCGAACTACCAGAGACTTGAAATGGAAGTGGATAAATGGGTCTACTGAGTCCTTTCTACATTTAAGATGTGATGGATCAGGTGCCTTTAGCAAATATATTAAGGTCCTAGACAAGCAAATCTGCAGCCACCTCAATGTTATCCAGAGGCTGCTTGACAAGGTATGAGCAACACAGGCCCGAAGATGTCACCTTTCTGATCGTCCAAAAAAAACAGTATATCACAGATCAGCGTGGAGACAGAAGGATGCAGAGGGCACAAAAGTGACACTCAAAACCAAATGATGGCAGGTCACGAAATTAACTGCAGGATTTCATCTAAAAATATGCTGCCAAACACAATAATATGGAATGACTTCAATATCAATGGCTGAAATTGAGGATTTGAGGATAGAATGGTGATGAAGGCAGAATAATTTACATAAATGTCATGCACCTGTAAAGTGCCCAAGCCAGGTAGTCGTGGGCGAGCTGCTGATCTCACTTGCTCTGGCACTCTACAAACAACACTTGTCCCCGTCTCAGTGTGTTGCTATGTGTGGGTGCATCAAACTTACGTCAGGCCTACGGGCCTCCATTGGCTTCAGATTTTCCTCTTCTGGACCCTCAGCAGCAATCAATTAAGGGGACCCAAAATTTGTAAAAACAGTCCAACTTTTACTTAATGAATGCCATACTTTAGAAGCAAGTGCGGCGCCCCAGGGTCCTGGTCGTCGCAGTAATGTCCCTCACGGGGAGAGTGATGCTACGTTCAGAGGCAAGGATGGATAACTGTATCCAAGTATCACAAACATGCAACACATTTCATACTCCAGGCCACCAGGGGGAGCTTCTGATCCTATTTACTAGGTGACTCCCCATATATGTATAACTGGTAGTCTGTAGGGGAAGTCAGTCAGTTCCTGTCAGAGAGACAGAGGGGAAGCAAACAGAAAGATGTGCTAGAGAGAGAGATTGCCAGAAGGGAGCTTGTCGTGGAACATCAGCTGAGGTTGAGCTGGTACCGATAGAATAGCTGAGCAGACGTGGGGGTCTGCAGCTCCTGGCAGAAAGAAGAAACTGAGAAGGAAAGAACATCAGCAGAGAAAGTTCCAGACAGCCGTCTGAGGAGGACAGAGGGTTCACGAAGCTGTGCATGTCCACAGAGCTGCAGCTCCCAGAAAGAGACATTTGAAGGCCGAATTGTTTGCAGTGAGCGTGCAGGAGAGGAAGCACAGGAGAGGATATCAGAAGGGGACCAGCCCCGAGCAGGCTGCCTCCTTCTGAGGTGCAGAGACCGGTAGCCGGAACTCCGAGGTTGTAAGGACCTCTATGACATACATCAGATACCAGCAGGACAGCTGAACTCTACGTTACCTGTCCGACCTAACACCCAGGAGGCACGGTGACAACCTTAGAGGCTGGGGCGTGCTAGTGTCCCTATTAACCGCCTCAAGTCACCAGTCATACGGGTATGTCCTATCTAATCCAGGGGACAGAGAGAGATAACATCTGTGAGGACCTTATGAGAAGCTTAGCAGTAAGGGACTACACCACCACGGCGGTAGAGGAATGGCTTTTATTCTCCATCTGGAAAAGGGAACTCTGGACTTGCCTCCAAACCGACCGGACTCTGCCTGCCCTGTGGTCTGGTGCTCTGGACTGTGGATGCTGAAGTCTTCAGTAAAGGTAAAGAGACTGCAACCCTGTGTCCTCGTTCTTCTCTGTGCCACTCTCCATTCACCATCTATACACCTGGAAGCCCTGGGGATACACTTCACCTGTGGGAAGTTATACCATCTAGCTGCCATAACATCACCCCAGCAGACCCCTTAAAGCAGCGTCGGTCACCCTGACAGAATACCACAGGTGGCGTCACGAACACAAACTTTATCCCTTTAAAGACATTTCCCCTTTTATACGGATGTCCCAGGGCCACGGACCGGGTCAGCCACCGTGACATCCCCATGTGAACACCGGACCCGATACCGAGTACCCCACTGCCCTGACGGGGCGCTCCACAGGCATACTGGATAGGCCCAACTGGTTGTCATCTTTCCCACAGGGGCCAGACACAATTTTGGTCCTGGTTCCAGCTAGTTAAAAGCATCTTAGGTTGATGGGAGTAGGAGTGCACATGCCATAGGAGCTTATATCAATCAGAAAAGCCCAGTAGAGAGGTGTCTTATCAGGTTTAGGGACCCAACAATGAGGTATGGCTTGACAATGGCTGTTGGGCTTCAATATATTGGCCAATCTATGCACCATGTACCTTCTTTTTTCTGTAATTTTTCTATAGCAATATTGCAGTTCCATTTTTCTAATATTCCATATGTACATAATGTAGCGTTACCTATTTTCTATGGCAGTAACACAGGTTCAATTTTCTAAATTTATTATTTTTAGCATTTCAGAGTGCAGCTATATTTTCTCTTAGAATTATTATCTTTAAGTTGGCACCTGTACACACTAGTTTGGATGTGCTGGACAGTTTTTTTTTTTTTGTTTAAAGTGAAGTCGATGTGCTTGAGGCAGTAGTTAAAGCAATAAACCCTGGTCTGAATATTTAGAGTATGTTACAAATGAAATGGGCTTAATGGGGTTGTCCAGGGTTTCTCTCAAAATTCCTTAACAAAATAAAATGTTTTATGTTAAAGTAGTGGAGGATCTCTTTAACCACTGCAGCCAATCACTGGCCTCAATTGGATATCTGACCAGTAGTTGGCTCTAGTAGTCCCATTTTGTGGCCACACAAATGATGCATGGCTCTTACAGTAGAAAATACCAGATTGGAAGAACTCTTTGAAAAGTTGTTCAATGTTTGAAAGTAAGGAAATATAGTATTCCCCTTTCTATTTATTATATGGTCACTCTCCAAGGCTTGAACAAATGCACTCAGATTATGCAGTGAATGGAAAAAGAGAATGACAGAAGCGTATTAAAAAAAACTCAAAACAGGCACAATCAAAGAATACTAGGATAGAAGAAGACATGGAGCAAGACTTGTAAAGGAAGTTGGGTTCTAGTAAAGAACCTGAACGAAAGAGGTGTAGGAAAACTTCACACCAATTGGGAAGTCAGGAGGTACATGATCAAGGTTTTTTATTCCCATGTGATTATCTTCCACTTGAACTTCAGATTACAGTGGATTATCTTCCACTTGAACTTCAGATTACAGAATTGTCATGTCACCAGAGATCCTCCATGAAGCGACAACGTAACCAAAATCTCATGTAGAATGTGAACTAGACAGTTCTGATGGAGAAGAGAAATGTGTTCTTTCACTTCAGCAACTACATGTAACAAGTAAATCCAGATGCGGAAGAATTTAAATCACAGAATTCATCAGAAATTTTGGTTTTCCCAGAAACTACGGTATGTTGTTAGATTCCGAAGAACCAAAAGAGGAGTCTGGAAAAAAACAGAACTAGCTACAGAAATGGAACCAGATACTTCAGATCAACAGTCGATTGTCTATTGTCTTAGAGAAGAGACCTACAAGTAGACCACCTAAAGAAATGTTAATATCAGTAAGTGACAACCATGCCCAAAAGAAACAACCTGAATGATACATAACAACCCACATATTTAATGGAAAACTATGAACTGATGATGTACAGCAATTTTCCTTGACAGCAGTTGCATTATTATATTATTTTGCTATTGGTATAAAAATGTGCCTTGCAGTTTCTTGCACGCGATAGTCAGTAGGATGTCAATCATACCTAGAGGGGAGTGATTAAAGTGGGTTAAGCTGGACTGCTTTCGGTGAAGAAACGCCCTCCGACCCCTGTGACTGGTCAGGTACATTCGCAAATGCCAAGTAAAGCATTAAAACATTATTTTCCGATAATACCAGCCATATTCTCGAATATCAGACTCATTATTGGAAATCTGGATTCCCTTTCTACTGGGGGCAGTTTTTGAGGCTTCAGGGACCTGTCAGATTCCCTCTAAATATGCTTCCTAATAAACTAGCATAGGGCATAGAAGTTTTATTAATAAAATTGGTTAAATAATACTTTTATAATAATAAGCCTGTTGAAAGCTCAAAATGTGTGCTTTCTCGCCCCTGTGAATTTTTCACTTTTGGATTTTTCGCATTAAAAGTCCAAAGTATTTTCTTTTAGAAAATATATAGCAAGTAATTGGCGAGGGCACACATTGTGCATATTTATGCTCTAACTTGTATTTTCTACAATTATTTTGGCTTACGATGAAGTCCTACATTTGCTACTAAGGAAGCTTCATATTTTAGATTCTTCTACGTTCATGCTAACATTGCCACAACCCAACCAATGAACCATTGCGACTTCACTGTGCTCCCATCTTGTCATTAACGCAATTTCCAGCAATGAACTTCATCAAAGATAAAAATCACACAGTCATGCGTAAACGCGAGCTGACACGGGCTCATCAAAGGAAGAAGATCACTGCCATTAATCTTTGAGTTGGCCTTAAATGGACAAGATGGCTGTTGAGTAAAGTGAAGAAAGAGAAGTGTTGATGGCAGGGACAAGGGAAGGGGGGCAAGCTGACGCCTGCTGCATCCTGTGGTATTCAGTCACTATGTCAGTAGAGAGGAATTATCCCGACCCCTTCTGCTCTGGTCTGTTAATGTTCACTCATACACACATATGATACTAATCTATGATGCCTCAAAGAACCGCATTCCCATCTTCTCGTAAACTTTCAGGACTGTGAACAGCAACTCTCAACACCCCAAATCCTCTTCCTTTCAGAGATAAGAACATAAATTCAGTAAAACGGAACGTAAACTACGTTACGTCTGTCAAACCTAGACATTTCATTTATATTCTAGGGATGCTTTCTCCTTACACCTTTTCAGAATCCATCCCATCATATTAATACACTTCCCTTTCACCGTTTCTCATCTTAGCTAACAAACAAATATGGATTCTGGAGTCTTAAATTGTAGGATTATATTAGCCCCCTAAAATGTAATTGTTCAGATTACCTTAATCAGAGGGAGCACTAAGCAGCATTTTTTTCTAACAGTACGTACTTTATACTTTATTTTGTATTTCGTGGTTTATTTTACTCACTCTCGGATCTTTTCCTTTTTTAAGCAAACTTTCTCTTTTGTTGGTAATTTGCACTCTGCTCTGCCCTCCGGTTCTTTAGAAGGAACGTGAATCACTTGGCGGCCTTTTAGGCAGCATAGGTCCAAGTTGCCATCTTCTAGTCTGTGGCTAGCACTATCTCAGCTCACATATAAACCACTAGGGATTGCTAGGTCAGGATCTTTAGTCTGTACAGGTACCGGAAGGGTCAGTTTCAGCATTTAGAATTAGCTATTATCCCGAGTGAGTAGCTACTCTAGCACTCTAGCATAACATTGTTTTTTTTTTAATTTATAAATATACAAAGTTTATTAGGAAAACCAATAAAATATCTTTTATTGTATTTCTGAATAAACTTTGCATATTTATGAATTTTTAAAAAAAAAACATAACGCTCCTGTGTCCTCCTTTTTGAACATGACTATTTTGGAGTTGTATATATAGGGGCCAGGACATAGTTCTTGGCTACCCTTCAATATGAGTCTGGGTTTGCAGGTATTGATCTAGCATAACATTGTCTTTTTTATTGGACTATTTCGTAGGATCTGCAGAGGATCATTGAGTTCCAAATTGTGCTAATTATGAGGGATCCTCGCAACAGGACCCTCTATGACAGTGGTCCCCAACCTTTGTGACCTAGAGAGCCACATTCCGCTCTGCGAGAGCGTCGCGAGCCACATTCCGCTCTGAGAGGGCGTCGCTAGCCACATATTGCTCCCTCGCCCTCACAGTAGTGGCAACCAGAGCTTACATTATGGGTATAATGATAACCAAAGCTTTTCCACAGATATCACCCCGAAGCAGTATAACAAGATCCAGCGGTCCCCACAATACTCCCATTCAGTATTCTCCCATCCAGCACTCTCAACATACTGTCACATTTAGCTTCAGGCACCTTATCCGACAGGTGCTATCATCCTGTCTCCAGTGTCCCATACTTAAATTATCTCTAACACCCCTAAAACCAGTATATGTGCATCAGATCAGCTCTTCTGTTCAGGGCTACACACATACCTGTTTGCTAAACCTGCAGCTAATGCACCAAGCTGGCAGACAGCCGCGAGCCACAATTCATGGGATTGAGAGCTACATGTGGCTCCCGAGCTACAGGTTGGGGACCCCTGCTCTATGACAACCTAAGAGAAGCTTTAGAGAATATAGGAGAAGATATTAGCCAAACTTTTAAGTTCAGGTGCTTTTATTTCTATAGCGGTTGTCTATGGCGTTATTTTTTTAGTTCCTGTGTCTCTCCATTCCTGAGATATGGTCTCCTTTTCTTCCTACGTAAATCTAGTCTTTTTATCCAAATAAGTGTGATCGCTCACAAAGAAGCATAAAGGACAACGCCCACTTGGTTAAAAAATACTAGATACGTGGATGCAACAGCGCAGAGAGTGAGGACTCAATGGTAACTTAACCAATAGATATTTATTTGATTAACATGGATATATGTGGTGCCTTCGGCACAATATCAAGGGGTAAAACAAATTGTGGATTTAAAGTAAATTATTTTACAATGAGAATACAACATATGTACACTGGGGATTAGGACAATTCTACTAACACAATATTTGTCTGTTATTGCAGGTGAACAACTATTATCGCTAGTTGTGTCTTGAACTTAACATCTCCATCTTGTGTGTCACAGTACTATCGGGCCCGTCACCATCTTCTCTCTGTCCCTCTAAACAAATCATCATACAGGCCCTAACGGAAGTCTACGATACTCTGCTGTTAGGCCACAAGTCCCGTATCGATGTGTCTCTTTGCATACCCATAACACTGGCTGCCTTTGTCCCATAAAGCACGACCCCAATCCTATTTGTACAAACGTCCCTCTTCTCGGCCCTGCTCACTCAGCTCTGATCTCCCAGCTCTGGTCTCTCATCTCCAGTTCTGGTCACTCTTCCCGGGATCTGGTTACTTGGTTCCTCACTCGGGTATGGTTACTTAGGCTCCTTACTTATGTCTGATAACTCGGTTTCTCACTCGGGTCTGGTCACTTGGTTCTTCACTTGAGTCTGGTTACTTGGGTCTGGTTACTCGGTTCCTCACTCGGGTCTGGTTACTCAGGATTCTTCACTTTTAATGGCACCACACATCCGACCAGCCACAGGTCCAGTCACTGACTCCTCCCCATCACTGCCCTCCTGGGCCTTTTATAATTAATCACTGTGCCATAGCTGTCACCTGACCTGGTGTCTCCTCTAATGTTTTCCCAAGGGAACATGCACTTCACTCTGCAGTTCCTGTTGATGCAATTCTCCATCTCCCTTTTCCTATCATCTTTGACCAGCAGATGGCTGTGCTTGATTGTGAATACTCTGTTAGGCATTAACTGTGTGAGTCTTCCCTCATCTCCATCTTCTTACATATATACAAGTAACAGAAGGCCATATCTTAAGAATTGCGAGACGTAGGAAAAAAAGAAAAGCAACTCCAGATTCAGGAGAACATCGACATTTAGACCAGATTAAAAAAATACATTTGTATGGCATGTTAAGGTTACTTTAAGTGGAATGGATATTCATCTGTTCTCTAAAGGAGCTAAGGAGGCAAAGGAGAGGTTTAGTATGTTTGCTCTTCTGATGCTCCTCTGACATTACAGAATTTGCTGTGACTTCTAGAAGATCCATAAGTTGCACCATTAGAAGGTGATGAGGGATACAGCAGAAGCAGAAGGAAGAAGCTCAGAAGTTTTCACAACTCGTAAAGGTTTTGCAATAAAAATATGCACATGAAAGATGCTGTAAAAAAACACATGGACTCAATCCGACCAATCAAGACATCTCAACCATGCTTTTTTATGGGTAATTACCAAGTACTGAACTAACACAGCAGCTTTCTTGATAAGGTTGAAATGAAATAGTAGAGACCCAAGTATATTCTTTGCCTTATCGCTCTGTTGTGCATCCTGAAATAGATTAACTAAAGCCTTCCTAAAGAAAGAAGCCTAAATCTTTTTTGTCTCCAGTGTTACTTATCACAAGTCTGGTTGTATCAATGTTATTTTGGTATTTTATTTCCAATTAGCTGTGACTAGGATAAGTTTATATTGCAGTCAATGAGCCGAAAAGTAGCTCATAATAGAAAGCACTGTACATTTTTCGGTTATATTAACTTTTAACTCTTGACGTTTACCGTAATTGATTAAGTTGGCGAGCCACCAATGAAAAAGCGAATCTAGACTATCAAAAAGCATTTGTTAATGAATCTTATGGCACCTTGCTATTTAGATGATAGAGAAATATTATCCAAACTTTTCAAGGAGAAAGGGTTGTGCATTGAATTTTATTTTGTTGCTTCTCTGTCGGCCGATATATTCTTTACAACACTTGCGCTAAATTAGAAACTTAATCAAAGTCCAACTCACCTACCAGATGATCCTTTATTAGGTCAGATTACAACACAATGAGCCCCCAGATAGCAAAGGCCCAAAGGTCCATTAGATCGTACCATTAACCCCATTTGGTATTCCAAGTTTAACCTGGAATTTTGTAACCTTACCACCAGAATTGCTTTCTACTAGTTCGACTTACGATTGTGAAATTCTGGTTACAGTGTAAAAGTGAGTATTGGCAGGAATGTTCCTTTAAGCCTGGTTGTGTAAGATACTTAAATATCCAGGCTTTTTAATTAATAATAAAAACAATAATAAAAATAATAGACAATGGATTTTTTCAATTATTCATACAATGAAAACAGCAAAATGTTGTCATTCTATTCCCCGTAAAGCAATGAAATGAAAGAAGAACATAAATTTTACAATGTGACTAATCCAAACTGTTCTACGTCAAACGACAGGACAAAATGTTTTCAGAAAGCCCTTGAAATCTTAGTAAACATTTTGTTTTGCCAATGATTGGTAGTTATTCTGTTGAGCATCTCCGAGAAAGCCTGAAAATTTGACTTTGAAGTCAATGACGCTTTGCTCGTGAAATACTGTAAACCACCCACATACGCAGGTAATAGAAAGTTGAAGAAAATGATATCTTGATATCTGAGAACCGAATAAGGCACGGTTTTCTTAATATGTAAATGAGCTGTTAAGATCTATGAGTCGGTCATAGATCTCGCTGAGAATTTGCCTTCAGAGCTTATTATAAATGAAAGGGGGCATTACCAGTGGGAGACATGTAATGACTGACGGCCCGCTCTCCTGATTTATACGTCTCACACTGGTAACAACCCCTTTCATTTATAATAAGCTCTGGAGGCAGATTCTCAGGGAGATCTTTTTCCGGCCCATAGATCTTAACAGCTCATTTAAGTATCAAGAAAAACAAGGATTTCTCGAGAATAAGGCTACTTTCACACGAGCGTCGGATTCGGCCTGTCGCAGTGCGTCGGGCCGAGATTCCGACGCTAGCGTTTGATGCACCGCACAACGGGTGCAGCGGATGCATTTCTCCGGCGCATCCGCTGCCCCATTGTGAGGTGCAGGGAGGTGGGGGCGGAGTTCCGGCCGTGCATGCGCGGTCGGAAAAAGCGGTCTGTCGGCAGCAAAAAGCGTTACATTTAACGTTTTTTGCTCCCGGCGGTCTGCCACGACGACGGTTGCGACGTGTGTCAATACATCGGTAATGTTACTCTATGGGGCAAAAACGCATCCTGCAAACAACTTTGCAGGATGCGTTTTTTCTCCTAAACGACACATTGCGACGTATTCAAAACAACGCCAGTGTGAAAGTAGCCTAAAAGACATCAGATCACAAATATCAAGGTATCATTTTATTCATTTTTCTATAACCTAGTTGATCCTATTGACAGATCCTCATTAAATTCTTACTATCCTTCAGCTTTCATGTCAAATTTTACAGAACGAGATTAATAATTTTTAAAGCAAGGGACAGGACAAGAACACTCCTAAGGCTTGTTCTGTCCCTTGCTTAAAAAAAATCATGCAATATTGAAATCACCAAAAAACAAAACACAGGGAATCAGTGAAAGTTCCTTCTCACAAATCTGGTCCTTAGGCTATGTGCACGCATTGAGTATTTGCAGCAGATTTTTCTGCATTAAAGTCCAAAGTTTGGGCAGGAGAAATGTAATGTAAAATATGCCTGTTCTTTATATAGTTTTAGTTGTGTTTTTTTCTCCATTCATCTCAATAGATGAAAAATGCTGCAAAATTTCTGAAATAGTTGACGTGCTGCAGATTTGAAAAAATGCTTTGATTATTGAAATCTGCAAGGGAAAAATAAGCAGCGTGTGCATGAGATTAAAGATGTCTCATTCAGTTTGCTGGCACTGTAAAATGGTGCATTATGTTACGTGGAAAAAAACATGGCAAAACCACTATGTGAACAAGTCATTACTTATGTTTTCTTCTAATATATTGGAAGCTAACGAAAGGTGCAAAACTCAAAAGACCATCAGTGACCAGCTGGGCATCCTTGGAAATTTTGACTTCCCCACAACTTCTCAGCCAGTAAATCTTCAGACTAGAGATATATAACTTCATTCCACTTCTACAAACTTGTAAAATCCTGATATATCACTTACAGGGGAGCTGCATTGAGTTGAAGGATATATGAGATGTCTCAACATTCATCACCTTGGAGAAACATCTGCCTACCATGGCCACATTTATTATTTTTGAGTCTGATATGTTTTAGAGTGGGATCAGATATTGAAAAAGATTCCAAAATTGTCCCTCTTTTCAGACCTTAAGACCTGAGCTACATGACTTTCAATACGACTCAATAATTACCAATTATTATAACTGTTTGAAACAATGTCATGCTTGAACATGACATTGCAGCCAATGCTCAAATTCATAGAATGGCAGAAATACACTATTTTAAGGTAGAAAAAAAAGTCTAGAAGACTCTGGGGGACTTGGAAATACCTCTTATGTATTGGAAAACGTGATGTGTGCCTTTCTGGACTTGGCGATGATGACATGGCGGTTGGAGAGGTGAAATCCTCAGCATGACATGATTATCTTAATGACCACGACTGACGTTTCCTAGCATAAACACACTTACAAACAGTAGCTTATTCCCCTCTCTCCCTCCCAGGCTCACCCTGTGTGTGGCTGACTCTAAGAGGTGCTGTCAGCAAAATCCTTCATGCTACAAAGATCTCACTTATTTAGCTCACATAGGATTTTGTTGCCCAGTGGTCTAAACATAGCAGTAAGACGTGAAGCACAGATATCGTGCCCAGATTAGTAGTATTTTCCAGCATGAAAGAGAATTCTCTAAGTTCTGGAACCTTTTCCAGGTGTAGCTGACACCTTTATTGACTATCTTGGATTCAGTTCTCTGTTGTGGAGGTCCATTGGAATCTATGGGATGGAAGGCGGGGCATTTAAGAAGACTGGTGTTCCATTGTTCCATAGACCAGACTAGAATCAAAAGTCTGCTTGAGTAAGATGCACCAAATTTGCCAAATTTTGAAAATCTGATACATTTGTTGAGCTGTCCGTGTGCCAAAAAAAGAAATAGCTGGCATATAGCTAGCCTAGATTTCATCTACAGTGTATGCCAGTTTTGTGGTGTACATGTAACGTGGTAGCCATGGCGAGGTACAAATCCCTTGAGCTCCAACACGTTAAAGTAGGGGTCCTGGCTGGGTGTCTGTGGAGCGCCTGCCAGAACCGTGGGGTGCTCAGGCCAGATCGGACAGTTCTTAAGGGGGATATGTCATGGCAGCAGTGACCCAGTCCGCGGCCCTGGGCATCCAATCGAAGTTAATGAAAGGGGAAAATAAAGTTTATAGGGAAAAAGGGGAATTGTTCGTGATGCCACCCGTGGTGCTCGGTCAATATGGCCGACGCTGCAGTTCAGATCCACTGGGGCAGTTGGTGATGCAGCAACGATGTTTCAGCTCTCCATGGGCAGAGCTAATCCCCAGGGCAGATATAGGTGTTAATTGTGATGATGGTGGCTGTGGTAGTTGTAATGCAGGGCAAGTGATGCAGGAATAATTCAGAGGACACAGCTGGGTGCTGTTTTCAACGCTTTACTCCCAGTTCTGCAGATTACGGTCTCCAGCCATGTGCTGTGTCCTTCAGGTCTGTAGTCCAGCCAACCCCCAGATGATTTGGGGTACACTTCTCCAGGACTCCTCTCTTATGTTCCTTTCCCGTCTCACTGTACTGGTTCCCACCTCTCCTGCCCTGCGTCTTCATACACAGTGTCCCAAGCCAGCAGCTGTGGACCTTGTCGGGAGACCTCTTCTAAGTCCCCTCGCTCCTATATGACTGCCTTTTCAGTGAATGTGTATGGATGTGTCTGTGGCACATACAGGCACATACAGGCTCCGGCTTGCTAGCTGAGCCTTGTAGTCCTCCACTAGTCTTGGGGGGCGGTTCCCCACTGCGACCTGGCCCCTCCACCTGGCGATGGTCAGCATGGATGCAAGCCCATGGGTGGATTGCTCACTACCCGTGCCCCTAGGACCCCTTATTTCTCTCTCACTTTCGTAGCTTCTCTCTCTGTCTTCTGGTGCTGGGACGAGCTCCTCTCTGCTCAAGTCCCCAGTTCCAACTGTCTTGCACATCTGCTCTGATCTCCTCCACCCCACAGACGGATTAACTATCTAGACCTTTCCAACTCTTCTGTAGAAGGACGTAGATCTGGGGATTTATTATGATGGAATATAGGCTGAACTGGATGGACAAATGTCTTTTTACGGCCTTACTAACTATGTTATGTTACTATGTAACTCCTCCTACTGTTTCCATGACAACTCTACTCTCTCCACCCGTCCCCTCTTCCTAGTAACCCTTTCCAGACTGGGATGAGGATATCATCCCATAGGGTACGCCCAGGTGCCCTGGCTGGATTGGTGAGGTGTTGGATGCTGGTGTTAGAGTCTCGGTAGTGCCCCCTCCTTACCTGAGAGTGGGATACCACACCTCTGGATGAGGTGCAGTACCTCTGTGGCGACTGAACCCTCAGGGGTGCCATATCTGGACTTGTGCTGTGAGGGTGCTATGCATGTGTAGGTCATATGTAACCTATGACTTTGCCAGGACCAGATGTTAACTAGTTCATGAACGGAGACAACCAGTTCTTAACATAGTTACATAGTTACATAGTTATTAAGGTTGAAGGAAGACTATAAGTCCATCTAGTTCAACCCATAGCCTAACCTAACATGCCCTAACATGTTGATCCAGAGGAAGGCAAAAAAAACCCATGTGGCAAAGAGTAAGCTCCACATTGGGGAAAAAAATT
This sequence comes from Ranitomeya imitator, assembly GCF_032444005.1. Lineage (NCBI taxonomy): Eukaryota > Metazoa > Chordata > Amphibia > Anura > Dendrobatidae > Ranitomeya > Ranitomeya imitator. Next base: position 116,371,203 of record NC_091291.1, on the reverse strand, counting down.
CCTTCCCGACTCCACATACGGCAATTAGACTAGTTCCCTGGATCAACGCCCTATCAAGGAATCTAGTGTATATACCCTGTAACATTATACTTTTCCAGAAAGGTATCCAGTCCCCTCTTAAATTTAAGTAATGAATTACTCATTACAACATCATACGGCAGAGAGTTCCATAGTCTCACTGCTCTTACAGTAAAGAATCCGCGTCTGTTATTATGCTTAAACCTTTTTTCCTCCAAACGCAGAGGATGCCCCCTTGTCCCGGTTTCAGGTCTATGATTAAAAAGATCATCAGAAAGGTCTTTGTACTGTCCCCTCATATATTTATACATTAAAATAAGATGACCCCTTAGTCTTCGTTTTTCCAAACTAAATAGCCCCAAGTGTAATAACCTATCTTGGTATTGCAGACCCCCCAGTCCTCTAATAACCTTGGTCGCTCTTCTCTGCACCCGCTCTAGTTCAGCTATGTCTTTCTTATACACCGGAGACCAGAACTGTGCACAGTATTCTAAGTGTGGTCAAACTAGTGACTTGTATAGAGGTAAAATTATATTCTCCTCATGAGCATCTATGCCTCTTTTAATGCATCCCATTATTTTATTTGCCTTTGTAGCAGCTGCCTGACACTGGCCACTGAATATGAGTTTGTCATCCACCCATACACCCAGGTCTTTTTCATTGACGGTTTTGCCCAGAGATTTAGAATTAAGCACATAATTATACATCTTATTACTTCTACCCAAGTGCATGACCTTACATTTATCCCCATTAAAGCTCATTTGCCATTTATCAGCCCAAGCTTCTAGTTTACATAAATCATCCTGTAATATAAAATTGTCCTCCTCTGTATTGATTACCCTGCAGAGTTTAGTGTCATCTGCAAATATTGAAATTCTACTCTGAATGCCCCCTACAAGGTCATTAATAAATATGTTAAAAAGAAGAGGGCCCAATACTGACCCCTGTGGTACCCCACTGCTAACTGCTACCCAGTCCGAGTGTGCTCCATTAATAACCACCCTTTGTTTCCTATCCCTGAGCCAGCTCTCAACCCACTTGCACATATTTTCCCCTATCACCATTATTCTCATTTTATGTATCAACCTTTTGTGTGGCACCGTATCAAAAGCTTTTGAAAAGTCCATATACACTACATCCACTGGGTTCCCTTGGTCCAATCCGTAACTTACATCTTCATAGAAACTGATCAAATTAGTCTGACATGAACGGTCTCTAGTAAACCCGTGCTGATACTGGGTCATGAGGTTATTCCTCTTCAGATACTCCAGTATAACATCCCTTAGAATGCCCTCCAGGATTTTACCCACAGTAGAGGTTAAGCTTACTGGCCTATAATTTCCGAGTTCAGTTTTTGTCCCCTTTTTGAATATTGGCACCACATTTGCTATACGCCAGTCCTGTGGTACAGACCCTGTTATTATGGAGTCTTTAAAGATTAAAAATAATGGTCTATCAATGACTGTACATAATTCCTGCAGTACTCGGGGGTGTATCCCATCCGGGCACGGAGATTTGTCAATTTTAGTGATTTTTAGACGCCGCCGCACTTCCTGCTGGGTTAAGCAGGTGACATTTAATTGGGAACTTTTATCACTAGTCATTTTGTCTGCCATGGGATTTTCTTGTGTAAATACTGATGAAAAAAAGTCATTTAGCATATTGGCTTTTTCCTCATCCTCATCCACCATTTCACCCAGACTATTTTTAAGGGGGCCAACACTATCATTTTTTAGTTTCTAACTATTTATGTAGTTAAAGAATATTTTAGGATTATTTTTACTCTCTCTGGCAATGAGTCTCTCTGTCTCAATCTTTGCTGCCTTGATTTGCTTTTTACAGAATTTATTTAATTTTCTGTATTTATTTAATGCATCATCACTACCTACTTCCTTTAATTCTCTAAATGCTTTCTTTTTGTCACTTATTGCGCCCCTTACAGCTCTATTTAGCCATATTGGTTTCTGTTATGTCTGCTAATGAAAGGTGTAATGAAGGCAATCCAGAGACACAATGTGCCTAGCGATCAGAGCGCACACAGTGATCTGACAAATACCCAAAAACAAAAGAACGAGCTCTGAGACGTGGAAACTCTGTAGACTGCACACCTGATCCTATCCTAAACACAACTAAAAGTGGCTGTGGATTGCGCCTAACCACTACCTATGCAACTCGGCACAGCCTAAGAAACTAGCTAGCCTGAAGATAGAAAAATAGGCCTGACTTGCCCCCAGAGAAATACCCCAAAGGAAAAGGCAGCCCCCCACATATAATGACTGTGAGTAAGATGAAAAGACAAAACGTAGGGATGAAATAGATTCAGCAAAGTGGGGCCCGATATTCTTAGACAGAGCGAGAACAGTAAAGCGAACTTTGCAGTCTACAAAAAACCCTAAAGCAAAACCCACGCAAAGGGGGCAAAAAAGACCCACCGTGCCGGACTAACGGCACGGCGGTACACCCTTTGCGTCTCAGAGCTTCCAGCAAAACAAAAGACAAGCTGGACAGAAAAAAGGCAACAAAATAGCAAAAAAAGCACTTAGCTATACAGAGCAGCAGGTCACAGGAACAATCAGGAGAAGCTCAGATCCAACACTGGAACATTGACTAAGAGCAAGGATAGCAGCATCAGGTGGAGTTAAGTAACGAAGCAGCTAATGAGCTCACCAGAACACCTGAGGAAGGAAGCTCAGAAGCTGCAGTACAACTTGTGACCACAGGAGTGAATTCAGCCACAGAATTCACAACAGTACCCCCCCCTTGAGGAGGGGTCACCGAACCCTCACCAGAGCCCCCAGGCCTACCAGGATGAGCCGCATGAAAGGCACGAACAAGATCGGGAGCATGAACATCAGAGGCAAAAACCCAGGAATTATCTTCCTGAGCATAACCCTTCCATTTAACCAGATACTGGAGTTTCCGTCTAGAAACACGAGAATCCAAAATCTTCTCCACAATATACTCCAATTCCCCCTCCACCAAAACCGGGGCAGGAGGCTCAACAGATGGAACCATAGGTGCCACGTATCTCCGCAACAATGACCTATGGAATACATTATGTATGGAAAAGGAGTCTGGGAGGGTCAGACGAAAAGACACAGGATTGAGAACCTCAGAAATCCTATACGGACCAATAAAACGAGGTTTAAATTTAGGAGAGGAAACCTTCATAGGAATATGACGAGAAGATAACCAAACCAGATCCCCAACACGAAGTCGGGGACCCACACGGCATCTGCGATTAGCGAAAAGTTGAGCCTTCTCCTGGGACAAGGTCAAATTGTCCACTACCTGAGTCCAGATCTGCTGCAACCTGTCCACCACAGAATCCACACCAGGACAGTCCGAAGACTCAACCTGTCCTGAAGAGAAACGAGGATGGAACCCAGAATTGCAGAAAAATGGAGAAACCAAGGTAGCCGAGCTGGCCCGATTATTAAGGGCGAACTCAGCCAACGGCAAAAAGGACACCCAATCATCCTGGTCTGCAGAATAAAACATCTCAGATATGTTTCCAAGGTCTGATTGGTTCGTTCGGTCTGGCCATTAGTCTGAGGATGGAAAGCCGAGGAAAAGGATAGGTCAATGCCCATCCTACCACAAAAGGCTCGCCAAAACCTTGAAACAAACTGGGAACCTCTGTCAGAAACAATATTCTCAGGAATGCCATGCAACCGAACCACATGCTGAAAGAACAAAGGTACCAAATCAGAGGAGGAAGGCAATTTAGCCAAGGGCACCAGATGGACCATTTTAGAAAAGCGATCACAGACCACCCAAATGACTGACATCTTTTGAGAAACGGGAAGGTCAGAAATGAAATCCATCGAAATATGTGTCCAAGGCCTCTTTGGGACCGGCAAGGGCAAAAGCAACCCACTGGCACGAGAACAGGAGGGCTTAGCCCTAGCACAAATCCCACAGGACTGCACAAAAGTACGTACATCCCGTGACAGAGATGGCCACCAGAAGGATCTAGCCACTAACTCTCTGGTACCAAAGATTCCAGGATGACCAGCCAACACCGAACAATGAAGTTCAGAGATAAGTTTATTAGTCCACCTATCAGGGACGAACAGTTTCTCCGCTGGACAACGATCAGGTTTATTCGCCTGAAATTTTTGCAGCACCCGCCGCAAATCAGGGGAGATGGCAGACACAATGACTCCTTCCTTGAGGATACCCGCTGGCTCAGATAAACCCGGAGAGTCGGGCACAAAACTCCTAGACAGAGCATCCGCCTTCACATTTTTAGAGCCCGGAAGGTACGAAATCACAAAGTCGAAGCGGGCAACAAATAACGACCAACGGGCCTGTCTAGGATTCAAGCGCTTGGCAGACTCGAGATAAGTCAAGTTCTTATGATCAGTCAATACCACCACGCGATGCTTAGCTCCTTCAAGCCAATGACGCCACTCCTCGAATGCCCACTTCATGGCCAGCAACTCTCGGTTGCCCACATCATAATTACGCTCAGCGGGCGAAAACTTCCTGGAAAAGAGAGCACATGGTTTCATCACTGAGCAATCAGAACCTCTCTGTGACAAAACCGCCCCTGCTCCAATCTCAGAAGCATCAACCTCGACCTGGAACGGAAGAGAAACATCTGGCTGACACAACACAGGGGCAGAACAAAAACGACGCTTCAACTCCTGAAAAGCTTCCACAGCAGCAGAAGACCAATTGACCAAATCAGCACCCTTCTTGGTCAAATCGGTCAATGGTTTGGCAATGCTAGAAAAATTACAGATGAAGCGACGATAAAAATTAGCAAAGCCCAGGAACTTTTGCAGACTTTTCAGAGATGTCGGCTGAATCCAATCCTGGATGGCTTGGACCTTAACTGGATCCATCTCGATAGTAGAAGGGGAAAAGATGAATCCCAAAAATGAAACTTTCTGCACACCGAAGAGACACTTTGATCCCTTCACAAACAAAGAGTTAGCACGCAGGACCTGAAAAACCATTCTGACCTGCTTCACATGAGACTCCCAATCATCTGAGAAGATCAAAATGTCATCCAAGTAAACAATCAGGAATTTATCCAGGTACTCACGGAAGATGTCATGCATAAAGGATTGAAACACTGATGGAGCATTGGCAAGTCCGAACGGCATCACTAGATACTCAAAATGACCCTCGGGCGTATTGAATGCAGTTTTCCATTCATCTCCTTGCCTGATTCTCACCAGATTATACGCACCACGAAGATCTATCTTAGTGAACCAACTAGCCCCCTTAATCCGAGCAAACAAGTCAGATAACAATGGCAAGGGATACTGAAATTTAACAGTGATCTTATTAAGAAGGCGGTAATCAATACACGGTCTCAGCGAACCATCCTTCTTAGCTACAAAGAAGAACCCTGCTCCCAGTGGTGATGACGATGGGCGAATATGTCCCTTCTCTAGGGATTCCTTCACATAACTGCGCATAGCGGCGTGTTCGGGCACGGATAAATTAAATAATCGACCTTTAGGGAATTTACTACCAGGAATCAAATTGATAGCACAATCACAATCCCTATGCGGAGGTAGGGCATCGGACTTGGGCTCTTCAAATACATCCTGATAATCAGACAAGAACTCTGGGACCTCAGAAGGGGTGGATGACGAAATCGACAAAAATGGAACATCACCATGTACCCCCTGACAACCCCAGCTGGATACCGACATGGAATTCCAATCCAATACTGGATTATGGGTTTGTAGCCATGGCAACCCCAACAAGACCACATCATGCAGATTATGCAACACCAGAAAGCGAATAACTTCCTGATGTGCAGGAGCCATGCACATGGTCAGCTGGGCCCAGTACTGAGGTTTATTCTTGGCCAAAGGTGTAGCATCAATTCCTCTCAATGGAATAGGACACCGCAAAGGCTCCAAGAAAAACCCACAACGTTTAGCATAATCCAAATCCATCAGATTTAGGGCAGCGCCTGAATCCACAAACGCCATGACAGAAAACGACGACAAAGAGCATATCAAGGTAATGGACAGAAGGAATTTGGACTGTACAGTACCAATGACGGCAGACCTAGCGGACCGCTTAGTGCGCTTAGGACAATCAGAAATAGCATGAGTGGAATCACCACAGTAGAAACATAGCCCATTCAGACGTCTGTATTCCTGCCGTTCCACTTTGGTCATAGTCCTATCGCACTGCATAGGCTCAGGTTTAATCTCAGGCAATACTGCCAAATGGTGCACAGATTTACGCTCGCGCAAGCGTCTACCGATCTGAATGGCTAAAGACAAAGACTCATTCAAACCAGCAGGCATAGGAAATCCCACCATGACATCCTTAAGAGCCTCAGAGAGACCCTTTCTGAACAATGCTGCCAGCGCAGATTCATTCCACTGAGTGAGTACTGACCATTTCCTAAATTTCTGACAATATACTTGTATATCATCCTGACCCTGGCACAAAGCCAGCAAATTTTTCTCAGCCTGATCCACTGAATTAGGCTCATCGTACAGTAATCCGAGTGCCAGGAAAAACGCATCGACACTACTCAATGCAGGGTCTCCTGGCGCAAGAGAAAATGGCCAGTCTTGAGGGTCGCCGCGCAAAAAAGAAATAATAATCAAAACCTGTTGAATAGGATTACCAGAAGAATGAGGTTTCAAGGCCAGAAATAGCTTACAATTATTTTTGAAACTTGGAAACTTAGTTCTATCTCCAAAAAACAAATCAGGAATAGGAATTCTTGGTTCTAACATAGATTTCTGATCAATAGTATCTTGAATCTTTTGTACATTTATAACGAGATTATCCATTGAAGAGCACAGACCCTGAAAATCCATGTCCACACCTGTGTCCAGAAACACCCAAATGTCTAGGGGAAGAAAAAAAAAAAAAAAAGTGAACACAGAGCAGAGAAAAAAAAAAAAAAATGCACTTAGCTATACAGAGCAGCAGGTCACAGGAACAATCAGGAGAAGCTCAGATCCAACACTGGAACATTGACTAGGAGCAAGGATAGCAGCATCAGGTGGAGTTAAGTAACGAAGCAGCTAATGAGCTCACCAGAACACCTGAGGAAGGAAGCTCAGAAGCTGCAGTACCACTTGTGACCACAGGAGTGAATTCAGCCACAGAATTCACAACAGGTTTCCTCCTATTTCTAGTATGTTTATTCCCATACGGTATATACTGTGCACAGGTCCTATCCAGGGTGCTAATAAATGTCTCCCATTTTCTTTGTGTATTTTTGTGTCTCAGGATATCGTCCCAGTTAATTGCACCAAGATCCTCTCTCATCCGTTGGAAATTTGCCCTCCTGAAGTTTAGTGTCCTTGTAACCCCTCTATTACACATCTTTTTAAAGGATACATGAAAACTTATTATTTTGTGATCGCTATTTCCCAAGTGACCCCCAACCCTTATATTTGCTATGCGGTCTGGCCTGTTGGTTAATATTAGGTCTAGCAGTGCCCCCTTCTTGTTGGGTCCTGAACCAGTTGTGAAAGGTAATTGTCTCTCATAGTTGTCAAAAACCAATTACCTTTGCTGGTACTGCAGGTTTCTGTTCCCCAATCTATTTCAGGGTAGTTGAAGTCCCCCATAATAATGACTTCTCCTTGAGTCGCAGCTTCATCTATTTGCTTTACGAGGATATTCTCCATTGCTTCCATTATTTTTGGAGATTTATAACAAACCCCTATCAGTAATTTATCATTTTTCCCCCTCCCCTTATCTCCACCCACAGGGATTCTACATTTTCATTAAATTCACCTATATTATCACGCAGGATGGGTTTTAAGGACGATTTTACATATAGACACACCCCACCCCCTCGCTTATCTGTACGGTCATTTCTGAACAGGCTATAGCCCTGCAAGTTAACAGCCCAGTCATGGCTCTCTTCCAGCCATGTCTCAGATATCCCCACCATGTCATAATTATGCTCCAACAACATTAGTTCTAATTCGTCCATTTTGTTGGCGAGGCTTCTGGCATTAGCTTTACTAAACAGCCATTGCAGGTCAACTATGTACACAGGATAGAGGGTGCACAACTTCTCACATGTTTCTCCATTATTACAGAGCATCTCAATACACAGTTTTGTTACTTCCTTGGCCTCACACATTCCTGCCTCCACTGGTCTCATTTCATTCACCACCACCCAGCTTAGCACCACAATAGAGTCTGTGAAAGTAATGTCCTCTTCCCGCGATTCCGCATCTGAATTTTCTCGTAGAGGAGAGAATTTGTCCATATGTCCTGACTCAGCTTTAAGCTCTCTGATGCTTAGGTAACTCCCACTGGGGACACTCACTTTATCTCACGTTCTATTCCATCCTGGCCCATTACCCTTAAGAGCCGTTAGCTACTTGGTACCATGCTGCTAGGGGTACTTTCTCTAGACCCTTCTCACTTGGTCACTCTGCTCTCTGGTCAGTCCCCTGAGTTGGCACTGTCCATCTCTCTCTGTCTCTCTGTAACCCTCTCTCAGTCTCAGTCTGGTCCTCAGGATCACACTATCTCTGTCCCGATCTCCTTTCTCTTTTGCCAGAAAACACCCACTGCATGCGGTCTTGCTAAGCTGCTAAGCACTCAGACTAAATGTCTGTTCTAGCTGCAAGCTAGGCCCTGTCTGAGTCATTACAAGGAAGACATCTCTGATCCTGCTACAGAGCCGCTCCCTCTCTGGGCTAGTCCCAACACTTAACTATGTGTTACTCTATTCACTGTCTGTTGCTGGGCAGAACTCAGCTTCCTCAAAATACAGTGCAAAACATTAGAATACACCACATCACAATCCACACTACACATCACCATAATGCATGACATTATACAAACTACACTTTACTTTATGCACAGCGTTGATGTCTTCAAGGGGGAACAGGGCAACAAGTCTATTCTATCTCCTTACATACAGTACATTACGGTAAGTAAACCTGCGAAAATGTGATTTACTATACCTCCAAGTCATCATTTGTGCAAAAGGGCAATATTTTGCTACTTTTTTTGTCCAAAGTCTGTGTGCAAACGTCACGTTAATGCTGCCTTTTTGCCTCGTGGATTTGTCACAAAACCTAAAGGGAATCCTGATGCCAGCAAAGTGGATAAGAATCCTGAAGTCTCGTGCATACGTCGCTTATTTGTGACTTGCAAATTTGGTGCAGATTCAAATCTGCTGCATGTCAATTCTTTCAGCGTTTTTTCACCCATTGACTTCAATGAAGTCAGTAAAAATGCTATAAAAAAGTAGGTATAAAAATGATTGCAGATTTCCTGCTCTTATGTAGTGTTTTTGCATATTTTTAGATAGAAGTGAATGCTATAGATAGACAAACATATAGCCAGACATACTGTATAGACAGACCGGCAGACATATAATTGCAAAACCCCGATATATAATAATTTGGCACCATGTGGAGGCCATTGGACAGCTTTTAATGGTTAAATAAATTAAAAAAATGATGTGGGGTCCTCCCCTATTTTTTTGTAACCAGCAAAGGTAAAGCAGACAGCTGCGAGCTGATATTATGAGGAAGGGAAGGTCCTTAGATATTGGCCCCTTCCCATCCTAAAAATACAAGCCTGAAACCTCCCAGAAGTGGCTCATCACATTAGATGCGCCAGTTATGGCTTTTTATGAGTGCCCTGGTGTGTTGGCAATCAGGGTATCAGGGCTCAGGGTTGATGTCAGCTGTGAATTGTCTGCCATAGTCCACCAAAGCCAAATGATTTTTCCTGTATAGGCAAGTAGCCATTCCTGGATATTGAAAAATGATAACGTACGCAATCAGACATGTACAGTCTCGTCTCTATTTTTTTGGGGTGGAAAAGCTTCTCTCCATGTTGGTGCTGCCTCGCTGTAAATGGTGAGAGCAAATAAAAAAATCTGCGATAATGGAAATATTCTGCTCAGTCTGCTTCCTATAACGAAAGACATAAACAAGTTACTGCAGCATGTCGAGCATTGCTTATAAGAAGCCAATGAAATTTATTGTTTCAAACAAGCACAGATCAACTTTAGAATAATTTATTGAGCAAAACATATTTCATCCTATCGCCCACAAAATGTGACATGCCTTAAATAAATGTCCTCAATTGTCTAAACATTGCAAAATTGTACTGTACAATATCCAGAAGGACAGGGATCATAGGAAATCTTGGTTTGGGACTGTTAAAGAATATAAATATGAAATCTTTGTCTCGTTACAGCAAAATGTTTCATGTAGAAATAGCATCTCGCTGGCTGCTTCAGCCGTTCAGCACGCCGGTCACCAGACTGACTCTCACTGCGCCCTATTAACAGTTGCGGTTAACGCTGAACCCTATTGAGCATGTCAGTCATAATTATTGGTGAGAACATCGATCCTCTAACTTCTTGGATGCCGTGATCAATAGTTATCGTGGCATTTGGGGAGTTTGACTGGGTTCTAAAGGGTAACGCTTCTCCTTGTGGACAGTGACAAGTCAAGCCTGGGATGTCGGAGTGAGGAGACTTACAGTATATGCCATGCATGCTCCTCTGGGAAATTAAATATGCAAATTGTCTCTTCAGAGAGGAAGAGGACTAGAACTTTAGTGCCACCTATTGGAAGCAGTGATCCTAAAAACGTAATATCGACTGTTTAACCCCTTCATGACCTTGGAATTTTTCGTTTTTCCGTGTTCGTTTTTCGCTCCCCTCCTTCCAAGAGCCATAACTTTTTTATTTTTCCATCAATATGGCCATGTGAGGGCTTATTTTTTGGAAAATTAGTTGTACTTTTGAACGACATCATTGGTTTTACCATGTCATGTACTAGAAAACGGGAAAAAAATTCCAAGTGCGGTGAAATTGCAAAAAAAGTGCAATCCCACACTTGTTTTTTGTTTGTTTTTTTTACTAGGTTCACTAAATGCTAAAACTGACCTGCCATTATGATTCTCCAGGTCATTGCGAGTTCATAGACACCAAACATGTCTAGGTTCTCTTTTATCTAAGTGGTGAAAAAAAATTCCAAACTTTGCTAAAAAAAAAAAAAATTGCGCCATTTTCCAATACCTGTAGCGTCTCCATTTTTCGCGATCTGGGATCGGTCGGTTGAGGGCTTATTTTTTGCATTCCAAGCTGACGTTTTTATTGATACCACTTTTGTGCAGTACGTTCTTTTGATCGCCCGTTATTGCATTTAAATGCGATGTTGCGGCGACCCCAAAAAACGTAATTCTGGCATTTCACATTTTTTTCTCGCTACGCCATTTAGCGATCTGGTTAATCCTTTTTTTTATTGATAGATCAGGCGATTCTGATACTAAATATGTGTATATTTGATTTTTTTATTGTTTTACTATGAATGGAGCGAAAGGGGGGGTGATTTAAACTTTTATATTTTTTTCACATTTTTTTTACTTTTTTTTAACTTTTGCTATGCTTCAATAGCCTCCATGGGAGGCTAGAAGCTGGCACAACTTAATCGGCTCAGCTACATGGGAGCGATCATCAGATCGCTCCTATGTAGCTGAACTCCTGATTGCTATGAGCGCCGACCACAGGGTGGCGCTCACAGCAATCCGGCATCAGCAACCAAAGAGGTCTCAAGAACCTCTATGGTTACTATGCAGACGCATCGCTAACCCCCGATCATGTGACAGGGGGGGTCGGCGATGCGCTCATTTCCGGCCGGATGGCCGGAAGCACCAGTTAAATGCCGCTGTCAGCGTTTGACAGCGGCATTTAACTAGTTAATAGCGGCGGATGGATCGCGATTCCACCCGTCGCTATTGCGGGCACATGTCAGCTGTTCAAAACAGCTGACATGTCCCGGCTTTGATGCGGGCTCACCGCCGGAGCCCGCATCAAAGCGGGGGTTCTGACCTCGGACGTACTATCCCGTCCGAGGTCAGAAAGGGGTTAAAGAGCCCAGTCACATGACTTAGGATAAAAGCCAAGCCAGCATCCTAATTCGCAGACCCGATGTTTCGAGGTGTTGCCCCTCATCAGTGCAAAGTGTGAGATAATATTTGGCTATTTGAGAGGCTCTGTCCTGGGGTCTAAAGCTAAGCCTGGCATGTCAGAGTGAAGAGACTTATAAGCCATGCATGTTCCTCTGGGAAATTAAATATGCAAATTGTCTCTTCAGAGAAAAAAAGGAGTAGAAGTCTAGCGCCACCTATTGAAAGCAACTGGAATTTGCCAAAAGGAGAGCACTCATGTCAGCCCATGCTCCCTCTTCCCCCACACTTTGTGGGTTGCAACTGGAGGCATAACAATAGCCTCAGAGTATCGATGCCTAGAAAATCCTGCCACAAAAATTATCTAGCAAACTGCCTTCCAGAATATGGACACGTCCACACGTTCAGTATTTAGTCAGTCTTCGGTCAGTATTTTTCATCAGTACTCATATGCCAAAATCAAGAGTGAGTGATAAATACAGAAGTGGTGAATATGTTTCTATTATACTTTTCCTCTATTTGTTCCACTCCTGATTTTGACTTACAAATACTGATGTAAAATACTGACCAAATACTGAACGTGTGACAGGGCCTAACACTGCACTATATAATAAATGTAATATGTAAAAATGTTTTTAACTAAACACTGTAAAAAAGCATAAGAAATGCAGGAATTGCTGATTTTGTTCATCCTGCCTCACCGCAAAATTAAATATTGAGTGATCAAAAAGTTGTAAGCATCACATAATGATACTAGTTAAAACTACAAAAAACAATCTCTCATACACCTTCCTTGTTCTCTAACCATTCCACAGAATAAGGCTACAGTCACACTATCAGTATTTGGTCAGCATTTCACATCAGTATTTGTTAGCCAAAACCAGGAGTGGGTCAAAAATACAGACTTAGGCTGCTGTCACACTAGCAGTATTTGGTCAGTATTTTACATCAGTATTTGGAAGCCAAAACCAGGAGTGGAACAATTAGAGGAAAAGTATAATAGAAACATATGCATCACTTCTGCATTTATCACCCACTCCTGGTTTTGGCTTACAAATACTGATGTAAAATACTGACCAAATACTGATAGTGCGACGGCAGCCTTAGTGACGTGTTTCTATTATATTTTCTATTATAGCTTTCCCCTGGTTTTGGCTTACAAATACTGATGTAAAATACTGACCACATACTGATAGTGTGACCGTAGCCTAAAAGCTGACATATCAATTATCCTGCAGGGTGAACGTGGTAAAAAAAAAAAGAAAAAAAATTACAGAGTTGCTATTTTTGTTTGTCTTGCATTACCAAAAAGTGATTACTTTGTGTAGAAGTATCAACACTTATATATATTTTTTCTATTGTACTATTCATATTGACCTAGGAAATAAATTTAAAGGGGTTTTCCATTGTTGCTAAACCCCTGTCTCCTGGATTCTTTTTTTAGAAAACAAACAAACAGTATTTTATTCACTCTTCTTGGATCTAGCACTGAGTTAATGCTGTTGCTCTCAGTGTCTATAAGCAGGGCCGGCTCCAGGTTTTTGAGGGCCCCGGGCGAAAGTGTCTCAGTGCCCTCCCCCCTTTAACACATACCACGATTCATGATCACATATAAACACAGCCATGTAGTATATAACACAGCCCACGTAGTATTTAGCAAAGCCACGTAGCATATAACACAGCCATGTAGTATATAACAGCCCACGTAGCATATAACACAGCCACATAGTATATAACACAGCCACATATTATATAACACAGCCCACGTAGTATATAGAATAGCCATGTAGTATATAGCACAGCCCACGTAGCATATAACAGCCCATATAGTATATAGCACAGCCGCATAGTATATAATACGGCCCACGTAGTTTATAGAACAGCCATGTAGTATATAGCACTGCCCATGCAGCATATAACAGCCCACGTAGTATATAACACGGCACACGTAGTATACAGAACAGCCATGTAACATATAGCACAGCCCACGTAGCATATAACAGCCCATATAGTATATAGTACAGCCACATATTATATAACACAGCCCACGTAGTATATAGCACAGCCCACGTAGCATATAACAGCCCACGTAGTATATAAAACGGCCCACGTAGTATAACACAGCCATGTAGTATATAGAACAGCCATGTAGTATATAGCACAGACATGTAGTATACAGCACAGCCCACATAGCATATAACAGCCTATATAGTATATAGGACAGCCCACGTAGTATATAACAGCCCATATAATATATAGCACAGCCCAGGTAGTATACAGCACAGCCCCCCTGCCCATGCAGCATATAACAGCCCATGTAGTATATAACACGGTACACGTAGTATATAGAACAGCCATGTAGCATATAGCACAGCCCACGTAGCATATAACAGCCCATATAGTATATAGAACAGCCACATATTATATAACACAGCCCACGTAGTATATAGCACAGCCCACATAGCATATAACAGCCCACGTAGTATATAACACGGCCCATGTAGTATATAGAACAGCCATGTAGTAAATAACACAGCCCACTAAGCATATAACAGCCCACGTAGTATATAACACGGCCCACGTAGTATAACACAGCCATGTAGTATATAGAACAGCCATGTAGTATATAGCACAGACATGTAGTATACAGCACAGCCCACATAGCATATAACAGCCTATACAGTATATAGGACAGCCCACGTAGTATATAACAGCCCATATAATATATAGCACAGCCCAGGTAGTATACAGCACAGCCCCCCTCCCCCCAAGAATGGCCCCATAGTCCAGTACTCACTGTTAGTTACAAAAAAACCAAAACACTCCTCACCTCTCAACGCTCCCGTGCCGCGCTGCTACCTCCCTGCTCCAGTCTCGGGGGCTGCCGCTGCACTGCCTGACACACAGTGAGTGCGCAATGACATCATCGTGCACCCGCAGTGTCAGAGGCAGAGTGGGAAATGATGGGAGAGGGAGCGTCAGATGATGCTCTCTCCTCCATCATTTGCTTTGAACTTTACCGGCAGACGCCGGTAAAGTTCAAAGTGGCGGCGGCGGGGGAGTTGGCGCTGGCGACAGGCGGCCCCCCTGCCTCACAGGGGCCCCATAGCAGCTGTGTGATGTGCCGCTAGTGGATCGCCTCCACGTAAGGGCAATGGGGTACTCGGTACCGGGTCCTTCAGTTCCCTCAGCGAGGATGTCACGGTGGCCCGACCCGGACCATGGCCCTATGAGGGGCGCCCAATAAAAGGCAGAGTTTGTAGATAACGGTAGTGTTCGTGACGCCACCTGTGGTATTTGGTCAGGGTGACCGACGCTGCTTAGGGGTCCGCTGGGGTGATGGAATGGCAGCTAGATGGTGTACCTTCCCACAGGTGAAGTATATCACCAGGGCTTCCCAGAAGTGTAGATGTTGATGGTGAATGGTGCAAGGCACGGTGAATAACGATGACACAATGGGTGCAGTCTCTTTACCTTTACTGAAGGCTTCGGCATTCACAGTCCAGAGTGCCGGATGACAGGGTAGGCAGAGTCCGGCCGGTCTGATGGCAATTCCAGAGTCCCCTTATCCAGGTGGAAATCAGTAGCCTTCCCCTTGCGCACAGTAACGTAGTAGGTCCCTACTTGCATTAGCTACCATAAGGTCCTCACTGTTGTTACTTCTCTCTCTGTCCCTCAGATGGATAGGTCATACCCGTATGACGGTGATGGCCTGAGGCTATTTTATAGGGACCCTAGTGTCGCCCTTCCTCCGTGATGCCACCGTGTCTGCTTAAGTGTTTAGGTCGGACAGCCAACTTGGAATCGACTGCCCTGCCGGTCTCTGAAGTAAAGCATAGAGTCTATTACTTCCTCGGTGTTCCGGCCACCGGATCTGCGCTTCAGATGGAGGCAGCCTGCTTCTAGCTGGTCTCCCACTGATGTATCACTCCTGATGCTAAGACTTCTGTGCTCACTCACTACAGCACACCTCCCTTCTTGTCCTTTCTTAGGAGGCTGCCGCATGGGTTGCAGGCACAGCTCCATGTCCTTCTTTCCCACTGAGCCGCTGATGTTCTTCCTTTTCCCTCTGCCTGCCTGACAGGAATTCCCTGGGCCGAGCCCAGTCTGCTTCTCTCCCTCTCCTTCTCCTTCCGACTCTCTCCCTCCAACTGCCTGACTTCCTAACCAACCCACCAGTTTTACCCTATGTGAGGAGTGGCCTAGTGAACAGAACCCTTAGCTCCCCCTGGTGGCCGGCGTGTGAAGCGTGTGTGTGGCTGTGATACTTGGCAGGGTGAACTCCTTTGGTGCCATCAGACGTAACATCACTCATCCTGGTGGAAGAACGACATTACTGCAACGACCAGGACTCTGGGGCGCTGCACTAGCTGAGGGCCAGGGGCAGACTGGGCCGGGTGGCAGGAATGCATCTGCCCCCCGGGCCGGTGCCTGAGCAGGTACACAGGGCCGCTGGAGGAGCAGCAGCTATTTTAATACATAGCGCGCCGCATCCCTCCAGCCGGCCCTATGTGCGCGCGTTGCCTGCTCTGACAAGTGCCGCGGCGGCCCGCACTAGTGTGCGAGCACGGCCGCGGTCCTTGTTCCTGCGTGTGCTCGTCTGCCGGCTGCTGCGCTGCCCATGTCAGAGCGGGCAAGCAGGAGACCAGGCGCGCGCGCGGCCCGCACTAGTGTGCGAGCACGGCCGCGGTCCTCATTCCTGCGCGTGCTCGTCTGCTGCCCATCAGTCAGAGTGGGCAAGCAGGAGACCATGCGCGCGCGCGCGCGCGCACATGGTGATATTTCAAAAAGCCGCGCGCGCATAGACGGTGTCTGACGCTGGCCGGCCTGCACCAGCGTCAGAGAAGACTGCTCACCAATGCCTGGGCCCTGGGATGATCCTCTCCTCCTCTTCACTGCCAACGCTGGCCAGGACGCGACACCCGACCCACCTCAGCTCTTCATCCTCCCGACCTCCCCCCATCTCAGGGACCTGGGTGAGTCCCAAGATGATTTTTTTTAATGTATATACAGCAGTATTGCCTATATAATGTGTATAGACTGCTATATATACATTATATAGGTGGTACTGCTGTATATAATCACTATACCACTATAATGCATGTATAGCACTCTATATCTTATATGGGTGACACTGCTACTTATGCGTATATACCTTATATAGGTGACACTGCAATGTGTGTGTATGTATATGTGTATGTGTATATATATATATATATATATATATATATATATACACACACATTGCAGTGTCACCTATATAAGGTATATACGCATAAGTAGCAGTGTCACCCATATAAGATATAGAGTGCTATACATGCATTATAGTGGTATAGTGATTATATACAGCAGTATCACCTATATAATGCATATATAGCAGTCTATACACATTATATAGGCAATACTGCTACTGATGTGTATATAGGTGATACTTCTGTGTATATATGTCGTTATGTAGGTGATACTGGTGTGTGTGTGTGTGTATGTATACACACACACACACACACACGTACATATATACACAGCAGTAACACCTATATATAACGTATATACACATCAGTAGCAGTATTGCCTATATAATGAATATAGACTGCTGTATATATGATATATAGGTGATACTATCATTATATACAGCAGTAGCAGTATCGCCTATATAACGTGTATGCAACATTTGCAGTATCACCTATATAATGTACAGACTAATGTATATACGTTATATAGGTGACACTGCTGTGTATAGTCGCACTATCTATTTGTATCTAATCTATATATATAATTGCCTACGGGTTACTTCCGTCTTTCTGTCCTCAACTTCCGTAACGGAAATCCAGCGTTGCTGATTGGTCTCGCCAGCTGCCTGTCATGGCTGCCGCGACCAATCAGCGACGGGCACAGTCCGATTAGTCCCTCCCCTACTCCCCTGCAGTCACAGTGCCCGCCGCCCACTCCATACTTCCCGCAGTCAGTGCCCAGCGCCCGCTCCATACTCCCCGCAGTCAGTGTGCCCGGCGCCCGCTCCATACTCCCCGCAGTCAGTGCCCAGCGCCCGCTCCATACTCCCCGCAGTCAGTGTGCCCGGCGCCCGCTCCATACTCCCCGCAGTCAGTGTGCCCGGCGCCCGCTCCATACTCCCCGCAGTCAGTGTGCCCGGCGCCCGCTCCATACTCTCCGCAGTCAGTGTGCCCGGCGCCCGCTCCATACTCTCCGCAGTCAGTGTGCCTGGCGCTCCGCTCCATACTCCCCGCAGTCAGTGTCCCCTGCGCCTGCTCCATACTCCCCGCTCCATACTCCCCGCAGTCAGTGTCCCCAGCGCCCGCTCCATACTCCCCGCTCCTTACTCCCCGCAGTCAGTGCCTGCTCCATAATCCCCTCCAGTCAGCGCTCACACAGGGTTAATGCCAGCGGTAACAGACCGCGTTATGGCACGGGTAACGCATTCCGTTACCGCTGCTATTAACCCTGTGTGACCAAGTTTTTACTATTGATTCTGCCTATGCAGCATCAATAGTAAAAAGATGTAATGTTAAAAATATTAATAAAAAAAACCAAAAACCTGCTATACTCACCTTCCGTCATTGGACGATGCGCTCCAGCCGGCCGCCATCTTCCGTTCCCAGAGATGCATTGCGAACTTACCCAGAAGACTTGGCGGTCTCACTGGCGGTTTCCTGGGAATGGAAGATGGCGGCCGCATCACACAGCTTCGCTGGATCCCAGGGGTGAGTATATAACTATTTTTAATTTTAATTTTTTTTTTTTAACAAGGATATGGTGCCCACACTGCTAAATACTGCGTGGGCAGTGTTACATACCTACGTGACTGGCCAATATACTACGTGGCTCTGTGCTGAATATTACGTGGCTGGGCAATATACTACGTGACTGGGCAATATACTACGTGACTGGGCAATATACTACGTGACTGGGCAATATACTACGTGACTGGGCAATATACTACGTGACTGGGCAATATACTATGTGACTGGGCAATATACTATGTGGTTGGGCAATATACTACGTGGCTGGGCAATATACTACGTGACTGGGCAATATACTACGTTGCTGGGCAATATACTACGTGGCTGGGCAATAAACTAAGTGGCTGGGCAATATGCTACGTGGACATGCATATTCTAGAATACCCGATGCGTTTGAATCGGCCCACCATCTAGTGTATGTGTATGTATGTATGTATGTATGTATGTATGTATGTATATATATATATATATATATATATATATATATATAATCAGTTTCATCTATACAATGTGTGTACAGCAGTCACAGTATCACATACAATATATAGGTGATACTACAACTACACACATCAGTCGCAGTATCGACTATTGTATATACAGTAGTTTCAATGTGATATATGTTCAGCAGTCGCAGTGTCTCCTATGTGATGTATGCATCATAATATAGTATAATGCTGTCTTAATTACCGAATATTGTAGAGAGGTTTATAGTGTAGAGATGTTTATATAGTATGGCGCTATGCATATAGTGTGGAATTCACACTATATACACTGCTGCCACATCTCTACACTATATAATATATGCACCGCTCTATATTCCTTAACACGGTATATAATATGCCGCTGTGTATATAATATATTGTAGTATACCATTTATACTTGTGTATAAGCCGAGTTTTTCAGCATATTTTTTTTTGTGCTGAAAACACCCCCCTCGACTTATACACAAATCATTGTCCCAGAAAGACGGAGAAGGAGCAGCAGGTGACAGAGGCAGGAGCCGGCGGCTGTGGCTAAAGCCTGTGCCGCTGCTAAAGAGAAATGAATATTCACTGCACTGGCAGTGAATATTCATTTCTCTTGTAGCATTGACAGCCACAGCCGCCGGCTTCCAGCACACATCCTACTTACCATCCCTGCGCACCCTCGCTGCATCTCGTTTCGGCGCTAGCAGCTCTTCAGGATGACCGATCACGAGTCTTCCGCTCATTAAGGTAATGAATATTCACCCCTCTCCACTCCCATAGGTGTGATAAATATTCATGACCTTAATGAGCGGGGGACATGTGATCGCCCGGCCGGAGCTGCTGGCACCGGAACGAGATGCTGCGAGGCCATGCAAAGAAGGTAAGTAGGATGTGGTTTTTTATTATTTTTTAGGAACCATGCATACATGAACAGGGATAAGGAGCCATGCATACAAGGATGGGGATAAGGATTCATGCAGACAAGGATGGGGATAAGGAGCCATGCACACACAGACGGGGATAAGGAGCCATGCATACAAGGATGGGGATAAGGAGTCATACAGACAAGGATGGGGATAAGGAGCCATACAGACAAGGATGGGGATAAGGAGCCATGCAGACAAGGATGGGGATAAGGAGCCATACAGACAAGGATGGGGATAAGGAGCCATGCAGACAAGGATGGGGATAAGGAGCCATACAGACAAGGATGGGGATAAGGAGCCATGCAGACAAGGATGGGGATAAGGAGCCATACAGACAAGGATGGGGATAAGGAGCCATACAGACAAGGATGGGGATAAGGAGCCATGCAGACAAGGATGGGGATAAGGAGCCATACAGACAAGGATGGGGATAAGGAGCCATACATACAAGGATGGGGATGAGGAGCCATACATACAAGGATGGGGATGAGGAGCCATACAGACAAGGATGGGGATAAGGAGCCATGCAGACCAGGATGGGGATAAGGAGCCATGCAGACAAGGATGGGGATGAGGAGCCATACAGACAAGGATGGGGATAAGGAGCCATGCAGACAAGGATGGGGATAAGGAGCCATACATACAAGGATGGGGATAAGGAGCCATGCAGACAAGGATGGGGATAAGGAGCCATGCAGACAAGGATGGGGATAAGGAGCCATGCAGACAAGGATGGGGATAAGGAGCCATACAGACAAGGATGGGGATAAGGAGCCATACAGACAAGGATGGTGATAAGGAGCCATGCAGACAAGGATGGGGATAAGGAGCCATGCAGACAAGGATGGGGATGAGGAGCCATGCAGACAAGGATGGGGATGAGGAGCCATGCAGACAAGGATGGGGATGAGGAGCCATGCAGACAAGAATGGGGATGAGGAGCCATGCAGACAAGGATGAGGAGCCATGCAGACAAGGATGGGGATGAGGAGCCAAGCAGACAAGGATGGGGATGAGGAGCCATGCAGACAAGGATGGGGATGAGGAGCCATTCATACAGGGACAGGGGAGCCATGCATACAAGGACGGGATGTGGGGACAATGCATACCCAGCTTATACTCGACTCAATACATTTTCACAGTTTTTTGTGGCAAAATTAGGTGTCTCGGCATATACTTGGGTCGACTTATACTCAAGTATATACGGTATGTTGTGGAGCTGTGTATACTTCTAATGTCCTGCATAAATGGTGTAATTCTCAGTATCTATTCTGATGTATATGTGTATCTGTCTATCTATCACTCCGATTAATTGTTAGAAAACTAGTGGACTCTTTATTGGCCCATGTGGCAACGTTTTGGATCCATAACTGAACATTTCTCTGATATGGAAGTGAAATGTTGCCACATTGACTAATAAAGAGTATTAAAAAAAATCGGTTCCATTTTCTTCCACAAAAGTGGTACAATCATCTTCTCACTTGCTGTCCGTGTGCAGTTGTGGTTTTTTTTTTCTCAGCAGATGTTGCAGTCTGATACACGGTGAGTCAGACCATTGAGGAGATGGAGAAATTAATTTCTCCGTCTCCTCCACACCTGTGCTGCGAGAGCATTGGAGCACGGACACTCTGATCACGCTCACAGCAGAGCAAGAGCCGAGTATCATTGGCATATCACATCCGATGCCATATTCTAGTGTTATTCCACCCTAATGAGCACCTGTATTAAGCCCACGTTCACACGGTCAGTATTTGTTCAGTGTTTTCATCAGTATTTGTAAGCCAAAACCGGGAGTGGAACAATCCAGAGGAAAAGTATAATAGAGACATCTGCACCAATTCTGTATTTATCACCCACTCCTGGTTTTGGCTACAAATACTGAGGTCAAATACTGACCATATACTGACCGTGTGAATGTGGCCTTATTCTGTATCTATACACTGCACAGTACCACTCCTCATTATACAGTGGGGCTGTGTGTGTGTCACTATACAGTGGGGCTGTGTGTGTCATGAATTATACAGTGGGTGTGTGTGTGTGTGTGTCATGATACAGTGGGACTGTGTGTGTCAATATATATATATAAATAATATCTCTATCTATCGCATTCTTGCAGTCACCAGACCACCTGTTGCCGGCACCAGAGAATCCTCATAGCGCACAGTGCGCACGATATGAGGATTCACACATAGTGACTGTAGACATGTAGCTTAAGATCTGACAACCCCTTTAAGGATGGGCCGCTACTCATGGGCCACTGCTTGTGCTTGCCCCCCAGGCTAAAATTTGCCAGCCAGCCCCTGCTGAGGGCCCCTGGGGGAGTGGGGGCCGTAGGCTGTGGCAGCTGCCTGCCCCTAACGCCGGCCCTGAATGGACCCCCCTGTCTCGCCAGGGCTCCGGCACTTGCCCGGGTACGCCGGGTGCTGACGCCGGCCCTGTCTATAAGGCCTCATTCGGTCGTCCATGCAAAATGGTCCAAGCACAGACCAGTTGCGGTTCTCCCAACCTCAACCAGTCCATGCATTGAGATCGGACTAATTTGTACAGACGTCTGCATGACCCCTTATTGTGTGAAGCGCTGACCCTACGTCGATCGGACTGCAGCCAATCAGTGAGCTCAGCAGCTTGTGCCGTATACTTGAGCAGAGCCGCTGAGTTCAGTAATTGGCCGCAGCGCTATTGATGTAACTTCAGCGCTGCTGACAATAACAGACACTGAGACCAGTGACGGAGACTCACTGCTGGACCCAAAGAGGGTGAGTAAAGCATAATATTTTTTTTTTTTAAATAAACTGTAGCTGAGGAATAGGATTTCTCCAAAACAGGAAAAGCCTTTTAACATGTTAATTATAGTAAACGGTTAACGGTGTTGATGCAGGCAACGATTATACAATTTTATTTTCAAAGTAAGTACACCAGCCTCATCAAGTCTCATTTGTAGTTTGTATATTCTGAGATCTGGGTGAATGAAGCCTCCTGAAATAGCACTAGAATGCAAAAAAAAACCATAAGACAAATGTTAGGGAAAGGTTGGTATTCCAGTTCTCATTTTACAGAAAGCGGTTCGGAAAGTGAAAAATCCAACATGATTGGGCGCTATGGACAATTACTCCAAGTTTTCCTTGTTGCAATAGTTAAGTTAAATATGACCCAAAGTTCTTTGATCCTGTTTTGAGCGTGCAGAGGACTGAAAGCCAAAATCCAACATTTCAGCTGCTATTTGCTTTACGATCAGATTCTTTCTTGGTCATCATTCTTCGGCAGTCATTTTATCTTGCCCCTCTTCTCCCATTATTACTATCTCCCCTTTCGCCTTAATTTTCTGCCTCGTTCCCTGTCCTGAGATCTCCAATTTTCCCTCAAGTTTCATTTTGGTCTTGTTTACACAGTTTTAAGTTAATCCCGGCTCCCTTCTCATGTCTCAGGCACGAGGCAGAGATTAATGAGGGAGGCACGAGAAATATCAAACAACATGTACCCTCAGACTTCAGGTCGCTCCCTGAGAATTCAAAGGAAGGGGAGAAAAATGAACCTTTGTGTTCATAAAATCTTAGTCTATCTCTGTCTGACTAATGTATTTATATCTCACGCCTGGCAGAGCAGAATTAACCCAGTAAAGCCGAAGTCAGCCTAGAAAAACCACAAAGAAAACAATCTATTGGCCAAAATCAATTTTATGTTCTGTGTGTGGTGGATAGTTATTTTCCATCTATTATCTTTATTCTTGTTCTATTTTTTTTTTCTAAGAAAAGTTAAGTGAGTTTGGAAGAATAAAAATTAAGTGTGAAAGTCAAGGTATAGATCCTTTATCTAAAGAGGACCTGTCACCAGATCAAAAGTGGCCATATTTTTCTCAAATATTATTCCCACGACTACACTGAGTATTCCGCTTTTAATTTTTTTTTAAATCCGTCATATGGTTCCTGAGATATTGACCTTTTTTTTGAGGGGTGTGGCTCACAGGATCCTCAGGGGCGTGTCTTTGGGCTGTTCTTCTTAAGTGCCTCGAAAATACTGCCCCTTCATAAAGGCAATTACAAAATACAGCAAAATAAAAAAGGCCTTTATTTCCTGGAGCCGTGTGACAGATGAAAAAAAAAATATGGGGCACGGTGGCTGCCCCAGTTACTCTAGAGATACCTTGAGGCTAGGTGTCCCGCTATAAAAACCCTGTGGCAGGTTTATCGTATTATAGGCACTGTTATAGAGACCTTGTGACTCCTGTATATTATGGGGGCATTGTGAATGTCACGGTTATAGAAAACCTGCGAGAGACTTATCTGGTATTGGGGACACTGTGACTAACACCGTTATAGGAGCCCCGAGGATAGCTTGTCCTCTTACGGGGGCATTGTGACTGCCATGGTTGTTGGCAGACTCATCGTATTATGGGGAACGCTGCCTGGCACTGTTATAGAAATCCTGCTGCAGACTTATTTCATTATGGGGGCACTGTTATAGGAGTCCTGTGGCTAATGTTATGGGGCACTGTGGCTATCATAGTTATAGAGGCCGTGAGGCTTGGTGTCCTGTTGTAGAAACCCCATGGCAGGGTAGTCATATTATGAGCTTTGCTATAGAGACCCTGTGACTCCTCTGTGTTATGGGGGCACTGTGGGCTGCCGCTGTTATAGGAGCCCTGATGCTAGCTTGTGCCTCTATGGGAGCATTGTGACTGCCCTGGTTATAGAAACCTTATGGCAGACTCATCGTATTATGAGGGAGCTCTGACTGGCACTATTGTATAAATCATGTTACAGGCTTATTTCATTATGGGGGCACTGTTATAGGAGCTTGTCTTTTTATGGGGGCATTGTGCCTAGTTGTATAATGTATTAGTTGTATTATCGTATTATGGGGACACTTTTACTACTACTGTTATTAGAGCCTTGTAGCTAATCTTGTTATGGGAACACTGATTGGCACAGTTATAGGGGCGCCGAGCTTAGCTGGTCCTCTTATGGGGGTACAATTATAGTGATGCTTTGGCACACTTATAGTATTATGGGGGTACTGTGATTGGCACTGTTATAG
Organism: Ranitomeya imitator; assembly: GCF_032444005.1. Taxonomy (NCBI): domain Eukaryota; kingdom Metazoa; phylum Chordata; class Amphibia; order Anura; family Dendrobatidae; genus Ranitomeya; species Ranitomeya imitator. The sequence goes on along the minus strand of NC_091291.1, from coordinate 116,346,102 downwards.
GGGCCTACAAGCTTAGCTGGTGCTCTTATGTGGGCACTGTTATAGTGATGCTTTGGAACACTTATAGTATTATGGGGGTACTGTGATTGGCACTGTTATAGGGGCCCCGAGCTTAGCTTGTCCTCTTATTTGGGCACTGTTATAGTGATGCTTTGGCATATTTATAGTATTATGGGGGCACTGTGATTGGCACTGTTATAGGGGCCTACAAGCTTAGCTTGTCCTCTTATGTGGGCACTGTTATAGTGATGCTTTGGCATACTTATAAAATTATGGGGGCACTGTGATTGGCACAGTTACAGGGGCCCCGAGTTTAGCTGGTGCTCTTATGTGGGCACTGTTATAGTGATGCTTTTGCATACTTATAGTATTGTGGGGGCACTGTCATTGGCACTGTTATAGGGGCCCCGAGCTTAGCTTGTCCTCTTATGTGGGCATTGTTACAGTGATGCTTTGGCATACTTATAAAATTATGGGGGCACTGTGATTGGCACGGTTATAAGGGCCCTGAGTTTAGCTGGTGCTCTTATGTGGGCACTATTATAGTGATGCTTTGGCATACTTATAGTATTGTGGGTGCACTGTGATTGGCACTATTATAGGGGCCCCGAGCTTAGCTTGTCCTGTCATAGGAATACTCTGACTGGCACATTTACATGCCAGTAGGAATTTAAAAAATGTCTGTGACACAAATCACATTTATTTCTTTTTCCACCTTAAAGGTTTAGATGAATTCATTAATGAATCAAGTCATGGTCTCTAGAAAGAATATGGTGGAGATTCATGAAAACTGTCTAAGTTGCCCATAGCAACCAATCACAGGGCAGATTTCATTTCTCAAAGGCACTGTAAGACATAAAAGCCTTGCTGTGATTGGTTAATATCATGAATCTCTCCTATTGTACTAGTGGTTATTAATTCATGTATATGCACAGCTCGCATGTGAGGCATTGTGCATACAGAATGGCATTACACATAGCGACGTCATTATTTATTCATTATTTGTCAGTGAGATCAATGATCCCACAGTAAAGGCAGATCAGTTTCCCCTCCGGACTAATCAGCTTACATGTTACGTATTCCTTGCCGGTGCTAACGCTTTCATTTGTCATCTCGTTATATACATAAGTATGCGACCCTAGGTTTAATGTACTGTTCTTGTAAGATTCGTCACATGTGACTGATAATGTAAAATATACACATATAGAAAGGTAGAGCGGTAATGAAAGGTTTTCAGAGCCAAGCAGGACTCCAAAGTGGATGTCGTAATGTGCATTTACATTGGGGTGTCATTATTGGATCACCAGATCTAGCAATGGTTCAAAACATTTCCATGACTTTATTATGTCTTGTAGTCATGTGTGAGGTTTTTGGAACTCCTAGAGTGAACACGCAGATCAACGACAACGAACCTCCCAAGGGTGAGCTAGCCAGATAGACCACCCCCTATACAGGGAGCATTAGGGGCCGGCCCGAGGGAGACTATTGCCGCAGAAGCTGGCACCTGGGGACAGGGAATAGGAGATTCAAAAGAGAGTGGGAGAGCGTAGGACTAGATTGAACGGAAGAAGACGCAGAACGGACAGGTGCGGACTGGACACAAGAGAGACACAAGGAAAGCTGGGAATGATGGAGGCACAGAGGTGGTGGAACACGTACGGTGGTGGACACAGGACAGACTGGACTGGACGATGCGACGGGGAAGACTAAATACGGCGAAGAAACTGGACAGGCTGCACTGAGCAAGGACAGACCGAGCAGACACAAGAGAGGACCTGGGTCATAAGAAGCACAAATGACAATTAGGCAAGGAGCAGAGGAAGGGTGTACCTTAAATACATGGTGTGCAGGAGGACTTCCGGGTCAGGGTCCTCCAGGCCACAGAGAGGAGAAGCAGTGTGCCAGTATATCAAAGAGGAAGTGCGCGTGCGCAGAGGGAGATGAAGTGCGCATGCGCACCCAACGGACACCAGGAAGCTGCTGTGAATCAGGAGGAGAAGAAAGAAGAATGCGCGCCTGCAGGAGGAGCGCGCCGGAGAGGGTAAGTATGTCGGCGAGCGGGGGACGGAGCGGCAGGCAGGGCGGCAGGAGTGGCGGCGCTGAGCGGCTCTGTGACATCATGTCATGTACCAGAGCCTGATCATGGGGCAAAAGGGGCAAATGCCCAAGCGACTACATCATTGTTGACTGTGTCACATCCCTTTCTTAAAAAAAAAGAACAGAGAGGACCCCCACATCATGAATTGCCCAAGGGTCTCCATGGACCTTAATCTGGTTCTGAGTAGTAGATGATTTAATTGATCCAGATGGAAAAAGTGCAAAATTGTAGTAAAAATCTGCCCCATCTCAACCAATAGTTTTCAAGCCTTAAATACAGGTTTCCATAAACAATAGGACTATTAAAGCAGACCTGTCACTTACCATAAGTATTACCATATTGTTTATTTTCTACCTGGTGGAATTTCTGTTCTCCTGAATCCAGCAATGTTTTCCTTTTCTTCCTGTGACTCTCCATTCTGGAGATATGACCTCCTCTTTCCTGAATATAAACATAGTCTTTTAGCCAAGCAGGCATGGTCCGCAAGAAGACACCCACCGAAAAAAAAAGTTGAGGACCACACCCACTTGGTTAAAAAGATTAGATTTATAAGTTTGGGGCATTATCTCAGGAACGCGGAGGCGTGGGAACAAAAGAAAAAGAACGCCGGAATCAGGAGAACAGCGGCATTTACACCAGGTAAAGAAATGAAATAATTATGGCAAAAGACTGGACTTTTTTTAAGACATATTGTACATTATGGATATTTGTTTGGTGTTACGAACTGTAGTTTTCATGATTACCATTTGAGGGTCCATACGACTTTCTGATGTCTGTTTAATTCCATTTTCTGGGAGGCAAAGTGACCAAAAACCAGCAATTCTGCCATTTAGATTTTTTTTTTGTTTTATCGATCTCCATATGTGATAAATATTATCATATTTTAGTAGTTCATTTGTGCATACGGTGATAACAAATGTTTTTTTTTAAGATTTTATTTATGTTCCAGGAACAAGGGTGTGAAATTCACACACACACATATATATATATATATATATATATATATATATTTTTTTTTTTTTTTTACTGTATTTTATACTTTTCATTAATCCCCTTGAGGTACTTGAATCTCTGTTTGCTTGGTGACTTGTATAATACGCTACAATACTTTAATATTGTTTTGTAAAATTACCGATCTACTATTGGAAAATTACCAATATTTGGTTGGGCTTCAAATGTCTATAAACATGGCAGACATGCCATAACAATACCATCAGCCCCCCCCACAATCACAGTGAAGGAACGCTTTCCCCTATTTCCAACCTCCTAAATACCGCTGTCACGATTAAAGTTGGATGTCGCCAGTAGAAATGTGAGCTGAGTGGCTCTGTCCTCAAAGTACAATGACCCCGACGCTTTCCCAAGTTTGCTAGGTGCTGTAATACCTTAGTCAGCCTACGGACAGGTATGGCACTGTTTCTGAAAAATAAAAAAAGTTTTGTATATTTTACTAATACCAAACAAAACTTTAATTTTTTGGGGGATTTATGTGTACATTTTTATTTGTTATTTTTATTTATTTTAATTTTTTTTAATGCAGATTTACTTTATTATTTAGCTTTTAAATATTGAAATTAAATGTGTTCTAGGTAAAATAAAATAAAAAAACAAACAAACAGTGGATGAAGGGTTAACTGCAGCAGCGTTTTACACAAGTTATAATGAAGAGCAGACATGACGCACTTGCTCCCATACACTGGGAGAGAAAGGCTGCACTCAGCCCAAGGAAGGGAGACAGGTTGGGAGAGGACAGACTGTATAAATGCTCCAAAACTCATAACATCGTATGTTACCTTATTCCTGTCTCAGGATCCAGACAGAGACAAGAACCTGTTTTGTTCACGAGGCACTTTATTAAAGTAATTAACGTACTGTTTTTATTCCCCCCTTATTTAATGAACTCTAATTAAAATAACATAATTAGATTTTTTGTTTATGATGTCAGTGACTACGTTGATAGCCATAACTCATGTATCACACTTAACCAGTGTGTCTAGCAAACCCAACTGTACAGGATCTAAGAATAAGCGTAAATAAATTGGTGGCAGGGTGCCAACGTCATGTGGCACAGAAATAATGGGCACAGCACTGTAGACTACCCTTGTGTGCTGGTAAACTGGAACTTCTGGATTAATATACCAAAAACTAATCCGGCAGGTTGTCTGGTCAAGTGTGTTAGATTATACGAAATTTACCGTATTCATGGATTACAACTCTGAAGGACGGTTTGGATTCTGTACCTCCCTGCGTTTGAATCCCAAATAGTACAATTGATCAAAAAGATTTGCAAGAATCTGGTCCAGTGGCCAAATTGGTAATCCTCGGACGCCAGACAACCTTCTCCTACCCGACGCCTCTTCTATTTAGTTCGCCTAGCATGTTGCACCAATGAAGCGTCAAGAATGAAGTGCCAGGCCTACCGGCAGATAGTAGAACGTTTGCAGGGCTCCAAGCCAGTGGCCACAGACTACCAGCAGAGCCAGGGTTCTGCTAATCTTTTTGATCAACTCAACTTAATAATGGTTTATTTTAGAGGATTATTCCCGTAGGACGAAGTTTTAGACTGATCACCAAAAATGGGCACTTTTATCCACATTAGAATGTAGCATCAGCGAGCATGATACAAACTGCTGGAAAAAGCTGTGCACAACTCTTATAGCAGTGCCAAAGAGAATGAATGGAGTGTCGGTCGAGCATGCACACTGCCGTTCTATACTAATAGGGATAAAAGTGTCCCTGGTGATTTGTGTGGATCTCAGTTGCTGGACGTCCACCAATATAGAAGTTATCATGTCTTATGGATAGGTGATAACTATGGAATACCCCTTTAAGTTTCTCCCCTGTTCTTATTATAAAGTCCCAAAACAGAACAAAATGCCTCTTTTATTATACAATAATAATAACACGATTTTCAGAAACTCTGTCCTTTTTGAGATCTGGTGCATCCCATGAGTAACAGACTATTGACAAGTATGATTTTCCCCATTCTTGCCGACCTTCCACCAAGACCTTTTTTGAAAGGGATGGCATATGACGTGCTTTGCAGATTATGAAAATGTTTGTTATCAAAGCCATGCACCTTGTCAGGCTAAGCCTCTTGCAGACCTTTCCAACCCTTACATGCCTTGTCCACACTCCCAACATAGAGGAACTCTACTTGTAGTAGGTTTCGGGAGGATTTGTTGGACAAAAGGAATATTTGCCAACTATTCTGGCAGCCAGGGAGATCTATTCTCCACTTTTTCAAGAAACTTCTTGGAGAAAAAAAATGAGGAACTGGATTTTGATCAGGTCGATCAACACTCAGGAGTCAGGAGGAAAAATTGTGTTCTTTAACGGCAAGTTCATTTGTTATGTTTGTACGTATACCGCTTACCCTTTAACATAGTAACATAGTAACATAGTAACATAGTTAGTAAGGCCGAAAAAAGACATTTGTCCATCCAGTTCAGCCTATATTCCGTCATAATAAATCCCCAGATCTACGTCCTTTTACAGAACCTAATAATTGTATGATACAATATTGTTCTGCTCCAGGAAGACATCCAGGCCTCTCTTGAACCCCTCGACTGAGTTCGCCATCACCACCTCCTCAGGCAAGCAATTCCAGATTCTCACTGCCCTAACAGTAAAGAATCCTCTTCTATGTTGGTGGAAAAACCTTCTCTCCTCCAGACGCAAAGAATGCCCCCTTGTGCCCGTCACCTTCCTTGGTATAAACAGATCCTCAGCGAGATATTTGTATTGTCCCCTTATATACTTATACATGGTTATTAGATCGCCCCTCAGTCGTCTTTTTTCTAGACTAAATAATCCTAATTTCGCTAATCTATCTGGGTATTGTAGTTCTCCCATCCCCTTTATTAATTTTGTTGCCCTCCTTTGTACTCTCTCTAGTTCCATTATATCCTTCCTGAGCACCGGTGCCCAAAACTGGACACAGTACTCCATGTGCGGTCTAACTAGGGATTTGTACAGAGGCAGTATAATGCTCTCATCATGTGTATCCAGACCTCTTTTAATGCACCCCATGATCCTGTTTGCCTTGGCAGCTGCTGCCTGGCACTGGCTGCTCCAGGTAAGTTTATCATTAACTAGGATCCCCAAGTCCTTCTCCCTGTCAGATTTACCCAGTGGTTTCCCGTTCAGTGTGTAATGGTGATATTGATTCCTTCTTCCCATGTGTATAACCTTACATTTATCATTGTTAAACCTCATCTGCCACCTTTCAGCCCAAGTTTCCAACTTATCCAGATCCATCTGTAGCAGAATACTATCTTCTCTTGTATTAACTGCTTTACATAGTTTTGTATCATCTGCAAATATCGATATTTTACTGTGTAAACCTTCTACCAGATCATTAATGAATATGTTGAAGAGAACAGGTCCCAATACTGACCCCTGCGGTACCCCACTGGTCACAGCGACCCAGTTAGAGACTATACCATTTATAACCACCCTCTGCTTTCTATCACTAAGCCAGTTACTAACCCATTTACACACATTTTCCCCCAGACCAAGCATTCTCATTTTGTGTACCAACCTCTTGTGCGGCACGGTATCAAACGCTTTGGAAAAATCGAGATATATCACGTCCAATGACTCACCGTGGTCCAGCCTATAGCTTACCTCTTCATAAAAATTGATTAGATTGGTTTGACAGGAGCGATTTCTCATAAACCCATGCTGATATGGAGTTAAACAGTTATTCTCATTGAGATAATCCAGAATAACATCCCTCAGAAACCCTTCAAATATTTTACCAACAATAGAGGTTAGACTTACTGGCCTATAATTTCCAGGTTCACTTTTAGAGCCCTTTTTGAATATTGGCACCACATTTGCTATGCGCCAGTCCTGCGGAACAGACCCTGTCGCTATAGAGTCCCTAAAAATAAGAAATAATGGTTTATCTATTACATTACTTAGTTCCCTTAGTACTCGTGGGTAACATAATCTTTTCCATCCCTCAGTTGAGCTTAATTAACCATTATTTTTTTGTACCAACTACGTAACTATGTGATACATGGTGCTCTATGAAGTCAATGACAATTAGTGATGTCAGTGAATATGGATAGTCCTCTACAGGTTTAAAGCGAACCTGTCAGCAGGATTTTGCAAAGTAAATTACAGGCATTGCCAGGTTGGCAGTGTTAAATTGATTAAAATGATATGTGGAGTGTAGAAATCTGTCTTGTGGTTCTTGTGTAATCTGTGTTAGAAGTTTTCAGTTAATGAGATGCTCGTGTTCTGGGGCAGGACTGTAGGCAGAGCCTTATCTTCCTGCTCTAAGCCAGAGAAACCAAGGAAAGACTTGCCCACAGCCACTCCCAAGCACCAACAGTCTGCCTCTCTATGTCTCTATGATGATGAACATGTCTGTGCTTTGGGGTAGGACAGTGGGCAGGTCTTTCCTTGGTTACAAGAACCACAAGATGGATTTCTTCCCCCCAGGTATCATTTTAATTAGTTTAACACTGCCAACCTGACAATGCCTATAGTTTACTTAGCAAAATTCTGGTGACAGGTTTGCTTTAAGCTCTCAACCTGCAGCATCTATACCCCAAAGACGTACAGGTCCTTCTCAAAAAATTAGCATATAGTGTTAAATTTCATTATTTACCATAATGTAATGATTACAATTAAACTTTCATATATTATAGATTCATTATCCACCAACTGAAATTTGTCAGGTCTTTTATTGTTTTAATACTGATGATTTTGGCATACAACTCCTGATAACCCAAAAAACCTGTCTCAATAAATTAGCATATCAAGAAAAGGTTCTCTAAACGACCTATTACCCTAATCTTCTGCATCAACTAATTAACTCTAAACACATGCAAAAGATACCTGAGGCTTTTATAAACTCCCTGCCTGGTTCATTACTCAAAACCCCCATCATGGGTAAGACTAGCGACCTGACAGATGTCAAGAAGGCCATCATTGACACCCTCAAGCAAGAGGGTAAGACCCAGAAAGAAATTTCTCAACAAATAGGCTGTTCCCAGAGTGCTGTATCAAGGCACCTCAATGGTAAATCTGTTGGAAGGAAACAATGTGGCAGAAAACGCTGTACAACGAGAAGAGGAGACCGGACCCTGAGGAAGATTGTGGAGAAGGACCGATTCCAGACCTTGGGGAACCTGAGGAAGCAGTGGACTGAGTCTGGTGTGGAAACATCCAGAGCCACCGTGCACAGGCGTGTGCAGGAAATGGGCTACAGGTGCCGCATTCCCCAGGTAAAGCCACTTTTGAACCATAAACAGCGGCAGAGGCGCCTGACCTGGGCTACAGAGAAGCAGCACTGGACTGTTGCTAAGTGGTCCCAAGTACTTTTTTCTGATTAAAGCAAATTTTGCATGTCATTCGGAAATCAAGGTGCCAGAGTCTGGAGGAAGACTGGGGAGAAGGAAATGCCAAAATGCCTGAAGTCCAGTGTCAAGTACCCACAGTCAGTGATGGTGTGGGGTGCCATGTCAGCTGCTGGTGTTGGTCCACTGTGTTTCATCAAGGGCAGGGTCAATGCAGCTAGCTATCAGGAGATTTTGGAGCACTTCATGCTTCCATCGGCTGAAATGCTTTATGGAGATGAAGATTTCATTTTTCAGCACGACCTGGCACCTGCTCACAGTGCCAAAACCACTGGTAAATGGTTTACTGACCATGGTATTACTGTGCTCAATTGGCCTGCCAACTCTCCTGACCTGAACCCCATAGAGAATCTGTGGGATATTGTGAAGAGAAAGTTGAGAGACGCAAGACCCAACACTCTGGATGAGCTTAAGGCCGCTATTGAAGCATCCTGGGCCTCCATAACATCTCAGCAGTGTCACAGGCTGATTGCCTCCATGCCACGCCGCATTGAAGCAGTCATTTCTGCCAAAGGATTCCCGACCAAGTATTGAGTGCATAACTGAACATTATTATTTGTTGGTTTTTTTGTTTGTTATTAAAAAACACTTTTATTTGATTGGATGGGTGAAATATGCTAATTTATTGAGACAGGTTTTTTGGGTTATCAGGAGTTGTATGCCAAAATCATCAGTATTAAAACAATAAAAGACCTGACAAATTTCAGTTGGTGGATAATGAATCTATAATATATGAAAGTTTAATTGTAATCATTACATTATGGTAAATAATGAAATTTAACACTATATGCTAATTTTTTGAGAAGGACCTGTATATGTAAAATAGGTAATTCTAAACATAAAACATTCTGTCCCTATAATTACGAAAACTATTCTAATATTTTGTAGAGGCAATTGTCAAAACATCATTTAGTGTCATCCCGGGGTGTCAATGCTATAAGGCAAATAGGACAGTTTTTACTGGAGCACATGTTCCCCCAACAAGTTTCACCACAGATGCGGCATCATCAGGGGATGGGACTATAGCCAGATAGTTGTTGGGACAATAGCTAAATGGTCGTTACTAAGAGGTGTGTGGCTCACAGGATCCTCTTGGGCGTGTATTTAGGCTGCTGTGAATAATTAATCTGAAAGCCACTCCCCTTACTAAAGACCATACAAATTAGCACTAAATGAAAAGTCTCATATCTTTGGAACCAGATGGTGGATTTAGAAAAAAAAAACAAAGATGAAAAACTTAGGTAAGCAGAGGGAATAAAATAAGAGCAAAAACTGGTCTCTGTTGACTTGATGATGCTGCTCTTAAAGGCACAGCAGTATGTGAGACACAGCACGGAGGCTGCATCTCTTAGGCTACGTTCACATTTGTGTTGTGCGATGTTGCGTCGGAGACGCAACGCACAACGCAAACAAAAATGCAACAAAACGCACGCTAAAACGCAGTGTTTTGCGACGCATGCGTCCTTTTTTGCCGAATTTTGGACGCAAAAAAAATGCAACTTGCTGCGTCCTCTGCGCCCTACGCTTGCGGCAAAAAAACCGCATGCGTTGCAAAACGCAGCACAACGCATGTCCATGCGCCCCCCATGTTAAATATAGGGGCGCATGATGCATACGTTGCCGCGGTTGCGCCCGACGCAATGCAAATGTGAATGTTGCCTTACGAGTTGCAACCCCCATAGGGCTTGTGGAAAGTTGAATGAAGGCGTCATCATGGCTGTCGCATCCAGGATAGCTCTAGAATTTTGTAGAATATTTTTAAAAAAGTCACACTACATTTCTTTTAATATCCAGATAATATTAACCTTTTCCAGGGAAATACTCAAGCATAAAACTATTTTTATGTTTTACCGGAGGCCACACACGTTTTAATAAATCAATGGCACCACAGAAGAGACAAGTACGATGACTGCAGGGCAAGAACGCTATGCTCTCGCCATCAAACTGTGCCACCTCCCTCTTAATATCCTGCAGGCATAAGCAGAAAACTCATTGTCGCCTCGGTTTGGCCAAGATTTCTTTATTGCAGTGCCAACAGGATGACTTTCGATGGCAGTAATGAAGGATATAGAGGTTGTTTATGTATTCTCGTTATACAATCAGTAAAATAACGTTAATGCCAGCTGGGCATTCATTACTTAGACTGGTACATAGTAAATACTAGGTTACACTAGTTTTTTTTTGCTTAGCAAATAAAGACTTAATTATCTGTTCTAACGCAAATCCTTCAGGGACATCGAGGACTTGGCGGATAATTTCCACTGATAAAATCCCTTATCAAATTTACGGCAAAATATACCGTAAATATGCTATGCGTATTTTGTATTTGCTGCAGATTTTAGCTTACGCTTGGCAAAGGGTGACATTTTAAAATTTTTGCAAGATAATAAACGTGCTATCGATTTGAAAATCTGCACCATGCTCGTATTTTGGCATGGATTTTTTTTTTCTTACCGATAGATTCTAACTTATGTTCACCTATTAAAGCCGCTGATAGTCCAGCACTACCTCTCCGGTCTCTGTTGATAGGTCCTCAGCAGTAACATCCTGTCTACACCATGTGACCACTGCAACCAATCACAGACCACAGTCTCGTGCCGAGGCCAGTAATTGGCTGCAGCACACAGGACATCACCGCTGCAGTCCAGCCAACAGAGACTGGCGGACATGCCATTGGTACAACCTATTCAGCTGCAGAGGGGCCTAAGAGATAAGGGGGCCGCTACCACCTCAAAAGCAGCTTTTCTCAAGGACACATTATTGGACCACAAAGGGCCCACATACTGTTCATGCACAGGGGCCCTCTTCTGTATGTGTCCACCCCTGCGGGGTGTAGTCTATAACAGTATCCATGTCATGTCACAATACCGCACGAGAGCCCCGGGAGAGCGAGTTCCGACACAGTGGGAACAGCGTCGGCTGGTGTGTATAGGCTTCCGGTCGCAGCTGCATCCCCTGCGATTGACATGTGACCCCGGCACCCAATCAGCACTGGCGTCACTGTCCCCGCATTCGGACAAATTGAACATGAAGAGGAAGTCCAGGCTGCAGCTGATCCTGGACTTGCTCTTCATATTCGATAAGTACGAAGGTGGGGACAGTGATGCCGGCGCTTATTGGCAATGAGGTCACATGTCACAACAACACGGGAGCCTCGGGGAGAGCGAGTGCCGACACCGCTTGAACGGCGCTGGCATGGGAGGTGAGTATAGGCTTTATTATTTTATGGTGGCCAAGTGAGGATTATGACAAGAAGTTGTCCACGTAGTGGACAACTTCTTTAATAAACTCCTTGCAATAAATAATAATAATTATTCTTTATTATTGTTGTTATTATTATTATAAATTCCGGGGCGCAATTCTGCTCTGAGGAGCTCACAATCTAGGAATATTGTCCTTACCCCTTAATGACTTTATGACAATATTTGTAGGGAAAAATCAAGATGATATAAAACATTAATTATTACTAAATTTATATCTATACAAATAAAGAATTTAAAAAAAATTATATCTAAAAATCTATATGCAGCGCCCCAGAGACCTGGTCGTTGCAGTATGGCCCCAAGGCGAGTAGCGGTACGTGCGATGGCACTAAAGAGTTCTCCTGACCAGGTATCACCAGAACACATTACACTTCACACTCCGGCCACTACGGGGAGAAAAAGGCTTCAATTATTGGGCCACTCCTCACACTGGTAAAACTAGGGGCTGGGGAGGAAGTTAGTGAGAAGCTGACTGGGTTGGAACCAGGCAACATCCCGTGGCAGGGGGTGTTGCAGGGAGAAGACACAGGGGGGTCCCTGTCAGGCGTGGGAACCTGGCAGGTGCCTAGCGACAGAACAGAACGTTACGGAACCGCGCCTGCACACCTTGCGGCGGTATCCTAAGGAAGAGACAAGAGGGGAAGAATATTGTGGAACAGTGTAAACGAGATCAGCACAAAGGAGAGCCAGTAAGAGTCGTGCCGAGAGAGGAAGGCAACATCTTACTGAGGCGTGTAGTCGGTGGCCGGATCACCGTAGGAGTAACTGACTTCACGCATTACTTCAAATTCCGCTGGACAGTCAATTATAGGTTGGCTGTCTACCTTCTACACCTACGAAGACATAGGGGGCAACATTGGGAGAGGGGCGTCTCTAGGGTCCCGGAAGACCTCCAAGCCTTCCCGTCAAACGGGTGGCGTCCTAGCCATAACATATCTGGGGGACGTTAGAAACTAGCAACATCTGGAACCAAAGAAAGAGAGAGAGAGAAAACTGTAGAGAACGAACGAAAGAGAACAGCAGTTGTGAGGACTATTCCGAATGCTCAGCAGGGTAGGACTACAACACACAGGCGCTATTGGTAGGCAACGATTTCCATCTGCGAGGGAAACTCTGGATGTGCCCATCGGACCGGCTGGTCTCTGATAGCCCGGTTGAACGTGCTCTGGACTGGGTGTACCGAAGCCTTCAGTAAAAGGTAAAGAGACTGCAACCCTGTGTCCTCGTTATTGCCTGCACCTCACACCATCACCATCCACCCTACTGGGAAGCCCTGGGGACATACTTCACTTGTGGGAAGGTATACCATCCAGCTGCCATTCCATCACCCCAGCGGACCCTACAGCAGCGTCGGTCACCCTGACCGAACACCACAGGTGGCGTCACGAACTCCTGACAGGCTATACTACCACCTTCATTGGACGCCCCTTAGCAGGGTCGCGGACCGGGTCTAGCCACCATGACAGCCTCAGAACCGAACCAGAGAGGCCCGGTACCGAAACGTCGTGGCCCTGTGTCTGGGGGCGCTCCAACTTGGCGTCACGAACAGGATCGTACTTAAGCCTGAGAAGCAGGTCATGTGTGCCTTGGAACTGTGATTGAAACGTGTTAGACTGTGATTTATTGCAAAGACTGTGTAGTGCTATCTGCTGTGAGATTCCCGTCAAAACTGCCGCCATTGCCGTGCCACGAGGAGCGCAGGAGAAGAAGAAGGGCGTGGAAGTGGGCGTGAAAGAACTGAAGAGCGCGAAAGATAATGGCCGCCCAGTCTAAATATTTCTGTACCTTGAGGACGTGTCCGTCAGCAGCTGAGATCTGCCTCCTGATCCTCAGTGGAGGGCGGAGACAAAGAAAACGAAACCGCCCATGAAAGAGAGAGCGGGAAAAGGACAAGGAGGGAGAAGAAGTGAACCACGTGGGAGACGCCATGGCCAGCCGACCGAGATCGGGATCGGAGCGTGGGGTTGGAGCCGAGGACTCCCCCAGCTACCCAGAGAGATACCGCGGCCAAGCGTCACCTGTGAGCCCCGACTTCCTGCAGGCCGGAGTGGACGAGCTCAGCGACCAACTCCGGCGGATGCAGCTGAGCACTGAGGCCGGGTGGAAGGAGATCGTCACCGGGGGCCTCACCAGACGTCTGTCGGCAGCCTCGTGTGGTCCGGAGCGAGAAAGAAGTTCCAGCGCTCCGAAGCCAGAAAGCAAGGCCCTGCCGGAAAGAGAGATACTGCAAACAGAGATGGCAACGCCGCAGCGCAGGGCCACGCGGTCGGCGTTCCGGAGCCCGCCGTCGGCAGAGTCGGCCGACCCACAGGACACCGTGGTGGCAGGTAAGAACGCCGACCCTGCCCCAGTGACAGAAGACCTACTGATAGGCTTCGCAGCAGCGCCACCTGCTGCCATGACTAAGATTAACTCTGAACTGACGAATCCTGATACTACTACCACAGTGGGCATTATTGCCGTTACTGAACCTACTACCAAAATTGACATTCGAACCCAGATTATACCTGAAAAACCGATTGGTGACATTGATACCGCATCGGATGAGAAGAGAGATATGCAAAGCCATAAGGCCCCCATCTGGAGTGAGGGAGCCCTTTATGTGGCACCAGGTAGCCGCCAGTATCCAGCTGGGCTACCCCCTGAGTTACAGCACTAAACCTCGAAAACCTGAAAATGTAAATAGTTAACTGTTTCCTGCTGCTACCTTAGACCCGTTCAGGGTTAACTCTTAGGGATCCCTTTGTTGACCCGGGATCCCTATTGTTTTCTATTGTTTGTCTTTTTCTACTGTTCATCACTGTTTAAAGACTGCCGAATCATGGACAGTGAATGATTCACAAACTGGTCTTGTAAATAGTTGCACCTTCTTAAAGGTGCCCCCTACTGGTTTTATAAGTCAAAGAAGACTTTGCGAAGACTTTGCGAAGACTTTGTGAAGACCTGCTGCAGAAAGACTTGCTTGCCGAAAAGAGAATCTGCACAGAGACTTGGGTCCCTCTTAAAGGGAATGTTGATGATTGTTTTACTAAAACGTTAATAATGTTGAAGGATTTAGAAAGTTTTGATAATGTTAATAAAGATTGAGGACAGGAAAGTCTGAAGTGAGCCCGTAGGGGTTAGAGAGAGAGTCCTCCTGAGAAACGTAGAAAGATGGTCGACGCAATGGCAGTAGACTCAGCCAAAGGAGCTAGGCGGTCCTGCATTGGCGAAGTAAGAACGGAAAAGAAGGTTGAGTTGTTATAGTACTTGTTAGTAGGCCTTTAGTGGGTTCAGCTTATACGCCCTTAAAGGAAGAGTTAGTTTAATGTTCGAAAATTTTGCACTTAGTAGAATACCCGGCTGGGTACAAAGAGTTATTTATAGTCATAATGTTATTTAAAAATATTTAACTGTTATTTTTGTTTGTAACGTTCAAGTGTCCTTACCTCCCATAAAGGGAAGCACCTTTTCTATTTATTTGTTCTTAGCATCCAAAAATTTTGTATGTCTTTCACTGCATTATATTGTTGTTCTTCTTCCCAGTCCAGGAGTACTGGATTTAACCAGGGGGGAGTGCAGCGCCCCAGAGACCTGGTCGTTGCAGTATGGCCCCAAGGCGAGTAGCGGTACGTCCGATGGCACTAAAGAGTTCTCCTGACCAGGTATCACCAGAACACATTACACTTCACACTCCGGCCACTAGGGGGAGAAAAAGGCTTCATTTATTGGGCCACTCCTCACACTGGTAAAACTAGGGGCTGGGGAGGAAGTTAGTGAGAAGCTGACTGGGTTGGAACCAGGCAACATCCCGTGGCAGGGGGTGTTGCGGGGAGAAGACACAGGGGGGTCCCTGTCAGGCGTGGGAACCTGGCAGGTGCCTAGCGACAGAACAGAACGTCACGGAACCGCGCCTGCACACCTTGCGGCGGTATCCTAAGGAAGAGACAAGAGGGGAAGAATATTGTGGAACAGTGCCGAGAGAGGAAGGCAACATCTTACTGAGGCGCGTAGTCGGTGGCCAGATCACCGTAGGAGTAACTGACTTCACGCATTACTTCAAATTCCGCTGGACAGTCAATTACAGTTTGGCTGTCTACCTTCTACACCTACGAAGACATAGGGGGCAACATTGGGAGAGGGGCGTCTCTAGGGTCCCGGAAGACCTCCAAGCCTTCCCGTCAAACGGGTGGCGTCCTAGCCATAACATATCTTGGGGACGTTAGAAACTAGCAACATCTGGAACCAAAGAAAGAGAGAGAGAGAAAGCTGTAGAGAACGAACGAACGAGAACAGCAGTTGTGAGGACTATTCCGAATGCTCAGCAGGGTAGGACTACAACACACAGGCGCTATTGGTAGGCAACGATTTCCATCTGCGAGGGAAACTCTGGATGTGCCCATCGGACCGGCCGGTCTCTGGTAGCCCGGTTGAACGTGCTCTGGACTGAGTGTACCGAAGCCTTCAGTAAAAAGGTAAAGAGACTGCAACCCTGTGTCCTCGTTATTGCCTGCACCTCACACCATCACCATCCACCCTACTGGGAAGCCCTGGGGACATACTTCACCTGTGGGAAGGTATACCATCCAGCTGCCATTCCATCACCCCAGCGGACCCTACAGCAGCGTCGGTCACCCTGACCGAACACCACAGGTGGCGTCACGAACTCCTGACAGACTGTACTACCACCTTCATTGGACGCCCCTTAGCAGGGTCACGGACCGGGTCTAGCCACCTTGACAGCCTCAGAACCGAACCGGAGAGGCCCGGTACCGAAATGTCGTGGCCCTGTGTCTGGGGGCGCTCCAACTATCTATAATAATAAATAATAATAATGTAAAAAGATATATATAAAAGGGCCAATACTAATACTATGGATGAAAGATGAAAATGGAAAAATAAAGCAGTCTGATCATTGAGGGGTGAAGGCTCACAGTGTAATATCACATCATTAATATCTAGAGAAGATTCCTGCCGGTCACGGCTCACAATGTACTGACATGACAGCATAAACCTCGCTCTTCAGAGCTGACACTCTAAAGAATAGAATCATCTCAATAAACATAACGATTGAAGAGACAATCAGTATAAGACGCCGAGTACAATGTAACCTGTTATATATAAGGGACAATCAGTATAAGACGCCGAGTACAATGTAACCTGTTATATATAAGGGACAATCAGTATAAGATGCCGAGTACAATGTAACCTGTTATATATAAGGGACAATCAGTATAAGACGCCGAGTACAATGTAACCTGTTATATATAAGGGACAATCAGTATAAGACGCCGAGTACAATGTAACCTGTTATATATAAGGGACAATCAGTATAAGATGCCGAGTACAATGTAACCTCTTATATATAAGGGACAATCGGTATAAGACACCAAGTACAATGTAACCTGTTATATATAAGGGACAATCGATATAAGACACCAAGTACAATGTAACCTGTTATATATAAGGGATAATCGGTATAAGACGCTGAGTACAATGTAACCTGTTATATATAAGGAACAATCAGTATAAGACGCTGAGTACAATGTAACCTGTTATATATAAGGAACAATCAGTATAAGACACCGAGTACAATGTAACCTGTTATATATAAGGGACAATCGGTATAAGACGCTGAGTACAATGTAACCTGTTATATATAAGGGACAATCGGTATAAGGCGACGAGTACAATGTAACCTGTTATATATAAGGGACAATCGGTATAAGACGCCGAGTACAATGTAACCTGTTATATATAAGGGACAATCAGTATAAGACGCTGAGTACAATGTAACCTGTTATATATAAGGGACAATCAGTATAAGAAGCCGAGTACAATGTAACCTGTTATATATAAGGGACAATCGGTATAAGACGCTGAGTACAATGTAACCTGTTATATATAAGGGACAATCGGTATAAGGCGACGAGTACAATGTAACCTGTTATATATAAGGGACAATCGGTATAAGACGCCGAGTACAATGTAACCTGTTATATATAAGGGACAATCAGTATAAGACGCTGAGTACAATGTAACCTGTTATATATAAGGGACAATCAGTATAAGACTCCGAGTACAATGTAACCTGTTATATATAAGGGACAATCAGTATAAGACTCCGAGTACAATGTAACCTGTTATAAATAAGGGACAATCAGTATAAGACGCTGAGTACAATGTAACCTGTTATATATAAGGGGCAATCAGTATAAGACACTGAGTACAATGTAACCTGTTATATATAAGGGGCAATCAGTATAAGACACTGAGTACAATGTAACCTGTTATATATAAGGGACAATCAGTATAAGACACTGAGTACAATGTAACCTGTTATATATAAGGGACAATCGGTATAAGGCGATGAGTACAATGTAACCTGTTATATATAAGGGACAATCAGTATAAGACGCTGAGTACAATGTAACCTGTTATATATAAGGGACAATCGGTATAAGGCGACGAGTACAATGTAACCTGTTATATATAAGGGACAATCGGTATAAGACGCCGAGTACAATGTAACCTGTTATATATAAGGGACAATCAGTATAAGATGCCGAGTGCAATGTAACCTGTTATAAATAAGGGACAATCAGTATGAGACGCTGAGTACAATGTAACCTGTTATATATAAGGGACAATCAGTATAAGACACTGAGTACAATGTAACCTGTTATAAATAAGGGACAATCAGTATGAGACACTGAGTACAAAGTAACCTGTTATATATAAGGGACAATCGGTATAAGACACCAAGTACAATGTAACCTGTTATATATAAGGGACAATCAGTATAAGACACTGAGTACAATGTAACCTGTTATATATAAGGGACAATCAGTATAAGATGCTGAGTACAATGTAACCTGTTATATATAAGGGACAATCAGTATGAGACACCGAGTAGAATGTAACCTGTTATATATAAGGGACAATCAGTAAAATACGCCAAGTACAATGTAACCTGTTATATATAAGGGACAATCAGTATAAGAAGCCGAGTACAATGTAACCTGTTATATATAAGGGACAATCAGTATAAGACGCCGAGTACAATGTAACCTGTTATATATAAGGGACAATCAGTATAAGACGCCGAGTACAATGTAACCTGTTATATATAAGGGACAATCAGTATAAGACACCGAGTACAATGTAACCTGTTATATATAAGGGACAATCAGTATAAGATGCCGAGTACAATGTAACCTGTTATATATAAGGAACAATCAGAATAAGACGCCGAGTACAATGTAACATGTTATATATAAGGGACAATCTGTATAAGACTCTGAGTACAATGTAACCTGTTATATATAAGGGACAATCGGTATAAGGTGCCGAGTACAATGTAACCTGTTATATATAACGGACATCCTACTAAAAGGGCTCAAGATCTACAGAAGCCCATTCATGTTGATCCAGAGGAAGGCAAAAACCCCATGAGGCAAAAGGCCCCATATTAGGGGAAAAATTCCTTCCCGACCCCACAATTGGCGATCAGACTAGTTCCCTGTATCAACGTCCCATCACAGAATCAAGGATTAGAATTAGTGATGAGTAAACGTGCTGAGATAGGGTGTTATCCCAACATGCTCGGGTGCTAATAGAGGGTCTTCGGCGTGCTCGAATACTATGTTCTAGTCCCGGCAGCTGCATGTCTCATGGCTGTTTGACAACCGCAATGCATGCATGGATAGTCTATTTGTTTGGCAATCCATGCATGTGTTACGGTTGTCGAACAGCCACAAGACATGCAACTGCCGGGACTAGAACATAATATTCGAGCATGCCGAAGACAATCTATTAGCACCCGAGCATGTTGGAATAACACCTTATCTGAGCACCTTCGCTCATCAGTAATTATAATCAGAGCAGCAAAAAAGGTCCAGACTGTAAATCCATCATAGTAAAAGATCAAATGTGAGTGGTCATAAAAAGGTTTCTACACTGTCATACATAGGGGCAGGGGACCTGTATATTATAGGAGCTTACAGTCTAAAAGAAGGAGGCACAGGAGACACAATCCTGCTCCAAGGAGCTCACATTCTAGGAACATTGTCCTTACCCCTTAATGACTTTATGACAATATTTATAGGTACAAATAAAGATGATATAAAATATTAATTATCCGCCCAACAGAAAATCTACTCTAGGGTAAGAAAATTAAGGCCAGAAATATAATAGATGAAGGATGAAAATGGAAAAATAAATCAGTCTGGTCATTGAAGGCTTGAAGGCTGAAGGCTCACAGTGTAATATTACATCATTA
This sequence comes from Ranitomeya imitator, assembly GCF_032444005.1. Lineage (NCBI taxonomy): Eukaryota > Metazoa > Chordata > Amphibia > Anura > Dendrobatidae > Ranitomeya > Ranitomeya imitator. The sequence continues at coordinate 116,326,107 of NC_091291.1, read as the reverse complement.
ATATCTAGAGAGGATTCCTGCCGGTCACGGCTCAAAATGTACTGACATGACAGGATAAACCTTGGTCCTCAGAGCTGACAATCTAAAGAATGGAATCCTCTCAGTAATCACATATCAACAATAAGAAGAATAACCGGAACCTTTTATGACCAACAGCTTTTAGAAAAACCCTGCAGCTGCGTGCAGCCATTGGTGGTGGACACTCGGGATCTCCACGTACTTCACCAAAAAAAGAAGGAATAAATGCTCAGGCCTTAACACATTATGATGGCGTCGACATGGTATTTAAGCCCTAATAAATCCCCCACACACACACAGAGCACAGCTCCCCTAGATATAGTATGATGGCCCTCACAGACCTTACCTACATAGTGTGATACCCCCACAACTCCCCCACACGGTATGATGGCCACCCAAGCATTCTGCACACAGTATCATCACAAGCTACAGCCCTCACCAAATCTATTGAAATCCCAAATATCAGGTCCCTCACAACACCCACACAGAATGATGGCCCCCACAACCCCCACACAGAATCTGCACAAGTACTGAGTAATCAATTAAAGAAATGAAAAGGTATTCATCCAACCTCATTCCCCCAATCCACTGTCGCACTCTATACAACATGTGGACTGAGGATCCGTGCAGCAGACATGATGCTTCGTTGAGACTCAGATGCACATGGTGAATGATGGAACTGGGAGACACAATTGTATTTCATTGTATCTCAGGTTCAGATTCTTCTCCACCAGATCCTGGAGTCTCTCTATCATGGGCACACCTGAGCTCTTTATAACACATGATGGCTGCTGTAGATACCTGGTGCACTCCTCTCCCTCTCTGCAGGATATGGCTCCATGAACTTCATCTTCCTTCTGCCTCTTTGGCTCTTGTAGAATAATGATCAGCTCCAGCAGTGTAGATCTTTACACAAAATTACATCATTGTGATGTCATGGAATGCTGTGATGTCATGGAATGCTGCGATGTCATGGAATGTTGCGATGTCATGGAATGCTGCGATGTCATGGAATACTGCGATGTCATGGAATGCTGCCATGTCATGGAATGCTGCGATGTCATGGAATGCTGCCATGTCATGGAATGCTGCGATGTCAGGAAATGCTGCAATGTCATAGAATGCTGTGATGTCATGGAATGCTGCCATGTCATGGAATGCTGCCATGTCATGGAATGCTGCGATGTCAGGAAATGCTGCAATGTCATAGAATGCTGCGATGTCATGGAATGCTGCCATGTCATGGAATGCTGCCATGTCATGGAATGCTGCGATGTCAGGAAATGCTGCAATGTCATAGAATGCTGTGATGTCATGGAATGCTGCCATGTCATGGAATGCTGCCATGTCATGGAATGCTGCCATGTCAGGAAATGCTGCAATGTCATAGAATGCTGCGATGTCATGGAATACTGCGATGTCATGGAATGCTGCCATGTCATGGAATGCTGCGATGTCATGAAATGCTGCAATGTCATAGAATGCTGCGATGTCATGCAATGCTGTGATGTCATGGAATGCTGCGATGTCATGGAATGCTTGATATCATGGAATGCTGTGATGTCATGAAATGCTGCGATGTCATGGAATGCTGCGATGTCATGGAATGCTGCGATGTCATGGAATGCTGCCATGTCATGGAATGCTGCCATGTCATGGAATGCTGCAATGTCATGGAATGCTGCGATGTCATGGAATACTGCGATGTCATGGAATACTGCAATGTCATGGAATGCTGCGATGTCATGGAATGCTGCCTTTTCATGGAATGCTGCCATGTCATGGAATGCTGCGATGTCATGGAATGCTGCCATATCATGGAATGCTGCCATGTCATAGAATACTGCAATGTCATGGAATGCTGCCATGTCATGGAATGCTGCCATGTCAAGGAATGCTGCCATGTCATGGAATGCTGCCATGTCATGGAATGCTGCGATGTCAGGAAATGCTGCAATGTCATAGAATGCTGTGATGTCATGGAATGCTGCCATGTCATGGAATGCTGCCATGTCATGGAATGCTGCGATGTCAGGAAATGCTGCAATGTCATAGAATGCTGCGATGTCATGGAATACTGCGATGTCATGGAATGCTGCCACGTCATGGAATGCTGCGATGTCATGAAATGCTGCAATGTCATAGAATGCTGCGATGTCATGGAATGCTGTGATGTCATGGAATGCTGCGATGTCATGGAATGCTTGATATCATGGAATGCTGTGATGTCATGAAATGCTGCGATGTCATGGAATGCTGCGATGTCATGGAATGCTGCGATGTCATGGAATGCTGCCATGTCATGGAATGCTGCCATGTCATGGAATGCTGCAATGTCATGGAATGCTGCGATGTCATGGAATACTGCGATGTCATGGAATACTGCAATGTCATGGAATGCTGCGATGTCATGGAATGCTGCCTTTTCATGGAATGCTGCGATGTCATGGAATGCTGCCATATCATGGAATGCTGCCATGTCATAGAATACTGCAATGTCATGGAATGCTGCCATGTCATGGAATGCTGCCATGTCATGGAATGCTGCCATGTCATGGAATGCTGCGATGTTGTGTGACTTTGTGATGTCATTAACTATTAAGGAGTTCTGTAATGTCATGTGATCTTTTGATTTTTTTGTGTTGTCACAGCCCAGAACAAATGACCCAATTTCCTTCCAGCCACACCGCCATCACGCAAAAGTAAATTCTGCAGCCTGGTCACAGACGGTTGAGGGACATGATGTATTGTGGGTTCACTTATACAGTAATTTTGCCCCTACTGAAGTCCCTTAATGTTCTCTCCCACTACAACACGCCTTTCATTTCCCCCATAGAGTATGATCCCCTCAAAAATCCCCTCTACACACAATATGATAAACCCCACACAGTATGTCAGCTCCCAGAAAACACAACACGGTGCCCCCACAGCGATCCCTCCACATTCTGATTAATTTCCAGCAGCCCCCCACACAATGTGTACCACCACAATATGATGTCTGCACAGCGATTGATTCCCCCATTCACCTCCCCCACAGTATGATGCACCCCCAGCCTCCCTCACACAGTATGATGTCCCAACAGTCCTCCACACAGTGTGTTTGCCCGTACAGCCCCCTGCAAAGTATGATGGCCCACACAGCCCCCACACTCGCAGTTTGATGTTCCCACTCTCCCTCACACAGTATGATGGCCCATACAGCCCTGCTACAATGTATGATGGTCCCTACAATCCATCCAACCAACCAGACCCATTGTGAGCGCAGCTCTGGAGTATGTTGGCTGTATATTATCAGGGTTTAATACCACAAATGGCATCATGTGAAAAGTGTGCTGTATAGTTACATCCTGTGTCCTCAGTCATAAGATTATTATTAGCTTTATTAATTTACTAGCTGAAGAGCCTGGCGTTGCCTGGGCATAGTAAATATCTGTGGTTAGTTATAGCATCTCACTTATCTTATTTTCCCATCACGCCTCTCATTTTCCCCTTCACATCTTTCATTTTCCCCCTCATATCTCTCATTTTCTACCTCACACCTCTCATTTTCCCCCTCACTCCTCTTATTTTCCCCCTCACTCCTCTCATTCCCCCCTAACACTTGTCATTTCGACCTCACATCTATCCTTTTCCGATCACTCCACTATTTTCCTTCACTCCTCTCATTTTGCACTCACACCTTTTCATTTTCACCTCACATTTTCACCTCACACCTCTCATTTTCTCCTCAGTATATACATGTTTGTCATCTCCCTTATATATAGTATACACCTGTATGTCATCTCCTGTATATAGTATACAGTGGGGCAAAAAAGTATTTAGTCAGTCAGCAATAGTGCAAGTTCCACCACTTAAAAAGATGAGAGGCGTCTGTAATTTACATCATAGGTAGACCTCAACTATGGGAGACAAACTGAGAAAAAAAAATCCAGAAAATCACATTGTCTGTTTTTTTATCATTTTTTTTGCATATTATGGTGGAAAATAAGTATTTGGTCAGAAACAAACAATCAAGATTTCTGGCTCTCACAGACCTGTAACTTCTTCTTTAAGAGTCTCCTCTTTCCTCCACTCATTACCTGTAGTAATGGCACCTGTTTAAACTTGTTATCAGTATAAAAAGACACCTGTGCACACCCTCAAACAGTCTGACTCCAAACTCCACTATGGTGAAGACCAAAGAGCTGTCAAAGGACACCAGAAACAAAATTGTAGCCCTGCACCAGGCTGGGAAGACTGAATCTGCAATAGCCAACCAGCTTGGAGTGAAGAAATCAACAGTGGGAGTAATAATTAGAAAATGGAAGACATACAAGACCACTGATAATCTCCCTCGATCTGGGGCTCCACGCAAAATCCCACCCCGTGGGGTCAGAATGATCACAAGAACGGTGAGCAAAAATCCCAGAACCACGCGGGAGGACCTAGTGAATGAACTGCAGAGAGCTGGGACCAATGTAACAAGGCCTACCATAAGTAACACACTACGCCACCATGGACTCAGATCCTGCAGTGCCAGACGTGTCCCACTGCTTAAGCCAGTACATGTTCGGGCCCGTCTGAAGTTTGCTAGAGAGCATTTGGATGATCCAGAGGAGTTTTGGGAGAATGTCCTATGGTCTGATGAAACCAAACTGGAACTGTTTGGTAGAAACACAACTTGTCGTGTTTGGAGGAAAAAGAATACTGAGTTGCATCCATCAAACACCATACCTACTGTAAAGCATGGTGGTGGAAACATCATGCTTTGGGGCTGTTTCTCTGCAAAGGGGCCAGGACGACTGATCCGGGTACATGAAAGAATGAATGGGGCCATGTATCGTGAGATTTTGAGTGCAAACCTCCTTCCATCAGCAAGGGCATTGAAGATGAAACGTGGCTGGGTCTTTCAACATGACAATGATCCAAAGCACACCGCCAGGGCAACGAAGGAGTGGCTTCGTAAGAAGCATTTCAAGGTCCTGGAGTGGCCTAGCCAGTCTCCAGATCTCAACCCTATAGAAAACCTTTGGAGGGAGTTGAAAGTCCGTGTTGCCAAGTGAAAAGCCAAAAACATCACTGCTCTAGAGGAGATCTGCATGGAGGAATGGGCCAACAACAGTGTGTGGCAACCTTGTGAAGACTTACAGAAAACGTTTGACCTCTGTCATTGCCAACAAAGGATATATTACAAAGTATTGAGATGAAATTTTGTTTCTGACCAAATACTTATTTTCCACCATAATATGCAAATAAAATGTTAAAAAAACAGACAATGTGATTTTCTGGATTTTTTTTTCTCAGTTTGTCTCTCATAGTTGAGGTCTACCTATGATGTAAATTACAGACGCCTCTCATCTTTTTAAGTGGTGGAACTTGCACTATTGCTGACTGACTAAATACTTTTTTGCCCCACTGTATACCTGTATGTCATCTCCCCTGTATGTAGTATATACCTGTATGCCATCTCCCCTGTATATAGTATATACCTGTATGTCATCTCCCCTGTAAATAGTATATACCTGCTGTATGTCATCTCCTCCTGTATATTGTATATACCTATGTGTCATCTCCTCCTGTATATAGTATATACCTGTATGTCATCACTTCTGTATATAGTATATACCTGTATGTCATCTCCTCCTGTATATAGTATATACCTGTGTGTCATCTCTACTGTATATAGTATATACCTGTATGTCATCTCCTCCTGTATATAGTATACACCTGTATGTCATCTCCTGTATATAGTATATACCTGTGTGTCATCTGCTTCTGTATATAGTATATACCTGCTGTATGTCATCTCCTCCTCTATATACCTATGTGTCATCTCCTCTTTTATATAGTATATACCTGTATGTCATCTCCTCCTATATATAGTATATACCTGTATGTCATCTCCTCCGGTATTTAGTATATACCTGTAAGTCATCTCCTCCTGTATATAGTATATTCCTGTGTGTCATCTGCTCCTGTATATAGTATATACCTGTGTGTCATCTCCCCTGTATATAGTATATATCTGTGTGTCATCTCCTCCTGTATTAGACCTCGTTCACACGTTATTTGGTCAGTATTTTTACCTCAGTATTTGTAAGCCAAATTGGTAGCCTGATAAATCCCCAGCCAACAGGAAGCCCTCCCCCTGGCAGTATATATTAGCTCACACATACACATAATAGACAGGTCATGTGACTGACAGCTGCTGTATTTCCTATATGGTACATTTGTTGCTCTTGTAGTTTGTCTGCCTATTAGGCTATGTTCACACGTTGCGGTTTTTGCTGCGGATCCGCAGCGGATTTGACCGCTGCGGATCCGCAGCAGTTTTCCCAAAGTTTACAGTACCATGTAAACCTATGGGAAACAAAAACCGCTGTGCCCACGATGCGGAAAAATCTGCGTGGATTCGCTTCGGAAAAAAAGAAGGAGCATGTCACTTCTTTGTGCGGATTCCGCAGCGGTTTTCAACATGCACCAATAGGAAAGTACTGTTATAATAATCCTGGACAAACTCTTTAAAAAATGTGCTCAGGGCTCATAATCTCTGAACAAAAATGTAACTAAAAATGAGAGAAAATCTGAACTGTGGACAGCGTAGATAAGATATTTCTGGACCTAACCCGCATAGCAATCATCTGACTGTGGAATTTGTGTCAGAGGCCTGAAATATGTCATATTAATGGAATAATATGTGAAGTCATCTCCATGGATCTGACAGACGTGCTGAAGTGCCGCTAAGGGTTTCTGTGTTTTCCTGCTTCATACATAAATAAGCTTTGTTAAACCAAATTTGCCAAAAAACTGGACCAAGCATTGTAGGCATAACAACAGGCGGTTGTGGGATTTTGTTGTCCTTCTTTTTGCCAATTTTTCTTTATACAGTATGTGAAGGTCCGACGTAATCCAGCGATTCCCACGAAGTGCTGAGAATCCATAGACTTTAATCAGCAGCCACTGCCGGCTCACGCTGAGCTTCACGAGACCCGGGGACTGTGATGAGCGGTAAAGAGCAGGCCGGAGCGAGCCGTTCCCTCCCCCCCCAGACGGCGTACATGCAGGCCGTCATGACAGGGATTTGGAGAGGGAGGATAGAGGGGGTGGGGACATGTTTTAGGGGAGGGGGGTAGTATGCATTAGGGGGGGTTTATAGGGCTAGGAGGGGGTGGGGTTGGCCACTTCCCGCTCTGGAGGCCAATAGTGAGTTCCCGCCCGCCCTGTTTTTTCCGTTTTCTCTTTTGGAGCGTTTTTTGGGGCTAACTTGCTCCGGGTCATGGTGGCTGATAGCGGTGGGAGGGGTCCTTGGAGTCGGTACTAAATTGGCCTGGGGATCCGTCGGGATACGGATTCTTCAGTTGGTGTAAAGTTTGGTTTCGGGTCTGGTGGTTTGGGGGGATCTTGGCAACGGTGGGCCTGATTCCCAGGTGTTAAGTGGACAATGGTAGCCCTTCGGGGTATTTTGGTGCTCCCGAGCCAGGTGGTTGCGGCTGGGAGTAAATTATGGTCTGGATTTCTGTCCACTCTATATATTATGGTTTACCACCAGTTTGGAGCTTCAAGGACCTCCCCACATTACTTTACCGTTAATGTTTGTATGTTTATAATAAAGGCCACTGTGGCCAATTATTATCCAAGTTTTGAATCCTGTCTTTATTGGGGTTGGGGTTTATTTGGGTACTTGGGAGGGGGGCCTGAAGATAGGAGGATCCGACTAAGCTATCGAACAATACCAATGTCATGTTACTGATGTCACCACTCAGAGTCACCGGGTTATGCTGAACTCTGCGAGACTCTGAACAGCGGTGACACCAGTAACATTACTGCTCTTCACAGTCGCCGAGTCCCACGGAGCACCGCGAGACCCTTCACCTTTGCAGAGCAGTGATGTCTGTAACAATCTTCAGATGTTCCCGCTCACTCTGCGCTCTGGACTACGTCAGATTCAGTGGACCAGGAAAAATGTGGGGGAGTGATTATGTAAATAAAGATTTCTTGTGTGTGTGTTTTTCTTTTTTACTTAATGGGTTAGTAATGTGGGTGTTTGATGGACTCCTCTCTGTTACTAACCCCAGAGCTTGATGTCATCTATGTTTTTGGACAATTCACAGCTAATAGCATTCCTAAGCCCCATTACCCCAACTGCCAAATACACCAGGGCAATCAGGAAGAACTAGAATTGGCGCATCTAATCTGATATGTCACTTCTGGGGCAGCTATGGGCTAGTATTTTTAGTCTGGGAAGGTCCCAATAACCATAGACCTTCCCATCCTGATAATATCAGCTCTCAGCTGTCTGCTTTACCTTTGCTGGTTGCATTAATTGTGGGGGACCCCACATTGTTTTTTCACTTATTTAATCATAAAACATTGACCTGCTTTTAAATTTAAATTTTTACAGCTTGAACTAATGGGGTGGTGCTCACAGGATCCTCGAGGGCGTGTCTTTAGGTTGCTCTGCATATTTCCCCTGTGAGCACCACCTCTACAGTAAAGATCACAAAAAAAAATCACTAAACAAAAAGCCTTATGTATCTGGAACTGTATGGTGGATTTAAAAGTAATAATAATCTTTATTTTTATATAGCACTAACATATTCCGCAGCGCTTTACAGTTTGCACACATTATCATCGCTGTCCCTGATGGGGCTCACAATCTTAGATCCCTATCAGCATGTCTTTGGAGTGTGGGAGGAAACTGGAGAACCCAGAGGAAACCCACACAAACACGGGGAGAACATACAATCTCATTGCAGATGTTGTCCTTGGTGGTAACCTTGGTGGTAACCACTGAGCCAGAGACCGAATACGGTTGTCACTGACAGCAGCCAATCATTCCTGCAGTTGCATTTTTGCATAAGGTTAACAATATAATCTGGTTGCTATAGGTATTTGCACTGTTTCTTGCGTTAGTTTTGATACATCAACCCCAAAAATGTAGAATCTTTAAATCAGAAATTCTGCTATTTCTCTTTTATACAAAGGTTTATGGAGAATTTACATTACATCTTGATTTTCCGGTCTCTTGTGCCCTCTGCTGGAGAAAAAAAAGTCATAATTAAAAAACTTTTTGGTTACTCAAAAGAAATATTCAGTGTCCTGACCTGCCAGATTGCTTCTGCTCCTCTCTGAGGGCAACATTTTCTCTGTTTTGTTTTTATTTTAGGTTCTGAACATGTGAGCCAGCACACTGATGTAAAATGGTTGTATGCCCCCTCCCCCCAAAAAAAGGTGTGAAATTGTCTGTAGATAGTGGTAGCTTAATATATATATATATATATATATATATATATATATATATATATATATATATATATATATATATATATAGTACAGAGCAGACGTTTAGTTTGGACACACCTTCTCATTTAAAGAATTTTCTGTATTTTCATGACTATAAAAATTGTACATTCACACTGAAGGCATCAAAGCTATGAATTAACACATGTGGAATTATATACTTAACAAAAAAGCGTAAAACAACTGAAATTATGTTTTATATTCTAGGTTCTTCAAAGTAGCCACCTTGTGCTTTGATGACTGCTTTGCACACTCTTGGCATTCTCTTGATGAGCTACAAGAGGTAGTCACCAGGAATGGTTTTCACTTCACAGGTGTGCCCTGTCAGGTTTAATAAGTGGGATTTCTTGCCTTATAAATGGGGTTGGGACCATCAGTTGTGTTGTGCAGAAGTCTGGTGGATACACAGCTGATAGTCCTACTGAGTAGACTGTTAGAATTTGTATTATGGCAAGAAAAAAGCAGCTAAGTAAAGAAAAACGAGTGGCCATCATTACTTTAAGAAATGAAGGTCAGTCAGTCTGAAAAATTGGGAAAACTTTGAAAGCGTCCCCGAGTGCGGTGGCAAAAACCATCTAGCGCTACAAAGAAACTGACTCACGTGAGGACCGCCCCAGGAAAGGAAGACCAAGAGTCACCTCTGCTTCTAAGGATAAGTTTATCCGAGTCACCAGCCTCAGAAATCGCAGGTTAACAGCAGCTCAGATTAGAGACCAGGTCAATGCCACGCAGAGTTCTAGCAGCAGACACATCTCTACAACTACTGTTAAGAGGAGACTTTGTGCAGCAGGCGACGTAGAAAAGGTGAACGGATGGACTCTACATGCCTGGTTCCCACCGTGAAGCATGGAGGAGGAGGTGTGATGGTGTGGGGGGGCTTTGCTGGTGACACTGTTGGGGATTTATTCAAAATTGAAGGCATACTGAACCAGCATGGCTACCACAGCATCTTGCAGCGGCATGCTATTCCATCCAGTTTGCGTTTAGTTGGATCATCATTTATTTTTCAACAGGACAATGACCCCAAACACACCTCCAGGCTGTGTAAGGGCTATTTGACCAAGAAGGAGAGTGATGGGGGGCTACGCCAGATGACCTGGCCTCCACAGTCACCAGACCTGAACCTAATCGAGATGGTTTGGGGTGAGCTGGACCGCAGAGTGAAGGCAAAAGGGCCAACAAGTGCTAAGCATCTCTGGGAACTCCTTCAAGATTGTTGGAAGATCATTCCCGGTGACTACCTCTTGAAGCTCATCAAGAGAATGCCAAGAGTGTGCAAAGCAGTCATCAAAGCAAAAGGTGGCTACTTTGAAGAACCTAGAATATAAGACATCATTTCAGTTGTTTCACACTTTTTTGTTAAGTATATAATTCCACATGTGTTAATTCATAGTTTTGATGCCTTCAGTGTGAATGTACAATTTTCATAGTCATGAAAACACAGAAAAATCTTTAAATGAGAAGGTGTGTCCAAACTTTTGGTCTGTACAGTATATATATATATATATATATATATATATATATATATATATATATATATATAAATATATATATATATATATATATATATATATATATATATATATTTGCAGACCTGAGCAACATGCATTTTTTGTTTTTTAATTTATCATCCCCATTGCAGAGATATTTGCTTGTAAACTTTAGACTCTAATTTCGCCTGCAACCAAGGGGTCGTCATCAGAGATTCTTCTCGGGGGGAGGGGGGGGTGTACTTTTTTCCCCTGTATGACATTGATCCATCATAAGCCGGAATACCCCCCCAAAAGAGATCAAAACAAGCTTTATGCTATGAGATATGTTATGACACCACGGGTCTAGCTCTGCTATATCTAGCTTGCTTGCTCAGCACCTCACGGTCAACTTTCACCTCACTGACGTCACCGCGAGCTTGAGAAACTTCTCACGCTCGCGGTGCCCTCAGAAAGGTCATTAGAACTTTTCCCACAGCGCTTGCTCCGAAGTAATTCAGGTGAAAGGAGTTCATTGGCTCTGAACTCCGATGACCTATGTGACGGCACTGTGAGTTGTGAAGGCAGTGAGGTGAAAGAAGTTCACCGAGAAGCGCTGAGCAAGTTTGTGTCCTTGTGTCATGGTCCATGTCCATGGACATCATCGCTGTCCCCAATGGGGCTCACAATCTAAATTACCTATCAGTATGTCTTTAGGGTGTGAGAGGAATCATAAAATGTAAGAGTTGGAAGGGACCTGAAGGGTCATCGTGTCCAACCACCTGCTCAAAGGAGCCCAACATAAACACACGGGAAACATACAGACTCCTTGCAGATGTTGTCCTTGGTGGGATTTGAACCTGGACCCCAGCACTGCAGAGTACGGTGCTAACCACTGAGCCCCAATTCAGTGGTAACCACTGAGCCACCATTCTGGCCAGATATCATTAATACCGCATTATGAACGGCAAAATAATGTAACACTAAATAGAATTGTGGAAACTGCTCTTCTTTTTACGTTATACGCTATCAGGAAAAAGGATGCTTAATTGCTTATCAGAAAATAACACATTTAGTAAACTTATTTTTGTACAGAGATGTTTCTCAGCATTATTCTGCAGTCTAAATATTATGACATAGGTCCTACCAGATCATTGATGAGTGGGATTACAGTGAATGACTGGTCATATACTTTTTCTGTATACACTATTTATTCTGAATTTTATTTATTAGCCTCTGGCACTATCTAGTGGACATACATGGTATTGTTTTAAATGTGATCGCTCTAAGGGTATGTTCACACGTTCAGGATTTCCATCCTTTTTTTTTCAGGACAGTTTTTTTAAAAAACTGCAGCTCTTGGCAGAAAACGCAGGTCCTTTTTTTGTCCTTTTTTGATGCGTTTTTGATGCGTTTTTTGATGCGTTTTTTGATGCGTTTTTTTATCCTTTTTTTACTGTGTGTTTCCTAGGAAGCTTTTTAGGGCTAAAATGGCTGAAAATACCCTAACCCTACCCCTAACCCTACCCCTAACCCTACCCCTAACCCTACCCCTAACCCTACCCCTACCCCTAACCCTACCCCTACCCCTAACCCTACCCCTAACCCTACCCCTAACCCTACCCCTAACCCTAACGCTAACCCTACCCCTAACCCTACCCCTAACCCTAACGCTAACCCTACCCCTAACCCTACCCCTAACCCTACCCCTAACCCTACCCCTAACCCTAACCCTACCCCTAACCCTACCCCTAACCCTACCCCTAACCCTATTCTAACCTTAGTGAAAAAAAAAAAAAAAAAAATCTTAATTTTTTTATTGTCCCTACCAATGGGGGTGACAAAGTGGGGGGGGTGTCATTTACTATTTTTTTATTTTGATCACTGAGATAGGTTATATCTCAGTGATCAAAATGCACTTTGGAGCAAATCTGCCGGCCGGCAGATTCGGCGGGCGCACTGCGCATGCGCCCGCCATTTTGCAAGATGGCGGCGCCCAGGGAGAAGACGGCCGGACGGACACCGGGACGCCGGGTAAGTATAAGGGGGGGAGATTAGGGCACGGGGGGGGGCATCGGAGCACGGGGGGGCGGGATCGGAGCACGGGGGGGCAGCCACACTCCGCCCACGCACTTCCGCCCGCTCCCCCGCACTTCCTGCTGCAGCGGTTCTGCACATCAAATCGCAGTAAAACCCGCAGATATATTTTTGATCTGCGGGTTTTACTGCGATTTTGACCTCACAATGGAGGTCTATGGGTGCAGAACCGCTGCGGTTCAGGAAGAAGAATTGACATGCTCCTTCTTTTTTCCGGGAGCTATTCAGCGCGGCTTTTTTTTTACAATTTCCGGACCATGTGCACAGTGTGTCCTGTTTTCCATAGGGTACAGTGTACTGTACCCTGCATGGAAAACAGCTGCGGAACCGCAGCGGCAAAACCGCCGCGGTTCCGCGGTAAAAAACGCACTGTGTGAACATGGCCTAAGAATTTGGCCATGTTCACACAGTCAGTATTTTACATCAGTATTTATAAGCCAAAACCAGGAGTGGAACAATCAGAGGAAAAGTATAATAAATACAGAAGTGGTGAATGTTTCTATTATACTTTTCCTCTGATTGTTCCTCTCCTGGTTTTGGCTTAAAAAAAAAATACTGATGAAAAATACTGATCAAATACTGAATGTGTGAACGTGGCCTTATAGAGGTGATCTATCAGGCCCATAACAACCTCAGAAATTTTAGCTTTTATTTTTTTTTGTAAAATAAGAGTTAGATTCATTCCTATGGGCTACCAATTTGTTCAAACATTTCCATCAAACTTTTTTTAATTGTATTTTTTAGTCTTCCTTATAATCCACATATCATTATTGAGGGGGTTATTAGGATGATGAAGATATAAATGTGTAAATTACTAATTAGATTTATTCAGTAAAAATAATTAATGAAAAATTCATGTTTTTTTTAATTTTTTTTTAACCAGGCATGTGGTTCCCCAGGCCTGGACTGATCCTCAGCGCTCAGATCATTCTGTCGGCCGACTGCCTCGATGATGCCGGCCATGCATTGTGGCGACATCGTGGTTACATGCCCACGGCCGCTGCACCAGCTCCATGAGAGCTGCGGCCGTCCGGGTTTCTGAAGACTGCAAGGGGAGAACGGAAGAGGCGAGAGAAAATCCCCAAGAGCCGTCCATAGTCTCATTCCACCTACAGCATCTCCTGCGCTCCTGCCAGATTGTGAAGGGTAGGAAACAGTAACGCAGCCAACAAGGGTAAAAGGGTATGAAAGGATAAGCTGCAGCTGCACTGTGGTATTTGGTGCTGTGCGGGTGGGGGGTATTGAGTGCTGTAATCTGGTATTTGGTACTGCTGGGGAGGAATTTAGGGTACCATCACACAGTGGCATTTTGATCGCTACGACGGCACGATTTGTGACGTTCCAGCGATATATCCGTGACGTTCCAGCGATCTCGCTGTGTCTGACACGCTCCTGCGATCAGGGACCCCGCTGAGAATCGTACGTCGTAGCAGATCGTTTGAAACTTTCTTTCATCGTCTAGTGTCCCGCTGTGGCGGGATGATCGCATGGTGTAACAAAGGTGTGCACGATATTGTATACGATGTGCGCATAGTAACCAACGGCTTCTACATCACACATACGTCATGAAATTATCGCTCCAGCGTCGTACATTGCAAAGTGTGACAGCAGTCTACGACGCTGGAGCGATATTGTTACGATGCTGGAGCGTCACGGATCGTGCCGTCGTAGCGATCAAAATGCCACTGTGTGACGGTACCCTTAGTGTTGCATTGTAGTATTTTTCTGGCACTACTGAAGAGGTATTAGGTGCTGCACGGTGGTGTTTGTTTGACTTTGATATCTCAAGACGCAGCTTCAGAAGTGCACTGCTCTCAACCCCCGTTTCCTGTTTTGCCAGGGGCGGCACACTCCTGAATATTGACAGTGCAGATCAGCAGCATAGCCGTGCTACTGGTCCAAACTGTGCTGGCTATAATCCTAGTAGTAGAGGCAGCTACAGCACAGAAGAAGCACAGGGAGAATGAAGCCGGCAGGATCCAACGATCTGACCAGCTTCAGATTGCTTTGAGCAAGCTGTAGAACACAGCGCCCGATAGTGTCATGACCTCCTTGCTTACGTAACGGGCCAAGCATGGACTGCAAGGATGGCTGGTAACCCACGTAATGAGCTATATACTATAGCAGTGGTGGGGAACCTCAGGCATAGTGACACTAAATAATATGTATACAGAATAGTGATGAGCGAATATACTCGTTGAGATTTCCCGAGCACGCTCGGGTGTCCTCCGAGTATTTTTTAGTGCTCGGAGATTTAGTTTTCTTCACCGCAGCTGGATGATTTACAGCTACTAGCCAGCCTGATTACATGTGGGGATTCCCTAGCAACCAGGCAACCCCCACATGTACTTATGCTGGCTAACAGATGTAAATCATACAGCTGAGGTGACGAAAACTAAATCTCCGAGCACTAAAAAATACTCGGAGGACACCCGAGCGTGCTCGGGAAATCACGAGTAATGAGTATATACGCTCATCACTACTACAGAAGTCTCTCTCTCCTATCTATATATATATACAGTATATAATTGTCTAAGGGGTTCTTCCGTCTGTCTGTAACTAACTTCCGTAACAAAGAAAAAAAAAACAACCAGCACTCCCAATGTGAACACATGCAAGCTGCAAGCTGTATCATATAGATATAAAGAAACACAGCAGCACATGTATATGAATCTAGGCCATGTGAAAACACAGACAAATATTCGATATGAATCATACTACTCAAAAAAAATTTTCATAAAAAATTTTTCCAAAATTTTTTTTTCATAAAACTTACAGTTATAGATAAAATGAAGATTCTTAGCGCATAAATTGGCCAATTCAATTCGCGTCTGCTTCCTGGCACACTTCTCCTCTCACTCTATCAGTTGGGATTAGGTCCCTGAGTTTACGTTACTCCTCGTTCTCTAAGACGCAGTGTTCAGTGTGCACAGAGACACGGTTGTCTCTCCATTTATCTCTAAGTACGTTACTGATGAAGGTCCTGCTATATTGGACCGAAACGTTTATGAGTACTACATTAAAATTTCACCAGAGCATCTAAGTTGAGTGCAAGGTTTTTTTCTTTATATACTCCAAAGGTGTGGGAGCCTACCTTAGCACCTCTCACAGCTGTGCACACGCGCTTTATTGGTTACACTCAATCCATAGATTGTCAGTTGCTCTATCACAAGACCTCATCCGCTGGGCAATTGGATCATGAGTGAGAGCTCCTCTGAGTACTTGTTCCAGGCGGCACTGATCAACTTCTTGAGGGCTGATGCCACTTTTAGCTACTATTCTATGAACCAGCTTATCTAGTCGGTATAAATAGTCGGACATCTTCTCATCTGGCTGTTGGTAGGTGGTACGGAGTTTAAAGAGTAGATCAGTAGCATCTTCAGGGGACCCTCAACCTGAGAGGTTCAACCGTACCCTTCTGAACATGTTAGGCACTTTGGATCCCAGGAAGAAGGGACAATGGAGCAGGCATGTGAGTCAGTTGGTTCATGCCTACACTTGCACCACAAATGAGTCAACGGGATACTCGCCCTATTTTCTCATGTTTGGAAGAAAAGCTCGGCTACCAGTGGATATTAGTTTTGGGACATCCTTTGAAAATTCTAATGGGAAGACCTATTTAAAATATGTGTCCCAGCTAAAAGAAGATTTGGAAAAAGCGTACAGATTGGCAGAGCAGGCCTCTGGTCGGTCAGGGAAGCGCAATCAGACTCGCTACGACTGTAGAGTTCGGGAACAAGTTTTACTGCCTGGAGATAGAGTTCTTATCCAACTTCTAGGTCTTCCTGGGAAGCATAAGCTTGCTGATCGGTGGTGTACTGATCCTTATGTGGTGATGGAGAAGCTGCCTGGTGTCCCGGCCTACAGAGTGAAGCCCGAGAAAGGGAGTGGAGCTGTCAAAACCTATCATCGACACCATTTGTTGCCTGTGGGGAAAAACATCCTGTTACCGCCATTGCCAACCCAAGGAGGTCATACAAACCTTCCATGCAATAGGAGAAGTCGTAGGTGTCAACAACCACCCCAGCCTGGAGTTGCTTCAGGAGGAAGTGACAGCGAGTCTGGGGATGAATGGGGATCTGAAGGTCAATGGAGCTACAGGTGGACTGAGGACCCATGCCCCATAGGGGGGGGGGGGCCTGAAAAACAGACTTCTGAAGTGGAAGCACAAAAAAAGGACATTCATCAGGAGGCGAGTGCGCTCTGCCCACCATTGGGGGAGAGTTCAGAAGAGGGACATTTATTAAATGAAGAGATCCACCTGGAGGAGTTCTTGACCGACAAGAGTCGGGAGCTGAGGAGGGGGCCCCCTCAGTACACACTCGTCCCAAACAGGACACTAGGCCACCCATGATGCTGACCTATGATAGAATGGGACATACCACTGAGGTCCCCCGGCTGATACACTTTAATTCAAAATCTGTTTGGCCTTATTTCCCAGTATCTCCTATGTGTCCAGGAGGTGGTTTGCGTGCATGTAAATTTGGTGTTAGTCAGGATGCTTTAACCCCCATTCATGTTTCAGGTGGTGAGTCCTCATGTCGTGATGGGACACTTTCAATGACTCACCAGGGGGAGAGTGTAACACCTGCACTGGGAACTGTTAGGGCAGCTACTGGTATACTGGGATTTACAGACACTAAGAAGAGCTTTGCAGCTGCTGTTATACCAGGACCTACAGACATAAGCAGATTTTCCTCTGAGCTGCAGTGGACTACAATTCCCAAGGACCCCTGGACTACTATTCCCAGGGATCCTTGTGTGAGTCAGATGACACAGCTTGGATTGGAGGAGGAGGGACTTGGAGGCAGGAGCTGGGGAGAAAGTGAAACTAAGAATTCAGAGGAAGAAAAGAGCGTGGTATCTTGTTGGGAGAGACGGAGCACGGGGGACTTGCCTGGCCCCATGCTGCAGGGTTGCTGTCCTCCCGGATATACTCGTGTTGCTGGAGAGAGTGCGACTTTGTGTTACCCTCTGGAGCAAGTTGCATCAAGAACTTGGAGATTTCTGCCTGCACTCCCACCGTATAAAGGACTGAATCCGGCCGCCCCCCAGCTGGTGTCCAGAGAACCATCCGACCGTTAGAGACGTGCCGTGAGTGACTTTCTGAGACTTGTGGTCCTACCAGCGTTATTTACAGTGAGTACATTACAGCTCAGACTATTGCCAGTTATATTCATCTAAGTGCACCAACTGATTTAATTTGCGCGCCTGCATCCGCGGCAACTGGGCCCCAACGTTTGGACTGAGTTAAACTAGAAGAAACAAACAAAAAACCCTACTATGTTATACTTGCAGGGTTGAAGGAGAATTAGAGTGAGATGTGTATATGACCTTGACAGAGCACAGTTATTTGTATTTCATGTTATTCTTTTAAATCCATCTAATTTATGCTGCATAGCAATAAACCTGTTAAACTGTTTTACTCCTGATCCCTGTGAGTGTGTACTGAGAGTGGCAGGGGCTTCCCGAATCAGCCCCTGGCAGAAGATAATAGCCCTTCTGCAGTCCCAGAGAGAGGACTCCAATCAAGATTCGGGTGGAGGCACTGCGCTCTGGAGAGGTGAGACCCCCCATAACACCCAGTGTACCGTGGTAGCCCTAAAGGGGTGTTACATGTTTATGACCAACATTGCGTGTGTCACCACCTCGCAGTCCGGGGCGCCTTCTTTCTCTTCCCCGCCTGCTCTTACCTCTTCTGGTCCTGTCCTTAGCCAGCAGGGTCACGCTCCGGGGTCCGTCCCTGCAGACATGCTGCCCAGGTCCTTGCTCCCATGTCTGCTGCACTTCCTCCTTTCTCTCCCTCTCCTAGGGAGTGCATAGGGGGCGGGCAGGTGAGCTCTCTGGCTTCTTAAAGGGTCAGCCCCTCCCTACTCACTGCCCCTCCTCCCGGCCTATCACCTGGAGGCTGGAGGTATATAAGGATCTCAGTCACTCCTGGACGCCGCCTGGGCAACTTCTATTATCCTGAAGTTGCTGCTCCAGGTCTTATCCTGCTAGGCTTATCAGTCCAATTTGCCTGTCTTACTCTGTGTTCCTTTTTTCCCTAGGATCGAGTCTGGTCTCCACAGCATCCTGAGTCCAGTATCCTGTGTGGTTCCCTGCAGTCTTCTTCCTGCTTCCAAGTTCCACATTCAGCCCTGTTTTGTTTATTCATTTCTTCCTAGGTCGGTTTAACACAGGTGTCTGCCTCATCGGACCCTCTATTGGTGGTCTAGGGGAAATCCCTGTATAGGGGTCACTCCAAGCCTTGGTCTCCTTAGAGACCTTAGAGCTGGTGCCCGAACTGAGTCGAGAACGCATCCTTCACTGGGGACATTCCTCCTTACTAGCCGGCCACGCAGGTCTGACAAAGACTCTACAGTTGATCGGTCGGTACTACTGGTGGCCTGGGATGCGTTAAGAGGTGTCAGACTACGTCTCAGCCTGTTCTTCCTGTGCCCGCAACAAGACCCCCAAACGGCTTCCCACCGGTCAACTCTTGCCCTTGCCTATACCATCAAAACCATGGCAACACATTGCGATGGACTTCATCACGGATCTCCCTGCATCCTCCGGGAATACTGTCATCTGGGTCGTGGTGGACAGATTTTCCAAGATGAGTCACTTCGTTTCTCTGCCTGGTCTTCCTTCGTCTGCATGGGTTACCCTCCAACATTGTTTCCGATAGGGGAGTACAATTCGTGTCCCGATTCTGGCGGTCTCTCTGCAGGAAACTCGATATTGCCTTGGACTTCTCTTCGGCTTATCATCCACAGTCTAACGGACAGGTGGAACGGGTAAACCAGGTGTTGGCAGGTTTTCTACGACACTTTGTCAACGCACACCACGACAACTGGACGTCCCTACTGCCTTGGGCGGAGTTCTCGTACAATAATCATGTTGGTGAGTCCTCTCGTAACACTCCATTTTTTATTGTATATGGGCAACACCCGAGGATCCCGACTCCCTTGGACATCGCGACTCCCAATCCTGCAGCAGAGGCCGTGGCTCGCGACTTCGCCAACATCTGGAACAAGACTCGTGAGGCTCTTGTGAAAGCATCCCAGCGCATGAAGGACCATGCCGACAAGAGAAGACTTGATGCCCAGATGTTTCAACCGGGAGACAAGGTATGGTTATCAGCCAAGTACGTCCACCTTAAGGTGCCCTCCTTCAAGCTCGGACCTCGGTACATCGGACCGTTCGAGGTGTCCCGGAGACTCAACGATGTGTGCTATCGGCTACTACTGCCTCCTTCTCTGCGAATACATAATTCTTTCCACCGTTCTCTCCTCAAACCTGTGATCCTCAACCGCTTCTCCCAGGATCCAGGAGAGCATCCTCCTCCGATTTCGGCCAATGGCGAGTATGAGGTCAGTGCCATCCTGGACGTGAAGAGAGGGCGTGCCACATGGTACCTGGTCGACTGGAAGGGGTTTGGTCCTGAGGAGAGGTTCTGGGAGCCGGAGGGCAACGTCCATGCTCCTCATCTCCTACGGCGGTTCTTTGCCAGTCGCCACCCGGGGGGGCCTGGAGGGGGGTACTGTCACCACCTTGCAGTCCGGGGCGCCTTCTTTCTCTTCCCCGCCTGCTCTTACCTCTTCTGGTCCTGTCCTTAGCCAGCAGGGTCACGCTCCGGTCGTCCGCCGGCGCTCCGGGGTCTGTCCCTGCAGACATGCTGCCCGGGTCCTTGCTCCCATGTCTGCTGCACTTCCTCCTTTCTCTCCCTCTCCTAGGGAGTGCTTAGGGGGCCGGCAGGCGAGCTCTCTGGCTTCTTAAAGGGTCAGCCCCTCCCTACTCACTGCCCCTCCTCCCGGCCTATCACCTGGAGGCTGGAGGTATATAAGGATCTCAGTCACTCCTGGACGCCGCCTGGGCAACTTCTATTATCCTGAAGTTGCTGCTCCAGGTCTTATCCTGCTAGGCTTATCAGTCCAATTTGCCTGTCTTACTCTGTGTTCCTTTTTTCCCTAGGATCGAGTCTGGTCTCCACAGCATCCTGAGTCCAGTATCCTGTGTGGTTCCCTGCAGTCTTCTTCCTGCTTCCAAGTTCCACATTCAGCCCTGTTTTGTTTATTCATTTCTTCCTACCTCCTAGGTCGGTTTAACACAGGTGTCTGCCTCATCGGACCCTCTATTGGTGGTCTAGGGGAAATCCCTGTATAGGGGTCACTCCATGCCTTGGTCTCCTTAGAGGCTTTCTGGTGTTGTGGCCCTGTGGCCTTCCTTTGGGGTGTCTCCCCTAGTGTTTGTATTACTGTACAATAAAGCGTTTGAACCTGTTTTCCTGGTCTGGTTCTCCCTTCCTGGTATCAGTAACCACTGTATTTGCGGTCCAGTGGGTCCACCCGATAGACACGTCTGTAGGGCGTGACAGCGTGCAGCAGCCACCACAGCCTCCAGACACTATTCCGAGAGGTGGACTGTTTTCCCTCCCTGTAGATCTCACATTTTATGAGGGACCACAGGTTCTCTATGGGGTTCAGATCAGGTGAACAAGGGGGCCATGTCATTTTTTCTTCTTTGAGACCTTTACTGACCAGCCACGCTGTGGAGTAGTTGGAGGCATCTGATGGAGCATTGTCCTGCATGAAAATCATGTTTTTATTGAACAATACCGACTTCTTCCTGTACCACTGCTTGAAGAAGTCTTCCAGAAACTTGCAGTAGGTCTGGGAGTTGAGCTTTTTTATTATTATTATTTATTTATATAGCACTATTAATTCCATGGTGCTGTACATGAGAAAGGGGTTACATACAGGGTTATAGATATTGTTTACAGTAAGGATTACAGCGACGGACTGGTACAGAGGGGAGTCCTTGCGGACTTACATTCTATCCTCATACTCTATCCTCATCCTCAACCCGAAAAGGTCCCACAAGTTCATCTTTGATGATACCAGCCCATACCAGTCCCCCACCTCCACCGTGCTGGCGTCTGAGTCGGAGTGGAGCTCTCTGCCCTTTACTGATCCAGCTTCTGGCCCATCAAGAGTCACTCTCATTTCATCAGACCATAAAACCTTTGAAAAGTCAGTCTTAAGATACTTCTTGGCCCAGTCTTGACATTTTATCTTATGTTTCTTGTTCAGAGGTGGTCGTTTTTCAGCCTTCCTTACCTTGGCCATGTCCCTGAGTATCGCACATCTTGTGCTTTTTGTTACTCCAGTAACGTTGCAGCTCTGAAATATGGCAGAACTGGTGGCAAATGGCATCTTGGCAGCTTCACGCTTGATTTTCTTCAATTTATGGGCAGTTATTTTGCGCCTTTTTTGCCCAACACGCTTCTTGCGACCCTGTTGGCTATTTGCCATGAAACGCTTGATTGTTCGGTGATCACGCTTCAAAAGTTTGGCAATTTCAAGACTGATGCATCCCTCTGCAAGACATCTCACAATTTTGGACTTTTCAGAGCCCGTCAAATCTCTCTTCTGACCCATTTTGCCAAAGGAAAAGAAGTTGCCTTATAATTAAGCACACCTTATATAGGGTGTTGATGTCATTAGACAACACCCCTCCTCATTACAGAGATGCACATCACCTGATTTACTTAACTGGTAGTTGGCTCTCAAGCCTGAACAGCTTTGAGTAGGACGACATGTATAAAAAGTATCATGTGAGCAAAATACAACTTGCCTAATAATTCTGCACGCAGTGTAGGTGGCTGTGTTATATACTACGTGGCTGTGCTATATACTACGTGGCTGTGCTAAGCGCCACGTACATACATACATACATACATATTCTAGAATACCCGATGCGTTAGAATCGGGCCACTATCTAGTATGATATGACAAAAGTGAAGACCAAAAGTTTCTCAAAAGCTAGACATCAAGCCGCGATCCAAAGAAATTCTGTAACAAACGAGAAACAAAGTACTTGAGATCTATCAGTCTGGAAAAGGTTATAAAGCCATTTCTAAACCTTTGTAAGACAATAAAAATGGAAGAGCTCAGCATGAGAAGCACCAGGTGGTTTAATTGGGATGTTTCAATGAAAGGTGGGGGGATTAGCCCCTAACCTGGAAGGGTTGTGCACTCCTGCACAACTGCGGTAGCGGAAATCTCCGTGCACTCCTGCTCTTTTGCTCCGGGACCACACCTGTGCTGTGCTTCCTGGTCTGGTCACGTGGGCCCAAGATCCAGTCACATGATTCCACTTCACAAGTTGTGACGTCACTTCAGGTCCTGTTGCCTGGAGATGAACTCTATGGCTCCAAGCTCATCCAGCCACAATCCCTCAAGGGGAATATCAACATTTTTTGGAAAAAATATGTATGTGGCTATAGAGCACACTGCAATGGATTAGTGGTAAACAAACCTTTTATTAAACCACTACGTGTTTCGGCAGCGGACCGCTACCTTACTTAGGTGGGTTTTTCTAAAGCTTTGGGAACCGGCGAACCACAGTGAGCGCTATTATCCACAAATGGTGAAAACTTGGAACAGTGGTGAACCTTCCAAGGAGTTGCCGGCCAACCAGAATTACCCCAAAGGCACATCGACAACTCATCCAAGAGGTCACAAAAGACCCCACAAAATTCAAAGAACTGCAGGCCTTACTTGCCTCAGTTAAGGTCAGTGTTCATGACTCCACCATAAAAAAAGAGACCGGTCAAAAATGGCCTACATGGCTGAGTTCAAGACGAAAACCACTGCTAAGCAATAAGAACATAATGGCTCATCTCAGTTTTAACAGAAAACATATTGTTAATCCCCACTTTTGGTAAGATATTTTGTAGACTGACCAGACAAAAGTAGAACTTTTTGGAAGGTGTATGTCCCATTAGATATAGTGTAGAACTAACAAAGCAGTTCAGAAAAGGAATATCATACCAACAGTAAAATATGGTGGTGGTGGTAGTGTGATGATCTGGGGCTGTTTTGCTGCTTAAGGATCTGGAAGACTTGCTGTGCTAAATGGAACCATGAATTCTGCTGTCTATCAAAACATCCTGAAGGAGAATGTCCGGCCGTCTGTTCATGACCTCAAGTTGAAGCGCACTTGGGTTATGCAGCAAGACAATGATGCCAAGCACACCAGCAAGTCCACCTCCTAATGGCTTAAGAAAAACAAAAGACACTGGAATGGCCTAGTCAGAGTCCTGACTTTAATCTGATTGAGATGGTGTGGCATAACCTTGAAAAGGTGGTTTATGCTCAGAAACCCTCCAATGTGGCTGAAGTACAACAATTTTGCAAAGATAAGTGGCCAAAATTCCTCCAGAGCGTTGTAAAAGTCTCATTACCAGTTATCACAAACGCTTGATTGCAGTTGTTGATGCTAAGGTTGGCCCAACCAGTTATTAGGTTTAGGGGGCAATCACTTTTTGACAAAGGGTCCTGTAGGTTTGGATTTATTTTTCCCTTAATAAAAAAGACCTTCATTTAAACACTGCATTTTACGATTACTTGTGTTATTTGTCTAATATTTCAATTTGTTTGGTGATCTAAAACATTTAAGTGTGACAAACATGCAAAAGAATAGAAAATCAAGAAGGGGCAAACACTTTTCTATGTGATGTGTATACAGCAGTCTCAGTGTCTCCTATGTGATGTGTAACAGCAGTCTCAGTGTCTCCTATGTGATGTATATAATGCAGATCTCCCACTGCTTGATTTCTATGAAATTAACACATGCAGTGATGGATTTCCCCTGTGAGGAGACCTTTAGTGTAATATACATCTGTGTTCAGGACTTACTACTTCAAGTTCTTTACAAAACTTTTAATTGCAAAAGGTACACCTGTGCTCCAGAATGTTTAAAACCTGGAAAAGCAGTTACGAGCAACATCATCCATACCATCTAACAGGGGCATACATAGAAATCAGGGCCCCATTGCAGAAGTTCTATTTGCGCCCCTCCCCCTAACAAAAAAATATATTCGGTGGGATCACAGAAGACTATATCTCACTTTTCAACCTTTACAAAGTAATTCTCCTCCTTGTGAAGCCACATGTTCTCCTTTTATTCCACCTATAAATTGTCAACAAAAGTGCCCCACAAATACTGTATGATACCCCCACAGTGGCTTCTTCCACAATACCATCCACACACACAGTATGATGACCCTACTGTACCTTTCCACAACTACACCGACAAAGTATGGTGACCCCAACACATTATGATCCCCCAACTGTGACCTCCACAAAGCCCTCCATGCAGTATAATGGACCTACATGCAATATAATTACCCCCACAGCTCACCACACTGTACAGGTATAATGGCCCACACTAGCCCTCCAGTGTGATGGAGCCCACACAAACCTTCAGACTGTATAATTGCTTGCATACGGTATAATGGCCCCCACACAGCCCTCCATAAAGTACAAAGATTCCAACATTTCCCTCCATCTACTATATAATTGTCTAAGGGTCACTTCCGTCTGTCCTTCTGTCTGTCATGGATATTCATTGGTCGCGGCCTCTGTCTGTCATGGAAATCCAAGTCGCTGATTGGTCGTGGCAAAACGCCCACGACCAATCAGCGATGGGCACAGTCCGCCGGCAAAATGACCGCTCCTTACTCCCCGCAGTCAGTGCCCGCTCCATACTCCCCTCCAGTCAGCCCTCACACAGGGTTAATTGCAGCGTTAATGGACCGCGTTATGCCGCGGTGTAACGCACTCCATTAACGTAGCTATTAACCCTGTGTGACCACCTTTTTCTATTGATGATGTGTATGCAGCAACAATAGTAAAAAGATCTAATGTTACAAACAATAATAAAAAAAACACGTTATTTTCACCCTCCGACGTCGCGCCCTGTCCTTGGCAGTGCAAGCGGCAGGTTTTGGTGCTAAGGATGCTATGCGAGAAGGACCTTCCATGACGTCACGGTCATGTGACCGCGACGTCATCACAGGTCCTGTGCTCATACCAACCCTGGGACTGGAAGCTGCCGTCTTGCACAGCACACAGGCGACAGAACTACAAGGGGCCCTCGGAAGGTGAGTATATGTTTATTTTTTAACCTGTTACATACGTAGCTGGGCAATATACTACGTGACTGGGCAGTATACTACATGTCTGTGCTGTATACTACGTGGCTCTGTGCTGTATACTACGTCGCTGTGAAATATACTACGTGGCTGGGCAATATAGTACATCACTCGGCAATATACTACGTGGCTGGGCAATATACTACGTGACTGGGCAGTATACTACGTGTCTGTGCTGTATACTACGTCGCTGTGAAATATACTACGTGGCTGGGCAATATACTACGTGGCTGGGCAATATACTACGTGGCTGGGCAATATAGTACATCACTGGGCAATATACTACGTGGCTGGGCAATATACTACGTGACTGGGCAATATGCTATGTGACTGGGCAATATACTATGTGGCTGGGCAATATACTACGTGACTGGGCAATATACTATGTGACTGGGCAATATACTACGTCACTGGGCAATATACTATGTGACTGGGCAATATACTACGTGGCTGGGCAATATACTATATGGCTGGGCAATATACTACGTCACTGGGCAATATACTACGTCACTGGGCAATATACTATATGGCTGGGCAATATACTACGTCGCTGGGCAATATACTATATGGCTGGGCAATATACTACGTCACTGGGCAATATACTACGTGGATGGGCAATATACTTCGTGACTGGGCAATATACTATGTGAATGGGCAATATACTACGTCGCTGGGCAATATACTATGTGGCTGGGCAATATACTACGTCACTGGGCAATATACTATGTGGCTGGGCAATATACTACATGACTGGGCAATATACTATGTGGCTGGGCAATATACTATGTGGCTGGGCAATATACTACGGGACTGGGCAATATACTACGTGACTGGGCAATATAGTATGTGGCTGGGCAATATACTACGTGACTGGGCAATATACTATGTGGCTGGGCAATATACTATGTGGCTGGGCAATATACTACGTGACTGGGCAATATACTATGTGGCTGGGCAATATACTACGTGACTAGGTAATATACTACGTGACTGGGCAATATACTATGTGGCTGGGCAATATACTATGTGGCTGGGCAATATACTACGTGACTGGGCAATATACTATGTGGCTGGGCAATATACTACGTGACTGGGCAATATACTATGTGGCTGGGCAATATACTACGTGACTGGGTAATATACTACGTGACTGGGCAATATACTATGTGGCTGGGCAATATACTATGTGGCTGGGCAATATACTATGTGGCTGGGCAATATACTACGTGACTGGGTAATATACTACGTGACTGGGCAATATACTATGTGGCTGGGCAATATACTACGTGACTGGGTAATATACTACGTGGCTGGGCAATATACTACGTGACTGGGCAATATACTACGTGACTGGGTAATATACGTGACTGGGCAATATACTACGTGACTGGGCAATATACTATGTGACTGGGCAATATACTACGTGACTGGGTAATATACTACGTGACTGGGCAATATACTATGTGACTGGGCAATATACTACGTGACTGGGTAATATACTACGTGACTGGGCAATATACTACGTGACTGGGCAATATACTATGTGACTGGGCAATATACTACGTGGCTGGGCAATATACTACGTGGACATGCATATTCTAGAATACCCGATGCGTTAGAATTGGGCCACCATCTAGTATCAGGCTATGTTCACACTTTGCGGATTTCACTGCGGATTTTTCCGCAGCAGAATTCCAAAATCCGCAGTGAAAACCCGTCGCGGTTTTTACTGCGGATTCATCGCGGTTTTTACTGCGGTTTCTTCTGCGGATTTTCATCTGCAGTTTCCTATTGGAGCAGGTGAAAATCCGCAGAAAAGAAGTGACATGCTGCGGAATGTAATCTGCAGCGTTTCTGCGCGGATTTTTCCGCAGCATGTGCACTGCGTTTTTTGTTTCCCATAAGTTTACATTGTACTGTAAACTCATGGGAAACTGCTGCGGATCCGCAGCAAAATCCGCAAAGTGTGAATATAGCCTGATAGTACCGTGTGCAATCTGTATTTTCTGCACCTCTCATACGTCCGTAAAACTCGCTAATGTGAGGCCGGCCTCATTGTACTGACTTGGAGAATCGTGCCACCAGTTTATCTTTATAATGAATTTTGTGGGAAAAAAAAAGATAATAATAATAATAATGGCACAATTTTTATTTTTTTTTTTGCATTTTTTCCCCCAGTATTATATGGTAAAATGTGTGGTGCTTTTCCACAGTACAAGAAACCCACACAAATCTTCATATGGGAGAGGTAAACAAAAAAAAAGTTAAGAAAAGTAGAGAGGGAGAGGTGAGAAAAGCACAAAAAAACAAAAACAACGAAAAAAAAAAAAAAAAACCAACGAAAAATGCCCTGGTCATTAATGGGTTAAACAATGTACCACAGCGCCATAAACTGTTTAGTGGCCGCTCCCTGGTACTGCAGCTCAGCTCCTATTCAATTGATCTGATATCGATGGTTCATCGGTATCCCGATAGTGGACACGAGGTTTCCTGTCGTGCTGCCGTCACTCAGGGCTCTTCTAGTTGATTTCCACAAGTCCCTGCTGCTGCTGCTGGTGCGTGTGAACTCCTGCCGCGGAACCGCGGCCTGCAGTGAAGGCTGCACAAACTACATGTCCCATGATGCATCAGGAGGCCGCCCCGCCGTGCAGCCTGCCCTGGGCCGCCCCGTGGCGGAGCTCTCACACTGCTCCAGTCAGGGCGCAGGTGTCGGGTCGGGTGGAGCCGGCGGCCTCGGTGGTGTCTGCGCCAGGGACGGAGGAGCCGCATCTCCCGGAGACACGTCCGGTCCCGTCACCTCCTCCAGGATGGAAGACCACAGGTAGCAGCCGCCCGTTATGTAGTGGTCCTGTGGATAAACGCCATGTCTGTACACGGAGGAACGCTGCCTCCAGGACTACGGACTACAAGTGCCAGCATGCATGCGCTGATTCCTTGCGCAACTAGTGCTGCAGACCCTATAAAGGACAAAGGGGGCTAATGATTGTGCCCCCCACAGCTGGCCATAGCACCCATGTGTGAGCCATAGGATTATTATTATATTTTATTACATAGCTGTAATTATTATTTTATTTATTATTTATTTTATTATTATTATATTTTATTACATAGCTATTAAAATATATTACATATATAGTAATATACTTTATTACATATCATTATCACATAGCCAGATGTACTGAAGTGTAATACAAAATAATGTAAAAATTCTATATATGATCTAGTGTTAGTTTCTTATTTTTCATGTTATACTTTAGGTCAACTTGTTTTTTTTCGTTTGCTGGTTTACCAAGTCCAGTATCGTATTATATATGTAGAGTGACCTAGGTGAAAAATCTACATATATAATAGATATATATATATATATATATATATATATATATATATATATATATATATATATATATATATATATATATATATATATATTCCTTGCACACTGCGGGTTCCACATTGTGTGTACAGGTCACTGTGCACGGAATGAGCCTTGACGGGGGAAGCTGCGTCTTAATTTTGGGTGGTTGCTGGGCATGTTAGTCTACTTTCACACTAGCGTCGTTCGAAGCACGTCACAATTTTGAAGAAAAAACGCATCCTGCAAAGTTGCCTGCAGGATGCGTTTTTTCTCCATAGACTTTCATTAGCGATGGATTGCCACACGCATGTGCGGCCGAAACTCCGCGCCCTCCTCCCCGGACTGCAGAATGGGGGCAGAGGATGCGTTGAAAAACTGCATCCGCTGCCCACGTCTTGCAGTTATTTCGCAACGTTCGTCGGTACGTCGGCCCGATGCATTGTGACGGACCCGTACCGACGGAAGTGTGAAAGTAGCCTAAGAAAAGAGGTGCAGAATTTTCTGCACAAAATCCACATCTCCTGGCAGAATCCGCAGCCGCGGTTTTTATGCGGATTTTGTGCAGTTTTTATGCGGAATTGCTGCGGTTTTTGCCACTTAACATGGAGGGGTGCAGAAACGCTGCAGATCCACACAAAAGAAGTGACATGCACTTCTTTGAAATCCGCAGCAATTCTGCACTGATTTTTCCGCACCATCTGCACAGCTTTTTTTTTTTTCCCCATAGAATAACATTATAGTGTACATCACAGTGCGGATCTGCAGCGTTTCTGCGCGGAAAAATCCACTGCGGATCCGCAGCAAATCCCCATCATGTGCACATAGCCTTATTATTATTATTATTAATTTTGCTCACATGCAAAAAAACACAAACAAAAAAACCTCTGCTATTCATACGATTAAATTATTTACTTTTTTTTGTTTCAAAAACGTATACACCCATGCAATGTTTATCCATATTATAGCAGATACTAAAAATGGTACTGGTGGGTTGTTTATTAAATAATAATAATAATATATTTTTAAATATTAGGGTTTTTGTTTTTTTTAAATACGGTACATACCGCATTCATTTTGGACTGGTTTATTTAACTTTTTTTTAATAAGTTTAATCCCCAAGGACAGAACAAAGCTTGATGAGCAAGATCTTTATCCTCCCAGCAATCCTCTGTCTACAGATAGCTAATCAGGAGGGCGCTATCAGCACAGGGTTGTATACAGAGAGTTGCTGTGAGTACAAATATTGTGTTAAAGGTATTGTTTGATGTACCCCTGTATTTACATTTAAAGGGTTTGGCTAGGACTTGGTTGTGTTTTTCATTTATCTTTTTTAATCACTTTATAGCCTAATATTATGTGACCTTGTGTAACTACCGCCGCCGTGCCTGAACAGTCCACATGCTTTGTGCTTCTGCCTCTGGATGTACACGGCATTATTGGTAAATAGATACACTAGAATGTAACGCCGGAATGATGCAATGTTACTTTTCTTCCATTTCCACAGGCCCATCATCCCACAAAACAGCGATGCCAGTAACCTGCCCATGCCCAACCTGCAGCCTCGGCACCAGGAGCTCATTCCTACACCATTTGGCCCCGTAAGTAAAAAGTTGAGACACTTTTTATAATTGCTTTATACACTTTTGGAGAATATTTTCCAAAGTGGATTTTACAGCATATTTCATGTTGAAAATCTGCTAAACTTCTGCAACATAATGTGCATGCGGCAGAAGTTTAGTTATTCCATCAGCATAGTGTCAGGAAGGGATCTGACTTCTGAGATTCCCCCTCCCCCAACAAATAGCAGCTTTTGAGCTGTTGGGATGTGCCATCACCTGGTTATTTTTTGTTCTGTTGACGGCTGAAGTAAAAATTTTAATATTTCGGCCGCATAATAATCCACTCCAAACTTGTCACGTCATGTGTTGCTGGTACAGGAAAGCACTTTCCACATGCCCTGACCACAAAGTTGTGCAATGTGTCTGTACATCATCACCCTTTACTGGAAATAAGGGGCCAACAGCTTAATAAACGCCTTCGTCCCATCAACACTTGTCCACCACAGTGAGTACAAATCACTACCCCGCACGGTAATAGCACTTACAAGTGACTGGCTGCAGCCTGTCGTGTTGGTCACCGCTGCAGCTAGTGATTGGGTTAAGCGATGGTTACGTGCCCATCCGGCTAACACAGGCACTCCCCGCTGTCTGCCCCATTTCTACTATGTCGGAGGATGCTGCGCCCCCAATTTCTGCCCAGCAGCAGAATCTCATCTGTTATTTCCATTTTGCCTGGCCCCTTCTTTCTGTTGACATTTTGCACTGTGCATTATTTTTTTTTTTTTTTTTAGCCAAATAGACTTGCATTTAGGAAACAATTGTCGTACATAACCTTTAGGACTTGTTTAGTGTTTGTCTGCTAAGGCTATGTTCCCACCATGAGCTTTTAGTGAGTTTTTGGATGTTGCAGATTTTCTGCACCCATTAAATAAAAACGTCACTTGTATTTTTTTCAAAAATACGCAGCGTAAAAAACCTCACCAAAAACTCATCTTGGCAACATAGCCTAAGAGTCGGGAATGAGCTTTCCTATGAATTCTTTGCTCTTCTCAATGGGCCGTAAGCCTTCATTTATTCCAATCCCTTTTCAGGATCAACTGAAAACCAAAGACAGATCCTGTCATTAGAGCAGCAGCTTTTCCCAAGTGGGAAAAGTTGATTTACTGCTTGCTGGTATTTGTCATCTAGGATCCTGACGAGGCAGTTCTGTGAAATTTCATTTCCTTATTTTTTTTGCATGTTAATCTTGGAAAGGGAGTAATTCCTGTAATGTTTTTTTTCTGGGTTATATCTAAAACCAATGCACCGTGTGACATTGTACACATTAAAGGTATGGTAAGAACCGACATACAGTACAGACAAAAAGTTTGGACACACCTTCTCATTTAAAGATTTTTCTGTATTTTCATGACTATGAAAATTGTACATTCACACTGAAGGCATCAAAACTATGAATTAACACATGTGGAATTATATACTTAATTTCAGTTGTTTCACAGTTTTTTGTTATGTCTTATATTCTAGGTTCTTCAAAGTAGCCACCTTTTGCTTTGATGACTGCTTTGCACACTCTTGGCATTCTCTTGATGAGCTTCAAGAGGTAGTCACCGGGAATGGTTTTCACTTCACAGGTGTGCCCTGTCAGGTTTAATAAGTGGGATTTCTTGCCTTATAAATGGGGTTGGGACCATCAGTTATGTTGCGCAGAAGTCTGGTGGATACACAGCTGATAGTCCTACTGAATAGATTGTTAGAATTTGTATTATGGCAAGAAAAAGGCAGCTAAGTAAAGAAAAACGAGTGGCCATCATTACTTTTAAGAAATGAAGGTCAGTCAGTCCGAAAAATTGGGAAAACTTTGAAAGTGTCCCCAAGTGCAGTGGCAAAAACCATCAAGCGCTCACATGAGGACCGCCCCAGGAAAGGAAGACCAAGAGTCACCTCTGCTTCTGAGGATAATAAAGGAATATTTGACCAAGAAAGAGAGTGATGGGGTGCTACGCCAGATGACCTGGCCTCCACAGTCACCAGACCTGAACCCAATCGAGATGGTTTGGGGTGAGCTGAACCGCAGAGTGAAGGCAAAAGGGCCAACAAGTGCTAAGCATCTCTGGGAACTCCTACAAGATTGTTGGAAGACCATTCCCGGTGACTACCTCTTGAAGCTCATCAAGAGAATGCCAAGAGTGTGCAAAGCAGTCATCAAAGCAAAAGGTGGCTACTTTGAAGAACCTAGAATATAAGACATAATTTCAGCTGTTTGACACTAATTTGTTAAGTATATAATTCCACATGTGTTAATTCAAAGTCTTGATGCCTTCAGTGTGAGTGTACAATTTTCATAGTCATGAAAATACAGAAAAATCTTTAAATGAGGTGTGTCCAAACTTTTGGTCTGTACTGTATATATGGAGGTTTAAAAAAAAAAAAAAAATATATATATATATATACACTAGATGGTGGACTGATTCTAAAGCATCAGGTAGAATATGTCTATTAGTATATAGCAGAGGCCGCGCAGTATATAGCAATGTGGGCACCATATCCCTGTTAAAAAAAAGAATTAAAACAAAAAATAGTTATATACTCACCTCCTCGGCGGCCCCCGGATCCAGGCCAGGCGTTTAGCGATGCTCCTCGTGACTCTCCGGTCCCAAGATTGCATTGCGGCAATAACACGTGATAATGCAGCGGTCTCGCGAGACCGCTACGTCATCATCTCGCGAGACTGCTACGTCATCTCCGGTCATTGCCGAAATGCATTCTTGGGACCGGAGCGTCGCGAGGAGCGGGAAAGGCGCCGAAAGGTGAGAATATAATGATTTATTATTTTTGTAGATTGTGAGCCCTCGCGGGCAGGGTCCTCTCTCCTCCTGTGCCAGTTGTGACTTGTATTGTTCAAGATTATTGTACTTGTTTTATTATGTATACCTCTCCTTACATGTAAAGCGCCATGGAACAAATGGCGCTATAATAATAAATAATAATAATAATGATAATTTTTAACATTTATATGTTTTTACTATTGATGCTGCATAGGCAGCATCAATAGTAAAGAGTTGGTCACACAGGGCTAATAGCAGCGTTAACGGACTGCGTTATGCCGCGGTGTAATGCACTCCATTTAACGGACTGCTAAACCGCTATGGGGCGCTGACTGGA
Source organism: Ranitomeya imitator (assembly GCF_032444005.1). Taxonomy (NCBI): domain Eukaryota; kingdom Metazoa; phylum Chordata; class Amphibia; order Anura; family Dendrobatidae; genus Ranitomeya; species Ranitomeya imitator. The sequence goes on along the minus strand of NC_091291.1, from coordinate 116,292,186 downwards.
GGGGAGTAGGGAGGGGCCAATTCGCTGCCGGACTGTGCCTGTCGCTGATTGGTCGCGACCCGGGATTTCTGCGACAGACAGATGGAAGTACCCCTTAGACAATTGTATATATAAAATATGGAAATCCTGCAGAGAGCTAAGGGGTTAATTGGTAACAAAAATTCTCCAAGCCAGAGATGTGTTTAAAACTATACATGGAATTGATTATTAATCATTTTATTTTCAATGAATTACACAATTTATTACATATTAAAATCCTTTCAGAAAACGAAGTGTAAAAACATAATATATACATTTGTGCTCAAAAGTTTACATACTCCGGCAGAATTTTTGCTTTCTTGGCCTTAATTCAGAGAATATAAATAACACCAAAACTTTTTCTCCACTCATGGTTAGTGGTTGGGTGAAACCATTTATTGTCAAACTACTGTGTTTTCTCTTTTTAAATCATAATGACAACCCAAAACATCCAAATGACTCTGATCAAAAGTTCACATACCCCATTTCTTAATACTGTGTATTGCCCCCTCTTACATCAATGACAGCTTGAAGTCTTTTGTGGTAGTTGTGGATGAGGTTCTTTAGTTTCTCAGATGGTAAAGCTGCCCACTTTTTTTGGCATGAAGCCCCCTGTTCCTGTAAATTCCTGGGCTGTCTAGCATGAACTGCGCGCTTGAGATCTCCCCAGAGTGGTTCAATGATATTGAGGTCAGGAGACTAAGATGGCCACTCCAGAACCTTCACTTTGTTCTGCTGTAGCCAATGACAGGTTGACTTGTCCTTGTGTTTTGGATCGTTGTCATGTTGGTACGTCCCATGCGTTGCTTCCAGGCTGATGATTGCAAATTTGCCTCCTGTATTTGCTGATAACGTGCTGCATTCATCTTTCCTTTAACTTTGACCAATTTTCCTGGCAGTTGTGGATAACATTTATGTCGGTCTATCTGACCGTGGTTTGGTTTTTACAGAGCCCCTGATTTTCCATTTGTTAATCGCAGTTTGAACGCTGCTGACTGGCATTATCAATTCCTTGAATATCTTTTTGTATCCCTTTCCTGTTTTATACAGTTCAACTACCTTTTCCCCTAGATCCGTTGACAATTCCTTTGCTTTCCCCATGACTCACAATCCAGAAACGTCAGTGGCTGGATGAAAGATGCAAGAGTCTGTCTGGATCCCAGAAACTCACTCAGCTTTTATGCACACACACACACTGATTACAAGCAACCAGGTCACAGGTGAGGATGTTACCTTTAGTAGCCATTCAATCCCATTTGTGTCAACTTTTGTGCATGTTATGAGGCCAAAATCACCAGGGTATGTGAACTTTTGATCAGGGTCATTTGGATGTTTTGGGTTGTCATTATAATTTAAAAAGAGAAAACACAGTAGTTTGACAATAAATGGCTTCATTAGTTATGCCAAAGTAAGTGTACAGTAGAGAATAGGGAAAGGGACTGTGGGCATGATGGATGGTGGCACATCCAGGGTGGGAGTTCTGAAAGTCCATGGCATATCATGCTTCTCTTTTCTCGCAGCCTATGGCACACGCTCACATACTGCGCTGCTATCTGCTCCTCGCTCTCTTCTTCCCCCAGCAGGATATCTGTTTTCTCTTCCTCCTTCATGGAGCTGAAATCCGGGAAGATATCAGAGTCTCCTGAAGTGAGTGTCCCTCACTGCTGAGTATTTGGTGCAGTGTAGCAGTAGCTGGATCTCATCCTCCAGGTCACAGTGTAGGCACAATCTGTCCTCCCTGGGCTTCAAGCTCTGTCTGTGCCAGCCAGACTCAATGGCCAGATTGTGGGCACTGAGTCTATACAGACTCAGGATCTGGCGGTCTCTGGGGTCCAAGAGTTTCTCCAGATATGGGGCCAGTCTATAGTCTCTCTGTAGACTTCGGTACATGGTCATTTTCTGTGAGGTGACGATATTGTTCCTCCAGACACTGACACCTCTCCTGGCCGCTGTCTACCATCTTCCTGATTCTGGCTTTGTTCGGGCTGCTGTGATTGGTGTTTTGGTCCGGTTGGGTTTGGGTGAACTGTTCAGCGGTCCTGGTTCGTTTGACCCCCTTATATGTAGTAGGGCCTTATGGTGATGGGAGCTTATACTGCAACTATGTAGGTGAGCCTGGAATGACAGTGCCCTCTTCAGGACTGCTAGGTGCAGTGGAAATATACCCAACTCCGCCTGACTGGCACTGTTGAAGGTGCACCAATGGACCTGGAGAAGGTGATTACAGAATAACAGGTGGAATATTTCTGTTTGGCTGGAATTCCACCTTGACCAGTCTGGGTAGGTGTGAGGACCCCAGACTTCCCTGCCGTACACAAAAATTGGGGCGATGATGGCATTGAAGATTTTTAGCCAGACCCTCACTGGCGGCTTCAGATGGTAAAGTTTCCTTCGGCTGGCATAGAAGGTTTTGCAGGCCTTGTCTTTCAGGGTCTCTATGGCTTGTTTGAAGCTCCCTGACTGGTGACTTTCCAGGCCCAGGTAGGTGTAATTGTCCATTCCTGTAAAAACGCAGTAATACCCATGTGGAGCTGAATTTTTTTCAAGATTTTCAGGTTGTCTTGGAGGCCTTACTTGGTTGGTGACAGCAGCAGTAGCTCATGTGCATACAGCCATAATATCACCTGGGCGTCATGGAAGGTGAGACCTCGTGCTGAGGAGGATTGAATGCACAGAAAAAAAGCGCATGCAAAAAAAGCACCAAAAACGCAGCGGATTTTTCCGCAGCGTGTTTGCTGCCAAGCAATGCAGAAACCTTGCTGAAATTTCTGCAAGCAAATACTCAACGTGCGCACATAGCCTTAAAGTCCACAAACCAGGCATATGTCTTCCCATGCTTTGTACTGCGGACGTGGCTCTGAATGAGGCCGTGCAGGATGTAGATGTGGTCGGTAGTGCGGTGGTTTGGCATGAACCCTGCTTGGCTTTTGTTGAGAATGTTGTACTCTGTGAGGAAACTGAGGATCCTCTTCTTCAGGATGCTGTTGAACAGTTTCCCCAGGTTGCTGCTGACACATATGCCTCTGTAGTTGGCAGGGTCATACCTGTCCCCACTGTTGTGGATGGGTGTGATGAGGCCTCAGTCAGGTATGAGGAAAGAAGCAGCATTCAGCACAATATTAAACAGTTTAGCCATTGCAGCTTGTATTTCTGGTGGGCTGTACTTCAAGAGCTCCTCTTCATACCAGACCAATATCAATATTACTCCTGAGCAGCGACGCTGTTCTGGTGTTTTTATTTTTCAGGGCAGGGACGACTATTCCCCTATATCCAATGGGCACCAGGGCTTCGTTTTCAGCTCTGGTCCATGTTTTGGGGAGGATCTGAATGTCTATATTAAAAAGTTTACCTCCGATCACAGTCATCGGCTGATGGAACTACTACTCCTATCAATACTACACCTGCTGCCGCTAATAGCAGCGAGAGTAGGCGGTGGCTGATGGAAGTATTCCTCAGCCGGCGCCTGCCCTATAAATAAATACATAAATAAATAAAGAGAAACAGCGTGGGTTTCCCTGTATTTTTGATAACCAGCCAAGCAAAACTGACATCTGCGGGCTGCAACCCTCAGCTTTTGGTTTTATCATGGCTGGTTATCAAGAATAGAGGGGTCCCAAAGCCATTTTTTAAAAATTATTTAAACAAATAAAACAAAATAAAGGCGTGAGGTTTCCCGTCCCCCCCAACCCCCCCATTATTTTTGACAACCAGCCAAGCTATAGCAGTCAGTTGTTGGCTGGTATTTTCAGGCTGATAAGGGGCCATGGATATTTCACCCCTCACAGCTGCCCTAGAAATGGCGCATCTATTAGATGCGCCAATTCTGGCACTTTGCCCGCCTCTTCCCACTTGCCCTGTGGCAGTGGGGTTCATATTTGTGGGGTTAATGTCACCTTTATATTGTCTGGTGACATCAAGCCCACGGCTTGGTAATGAAGAGGCGTCTATAAGATGCCGATCCATCACTAATCCTATAGCTATATTGTAAATAAACACACAGCCAGAATAAAGTCCTTTATTTCAAATAAAAAAAAAAATCAAATTTTTATTTAAAAATGTTATACTCCCCTAACTCCCATTCCATTGAAGCCATTGTCTCCTGTATAAAACAAACAAACAAAAAAAAAAAAACGCAAACAACCATAACACTCACCTATGTCTGTCCTACGCCATAATCCATGTCTGAGAAAGTTTTTAGCCTGGATGGTGCCAAGATCTAATCTCATTGCGTTATAACTTTTCCCATGGCGCCGGTTCTGACATCAGTTAGGTGAAGTGAGTTCATTGGCTGTGAACTCCCAGGACCTTTCTGACGGCACCGTGAGAATGTGAACTTTCTCATGCTCGTGGTGACGTCCGTCAGGTCATACGAGTTAACCGAGAGACACTGAGTAGTGGTAGCACATGCTGCTCAGTGTTTCTGCTGGATGGCAAGCAGTATAGTCGCATCATTCAACAATGCAGCCTGCCATCTAGATGTAGCAGAGCTAGACCTGTCGTGGGACATATAGATTATCTTCTCGGCGGACAGGTGAGGAATATTGTGGTTTATTTTTATTCCGTTACATGAGACCATGGCTTCAGTGGACTGGGCGGTGAGGTGAGTTTGGTTTAATTAAGATTGATTAAAGGAGTCTGTTATTATTTCAATTAAAGGACTTTATTCTGTGTGTGTGACTTTACACAATATTTCTATGGGGTTACTAATGGATAGGTGTCTTACAGATGCCTCTCCATTACTCACCTCTGGGCTTGATGTCACCTGACAATACGAACGTGACATCACCTTCCCTCAATTATCACCCCACTTGCCACAGCACCAGGGCAAGTGGGAAGAGCGAGGCTAAGTGCCAGAACTGGCGCATCCTATAGATGCAATACGCCAAAAAAGAAAATGGATCGCACCTCCTCCAAAAAAAAAAAACATACGTTGATCTAATGCTACTAGGAAAAACTATATATTACTGAACATGAGGTACTTAGTTTAACATTCTGATCAGACAGTATGAAAGCCACGGCCATGTTTCGGCGAACCTGAGTCCCTATCGCCTCAAAGGAGCAGTGTAGTAGGCAAACCTCAGCCACAGCGACAATGCACCAGCAGGGCAGGTGGCCTGGTGCCTCACAGTACCCATGCTGCAAGATTGAGTCCCTTTGACTCCAGACCGCATTGCCCCACTAACACAAAACCACCGCTACAATGGCCGCCATACAGCAACAACACCAAAAGAAAGGAAAATTAAAACTCACCTTCCTTATGCTTTCAGGTGAAAGCAAAAATAGGCTGGTCCTCTTTTGCAGTTTCCTGCTAATTTAAAATCACCCGTGCCAAATTGGAGGAGTGCTGGTCCAAGAAAGGGGAGAGAACAAATATCCATGGCCCCTTCCTATGCTATTAATATTAGCCCGCAGCTGCCTGTCTTGTCTTTGCTGGTTATTAATTATCGGCAGACACTACGTAATTTTTTTGGGGGGTCCCTCCTTTTAGTAACCAGGTAAGACTAAGAATACAGCTGTGAGCTGATATCAATTGCCTGGGAAGCTCCATGGGTATTATCCCCTTCTCAGGCTATAAACCTCAGCACCTAGCCGTCTGCTTTCCCTCTGCTTTTTAATAACATTTTGAGGGAGCGCACACCATTCTTTTTTCAGAAAATAATTTTAGTATTAAAATACATGTACAGTAAGTTACACAAGCAATGTAGTAATTATATATGTGACTGACATCTTTGCATCTATGTGTGTATATGTATTCTAGCCTATTGTTAGGTCACACTGTGATTTTACTGTATGCGGCAAATGAGTTGAAGGCTTTTCAAAGGACATTTGTGTGTAAAGATTTGTCAGCACTCGCATGGTCCAAGTGTTGTGCAATTTTCTTTTTCTCCTTTTGCACCCATTGACTTCTATTGCTGAATGCAATCCAATTTCCGATCACAATCGCAGCCTGCTGTATTTTTTTTTTTTCCAGTCCGATTGCAATCCTAGCTGGAAAGAAAAATCACAGATGAACACGCAATGATATAGTGACATTTTTAATCAGATTGCATTCATCTGATTTCATTGCAAATGGGAATGCGCCTCAACATGGACTTTCTGCTGAAGTCTGTGTTCAGGGTCCATGCCTGAACAGTAGGTGTTCGGTCCGGACCCCAAACTTTACTGTTTGGGTTCACCCATCTCTACTAGCTATGTCTGTCAGCACAGTGTCCAGAGCATGGAACAGATACCAGGAGACGTGGAGGGGGCTGTAGGAGGACAACAACCCAGCAGCAGGACCGCTACCTCCTCCTTTGGGCAAGGAGGAGCAGTGCCAGGGCCCTGCAAAATGACCTCCAGCAGACCACTAACATCCATGTGTCTGCTCAAACTGTCGGAACAGACTCCATGAGGGTGGTATAAGGGCCCGACGTCCACAAGTGGGTGTTATGCTTACAGCCCAACACCGTACAGGGTGATTGACATTTGCCAGAGAACACCAGGATTGGCAGATTCGACATTGGCGCCTTGTGCTCTACACGGATGAGAGCAGGTTCACACTCAGCACATGTGACAGAGTCTGGAGACACCGTGGAGAACGTTCTGCTGCCAGCAACATCCTCCAGCATGACCGGTTTGGCACTGGGTCAGCATTGCTGCCAAGATTGGGTGGTCTTGACAATGTGCAGTGGACCCTCTGTATTCGCACATTCAGTATTTGGTCAGTTTTCTCCATCAGTATTTGTAAGCCCAAACCAGGAGTGGGTGATGAATGCAGAAATGGTGCATATGTTTCTATTATACTTTTCCTCCGAGTTGTTTTTTTTTTTTATTATTATTATTACACTCTTGGTTTTGGCTTCCAAATACTGATGTAAAATACTTTTTTTTTTTTCTTCTTTTAAATCCTATTCTCTAGAATGCACCATCTTTACTTTAAGGTAAAATATTGCTGTGGCCAAAACTCTGCAATGCTGGTTCATGGTTCTGGCAAATAACAACTAAACTAAAAGACATTAGTAGTGTAAATATGAACAGAACCTAAAAGGGAACATCTCATCCATATAGCTTCTTTTTTTTTTTTTGTTTAAAAGTGATTTTATTTTCCTTCCCCCTTAATCCGTTTTTATATTTTGATTGTTGATCGTGGTGGTGCCATCTTGTCTGAGACTCTGTGAACAGCATATAGGCTGGGGAAACTTTGGCGCATGTCCTGATCCCAAAAATTCCAGCATAATACTAAATTGCGCCTTTATAAGTGTGTTTTTTTTTATTATTATTATTATATATTTTAAATTTAAATTAGAAATACATTAACTTTGTTGGGGAGTGTTCTGTGACCTGTGCAGGGAGGAGGAGGTGAACTGTGCCAATTCTATAAAGTAATATATACAAAAAATCAATTCCATACAGTAAATGCTGTAATAGGGAGGGACAACAAATAAAATAGGAATTTTTAGTTGCCACAATTGCTTAAAAAAGGCAAGACAAAGCAATGAAAATGTTGGAAGTACCCCAGCCTGGCACCAATAGCAATGTCAGCTTGATAAACCAAAAAAAAATAAAAAAAAGTTCTCACTCGGCTCCATTGACTGAAAAAAATATAGAAGTTATGGATCTCAGAAAATGGCGAGACAAACCTATTTATTTTTTTTAATTTTATTTCTGATTTTTTTAATCTGTAAAATATGTTTGGTATCACCGTAATCAGACTAACCTGGATATTCATATTACCGGGTAATTTTTACTGCACAGTCTACATTGTAAAAAAAAAAAAAAAAAAAATTGGAAAATAAAGTTCTGGCTTTTGGAAGAAAGGAAGGAAAATGAGGAGGAAAAGCATAAAACCGCGCTGTCCTTAAAGGGTTAAAATAGTGATTTGGATAATTATGTAAAAAAAAGCTAAATTTTATAAAAATATTTTAGTATGAAAATTTAGTTTAAACAAGAAGACAATTTCGCATGACACGCAATTATAACCTTCTTCCACTAGAGGGCTCCATTTACTCGCAAACTTTGTAAAAGAAAGTCGAGAACGGCCAGAGAAGAACCTTCCAGTTATAGAAGTGTCTAGATGGGATTTAGTCTCAGAAGGATTTATTCTTTTACAGGGAATAACCAGGTATGTGAGGACACTCACTCCGTCCTCACTGATGATTGTCACATATACCAACTCTACTTATGATCTGTACAGGTTTCAGCAGACAGACAAACGCAGACAAGACTTTTATCACATACTTTAAAAGTTTTTTTTTTTTTTTTTTGTGAGGGGCAACTTTTAATACCGTCCACAGAAATGCAACATTCACTTGCAATGATCTCTACCGTGTGGCAGATCAGATTAATGCACAATAGTCTCTGAAATTGTGTTTTCAGCTTCTTTCGTACACTGACATAAGATGTAAGAAATGTTAAAATACTTCAGGGCTCATCTTAACTGCGTTCCGGCCAGCATAAATGACTGCGTTCCGGCCAGCATAAATGACTGCGTTCCGGCCAGCATAAATGACTGCGTTCTGTCCAGCATAAATGACTGCGTTCCGGCCGGCATAAATGACTGCGTTCCGGCCGGCATAAATGACTGCTTTCAGGCCGGCATAAATGACTGCGTTCCGGCCGGCATAAATGACTGCGTTCCGGCCGGCATAAATGACTGCGTTCCGGCCGGCATAAATGACTGCGTTCCGGCCGGCATAAATGACTGCGTTCCGGCCGGCATAAATGACTGCGTTCCGGCCGGCATAAATGACTGCGTTCCGGCCGGCATAAATGACTGCGTTCCGGCCGGCATAAATGACTGCGTTCCGGCCGGCATAAATGACTGCGTTCCGGCCGGCATAAATGACTGCGTTCCGGCCGGCATAAATGACTGCGTTCCGGCCGGCATAAATGACTGCGTTCCGGCCGGCATAAATGACTGCGTTCCGGCCGGCATAAATGACTGCGTTCCGGCCGGCATAAATGACTGCGTTCCGGCCGGCATAAATGACTGCGTTCCGGCCGGCATAAATGACTGCGTTCCGGCCGGCATAAATGACTGCGTTCCGGCCGGCATAAATGACTGCGTTCCGGCCGGCATAAATGACTGCGTTCCGGCCGGCATAAATGACTGCGTTCCGGCCGGCATAAATGACTGCGTTCCGGCCGGCATAAATGACTGCGTTCCGGCCGGCATAAATGACTGACTGCGTTCCGGCCGGCATAAATGACTGACTGCGTTCCGGCCGGCATAAATGACTGACTGCGTTCCGGCCGGCATAAATGACTGACTGCGTTCCGGCCGGCATAAATGACTGCGTTCCGGCCGGCATAAATGACTGCGTTCCGGCCGGCATAAATGACTGCGTTCCGGCCGGCATAAATGACTGCGTTCCGGCCGGCATAAATGACTGCGTTCCGGCCGGCATAAATGACTGCGTTCCGGCCGGCATAAATGACTGCGTTCCGGCCGGCATAAATGACTGCGTTCCGGCCGGCATAAATGACTGCGTTCCGGCCGGCATAAATGACTGCGTTCCGGCCAGCATAAATGACTGCGTTCCGGCCAGCATAAATGACTGACTGCGTTCTGGCCAGCATAAATGACTGCGTTCCGGCCAGCATAAATGACTGCGTTCCGTCCAGTATACATTTGTTGTTTTTTTTTGCTTTGTGTTTTCATAGATCAAGCCCTGGGCAGAGCTTCCATGGCCGATAAAGACCTACTTCTGCCTGGCTGTCATCTCTCTCCTGTGTGTCCTTGGCCTAACCATCTACACCCTGGTGCAGCAGAGCAACGAGGACTCCACCGTGTCTCTGATACAGCTGATAGGAGTCTGTAAGTGCTCGGAGCTGAGGCGCGTATAGTTATAAATGTACCGGCGTTATACTGCACATATTAATTTTTGGAAAGTAATACCCTTAACCCCCTACCAGCCTTGGAACATTTTTGTTTCTGCGCTTTTTTTCTGTTTGTTTTTTTATTTCTACCCTGCTTGCAAGAGCCATAATTCCTTTTTTTTTATACTTTACTGTCAACTTAGCCATATGAGGACTTGTTTTGCATAACAATTTGTACTGGAAAAAGGAGAAAATAGTTCCAGCCGCTGTGCAAGAATTTTTTTTTTGTTTTGTTTTTTTCATTTGTACAGAAAAATTGAACTGACAACAGGATTTTCATGGTCAGCACAATTATGGCGATCCCAAACTTGAAGAGTTGTGGTTGTTATATTTTTTTAAGTGGTGAAACAAGAATTCAGAAATTTGTCTTGAAGGAGAATTAAATGGGCTGTCCATTACTAGGACAACATCTCAATCCTAATATTTCCCCCTCCAACCCCCTTTAAAATAAAAGCAATTGTACTAGACTCGCGCGATGTTTCAGCATTCCCGGCGCTCACGTGAGGTTAGTGCGTCACACAATCGGCACTGGTGTACATAGTCGAGCGTATCGTGCGAGGAAAGCTTAGCTGTGTGTATGGTACTTATGTAACTGTAGGAAAGCCCATTGTACTATATAAAAACAAACAGAAAAAAAAGGCTGCAAAAAAATAAATAAAAATAAAAAAGCATGATCCCACAAGAAGGTGAATTTACAAAAATAACTTCCTAAACAAAAGTGAGCGAGTAATCCGCAGCTGCTGTAAACGCCCCGCCGGCTGCCGACAGGACGTTTCCTCATTGATTAGCGGAATCTTGGCATTCCAACAAACAGGCCGGCCTCAATCTTCTAAAAGCGTTTCATCGTTTTATTGCCAATGAATAATGATACCTCTTACCCCAACTATTTTCGATAGGTTGCTTCACTGTTTTTGTTTTGATGTTGTAGTAAGGTCCAGGGGCAAAGAAATATTGAGAATCGCGACTCTTAAAACCTGGCGTCCAAGAACGAGTCAGACGGGTTTGCCTGTATTTTTTGTTGCAAGCCTCGGGTGCAGTCACGCGGCCTAAATAATGAATGAGAGAGCAAGAGGTTCATTAGTTTTGTGTTATTTATCAAAACTGATAATATCATGTGCAAGAAACCGTAGATAATCCAAATGTACAATGTGGGGCGTAGAGGATAATTCACACCTGGGAACTGTGGGGGGAACTGAGAATGTCCAGCGGGATGTATGATGTGTGCCCCATTGTGCTTTTGGCTGCAACTGGACCCCCCACCTTACCCCCAACAAAAAAAATGGTGTAAATCCTCTTGTATTTTGTTTAGAGGGTTACTCCCCAAAAAACAAGTTATGTTCCATGCAGGACAACACTGCAGATCCCCAATCTCGAGATCTCAGGGGATCCCAGCAGTCAGCAAGAAAAAAAAAAACACTTTATATATATATATATATATATTTTTTTTTTCTTGTTTGCACCAACATCTATATTTTGCAATGCTTTTCTTGGAGCGTAATGTGTAGTGCAGGGATCCAGCAGTCTTGGGTTACTTTATCACAAATATCAGAAGTGAACATTTTACCATATGCGTCGGGAATGGATCCATAGACCCCATTCATCCAGTGGAGACCACTTTGGCCTCCTCTCTGCTGGCATATGACAGTGTTGCAGTTTTTTGTTTTGTTTTGTTTTTGTCTGCAAAAGGTGCGGCTTTTGGCTATGTGGGCAACCCTGTAGAGAATGAATGGAGTGGAGGTGCACCTGCTCAACCTGCTCTCCATTCAGACGGGGCTATAGATGGGGGGGCTTCCAAGCCTGGTGCACACCCCTATAAGGCTGCAGCAAGCGTCATTCACATTGGACACGCCACTGTGTTAAAAAGACTAGCTACTGTAGCACCAACATGTCCTGCGTTGCTTTAGAGAGATTTTCACTATTTGACATAATTTTACATCGGGCCTCACAACCTAATTTCCCTACATCAATATTATAGGAAACCAATTAACCGGTCTGTTTGTGCTTGGAGTGTGAAACTCTGGAGAAAATCCCCCAAATATCGGGAAAACACATAGACTCAAATATTACCCTAGAAGCTGCGCATGATCATTCTTAGATGTACTGCTGTCAGTCGCCTGTTATTGGCAGAGACATGTCCCCGTTATGTGTTGCCTAAACGGGTTGTCTCATCTAATGGGTACAATTTACAAAGTGTTTGTACAAAGAAGCAACTTTGCCAATTTATCTCTTGCTACAAATCCTCTATTACGAATGGAAGGAGATTTAATTCTATAGTGTACCACTCGGTGTCGGCATGGGAGAGCATATAGGTAGGGGGCAGTATGGGAGGGCGTGCAGAACATGGTAGCATGGGAGGGCGTGCAGATCAGGGTAGCATGGGAGGGCGTGCAGATCAGGGTAGCATTGGAGGGAGTGCAGATCGGGGTAGCATCTGAGGGCTTGCAGATCAGGGTAGCATTGGAGGGAGTGCAGATCGGGGTAGCATGGGAGGGCTTGCAGATCGGGGTAGCATCTGAGGGCTTGCAGATCGGGGTAGCATGGGAGGGCGAGCAGATCGGGGTAGCATGGGAGGGCGTGCAGATCGGGGCAGCATGGGAGGGCGCGCAGGTCGGGGCAGCATGGGAGGGCGTGCAGGTCGGGGCAGCATGGGAGGGCGTGCAGGTCGGGGCAGCATGGGAGGGCGTGCAGATCGGGGTAGCATGGGAGGGCGTGCAGATCGGGGTAGCATGGGAGGGCGTGCAGATCGGGGTAGCATCTGAGGGCTTGCAGATCGGGGTAGCATGGGAGGGCGTGCAGATCGGGGTAGCATGGGAGGGCGTGCAGATCGGGGTAGCATGGGAGGGCGTGCAGATCGGGGTAGCATGGGAGGGCGTGCAGATCGGGGTAGCATGGGAGGGCGTGCAGATCGGGGTAGCATCTGAGGGCTTGCAGATCGGGGTAGCATGGGAGGGCGTGCAGATCGGGGTAGCATGGGAGGGCGTGCAGATCGGGGTAGCATGGGAGGGCGTGCAGATCGGGGTAGCATGGGAGGGCGTGCAGATCGGGGTAGCATGGGAGGGCGTGCAGATCGGGGTAGCATGGGAGGGCGTGCAGGTCGGGGCAGCATGGGAGGGCGTGCAGATCGGGGTAGCATGGGAGGGCGTGCAGATCGGGGTAGCATGGGAGGGCGTGCAGATCGGGGTAGCATCTGAGGGCTTGCAGATCGGGGTAGCATGGGAGGGCGTGCAGATCGGGGTAGCATCTGAGGGCTTGCAGATCGGGGTAGCATGGGAGGGCGTGCAGATCGGGGTAGCATCTGAGGGCTTGCAGATCGGGGTAGCATGGGAGGGCGTGCAGATCGGGGTAGCATCTGAGGGCTTGCAGATCGGGGTAGCATGGGAGGGCGTGCAGATCGGGGTAGCATCTGAGGGCTTGCAGATCGGGGTAGCATGGGAGGGCGTGCAGATCGGGGTAGCATCTGAGGGCTTGCAGATCGGGGTAGCATGGGAGAGCGTGCAGATCGGGGTAGCATGGGAGGGCGTGCAGATCGGGGTAGCATGGGAGGGCGTGCAGATCGGGGTAGCATGGGAGGGCTTGCAGATCGGGGTAGCATGGGAGGGCGTGCAGATCGGGGTAGCATGGGAGGGCGTGCAGATCGGGGTAGCATCTGAGGGCTTGCAGATCGGGGTAGCATGGGAGGGCGTGCAGATCGGGGTAGCATCTGAGGGCTTGCAGATCGGGGTAGCATGGGAGGGCGTGCAGATCGGGGTAGCATCTGAGGGCTTGCAGATCGGGGTAGCATGGGAGGGCGTGCAGATCGGGGTAGCATCTGAGGGCTTGCAGATCGGGGTAGCATGGGAGGGCGTGCAGATCGGGGTAGCATCTGAGGGCTTGCAGATCGGGGTAGCATGGGAGGGCGTGCAGATCGGGGTAGCATGGGAGGGCGTGCAGATCGGGGTAGCATGGGAGGGCGTGCAGATCGGGGTAGCATGGGAGGGCTTGCAGATCGGGGTAGCATGGGAGGGCGTGCAGATCGGGGTAGCATGGGAGGGCGTGCAGATCGGGGTAGCATGGGAGGGCGTGCAGATCGGGGTAGCATGGGAGGGCGTGCAGATCGGGGTAGCATGGGAGGGCGTGCAGATTGGGGTAGCATCTGAGGGCTTGCAGATCGGGGTAGCATGGGAGGGCGTGCAGATCGGGGTAGCATGGGAGGGCGTGCAGATCGGGGTAGCATGGGAGGGCGTGCAGATCGGGGTAGCATGGGAGGGCGTGCAGATCGGGGTAGCATGGGAGGGCGTGCAGGTCGGGGCAGCATGGGAGGGCGTGCAGATCGGGGTAGCATGGGAGGGCGTGCAGATCGGGGTAGCATGGGAGGGCGTGCAGATCGGGGTAGCATCTGAGGGCTTGCAGATCGGGGTAGCATGGGAGGGCGTGCAGATCGGGGTAGCATGGGAGGGCGTGCAGATCGGGGTAGCATGGGAGGGCGTGCAGATCGGGGTAGCATCTGAGGGCTTGCAGATCGGGGTAGCATGGGAGGGCGTGCAGATCGGGGTAGCATGGGAGGGCGTGCAGATCGGGGTAGCATGGGAGGGCGTGCAGATCGGGGTAGCATGGGAGGGCGTGCAGATCGGAGTAGCATGGGAGGGCGTGCAGATCGGGGCAGCATGGGAGGGCGTGCAGATCGGGGCAGCATGGGAGGGCGTGCAGGTCGGGGCAGCATTGGAGGGCGTGCAGGTCGGGGCAGCATGGGAGGGCGTGCAGATCGGGGTAGCATGGGAGGGCGTGCAGGTCGGGGTAGAATGGGAGGGCGTGCAGGTCGGGGTAGCATGGGAGGGCGCGCAGGTCGGGGTAGCACGGGAGGGCGCGCAGGTCGGGGTAGCACGGGAGGGCGTGCAGGTCGGGGTAGCACGGGAGGGCGTGCAGGTCGGGGTAGCACGGGAGGGCGTGCAGGTCGGGGTAGCACGGGAGGGCGTGCAGGTCGGGGTAGCACGGGAGGGCGTGCGGACCCGGGGGCAGCATCTCAGCCATGCATTTGGCCCAAACTGTCAGTCTTCAGTAAAGCTTCTGAAAGTCGGAACGTGAGCCAACGCCTTCAATGTCCTTACATTTGGCATCATGTGCAGGTATTACTATTGGTACAATTCTACGGAGATCGGTCATTTACAATTCTTAATCTTTGTATCAGTGTTCTGCATCTATTACGTGACTCGGGGCATCCTGCAGGAGAACCGTCAAGAACTCATCGCCTTCGTCGTCTCCATTTTACTGGAAATGATTCGCTCAATTGTCAACTTCAGTGTTGTCTCCAAAGATACAAAACCTGATATACAGGTGAGTCTTTTCTCCTCTACTCCCAACAGTCGTGTGCAGTTCATCGGCCATAACCTGCTGCTTTATGAGAACAGCCCCACCCAGAAGAGAATGTTCTGATCTCATCACGTCCTGTGTTTAATCCCTAAATCATCTGTGCATTTGGTCTTAAGTTATCAGACTTTTTTTTTTTTTTTTTATCAACGTTGTGTACAAAATAAAACTTGTGTCCACCTTTTGGCGTAAAACTTATATGATATGATATGCAAAACCTGTTTGTATTTTTTTTTTAATTTCCATTCTTATTGATCATGTATTTTATATATTATTTATTTTTTCCTCCACAGCCCCGGTTCATAGTAATCCTGCTTGTGGGTCTCTTCCATGTGGTCTGTGCTCTGAGTCTGGTGCTGGGGCAGAATATGATGGCGTTTCGGGTGGGAGGTGCTCTAGAGAGTCTCCAGTTGCAGTACAACATGTTGAGCCTTTGCTTCTCATTGCTCACCTTTGATCTGCAGACACAGGTACTAAACTTATCCTCATTGTAATAATTACTTTTATTCCATTGGCAGGTGTAATGGTGTTTCAGTTTAGACATAGGCCTTTTAAAATTAGTGATAAGTGTTTTTTTTATCTCATGCTAATTTTTATGGTCTTTACACAGGGGCGTGGCTCATCAGGTAATTATGCAGAGCAACCTAAATACACGCCCCCAAAGAACCTGTAAGCCACGCCTCCTGGTTAAAGACCAGAAAACGTACCCCTAGATAAAAAGGCTCATATCTCTGGATTCGTATTATGGATTTGAGAGAAAAAAAACATCTGAATACTCAGAGGAGCAATGGGTAGAAAATACGAGCAAAAACTTCATTTTTAACATCATTCGCTCTGCTCTTGTCTTGAGTTTGGAAAGGCATAAGACTCCTCATACATGCGCTGACAATGGCGTCTTGTCCTCAGGGGAGATCGTTTGAGGATTTATGTCTTGCTAATACAGACACTTTCCAAACCAGTTTTTCAGTAACAGAGGAACTTTCACATAATGTAAAATACAGACCAAAAGTTTGGACACACCTTCTCATTTAAAGATTTTTATGTATTTTCAGGACTATGAAAATTAAACATTCACACTGAAGGCATCAAAACTATGAATTAACACATGTGGAATTATATACTTAACAAAAAAGTGTGAAACAACTGAAATTATGTCTTATATTCTAGATTCTTCAAAGAAGCCACCTTTTGCTTTGATGACTGCTTTGCACACTCTTGGCATTCTCTTGATGATCTTCAAGAGGTCACCGGGAATGGTTTTCACTTCACAGGTGTGCCCTGTCAGGTTTAATAAGTGGGATTTCTTGCCTTTATAAATGGGGTTGGGACCATCAGTTGTGTTGTGCAGAAGTCTGATGGATACACAGCTGATAGTCCTACTGAATAGACTGGTTAGCTGCCTTTTTCTTTCCATAATACAAATTCTAAGTAAAGAAAAACGAGTGGCCATCATTTTTTTTTTTTATTCAAATAAATTTTTATTAAGAATAACAAGGCAATTAACATGTTACATTTACATTTTCAATATAGAGTATTTCCCCCCCCCTCCCCCTTCAAACAGCCCCCTTCGATCCCAAAGCCCCCCACCCCCACCCCACAAAGCAGCTCATCTTGTTAATTACTACCATCATTAAAACAATAGAGTATCTAATCCCTCAACCATTCGTATAAGCCACACTTCACATTACTATCCCATAGCATTCCATGGAGACCACATTTTATTGAACGTTTCAGTTTTCCCTTTCTTCTTATAAATCCCTTTTTCTAGTGTCAGGCCCTGTTTCACATACTGGAGGAACTCTCCTCTTGACGGCGGCTCTTCCCTAATCCAGTTTCTAGCTATCACCTTCCTAGCCATATACAACAATCTGGCTATAGCTATCTTTAGGTGTTTATCCACTCCAATCTCATCCACGCATCCCAACAAACAGACAACTGGATCCCTTGGCACCGTGCATCCATACACACCTTCCATACGACTCAAAACTACCACCCAGAAGGCAGCCAGAGTGGCCATCATTACTTTAAGAAATGAAGGTCAGTCAGTCCGAAAAATTGGGAAAACTTTTGAAGTGTCCCCAAGTGCAGTGGAAAAAAACCATCAAACGCTACAAAGAAACTGGCTCACATGAGGACCGCCCCAGGAAAGGAAGACCAAGAGTCACCTCTGCTTCTGAGGATAAGTTTATCCGAGTCACCAGCCTCAGAAATCGCAGGTTAACAGCAGCTCAGATTAGAGACCAGGTCAATGCCACACAGAGTTCTAGCAGCAGACACATCTCTACAACAACTGTTAAGAGGAGACTTTGTGCAGCAGGCCTTCATGGTAAAATAGCTCCTAGGAAACCACTGCTCAGGACAGGCAACAAGCAGAAGAGACACAAAGAATGGACATTAGACCAGTGGAAATCTGTGCTTTGGTCTGATGAGTCCAAATTTGAGATCTTTGGTTCCAACCACCGTGTGTTTGTGCGACGCAGAAAAAGTGAATGGATGGACTCTACATGCCTGGTTCCCACTGTGAAGCATGGAGGAGGAGGTGTGATGGTGTGGGGGGGCTTTGCTGGTGACACTGTTGGGGATTTATTCAAAATTGAAGGCATACTGAACCAGCATGGCTACCACAGCATCTTGCAGCGGCATGCTATTCCATCCGGTTTGCGTTTAGTTGGACCATCATTTATTTTTCAACAGGACAATGACCCCAAACACACCTCCAGGCTGTGTAAGGGATATTTGACCAAGAAGGAGAGTGATGGGGTGCTACGCCAGATGACCTGGCCTGCACAGTCACCAGACCTGAACCCAATCGAGATGGTTTGGGGTGAGCTGGACCACAGAGTGAAGGCAAAAGGGCCAACAAGTGCTAAGCATCTCTGGGAACTCCTACAAGATTGTTGGAAGACCATTCCCGGTGACTACCTCTTGAAGCTCATCAAGAGAATGCCAAGAGTGTGCAAAGCAGTCATCAAAGCAAAAGGTGGCTACTTTGAAGAACCTAGAATATAAGACATAATTTCAGTTGTTTCACACTTTTTCTCTATCACCTTTCATTGGGGGACACAGGAACCATGGGTGTATGCTGCTGCCACTAGGAGGCTGACACTATGCAAATAAAAAAGTTAGCTCCTCCTCTGCAGTATACACCCTACCGACAGGAAGTAGGATATTCAGTTTAGCTTAGTGTCAGTAGGAGGTGGACACGGGTCTTTCATTAGACCCTTATCTACCTCAATGTGCGTCGTTTCTTTTCAGGTTTTTCCGGAGGGATACAGGGTGAACAGTCACACCTGTAGTCCCACTATGCGGACTATGAGTACGGCGTGTACTGCCACCCCGTATCCTCATAGATCCCTCTCCAGGACCAAGATCCTAGCACACAAGCGTGCTCAGAAGTCCGGTCCTGGCTCCGTCCCCCACCCACTCGCCCACCAGAGCCTGTCGGTCGGAGGAGACGAGGACGTCCAGCTCCACGGACGTCTAAAACCTTCCAGGTTAGTACCGGCGTGGGATGTTTAGGTGAGTATTTTCCCTCCCCACCCTGTGGCTTCCCTGGATCCTAAAAAGGGGATTCCTATTTGGGGAGTTTTCTGGTGCGGGTCGCATCTCTTTTCGGCCGCGCCACTTCCGTGGATGCGGCCTCCCTGTCCCCTGTTCCGGCGCGGCTGCCTTTGCGGACCGCCGCGCCGCTTCTTGTCCGGGCGCGCTGTCTGCGTGGCCTTGCTCAGGGGGGACATTTCCGCCTCGGGTCCTGTGGGCTTCCCAGCCCCGGCTTCAGCGCGGCCCTCGGTGGCTCCCCTGCTCCGGCCGCTGTGTGCGGCCGTTCATTTCCTTTCAGCGCGGCGGCTTTGCCGGCCGCCGCATCGCTTCGGCCCTCTGTGGCTTCCCTGCTCCGGCCGCTGTATGCGGCCGTTCGTTTCTTTTCGGCGGCTTTGCCGGCCGCCGCGTCGCTGGTCGGGCCCCCTGCAGCTGCGTCCCTCTGGCCGCTTGCAGCGCCGTGCGTCCTCCCTCGGCGTGGCGGCTTGCCGGACCGCCGCGCCGCTTTGAACCTGCTGGCTGCGCTGCACCCGCCGCTGTGGGCGGCCGCTCGCCTGTCGCCTTCTGCGGCGCGCTGTTTGCCGCTTCGGCCCTTCCATGCCGGTCACCGATCGCTAATTTAGGCCCCGGCTTCTGCCTGGGCCTACTTCCGGTGCTGGACTCCGCCCCCTTTCTTCTCTCATCGGGCGGGCTTTTCTCCAGCCCGACATTTTCACTGCGGCCCGCCTTCTCTCCGCCCACCGGCGCCATCTTGGGACTCCTTTACATGCACCTCCAATCTCAGGAGCCCATACCGTGGTCACATCCGCAGATCGAGTCCAATTTGCGGCAGGAGCCCACATCACCCTCCTGCTTAAAAGACGACTTCTTACCGGAGGCCCATCCTATCAAGCCGAACAGCGTCCTCCGGATCCCGTTTTTCGTCTACCGTGAGTAGCTCTGCTCTGCAGATTGACACTCCCCTCTGCCCCCACCCCCCCTGCCCCCTAACCACTCGGGCAAAAAGGGGGCCATTCTCGTCTTCCTACTCCTGCAGCAACCCGATTGTGCCTACCGCCCAGGATCCCCCGGCCAATCCGTCCGAGAGTGATACCCCCATCCCAGGCTGGGCCTCCTCTCTGTTTCAATCGGTGGCCAATCTAACACGGGTGTCTCAACCCTGGTGTCCGTGCTGGATCGGTTACCCCTGCAGACCCCCGCAGTAGCCACCGGGTCGCTGGAAGCTCCGTCCGAGCCCTCCAAGGCTAGCTGCAAAAGGTCCAGACAGGAATGCCAGTCTGAGTCTTCTTCTCGCTCCATCTCGACACTCGGTCCTCCTCTGCAGCCTCCTTCCCTGAGTCAGGCGAGGCTTTCTATGATACGCCTTCGAAGGATAATTTGGGGCCGGTTTCGAACCAAATCGCTAACATGAGGGATATGGTTCAAAGCCTCATTGGAGCGACCAATCAGACCTGTGGCATCAAAGATTCCTCTACGAAACCCGCAGATCAGGCGGTTTCGTTTAGACGGTCTAATCTACCTCCCAAGGTATTTGCTCCTCATCCTGAATTCGAGGAGCTTCTGGCCAGAGAAAGAGCAAATTCGACCAGACGTTCTCAAAGAGACAAGCGTCTTGGAGTCCCAGATCTCTTTCCTCCGGATCTCATTGCCAACCGGAATGAGAGGCGTTAGAGAACGACCTCTCCCCCTGTGGATCCGTCGGCTGCTAGACCTGCCACCAACACAGTCCTTACGCTGTCCGGTGGGCGGCTCTGAAAGATTCCATCGATAGGACCATGGAATCCTTCGTGAAGTCGGCTTTCAAAACTGCCGAATCATCCCAATGCCCAGCCTTGGCTTCTATTTGGGTTTCGAAGTCTGTATCCGAGGGGCTAAACAACTCCGTTAAGGCATTCAAGCTGGAGCTCCATCAGGCCGGCTGACGGAACTTGCCACCCAGATTACTCACGCCGGGGAATATTTTGTTCCCTGGACGTCGCGTCTTCTGCCGCACAGGCGCCCAGTAATGTTGTTGCCAGCTGTCGCACTGTTTGGCTCAAGAGTCATCAAAGAAGTCCCTTACGAGCCTGCCTTTTCAAGGTTCACGTCCTTTCGGTTCCAAGCTGGACCAAATTTATTAAGGACGCCACTGGCGGCACCAGTCCCCTTCTCCAGACCTCGCCTACTTTCCCTTTAGGCGGCTACTTCGGTCTTTTTGACTTTTTTCGTAGTTTTGCGGCATCAGATTCCTGTTCGCAGAGGCCACAGGCACGTTAAGAGAAGAAGGTATTCTTCGACTCACTCTTTTCTGGCGTGCCCGCTACTCCTAAGGTGGATTCTCCAGGTCCAGGACTGGAGGTTCCACCTAGGCATGACCCACGACCAGACCCCAGCCCGTTTCTCAGGCTGGGCAACCGTCTCCTGTTCCTCAGGGACGTCTGGGTCTCCTCAGTAGAGGGCGCATGGGCCAGGGCACTTGTATCCTCTAGATACAAATTCTTCATTTCACGGTCCTGGGATCGTTTTCTTCAAATCCCAACCTCCAAGAGACCCCGCTCTAGTCCCGGGTTTTCTTTACGGCCATTGTTTCCCTCCTTAAATCTGGGGTAAACGTTCCCGTCCCAGAACAGGAACGGTTCACAGGCTTCTCTTCGAATCTTTCTGTACTGACACAGGACAACAAGGTTCGTCCCAGTCCGGATCTCCATTTGCTGAACAGGAAGTTTCGTCGGAGACACTTCAGGATGATATTCCCTCGTTCAGTAATTACTTTCATGGAGGCTCAGGAATTTCGGTTTCAGGCTCCAGAAAGTCTATCCATCTTTCCCGACATTCTAACCGTTGCGGGTGGCTCGTCAACAGGAAGAAGTTCCGTCTTGTTCAGCGCCTCGTACCTCCGGGCATGTTCTTCGACACTTGTCGGACCAGAGTCTTCCTTCCCGAGGACAGGATATCCCTCCTTTGTCAGGAAGTTCGCTTGCTCCAGGGTTCTCGGCTCCCCTCCTTTCCGATGGGCCTTAAAGACCCTAAGGAGGTTTGGTTGCAACATCGGAAGCAATTTTCCCTTCGCCCGTTTCTTTCAAGACTTCTTCAGCAGGCTATTTTATCGCAGGGGACAGGTCTGTCTTCTCCCTGCATCGTCCGATCCGGCTTTCTCCCAGGTCAAATGGTTCCTCGACTTGTGGCCGAGGTCACTTCTCTTATCCCAGAGTAGATCCTTCACAGCATATCCTTCCTTCCAGTTCCCTGGCAGGTGGCGACGACGGACGCCTGTCCGCTCGCGGAGGCGCGGGGCTTTGTCTCCTGTTCTTTCAGGGTGGTTGGTCGGCGCAGGAACCCTCTGCCGATCAATGTCCTCGAGTTCCGGATCATCTTTCTGTCTTTCCTTCACTGGGTAAGGATTCTCAGCAGCCTGCCAATTCGAATCCAGACAGACAATGACACAGCTGTGGCATATGTCTACCACCAGCGGTGGACTCGGCGTACGCTGGCCTCGGCCGAGATTCCAGGATCCTCCTTTGGACAGAGGCAACAGTCCTGGTGAGCTCCGCAGTGCATGTCCCCGGCGTGGACATTTAGGCCGCCGACTTCCTCGGCCGCGAGGGCCTCGCGGCAGGGGAATGGTACTTCAGGAGGTTTCCTATCGGATTACTTTTCTATGGGGGACTCCAGAGGTGGTCCTCATGGCGTCCCGATTGAACAGGAGGTCCCTCGGGTCGGCTCAGGGTCCCGTGTTTCTCTCACAGTGGGGTTGACGCTCTGGCCATTCCTCGGTCGCAGTTCGGGCTCCCCTATTGGTTTCCATGCCTTCCCTTGCTTTCCAAGCTGTCGAAAAAGGATCAAGGCTGGATGGGTGCCGGTCATTCTGATCGTCCCGGATTGGCCCAGGAGGTCCTAGATTGCAGACATCGTCAATCCTCTCGCGGACACCCCTGGTGTCTTCCAGGCGGACCCGATCTGCTGTCTCAGGGTTCGATTTTTCACCCGAATTATCGGTCGCCCAGTTTAACGGCGTGGCTGTGAACTCCACAGTTCTAAGAGCGTCCGGCCTTTCGGCCCAGATGGGTCACTCTATAGTCCAGGCTGGGATGCCTTCGTCTTCTTTCAGGATCTACTATCGCACCTGGTAGGCTTACTTTCGTTGTTGCGAGTCCAACCGCTTTTCAGCTATGTCCTTTTTCCCTGCCTTCCATTTGGTTTTCCTTCAGGCAGGACGGGATTCGGGCTTCGCTCTCAGTTCCCTATAGGGCCAGGTTCCTACGCTCTTCTTCCCTTTAAGAAGACGTTATCTTCTCAGCCACAGGTTAAGACCTCCCTTCAATGAGTGGCCCACGCTGTCCCTCCCGTACAGGGCCTCTGGATTCATGGGATTTAAAGGTTGGGTTGGTGGTGCTTAGGGGTTCCCCCTTTTGAGCCTCTCAGGGAGTTTTTCCCTGTCAGTTCTATCTCGGAAGGTGGTTTTTCTCAGATCTCTTCGATCCGCCGCATTTTTGAGTTGGCGGCCATTTCTTGCCGACCTCCTTTCTTGATTTTAATCCAGGACAAGGTGGTCGCAGACCTCTGCCTTCCTTCCTTTCTCGAGGTGGTTTTCATCTTTCCACCTCAACGAGGACATCGTTATACCTTTCCTTTTGTCCAGCTCCGACTCTGGAGTGATCGTTGAACAGGCTGGGTCTCGTCAGGGCAGTGAGGATCTCCCTAGGTAGCACAGCCGCTTTCCGAAAGATGGATTCTCTTTTCGCCATCCCTGATGGCGTGCGTAGAGGCCTGCCGGCTTCCAAGGCGACTATTGCTCGCTCTATCAGAATCTCAATTTTGGAAGCTTCCGGGTCAAGAACAAGAGTGCCTCCTGAGATAAGGCTCACTCTACCCGGGCAATCGGCGCTTCCAGTGCGGTATGCCACGGGGTTATCGCTGATGGCTTTGCAAGCGGCAACCTGATCTTCCATCCACACGTTTCGCCGAACTACGGCGGACTCCAGCCTGGGCAGAAGGATCCTGCAGGCGGCAGTGGTGAGTCCTCGGACCTGATGGAAGTCTGTTTTCCCCACCCCAGGGACTGCTTTGTGACGTCCCATGGTTCCTGTGTCCCCCAATGAAAGGCGATAGAGAAAACAGGATTTTTGGTTGCTTACCGTAAAATCTGTTTCTCGGAGCCTTCATTGGGGGACACAGCTCCCTCCCAAGTTGAACAGCTCTGTTTACTATTTACGTTTGTGTTCTTTGAACACTCTTTGAGTGTTTGAAACTGTTAATCTGTGGAGCGCCGTGGAATTTGTCGGCGCTATATATAAATAAAGTTTATTATTATTATATTATTATTATAGTTCTCTTTTACACGTTGCTTCTCCTACTGCTTTCTCACTAACTGAATATCCTACTTCCTGTCGGTAGGGTGTATACTGCAGAGGAGGCGCTAACTTTTTTATTTGCATAGTGTCAGCCTCCTAGTGGCAGCAGCATACACCCATGGTTCCTGTGTCCCCCAATGAAGGCTCCGAGAAACAGATTTTACGGTAAGCAACCAAAAATTCTGTTTTTGTTAAGTATATAATTCCACATATGTTAATTCATAGTTTTGATGCCTTCAGTGTGAATGTACAATTTTCATAGTCATGAAAATACAGAAAAATCTTTAAATGAGAAGGTGTGTCCAAACTTTAGTCTGTACTGTACTTATCGTGCAGCGATTACCCTGATTCTTATTATCTTACGAACAATGCTGAGCTCTTGTCACATAATGGCTGTTTAGTCTGTTCAAGTGCAGTGTGACAATAGGTCTTTGGTAATTCACAGTCTCATTGTATATTTAACCCCTTTCTGACATGAAACTTGAATTTACAGTGTTTGGAAAGCACCCAGGAACTATGCCCTTTCCATGCATGGCAGAGGCCAGCTGTGTTATACAGCCATTACCCACTGACTGCCGCACAGGGTGCCTAACCCCCTTAGATGCCGCATTCAAGAACTGCAGCATCTAAGTGGTTAGACAGAGAATAGTTCCTAGGGTCTGATGAAGGAATCTGTATTTGCAATCTTTTTATTCTTTTGAAGCAGGGCTAAATGTAGAATACACTGCAATATTGAAGTATTACAGTGTATTATACCTAAGTTTCTAGGTTGACTAACAAAAAGATAAAAACGCTTTTAACAAAAATATACTTTTGTGCTTTTAAAAAAAAATTAGAGATGTTGAAAAGTTGTCTGGTTGAGCAGAGTCAGGACCCCTATAAACCCATACACTGCCAAAAATTATCACATTCACCTGTAAGCTGCCATAAATCTGCAGACATGTCATGTCTGTGAGTGGTATTACCCGGTCCCCAGCCCTAGCCAGATGCCAGCTTTTGATGACTTTCCTGAGGAATCTTGGCTCATTCGGCATAGGCAATGGCAAATGTGACATACACTCCACAATCTTCCAGAACTTCTTCTGAAGCTAAGGCTTGGCGCAATGTGAGGTATGCTTGGGCTCATTGTCCTGGTGCAAGGTCCAAAGATGCCCAAGTTTCAGCTTCCTCACAGAAGTCATGTTGTTTTCTCCTAGGATTTCTTAATACCTGATTGAATCTATCTTGCTCTCCATAGTCTGAAGGTTTCCAGAGCTAGAGGAAGCAAAGTAGCCCCAGATCATCGCTGTACTACCACCATTCTTCACTGTGGGCATCACCAAACCACCATCATGCATTACTGAGTCACCACCATGTGTCACTGTAGGCATCACTGAGTCACAGCTATGTTTTACTTTAGGTATCGCTCAACCACCGCCATTTTTCACTTTAGGTATCACCAAACCACCACCATTTTTCACTGTAGGCATCACCTAGTCACCACCATGCTTCACTGTAGGCGAAACTGAGCCTCCAGCATGCTGCATTTTAGGCAAGTTCCAGTTTTGTTTTATCACTTCAGAGTAAAATCCCCAAACACCTGTGGGCTATTTCTATAGTTTTCAGTATATTAGAGTCTACTTTGCTTGTGCTTTTGGGTCAGTAGAGGTGACGTCTTTGTGTTCAGTCATGGAGACTTTCGGAGTGTAGTATCCTGTTTACTGTGCAATCTGAAGCCTCTGCGACAGCTGCAATCAAACTGGATGGTTTAGCTTTTAACCTTGAGCTTGTGAACTTTTCTTCCAGCTGTATCTCTAGGATTATTCATTGCTTTTATATCTTTTTGTATCATTTTCCTTGTTTTGTGCAAGGCAATGATGTTTTAATGTTTTGCGCCTCTTTCTTGAAAACCCCAAATTATTAGTAAAATGGAGGAACTCTGCATAAGGCTAATAAGCCTGACAGTAATCAAATAGTTTTTTATTGCACTTGTATATCTAAGGCTGGTTTATACTGTGCCTGGTAAAAAGGAGCACTGACCACTATACTTCAAGGGCGAATAATGAAGAACCGAGAAGGGCGAGTAATGAAGAACCGAGAAGGGCGAGTAATGAAGAACCGAGAAGGGCGAGTAATGAAGAACCGAGAAGGGCGAGTAATGAAGAACCGAGAAGGGCGAGTAAAGCCACAAAACAAAATGAGTACAGAGCCCACACAACACAGAATCACCCCATCACCTCCTGTAGCAGCTTGACAGGTGATCGTGGCTCCCGGCTAAAAGTTCAGCTTTCTCTGCATTTATATGAATAATAATATATGTGCGCTCCAGACAGTTCTTGGGTGTGTTATGTGTTTGTGCACATTCCCCAAGCCACAATGTGTCAGCAAGCACCTAAAAGGTGTTACAAAATGTGCCGGATTCCCACAGGCCAGCCTAGTTTCACATTTTTTAAGAATTAACCATATTTCCCTTTAATTTGCATTTGCCAATGAAGCACTGAGCCAGTAATATGACATCTATTGAAGGTACTAAAGGCCTCTTCCCTTAGATAGTGGAGGGTTACAATGTCACTGAATATACAGCAAACTGCTCCTATTAAAATAAAATACTTTAAAAATATAAAAAAATACCCAATGATTTGGTCTACAGAGATTTACAAGCAGCCCTATATTTAAGCACAAGAAGAAAAAAAAAAAAAACTCCCTCAGGTGGCCAAAATTGTATCAAGGTCACCTGCAATTAATACATCCGATTGCTAAACTTGCCGGTCCCGTCCTTCCGCTGTTTCCGCAGGAGGTGAACCAGAGTTAAGCATCAGATGACCGGGGCATACATCTCACAGAACTGGCCCTACTCACGATATACATACATAAGGCTTTCTAAGAAATCTTTCCCTTTTTGAAATCTTCAAGAGTTACCATAATTGTCCCTCCTTGTTTTTTTTTGTTTTTTTTACCTCTGCACTGACATGGTTTCCCTCACTCTGGGGTACCTCAGGGGATGTTTTGTCTTTTTTTTTTCTTTAATATGTTATCATTTTTTCAATGTTTTATAAAGCTAGGAAGATACAGATGTTCTAGGCATCTTGAGAAACATTCACTTGCATGTGCTTAAGTGATGTCCTATCCCACGAGGAGGTGAAAGCGAGACTGAACATCCCCTGAGGAGCCCCAGAGCTGGTGAAACATGTTGGTGCAATTAGTTGAGCAGGAGGAACAATTAACTCTTGTGGATTACAAAAATACACACTTGTATTTCTTTTGAAGCTTGATGTATGTATCAAGCAAGTGTAGGTGGTCTCTGGTTCACCTCCTATGGACACAGTTGGAAGGATGGAGCCACCACCTTGGGCAGTAGGCTGTATCCGCAGTCCGTACTTGGACCGTGCATGTCAGGCGTGTGAACCTGTCTTCAGGAACTTAACGGATTGTCCAACTTTGGAGACTTTTTTTTTTTTGTTAATCTTAAATGTGTATTTCGGCTTAAAAATCATTTCCATCAGCTCATTGATGGATTATTAATTATCCCATTCTGCAGCCAGTGAAACACACAGGCTACATAAAGCAAATTGTGCAAACATTTTTTTAATGAAACCCTATTGCAAAAATAATTTTTAGCCCAAAATTCACTCATTTAAGAAAAAGTAAGTAAAATTGACCCTAAAGGTGGACAAAAGAAAATGTTTTTCTTGTGTGTGTTTGTCACTCCTATAATTGTAGTCAGTATTTCCACTCTTTCTTGGTAATTGAAGCATTTTCTGCTTTGTGTGGTTACATTATCGGTTTCCACATAGCCATTGTTGATGATCCATTATATTACCTTACCAATAAGGAAACTCGACGTTTTACCGACCTCCATCGGACTTCAGAAGTGCGCTGGAATTTATGGCCGAGGATGTTGATTTTGGGACCTCTGGGGTACCATAAAATGGCGGAGGTCCTTACATTTAAGGCCAATGAAGTTGGGCTAATACAATTACGGAGCTTCAGCTCAGGGCAGTGGTGTCAGGTCAGTTCAGCTAAAATGGAAAAAAATAGCTGAAAATGGACCAGTGCTTCCTGCTATGTTTCCTGGGATAATGTGCTTTGCTATCTTATCAATTATTCATCCTACTTTGTGATGTTTTGCTGCGGCCGCGGCGAACTGCATTTCTGCTGCTTTTCACACCTTCCAGTAAATATTGTGAATCTGATACGTCAGTATGTCCCATTGTTTGCATTGCAGCTTTATTTCTGTAACTCTCCGTCCCGTTAATTTGTACATGTGCCTTAAATGACACCGATTTATTTTAGGTGTGATTTTTAGATAAGTTGTAATTGAATAATATTGTCTTGTAGTGAGGTCAGCTGTCTTTCCAGAGCTATAAAAGAAGACGTTTTGGAGACAGACCTTTTTCTTAAGCAAAACTTGGTTATCCTTGGCTTGTGATCATCTTAGAGCGGATCTGCAACCGGATTTCACATTACAAATGGCATACTTTGTAAAATAGTACACCAGCTTCAACAGGTCCAAGAGCTCTGTCAGGATGACTAATATAATTCTTAGGTTTAACTCAGTCTCCACCCACCTAGCTTGATACACAGATCCTCAGTGTCCCTCCTCCCTGCTGCTGCTGCTGAGATTTCACGCTGCTCAGTACATGCTGCAGCCCCCAGTCAGTGGCTGAGCAGAGACTAAATACTCTTCGACTCACTTACGCTGTACCTCATTTTAATGTCAGGGTCATACAGCCATTCTAAGGGCTCCTTCTCACTTGCGAGAAATACGTCCGAGTCTCGCAGGTTAAAACCCAGCTCTGGCGCCGGCGCTCCGGAGCGGAGCATGCAGCTCCATGTATTGCTGTGCGGCTCAACGCTCCGCTCTGGAGTGCCGGCGCCAGAGCAGGGTTTTAACCTGCGAGACTCAAGACGTATTTCTCGCAGGTGAGAAGGTGCCCTAACATGTATTTTCAAAGTAAGCATACCAGTCTCATCAGGTCTGAGAGATCTATTTCATTACGTTTGCAGCTTGTATGCAAGTTGCAAGGGCAAAAATTTATTTTTGCATGGTTTCCGTTCAAGTTTTTCCCCCAATATCAAAACCGAACATGGGGTCAGTCCAGAAAATGGTCGTGTCCCGGGAGTCGTCCTTATAAAACATTTGGGAAGATGTATGAAAACTTTAATAAACTAAAATTGTGTTTTAGTTTCATGTCATTTCTGCTCTTGAATAAAGAAAACTGAGCTGTGACTGGTTGCTATGGGCAACAACAAAGTTTTATCTTTAAATCTGCCCTAAACGAAAAGAATTTCTGAAAATTCTAAACAGAAAAACAGTCTTTGTTGCCCATAGCAACCAATCAATGCTTTAATTTCGTATTCTATGCTTTAAAAATAAAATCTGTGATTGGGCAACAAATAAGCTTTTGGTGTTGTGGTTTTCTTAGATATATATCTATAGATAGATAGATAGATAGATAGATAGATAGATAGATAGATAGATAGATTTTTTTAAAGACCAATCTGCCCACGGTTGCCATGATTTCCTGGGATGCTTTAGTTCTGTTCCCCACACCTCCTGGGAGGGGAAAGGGGGGTGCGTGACCCACCCTGAAGTGCCCAATCTCTGCAGAATTCTGGCCCAGGAGTCTCAGGAAATCTCAGGCTACTTGATGGCTGTGTCAGCCCTATGTGCTGAGCTGACGGCAGGAATAAATCATGTCACGGTGTCATCTAGGGGCGCTATGGACCCCCAATCACTGCAGCCTAATGAGCGTATGAACATTGGGGAGCAGCAGTTTGGATGCTGTTGATGAAAACCATCCCTGAGGTTGGAGCCCCTCTTGTTTTATTATATGTGATGGGCCTATATGGCCGGTTTCAGACTCTGCTCCCCCGCCAGGTCTCCTGACACAAGCTATGGGCCTATATGGCCGGTTTCTGACTCTGCTCCCCGCCAGGTCTCCTGACACAAGCTAAGTGCCTCGTATATGGCCTATGCGTGGGCTCTACATGTCACGTTTCATACTCTGTGCGCAAGTGTTGCGTATGTGTAGCCGGCCTTTGTTCCATTTCTGCTTTCTTGTATTGTTTTTTCTCTTTGCAGCTTTGTCTTACCGTCCTGGTGTTGTTTTCCGGCCTGTATGCAATCTCCACCCTGCACACCATCATACTGGTCATTGGTCTAGTCTGGGCCTTTCTTAAAGTCACTATTGGTATCCTGGCCGTGAGTATTCCCATTACCACCAGCAATGTATGTACACAGCCATCCGGTTATAGTTATGGTCAGTACAAAATTATTATACAACATTTTGTATTTTTTCTGTATTTTCTGAATAATTACAAGTCAATCCCAATAAATAGAAATGCCAGCCTCGTGCCCTTGTTTCGTTTCTGACATGTCGAAAGTGTTATGTATCACTAGCAGAATAGGTAGATTTACCAATGAGAAGTCTGATAAAGCTGTGACTCCCCAATAAATGCATCCAAATTTATTTCAATACAGATTTTAAAGGAATTAAAGCCTCTCGTGTGGATATTTGTGCTACAGAACCTTCCGGAGGTGGCGTATCTGGTGTATCTTCTATACAAGGTACCTTCATGTGTTGGTGCTGTTTTGTTGGTTGCCATTAAAGTTGGAGCGTATCGATTCACGGGACCCGGTCCGTCCCCCATGTCAGTAATTTGTGGCCTCTGGACGGGAGCCCTGAGAACCAACCTCCTACCTAATGGCATCCGTGGCTGTTGTTTGGTTTGGCCAGCCTGGCATGATATTATCCTTGCGGAGAAATACATATGTTATGTCGTGCCAGCCCCCAACTCCAGCCCCACACCGACCCCGAAAAAAAAAAAAAAGTGCTGCACGTTGTTTGGAAAGACCTTTTGGGATATGTGCAAATGTGGACGTATTTTTATAGGTGAAATAGTCACATAAAGAAGCAAGAATGGGACTGACACTTTTTGGGGGCAAAATTAAAGCCATATTTTAAAAAATAAAAAGTAAAAAAAAATCCTATGATAAGAAATATATAGACCCTCAGAAAATATTGCTTTGCTGTTAAACTGGTAATAAGTTTCTCCAATGCGTTTTGAGCACTATATTTTTTTTATATAATTTCAAATCTCCCTGATTTTTTTTTTTTTTTTTTGCTGGTTATCTCCACTTACCTTATATCTTTATAATAGTCAGTGCTTTGTTTTCCCCCGGCAGAGCTCCAAATCCTTTGTAAAATCCTGTGCACCTGCAGCTACCACTAGAGGGAGCTAACTGCATACTGTAGCGTTAAGCTCTTAGGCTCCCTCTAGGGGTGGCTGAGGAGTATGGAGCGCCTTATAAAAAAAAAAAGCCTGTTAGTAAATTAATATGTACAAAATATTAATGTATTTAGATTATTTAAAAAAAAAAAATCTGTTGCTCAAAGGTGGACCTTCATTTCAGGTCCTTTATAGTGTTAACAAGAAATAGCAGAACGGTATTGTAACGGCAGCACTGGCCATTTTAATAAGTGAACTTGTTATCTCTTGTTTTGTCTTCCATGAATTCCAGCATGGAAGTGTTTATTAGAGCTAGGAGCTGTACCTGTCCGTCATGTCAGAGTACAGGCTGTCCACATCACTTGTGCTTTGCTATCAGGTGGCGATGGAATGGGGCATCGACAACTCCTACACGCTGGAAGCTGCGGCTGTGCTGGGCTCCGTCATCTCGGTGGTTATTAAGTCCGTGCTGTTTTGGTCTCTGTACCGAGTGTATCAGAGTTTTGGCCAAGGACTCAGAGAGAGAAGTAAGTACCTGCTGTGTTCTAGGTGTGGGCAGGACTATGACCCTGAAAGCTGTTCTTTTTAGAGTATGGAAAATGGTAAAAAAAAAAAAAAAAAAATTATTATTCAAACAGTGTGGAACAGTTCTGCCCTCCTGTGTCCTGCACATATATATATACTAGCTATTGAACCCGTTCTATGCCCGGGTGGCGAGCATTTATATTGGTATATGGTCTCCATCCTGGTATGTGCTGCTCCATCCTGCGTCCCCATCCTGTCATGTGCTGCTCCATCCTGCGTCCCCATCCTGTCATGTGCTGCTCCATCCTGCGCCCCCATCCTGTCATGTGCTGCTCCATCCTGCGCCCCCATCCTGTCATGAGCTGCTCCATCCTGCACCCCCATTCTGTCTTGTGCTGCTCCATCCTGCATCCCCATCCTGTCATGTGCTGCTCTCATCCTGCGCCCCCATCCTGTCATGTGCTGCTCCCATCCTGCGCCCCCATCCTGTCATGTGCTGCTCCCATCCTGCGCCCCCATCCTGTCATGTGCTGCTCCCATCTTGCGCCCCCATCCTGTCATGTGCTGCTCCCATCCTGCGTCCCCATCCTGTCATGTGCTGCTCCCATCCTGCGCACCCATCCTGTCATGTGCTGCTCCCATCCTGCGCCCCCGTTCTGTAATTTGCTGCTCCCATCCATATGCCCCATACGCTGCTCCATAAAGGTTGATGGCCCCCATAAGATGCTCCATAGTATATGCCCCATATGCTGCACCATTATGGTTGATGGCCCCCATAAGATGCTCCATAGTATATTCCCCGTATGCCGCACCATTATGGTTGATGGCCCCCATAAGATGCTCCATAGTATATGCCCCGTATGCTGCACCATTATGGTTGATGGCCCCCATAAGATGCTCCATAGTATATGCCCCATATGCTGCACCATTATGATTGATGGCCCCCATAAGATGCTCCATAGTATATGCCCCATATGCTGCTCCATTATGGTTGATGGCCCCCATAAGATGCTCCATAGTATATGTCCCATATGCTGCTCCATTCTGGTTGGTGGCCCCCATAAGATGCTCCATAGTATATGCCCCGTATGCTGCTCCATAAAGGTTGATGGCCCCATAAGATGCTTCATAGTATGATATGCCCCGTATGCTGCTGCGATATATAAAAAAAAATAACATACTCACCTATCGTCGCTGGGCGCCGAGTGCTGGGGGGCCTGAGCAGGCGGGGACACCGGCGCGCTGTGGGGTCAGGTGACGGAGTCGCCGCTAGCTCAGGCCCCCGACACTTGCTATATTCACCTGTACCGTTCCAGCGCTGCGTGCCGCTCCGTCTTCCGGGTCCTCTGACTGTGACTGTTCAGTCAGAGGGCGGCGCGCATTAAGCGCGTCATTGCGCCCTCTGAACTGAACGTCACAGGCAGAGGACCCGGAAGACGGAGCGGCACGCAGCGCTGGAACGGGACAGGTGAATATAGCTGATACTCACCCTCCTGCCACTTCCCTGCTTCTCCGTTGGAGATCGCGGTGTGCGTTCAGGGCTTACGCATACCGCGATCTCCTGGGAGCGTCACTCTGTGGGGGCCAGACTGCGCCGGCGCTTGCGCAGTCTATAAAGGCTTTGGACAGAGTGACGCTCCCAGCGTTATATTATAGATTTATTATATAACATCTCTTTTATTATCTTCCTCTCTACAGTGTTTTCTTCCTATGGAAGGATTGATTCCTAGAATTACTGAAGGATTATATTAAAGGACTTTCCTAATATTGCCAGTACAGACTGTTGTAATCCTATCATTATGGAGATGGGAGGAAACATGTAGCGTCGCTGAGCTCGTCCGAGCCTCCAAGGAAAAGTTCATCTTTTAATCGTCAATCCCTCGAGTGTCCGTCTCTCCACTCCTGCATTACATCGTGGCCGCTTCCCTTGTACTGCACTAGATTTGTAATTTTATATCTTTTAATTGTCGCGCTTCCACTATTATTTTGCAGTTTGTTTTCTACATGTATCTGTAAGTAACAGCCAATTCAGGTGTCTCTACATAACATATAGGTGCTTTTCAGTAAATTAGAATATCATCAAAAAGTTCATTGATTTCAGTTCTTCAATACAAAAAGTGAAACTCGTATGTTATATAGAGTCATTACACACAGAGTGATCTATTTAACGTGTTTATTTCTGTTAATGTTGATGATTATGGCTTACAGCCGATGAAAACATAAAAGTTATCTCAGTAAATTAGAATACTTTATAACACTTGCTTGAAAAAATGATTTTAAAATCTGAAATGTTGTCCTACTGACATGTATGTTCAGTAAATGCGCTCAATACTGGGCTCCTTTTGCATCAATTAATTGCATCAGTGCGGCGTGGCATGGAGGCGATCAGCCTGTG
Source organism: Ranitomeya imitator (assembly GCF_032444005.1). Taxonomy (NCBI): domain Eukaryota; kingdom Metazoa; phylum Chordata; class Amphibia; order Anura; family Dendrobatidae; genus Ranitomeya; species Ranitomeya imitator. The sequence goes on along the minus strand of NC_091291.1, from coordinate 116,257,968 downwards.
GCACTACTGAGGGGTTATGGAAGCCCAGGTTGCTTTGATAGCAGCTTTCAGCTCGTCTGCATTGTTGGGTCTGGTGTCTCTCATCTTCCTCTTGGCGAGTTTGCTGCCAATCAAGCACAGTGATACTGTTGTTTTTACACCAGGTATTGGTACTTTTGGCAGTGTGGACAGGGGCCAAGTCCTGCTGGAGAATTAAATTTCCATCTCCAAAAAGCTTGTCGGTAGAGGGAAGCATGAAGTGCTCTAAAATTTCCTGGTAGACGGCTGCGCTGAGTTTGGCCTTGATAAAACACAGTGGACCTACACCAGCAGATGACATGGCTCCCCAAACCATCACTGACTGTGGAAACTTCACACTAGACCTCAGCAGCTTGGATTGTGGCCTCTCCACTCTTCCTCCAGACTCTGGGACCTTGATTTCCAAATGAAATGCAAAATTTACTTTCATCTGAAAACAACACCTTGGACCACTGACAACAGTCCAGTTCTTTTTCTCCTTGGCCCAGGTAAGACGCATCTGGCGTTGTCTATTGGTCATGAGTGGATGACACAAGGAATGTGACACTTGTAGCCCATGTCCTGGACACGTCTGTGTGTGGTGGATCATGAAGCAATGACTCCAGCAGCAGTCCACTCCTTGTGAATCTCCCCCAAATTATTAAATGGCCTTTTTTTCACAATCCTATCAAGGCTGTGGTTATCCTGGTTGCTTGTGCACCTTTTTTTCTACCACGCTTTTTCCTTCCACTCAACTTTCCATTAATATGCTTGGATACAGCACTCTGTGAACAGCCAGCTTATTTAGCACTGACCTTTTGTGGCTTATCCTCCTTGTGAAGTGTGTCAATGACTGCCTTCTGGACATCTGTCACATCAGCAGTCTTCCCCATGATTGTGGAGCTACTGAAACAGACTGAGGAATCTTTATAAATGCTTAGGAAGCCTTTGCAGGTGGTTTTTGTTAATTATTCTAATTTACTGAGATAATGACTTTTGGGTTTTCATTGGCTGTAAGCCATAATCATGAACATTAACAGAAATAAACACGTGAAATAGATCACTCTTGTTTGTAATGTCGGTAATATAATATGTGAGTTTCACTTTTTGTATTGAAGAACTGAAATAAATTAACTTTTTGATATTCTAATTTTGTGAGAAGCACCTGTATATATTCAGTCATGCCAAGCCTCCTTGTCCAAAGCTCAGTGATCAGAGTAATGGCCTCTTTTAGGTGAGCAGCTTTCATTTCAGTCTTATTGGGCCTTTACCTGATGAATGAACAAAATCCACATTCGTAGGGTGCATTGATTTTTGTGCCGCATAGAATGTCCGTCCGCCTGTGTAAACGAGTCAGTAAATGGCCGCCGATCAGCTTGTAGTTAGCCACTCTGCTTTTTTTTTTAATAGCCTGGATCGACTGGTAAAAGGGCCCTAATCGCAGGTGGACTGCCAAACAACCACAACCTTTCGGAAGGGGGGTAATTGGGCAGATCATTCAGAGCAAATAAACTGATATCAATGCTAGATTAGTAGAAATAATAATCAACATTCACCCCACGTCTTTTGATGTTGTTTTTTTTTTGTTTTTTTTTATGCAGTATTTCTAAAAAAAATAACTGAGATTTTAGTTTACGGCTAGTGGCTGCTATTTTAAGGTTGTTGTTTTTTTCTCCTGTTATGGAAAATGTTACCCAGCTGCAGTTTTTACAACAAAAACAAATCATGCTTTACTCCCGCTCCCCAGGTCCAGGTCTCTGCTGCTGCTCCTATTGTGTGTTGTCTGCAGTACTGATGTCAATAACAGACATAGGGAGCAGCAGTGGATACCTGGACCAGGGAAGTAAAGAACAGCCTCTTCTTTTTTTTTTTTCTTTTTTTTTTTTATTGCAGTTGCAGGACAGGGGTGTTTAGAAACCGGAAAACCCCTTTAAGTAATTTTCACAACTTGCGCCGTTACTTGTAGCTGCCTGGTGCCATTTGTGTTTTGCAGGTGTAATGTAAGTGAATGGAGAGCTCGAGGATGGCGGGCGTTATAGCTGTAGCTGCTCTGGATACACGCCATGTTTTATAAAGAATGAGTAATAGATGCGTTTCGGGGGAGGCCGCTCCGCAGTGCAGCCTCTGATACAAGGGTTATGAGGGATATATTGTATTTTCACGTACAGTGCATAGTACATCACTAATCTGTGGTTTTGAAGTTTTGCAAATTCTTAATATTTATTAGGATAGACTGGAGCACATAATACAAATTACATTCTGGACACGTCACACAGATGAGGTGGTGATTTTTTTTTTTTTTTTTTTTTTTTTTAGACCTCAATTAATGGAGACACAACCATTATATCACCGGACCTGGTGTTTTGTGGTTAGTCGTGTAGCCCGCTTGTTTTTATATGGGAGTAAGCAGACAGTATGGCTTTCTTTACTGCGTTTTGTCTTATTATAATGTTTATGGTTTTATATTATTCGGGACTCTGTATTTTGGTAAATATTATATTTGTATTTCCAATCAATTGCTAATTCTTGAGAATCTTCTTTTTTTTTTTTTTTTTTTTCAGAACAATGTGTCCTCCGTTATTCCTCCTGGTGTGTTTGGTTTTTTTTTTTTGATTGACAACTGGACGTTACTATTCCCCTTATCCATGGGTTACTCTGATACGGTCTAGTTAGTCCAATAATGCCAGTACTAAGTAGGAACAGATCCTTATTGACCCACAAAATGGTAACCCCCCAAAGTTGTCAGTTTATTTACACACTTCAAAGAGGAACGGCACAATGTAGACCTAAGAAAAGATGCTCCAGAATCGGGGAATGCAAGAATTTGCTAAATCGGATAAGTCGGGAATGGTGACTGAATTTCTACAAAATGCCCAGTGAATATAAATCTGAGTTTTGTGTAGGGTTAGTATCTTGCCATCCCTGGAAATAGTCCTTTACCACCTATCCACAGACCTCCAGCATGGGGGGTCTGACTGCAGAGACCCTCGTCAATCTCCAGGCTGTTGTTCCCTGGTTTGAATGGAGCTCTGGTCACACAGACCAGTCCCTTTATTTTATGTGTATCTGACACAGATGGCTGTCTGTCCTATGAACGTTGCGACCTTCGTCCCATTCAAATAGCAGACAAGGGGCCTGATGATGGGTTTGGGTCACAGATACGGGGACGTGTGCACACACTAATACAGAAATACTGCTACTTGCGGCAGCCAATCAGATGCCTGCTTTTAAGTTTAGTACTGTCTTTTTTTTAAAATGGATTGAATCTGATTGGTTCCATGGGCTTCTCCGTTGTTCTTATTTGCACTCTTTTTGATCAGTAATCTGCCTGTATTAATGCGTTCACGTTATTGTCTTACAAATTTGATTTAATTGCCAAAGCTTTAACACAAACCTTAATGACTGTGATCAATGGATGTATGGTGTAGCGGGATATATATATAATAGATGCAGACATTTTTATACAATCTGTATGTTTTTTAATAAAATTGCTGTTGTATTGCAAGTGTTATATCGTATGTGTCAGTCTGTATCATCCCAGCCATAAAATATATATATATATATATAATTTTCTTGTTTTAAAACAAATTACTTTGAGATATTTTACTGAATAAATAGCCATAATAGGAGTTCATTGTAAAATGATTTTCAAGATCTCTGCTTGCAGTCACTGTAAAGGAACCTTTATTGCTTCCCGAGATCATGCGGCAAACACACGCGTCGCTTATTGGAATCGTATGTCTGACATTATCACATGACCAGAATGACCCCATAGAAGTACATGAAGGTTTTTGCTAAAGAACAGGTTTGATTCCTTTTGCTTTTCACCATCTGCTTGCAGTTTACGTACGAGAAAAATGTTTTTTTTTTTTTTTTTTTTTTTCAGTATAAACATAAAATGAATTGTGAATTTGTATTACTTTAAGTACGTATAGGAAGGCGTGCGACTACATTCCCTACGCAGGTGAGCTTAATCTTATTGATCAACGCTGCTCTTCAGTGTGGTTTTTAGGGTATGTGCACAAGTTGCGGATTTTGCTGCGGATCTGCAGCGGATTGGCCATGTAAACAGTACCATGTAAACCTATGGAAAACAAAATCCACAGTGCACATGCTACGGAAAAAAAAACGCGCGGAAACGTAGCATTGTTTATTCCGCAGCATGTCAATTCTTTGTGCGGATTCCGCAGCGGTTTACACCTGCTCCATAATAGGAATCCGCAGGTGTTAAACCGCAGGTAAATCCGCTGTAATTCCGCAGGTAATCCGCAGTGCGGTTTACCTGCAGATTTACCAAAATCAGTCCGGAAAAATCTGCACCACTTTCCGCAACGTGTGCACGTGGCCTTAAATGGCAACTCCCAGCACACAGATTATGTCCATGTGTGTCAATGTAGATATGTGGTGTGAAAAGCCACTGAACAGCAGCAGTGATCAATAACCAGATTAACCTCACCTGCATAGGGAATGTAATTATACACTGCCCTGTATGTACATAAAGTATATATATATTATCTCTATGTAAAAGCACTTTGCAATTTAATGAAGACTGACTCCACTATAGCTACATATGTGAAAATTACCTAATTTACAGCTGTAATGAAAACTGTATAAGCCCATCTACTAGCAACACGGTGACGTCAGCTCGGATGGGATCGATTCTATAGATTCTAGATTCGCCTTTCCAAGTGCCTAAACTTCAAATAAACTGGAGAACAGGATCCAGTTTGTCACTAGTGGTTTCCAGTTCTGATCAAAATTGCATAACCCAATCCAAAGTTCATCATGTATCTGTGTGTGTTTAGTAGTGTTGAGCGAACGTGCTGGGCTAAGATGTTATCTGAGCATGCTCATGTGCTAAATGAGTGACTTCGGCGTGCTCGAAAAATATGTTCGAGTCCCTGCGGCTGCATGTCTCATGGCTGTAAGACAGCTGCAACGCATGCAGGGATTGGCTAACAAACATGTAATCCCTACATGTGTTCCAGCAGTCGAACAGCCGCGCGGACTCGAACATACTTTTCCAGCACGCCGAAAGTGTGTGTTCGGGATTGCATAACACACACAATCCCTGCATGTGTTGTCTGTCAAACAGCCACAGGGACTGAAACATATTTTTCGAGCACGCCGAAGACACTCTGTTAGGACCTGAGCATGCTCAGATAACACTTTATCCCAGCATGTTTTCTCATCACTAGTGTTTAGCTCTAGTGGAGTTCATGTGCTCGGTAATTGCAAAGGGCTGTTGCATTGTGTTTTGCAGTCATGATGCATTTGCACCTGCGTATTAATTTAATAGTTGTCCAGTAATTTCCAGCATACAGCTCTACTTGCTGGGAGTTGTAGTTTTGGCAGTTTCCTAAAACAAAAGCTATTGTGAAATGTGAGCCTCAGAACATGCTGTATACATAATGTAGCAGCTGGGAAAATTCATCAGCCCGGCGTCGTCCTCCTCCAGATCACCGCTCTGTCCCGTGGTCCCTCTGCATACGATTTACTTCTTCTTGGGCTACGTTCACATTATCGTTGTTTCTGTTTGAGTGCTGTCCATGAAAGCAAAAATTCAGATGACCAATGTTTTACATGAAAAAGACTAGACTAATGATGGTCTGCACAGTCATCAACATAATAAAATATAAGAAAAAAACCTTTATTGCACCTCCAAAACAAGAATTAAAAACACATAGAATACATATAACATGACCAAAGAACTAACACCCCCAAATCTCAGGCCATGGAGTAAAATAGATGAAAATGATCAATGATTGTACTTGTGAAGAGCTCGATAGTAGCCCATTTATACCATTATAATAAATCTATACAATCAACACAAGCAGATATTAATGGCGACCCACAAAACATCCCAAAAATGATGTGACCACAAGAGTATGTATAATGAATACACTGCACCTTATTTAGTGTACAAGAGCATGGCTGCTATCACCAGTGTGCCACAAAAAAAACCTACCGTCATGGGAAAAACATATGATAATGTATCTCTGGTCCCTGGTGTGTTGTCCCAAGTAGTATGGGGATAAATTCCCCCAATATAAAACACCATAGAGGGAAAAGCAAGGAAGGTCCAGCAATGGAAGAACGTGGCAACACTGGGAAATAGTAAATCTACAACCTGGTGGATGGTCACTCGTGATGGAATAGAGGTCAACAAAAGGGCTACAATAGCCTATGGGATGTGGGTGGGTAAAGCCACATTACCAACTCACAAAAGGCGGTAAAATGAAGCGTATCTGGTTTATATATGTACATTAATGAGACCTAGAGACCATACCGGTGTGAGGCCATGGTGCCGGGAGTGAAGCTCCGAGGCCAGCTGCGTGAAGACGATCAGGACGCGAATGATTGTCTAATCATGTCTGGAAGTGTGTACCATTGCTATGGTACATGCGGGCGCCTGCGCAGAGTGGGCATGCCGGGAATGCAAAGATAGCAAGAGAGCGTGCGCTGGTACCAGCGGTGGAAGGCAACGGAGGTATAGAGAGAAGTGCGCATGCGTCAAGGCCGCAATGGCCGGACAGCCTGCATAAAAGAACATGGCAAAAAAGAGGAATATTAGGCACCCAAATGGCACTAAAGGGAGTGGACAATAAATACCCTAAATAAATATAATAATACTGGTAAGTAGCTATGCAAAACCAATAAAGCCAAAGAACATGTATATCGAGCAAATAAATATTTTATTGCATTATATTGAATTCTCTAATAATCGCCCAACAAGAGGCCTAGTATAGCTCGTGATGAATAGGTATGTCACAAAATAAGTGAAAAAACGCACTAGAAGTGGATATATATATATATATATATATATATATATATATATATATATATATATATATATATATATATATATGTTCATAAGACAATCTCAAATATTTATCACAGACTAGGTGTTGCACCCATTTCTTGCTATATTTGCTGATATATTTTTGATAATAGTGCCCCCCTTATTTCTCTGACAATGTTTTACACGTACGGAATGTCCTCGTTAAAAAAAAACCCCAAAAATCCACATCATGTACTTGTGTCTTCTGTATGGTGGATGAGACGCGCCCATTCAAGTCTATGGCTACGCAAATAAAAATAGAATCCCGTACGGATCAACCCTATAGCATCTGATTTTTTTTTTTACAGGTGCTTTGTTAAAACTGGCATGGGATTTTTTTTTGGTAAATCTTTTAATTGCTGATGTGTAAAAAACGAATTCCATGTGGGTAACAAAACAGATGGAATTTTTTTTTTTCTGGATGAAAACTGGACTTATCTTTTTACGTTCAAATCTTCTCAGTCCGGAATAATCGCATGATTGCAACAGTTTTTCTATGATATTGAAGGCAGCTTAGCCATCGCTGATGCAGGTATGTAAAATAAAATCTGTTTTAAAGCCCAAATAAATATGAGGGCAGGATGAACTACCTTTAACCCCCATGTCTGAGCAATAATCACTTTTTTTTTTTTTACTATATATTTACATGTGATCAAGCACTCCTATACAAGCAACTCTTTATGGGGAAAAGTATGGAAGTACAGAAATGTTCCTGTAATTGTTGCCAGTCATGATTAAGGAAGAATTTCCAAAAGCTAGCCCTAGTCAGAGGCTTCATTGTGTTCATTTGGAAAATCCCATAAGCACCGGACCCTCCTCCAGATCACGGCTCTCTCCCAAGGTCTTGTATAATAATGTGCAGATGAGCAGAGTAACATTTGTCGGTGCATTTTTAACAATTTGAATGATTAGCTGCCATTTTATTCGCAGGACCTCTTGTTGCAGGAGTTTGGTTTTTCTACACGTGCGTGAGGCCATTGATCCGCAAGCTGATTGTCCTACTTGCGGGGTTGGGTTTGAGGAGGAGGGGAGGCGAATAGACTTCCCTGCCGTACTTTATCGCCCTGCTACAAAGTCCAATCTCTGGGAGCACAACCTCTGCAATAGAATTGAGCGAATGTTTCAAAATTCAGTTTTGATTATGAACGGCGTCGAATATTATTTTTGCTATAGTCACCGAACACAGCCGAACGTCAATGGGAGTAGAAATGAACGAATAGGTTTGGAGCCGATCAAGTAAATTTGGTAGAAATATGGCAAATTCAGATTCGGCAACTGATGCCGAACATATTCGCTCAACTATATTCTGTACCCAGTAAATCACAAGAATAGAAATGTGACTGTTACAGTCTATGGGAAATTGGCTGGTCTGAGTCTTCATAGCGGGTTATCTTAAAAGGTGGCTGTGCCCATACAGACTGTCTGCTACATTTAAAGATGGGTCACTGCACATTTATCGTCTCTAGGGCTCGGTTCACCTTTAATCTTGCAGTCTAAACCGGACACCGATCACTTACTGAATAAGCTCTTTGGGTGCAACGATCTTTTGTGCTACACAAATGAATCATTCTCGGCAGCACTACCTCCTGTGTAAACAGGACTCGCACTGCTGAGAACAATGGCTGCTGGTGTGCACACCTCTATATGTTACAGCTCGCTCTGTCTACCTGTGTAAACGGGCAATTAAATGACTGCCGATCGATAAACATTTACTGACCGATGGTCGTTTAATGATGCAAGTTTGGCTGTGACATTCGTTGTGTGGCCAAGGGTCACTTGGTGCCGCTGCTACAGCGCAGAGCAATATAAGCATGGCGACGATACTGCGACAAGGCGCAAAACGTGCGATGAGGTTGGACTTCTTGTCACATGATTGTAGGGGCAACCCCATTCACTTATATTGTGCTGCGCTGTAGCAGTGGCACCGAGTGATACTTTGTTGCTCTGGCCTGAAACTCGCTACATCTTTTGTATGAAGACATTGTTAAAGCCACCAGACCTTTTGTAAACTAGTCAGTAACGGCATCTGCTTGTGTGATTGTAAATTCACTGCGCCACTCTGGAATTGGAGATTTGAATATTCATTAGCTCAAAATAGAAATAGAAATTGTAACAAAAATTCTTTACAATTTTTGCAGATATGAAATTGAACAAAATCATTTTCTGTAGACATATCTGATGATTAAGGCTATGTGCACACGTTGCGGATCCGCTCCGTTTTTACCACGCGGATTTGCACCAAATCCGCAAAGGGTAGTTAAGGCAATGTTATTCAGTGGGAATCAGAGGTCACCGGAGTAAGTTCTGTCACTTGCGGCACCGTTGCGAGAGAAAATTCTCACATAGCGGTAGTGCTGTAAGTGAGAGCACGAATGCCGGCGAACTCTTCAGTGTATCACCAGAGGCCGATGTGACTGTTCTATGCTTGAAATTGTCGTGAGATTCGGTAAATGGACTACGTCGGACAGGGAGTATTTGTGTTGGTTTATAATTTTATTTTTGTTGCAGGACATCGAGGGATTCGGGGATTAGGTGATTCAGTAAGTATGGTTTAATTAAGATTCAAAGGAGTCTGATTATTTCAATTAAAGGACTTCATTCTGGCTGTGTATTTACCATATAACTATAGGATTAGTAATGAAGGTGTCTTATAGACACCTCTCCATTACTAATCCGTGGGCTTGAGGTCACCGGACAATACACAGGTGATATCAACCCCACAAACATTACCCTACTTGTCACCGCTACAGGACAAGTGGGAAGAGCAAGGTGGCTAAGTGCCAGAATTGGCGCATCTATTCTGGGGCAGCTGATCAACGTAAATCACAACTAATATCCCACAGAGGTCTGGAGTTGGAATGATGCTGGAAAATTAAGTTACAGGCTGATCCAACTTTAGTGGAAATGCCTCAAGACAAGGAAATGATACTCAGTAGTGTGTGGCCTCCACGTGCCTGTATAACCTCCCTACAATGCCTGGGCATGCTCCTGATGAGGCGGTGGATGGCCTGAGGGATCTCCTCCCAGACCTGGACTAAAGCTTCCGCCAACTCCTGGACAGTCTGTATTGGATGGTGCGAGATATGATGTCCCAGATGTGTTCAATCGGATTCAGGTCTGGGGAACGGGCGGGCCAGTCCATAGCTTCAATGGCTTCATCTTGCAGGAACTGCTGACACTCCAACCACATGATATCTGGCATTGTCCTGCATTAGGAGGAACCCAGGGCCAACCACGCCAACATATGGTCTCACAAGGGGTCTGAGGATCTTATCTTGGTACCTAACGGCAGTCAGGCTAGCTCTGGTGAGCACATGGAGGGCTGTGTGGCTCTCCAAAGAAATGCCACCCACACCATTACTGACCCACTGCCAAATCGGTAATGCTGAAGGATGTTGCAGGCAGCAGATCGCTCTCCACGGTGTCTCAAGACTGTCACATACTCAGTGTCAACCTGCTTTCATCTGTGAAGAGCACAGGGCGCCAGTGGTGAATTTGCCAATTCTGGTGTTCTGTGGCAAATGCCAAGCATCCTGCATGGTGTTGGGCTGTGAGCAAAACCCCCATCTGTGGACATCAGGCACTCGGACCATCCTCATGGAGTTGGTTTCTAACAGTTTGTGCAGACACATGCACGTTTGTGGCCTGTGGGAAGTTATTTTTCAGGCCTCTAGCAGTTCTCCTGTTCCTCCTTGCACAAAGGCTGAGGGTCCTGCTGCTGGGTTGTTGCCCTCCTACGACCCCCTCCACGTCTCCTGGTGTACTGGCCTGTCTCATGATAGTGCCTCCAGCCTCTGGACACTACGCTGACAGACACAGCAAACCTTCGAGGTCTGGCAGCCACAGAGGCATGTTTCGAGGTCTGGCAGCCACGGAGGTGTGTTTAGAGGCCTGGCAGCCGAGGCAGAGCATTTCATTATCTGGCAGCCGTGAAGGTGCATTTCGAGGTTCGGCAGCCATGGAAGCGCGTTTTGAGGTCTGGCAGCCGCGGAGTCGCGTTTCGAGGTCTGGCAGCTGCGGAGGCGTGTTTCGATGTCTGGAAGCCCCGGAGACATGTTTTGAGGTCTGACAGCCATGTAGATGCATTTTGTGGTCCATCAGCCGTGGTGGTGCGCTTCGATGTTCAGCAGCCACAGAAGCGCGTTTTGAGATCTGGCAGCCGCTTTGGTGCGTTTTGAGGTTCGGCAGCCGTGGCAGTATGTTTCAAGGTCTAGCATTTGCAGCCGTGCATTTGGAGGTTCAGCAGCTGCGGTGGCGGGTTTCCAGGTTCGGCAGTCGCGACGGCGCATTTCGAGGTCCGGCAGCCATGGAAGCATATTTTGAGGTCCGGCAGTAAAGGCGGCGCATTTCGAGGTCCAACAGCCGTGGAGGTGCATTTCGTATTCCAACAGCCGTGGCGGTGCGTTTGAGGTCCGTCAGCCGCAGAAGCGCGTTTTGAGGTCCTGAAGCCGTGGAGTCGCATTTTGAGGTCTGGCGGTCATGGAAGCGCGTTTCACGGCCTCAAAGGTGCGTTTCGAGGTCCAGCAGTTGTGACAGCGCGTTTCGAGGTCCGGCAGCCGCGGTGGCACATTTCGAGGTCCGGCAACTGCAGAAGCATGTTTGGAGCTCTGGCACCTGCGGAGGCACGTTTCAAGGTCCAGCGGTCGTGGATGCGCGTTTCGAAGCCTCGGAGGTGCGTTTTGAGATCCGGCAGTCACGGCAGCACATTTCGAGGTCCGACAGCCGGGGCGGCGCATTTTGAGGTCCAACAGCCGGGGCTGTGCGTTTCGAAGTCCGGCAACCGCAGAGGCGTGTTTGGAGCTCTGGCACCTGTGGAGGCACGTTTTGAGGTCCAGCAGCCTCGGAGGCACGTTTCGAGCTCCAACAGCAGCGGAGGTGTGTTTCGAGGTCCAGCAGCCACGGAAGCGTGTTTTGAGGTCCATCAGCCGCAGAGGTGCATTTCGTGGTTCAACAGCCGTGGTGGTGCGTTCGAGGTCCGGAAGCCGCAGAAGTGCGTTTTGAAGTCCGGCAGCCGCGGAGTCGCATTTCAAGGTCGGGCGGTCGTGGGAGCGCGTTTCGATGCCTCGGAGGTGTTTCGAGGCCCAGCAGCCGCAGAGGCATGTTTCGAGCTCTGTCAGCCGCCTCAGCGCGTTTTGAGGTTTGGCAGCCGCTTCGGTGGGTTTTGAGCTCCGGCAGCCGCCATAGTGTGTTTCGAGGTCTGGCATTTGCAGCGGCCCGATTGGAGGTGCAGCAGCTATGGCAGCACATTTCCAGGTCCGGCAGTCGCGGCGGCACATTTTGAGGTCTGGCAGCCATGGAAGCATGTTTTGATGTCCAGCAGCCATGGCGGCGCGTTTTCGAGGTCCGGCAGTCGCAGAAGCGTGTTTTGAGGTCCAACAGCTGCGGAGGTGCATTTCTTTGGTCCAGCAGCCGCAGAAGCGTGTTTCGAGGTCCAGCAGCCACGGTGGCGCATTTCGATGTTCGACAGCCAGGGTGGCTTATTTCGAGGTCCAACAGCCGGGGGGCGCGTTTCGAGGACCAGAAGCCGCAGAGGCGTGTTTGGAGCTCTGGCACCTGTGGAGGCACGTTTCGATGTCCGGCAGCCTCGGAGATGCATTTCGAGGTCCAGCAGCTGCGGAGGCGCGTTTCGAGGTCTAGCAGCCGCATTTCAAGGTCTGGCAGTCGTTGAGTCGCTTTTTGTGGTCTGGCAGCCGGGGCAGCGCGTTTCGAGGTCTGGCAGCCACGGAGGCGCCTTTGGAGCTCTGGCATCTGCGGAGGCACGTTTCGAGGTTTGGCAGCCGCGGAGGCACATTTCGAGCTCGGGCAGCCGCAGAAGCACGTTTTGCGGTCTGGCCACCGCAGAGGCGTGTTTCGAGGTCTGGCAGCTGTGGTGGTGCGTTTCGAGGTCCGGCAGCCACAGAAACGCGTTTTGAGGCCTGGTAGTTGCGATGGCGCGTTTCAAGGTCCGGAAGCCGCTGAGTCACATTTCGAGGTCCAGCAGCCACTGCAGCCGGTTTCGAGGTCCTTCAGCCACAGTGGCGCATTTCGAGGTCCGACAGCTGCAGCGGCACGCTTCGAGGCCCAGCAGCCGCGGAAAATCGTTTTGAGCGCTTTCAGCCATGGAGGCGAGTTTCAAGGATCGGCAGCCGCACAGGCGCGTTTTGAGATCCGGCAGACACAGAAGCACGTTTTGAGGTCTGGCAGCCGCGGAGGCAAGTTTCAAGGTCCGGCAGCTGCGAAACCGCGTTTTGAAGTCCGGCAGCCGTGGAGGCGCGTTTCGAGGTCTGGCAGCCGCAAAGTGCGTTTCGAGGTCAAGCAGCTACGGAGGCACGATTCGAGGTCCGGCAGACGCGGAAATGCATTTTGAGGTCCAGCAGCTGCGTTTCCAGGTCCAGCAGCGCGTTTTGAGGTCCAGCAGCCACGGAGGCAAGTTTTGAGGACCGGCAGCCGCGAAGGCGCGTTTCGGGCTCCAGCATCTGTGGAAGCGCATTTCTTGGTCCAGCAGCCGTGGAGGCGCGTTTTGAGGTCTGGCGGCCGCAAATTCTCGTTTCGAGGTCTGGCAGTCGCGAAGGCACGTTTAGAGTTCCGGCAGTCTCGGAGGCGTGTTTCGAGTTCTGGCAGCTGCAGCAGTGCGTTTCTAGGTCCGGCAACAGAGGAGGAGCGTTTTGAGGTCTAGCAGCATCGGATTCGCGTTTTGAGGTCCGGCAGCCGTGAAGGAGGGTTTTAAGGTCTGGCAGCCTCAGAGGTGCGCTTTGAGGTTCGGCAGTTGCGACGGTGCATTTCGAGGTCCGACAGTCACAGCGGCCAGTTTCAAGGTCTAGCAGCTGCGGCGTCGCGTTTACTGGATCGGCAGTCCCAGAGGGGCGTTTTTTGATCCAGCAGACACAGAAGTGCGTTTTGAGGTCCGGCATCCACGGAACCGCGTTTTGAAGTCCAGCAGCCGCTGAGGTGCGTTTTGAGGTCCGGAAGCCGCGGAGGCACATTTCGAGCTCTGCCAGCTGCAGAGTCACGTTTCGAGGTTCAGCAGCCACAGAAGCGAGTTTTGAGGTCCTGCAGCAGCGGAGGCGCGTTTTGAGGTCCGCAGCCGCGGAGTCGCATTTCGAGGTCCAGCAACCACAGCAGCAAGTTTCGAGGTCTGGCAGCCGCGGTGGCGCATTTCAAGGTCCAACAGCCGCGGCGGCACGCTTCGAGGTCCGGCAGCCGCTGAGAATCGTTGTGGGTGCTTTCAGCCATGGAGGCAAATTTCAAGGACCGACAGCCGCGGCGCGTTTTGAGATCCGGCAGACACAGAAGCGCGTTTTGAGGTCTGGCAGTCGCGGAGGCACATTTTGAGGTCTGGCAGCTGCAGAGGCACGTTTCGAGATCAGTCATCTGCGGAACCGCGTTTTGAAAACCGGCGGCTGTGGAGGCGCGTTTTGAGGTCTGGCAGCCGCGTAGGTGCATTTCGAGCCCCAGTATCCGTGGAAGTGCGTTTCTTGGTCCGGCAGTCTTGGAGGCGCGTTTTGAGTTCTGGCAGCTGCGGCGGTGCGTTTCTAGGTTCGGCAACAGAGGAGGAGCGTTTTGAGGTCTAGCAGCATCGGATTAGCGTTTCGAGGTCTAGCATCATCGGATTCGTGTTTCGAGGTCCAGCAGCCACGAAGGCGGGTTTCGAGGTTTGGCAGCCTCAGAGGTGCGCTTCGAGGTCCAGCAGTCGCGGCGGTGCGTTTTAAGGTCCGGCAGCTGCTGATGTGTTTCTCTATACCTGGCAGCTACGGAGGCACGTTTCAAGATCTGGCAGCCACGGAGGTGCATTTTGAGGTCCGAAGCCACATTTCGAGGTCCGGCAGCTGCGGAGGTGCGTTTCGAGGTCCGGCAGCCACGGAGGTGCGTTTTCTGGTCCGGCAGCCACGGATGCATGTTTTGAGGTCCGGCAGCTGCGGTGGCGAGTTTCGAGGTCTGGCAGCTGCTGAGGCGCGTTTTTAGGTCCGGCAGCTACGGAGGCACGATCCGAGGTCTGGCAGCCGCTGAGGTGCATTTTGAGGTCCGGCAGCTGCATTTTAAGGTCTGGCAGCTGCATTTTGAGGTCTGGCAGCTGCTGAGTCGCATTTCGAGGTCTAGCAGCCATGGAGGCGCGTTTTGAGGTCCAGCAGCCACGGATGCATGTTTTGAGGTCCGGTGGCGCGTTTTGAGCTCTGGCAGTCGCGGAGGTGAGTTTGAAGGTCCGGGGAGGCGCGTTTCGAGGTCCAGCAGCCGCAGAAGCGCGTTTTGAGGTCTGGCAGCTGCGAAAGCACGTTTCAAGGTCTGATAACCGTGGAGGCGCGTTTCGAGGTCTGGCAGCCGCAGAGGCGCATTTTGAGGTCCAACAGCTGCGTTTCAAGGTCTGGCAGCCTCGGAGGCGCGTTTCGAGTTCCAGAAGCCTTGGAGGTGCGTTTTGAGTTCCGGCAGCCATGGTGGTGCGTTTCCAGGTCTGACAGCCGCTGAGGCGCATTTCCAGGTTCGGCAGCCGCTGAGGCGCGTTTTGAGGTCTGACAGCCGCGGAGGCACATTGCGAGATCCTGCAGGTGCGGAGGTGTGTTTTGAGGTCCGGAAGCCTCGGAGGCGTTTCGAGACCTGGTTGCTGTGGACGCACGTTTCGAGGTCTGGCAACTGTGGAGGCGCAATTTGAGGCCCAGCAGCCACGGCAGTGCATTTCTAGCTCCGGCAGCCGCGGAGGCACGTTTCGAGGTCGGCAGCCGTGGAAGCGCGTTTTAAAGTCCAGCAGCCGTGGAGGTGTGTTTCTATACCTGGCAGCTATGGAGGCACGTTTCAAGATCTGGCAGCCACGGAGGTGTATTTTGAGGTCCGGCAGCCACATTTCGAGGTCCGGCAGCCACGGAGGCGCGTTTTGTGGTCTGGCAGCCACGGATGCATGTTTTGAGGTCCGTCAGCCGCGGTGGTGAGTTTCGAGGTCTGGCAGCCGCTGAGGCGCGTTTTTAGGTCCGGCAGCTACGGAGGCGTGTTTCTAGGTCTGGTAGCCGTTGAGGCACGATTCGAGGTCTGGCAGCCGCTGAGGCGCATTTTGAGGTCCGGCAGCTGCATTTTGAGGTCTGGCAGCCGCTGAGGCGCATTTCGAGGTCTGGCAGCCATGGAGGCGCTTTATGAGGTACGGCAGCCACGGATGCATGTTTTGAGGTCCAGCCGCCGTGGAAGCGCGTTTCTAGGTCCGGCAGCTACGGAGGCGCGTTTCACCTGTATGTCATCTCCCCTGTAAATAGTATATACCTGCTGTATGTCATCTCCTCTTATATATACCTATGTGTCATCTTTTATATAGTATATACCTGTATGTCATCTCCTCACATATATACTATATACAGGTGTCATCTCCCCTGTATATACTTGTGTCTTCTCCTCCTGTATTAGACCTCGTTCACACGTTATCTGCTCAGTATTTGTAAGCTAAATTGGCAGCCTGATAAATCCCCAGCCAACAGGAAGCCCTCCCCCTGGCAGTATATATTAGCTCACACATACACATAATAGACAGGTCATGTGACTGACAGCTGCCGTATTTCCTATATGGTACAGTTGTTGCTCTTGCAGTTTGTCTGCTTATTAATCAGATTTTTATTTTTGAAGGATAATACCAGACTTGTGTGTGTTTTAGGGCGAGTTTCATGTGTCAAGTTGTGTGTGTTGAGTTGCATGTGGCGACATGCATGTGATGAGTTTTGTGAGATGAGTTTTGTGTGGCGACATGCGTGTAGCAACTTTTTGTGTCGAGTTGCATGTGACAGTTTAGTGTAGCAAGTAGGGTTGAGCGACCTTGACTTTTTTAGGGTCGAGCCGGGTTTCGCGAAACCCGACTATCTCAAGAGTCGAGTGAAATCGTCCGATTATGGCGAAAAGTCGAGGATCGACTGAAACACGAAACCCAATGCAAAGTCAATATTAATTTTTTATTTTTTTTTCTTCTCTCTCTCTCTCTCTTGAAAAGCTGGTGTTACACAGTGCAAATCGCTACAGCGCACAAGCGACAACATGGCGATAGGCGTCCACGCCCCTAAGACCTATGTCATCACTCTGCCCACGCTACTTCATTGGCTGAAAAAAATGGCACCAAGCGCGTAATACGAAACGCGACTTTGGCGCGAAAGTCGCGTACCGCATGGCCGACTTTTGAAAATGAACGATCCGTTTCGCTCAACCCTAGTAGCAAGTTGTGTGCAGCAAGTTTTGCACGTGGCATGTTTTGCGCGTGGCGAGTTTTGAGCGGCGACTTATGTGGCGAGGTTGGTGCATGTGTGCTGAGGGTGGTATATGTGTTCAAGCACGTAGTAGTGTTTGGCGCATTTTGTGTGTGTGTGTGTTCATATCCTCGTGTGTGGTGAGTATCCCATGTCGGGGCCCCACCTTAGCAACTGTACGGTATATACTCTTTGGCGCCATCGCTCTCACTCTTTATGTCCCCCTTGTTCACATCTGGCAGCTGTCAATTTGCCTCCAACACTTTTCCTTTCACTTTTTCCCCATTATGTAGATAGGGGCAAAATTGTTTGGTGAATTGGAACGCGCGGGGTTAAAATTTCGCCTTACAACATAGCCTATGACGCTCTCGGGGTCCAGACTGTGCAAAATTTTGTGGCTGTAGATGCCAATCCCGGACATACACACACCTTTATATATTAGATATAGATATATATATATATATACCGTATACATATATATATACACACATTCAGTTGTATTTGTTTTGTACGTGTAAACATATTTGAACATGGTAAATGATGACATTATGGTCTTCAGTGGAGAATGTAAGAAAAGAGATAGGAGAAGGAAAGGACATCACAATTCTTTTTTTGTTTAATGTCTTTATTTAGCTTGCGAATCCGCATCAAAACCGCGCTGATTTTCAACTGCGTTTTCTGCGCAGATTTTTACAAAGGCAAATCCGCAACATGTGCACATAGCCTAATGGTTAGAACATATAGGAACAAACAATGAGACGTAAATCTGCAAAATGTTACAAAAACCTAAAAAAAAAAAAGAGCAAAACTGCTGGAGGATGGGGAGAGCGGTCCGCGTTCACAACTCAATGGACAAGATTGTGAGAAGCTTTAGATGGCAGTGATCGGCTCATCCGCTCCATCATCTTCCCCTCGATCGAACACATTGTATTTTTCTAAAATTGTAAAACGTTATACCATCTTCCCATACATCTCCTTACTGGGGAGGAAGGTGCTAAAACAAGCCAGTATAGCTTGGTGAGGAAGTCTCTAGTGCAGCAAGTCAGACGTCTCATTGTCCATGCATGGTGCTACCCAGATGGAAATGTTCGCCCCAGGATTTTTTATTTTATTTTTTTAAACATATAGGTTACAAAAACTTAGAAAATATAATATATTGCATCTTAGAAGCAAGGACAGACGTGTAGATCAGATTCCATTTTATTCTGAGGGTGGAGGGATTATCACCCCTCCCAAAGTGCCAAAAAAAAGTGCTCTTATTTTTATGCTGTGACCTGACCCTCCAGACTGGAACAAAAGGGTTCAGGCGGATCCTTTAAGTGCTTTTAATGGGTATTCTCTGTGGCTACATTGTAGGAGTATGAAAGTTGGTGGGAATTGATTTGCAGGACCCAATATAGCAGCCGGAGTGGGGTCCTGGGAGCCACCACCTTGTATCTGTGGCCCCTCTTGATTAGCCGGGCTGGCACAACATTATTGCAGCACGTGCATATGTGACATCGCACCGAGGTGGCTAATCAGAAGAACCACTCATGCCATCACATAAGAGGCGGCTCTCAGAGATCCTGTCCAATAGCCACAGACTACTATCGTGGCCGATGGATCGGGTCCTCCATCTTCATTTTTACCAACTCTGAGCATGAGAGGGTGCAGTTGCACTCTGGGATGATAGGGGTCATATCATGACTGCGGCCCACCTTCCCGAGATCTATAGAAGTGAACCCCTGGTTTGATCTCTTTTCACAAGTTATTATCAAACAATAGGAGTGGGGGTCCGTGCCCTGGCATTAGGGCCCTTCTGAACACCCCAAAGCTTGTGTGACCATATCCATTTACCATATGGATGGCTGCGGTCTGTCATAGGGGCACGGTGTGATCCTCACCTGTACGGTGTGTCACAGTCAGCGTCATCCTGCCTCAAATTCACCAGGAACATGAGCAACATAATTAGAGATTATAACAGTTGTGATCTTCAACAAATTCTGCAGAAAAAGTTATTGAACATACTTGTGTATTTATTTTGTTTTGTGGCAGAATCTGCAGATATGATGTTCCATTGTGGACACCTTAGACCCTAAGCGAGGGGCACAGTCCGTCTTCAGATCCTGGCTTTCTTTTTTTTTTTTAAGCCACACCAAAGGGGAGTGGAAAAAAAAAGGACACAGGATGTTGAAGGTGCGGTTACAATGTTGGGTAGTGAAAAAAAAAAAAAAAAAAAAGCCAATATTATTGCTGAATAAAACAATAGATATGAACTATAACGAAAGTGCTGCAGGAGGCTGTGATCCCCACAATGCTCATCCACGTACTGGTCGTTCCTCATAAAGCAGCTGCCTCGGTATCCAGAGAACAAGCTCCATTGCCGGCAGGGTAAATGCACACAGTGCAGAAGATAGGCAGCATGATACAACACTAGCACAGAAAAGATTGCTCCAACTCCTGTAGATCTGGTGGAAAGTCTGTGGAACCTGACAGTGCAAGATTTCATAATCCACAGAATTCACCCATCGCAATGAACAGGTCGAAATCGGCAACAGATTTTGCATCACGTTCTAAACGTCTGCATTTATCCTTCAGCTACATTCACATGTGCAAATTTCTGCTGCAGATTTGCACCATGGACCCAAATCCGCAGGTGTTGTCTTGGATTTTGATGCCACTCATTTCATCCACTGATCTCGGCAGCGCACGTCGCAGATCTCAAATCAGCAGCAGAGGTGGAATTCTGTTGTGGATTTAGATCCATTGCTACTGTAAGACGGGAGGTGAAAATCTGCAACGTCTCCAGCACATAGGAACATACCCGAAGAACACATCCATAAAGGACAAACTGCAGGGGAAAAAGGGGGGCAGATTCAACTTAGAATCTGCAAAGAAAAAAAAAAATCAATATTTTCCCATACAAATTTTGGGGTGGATTTTTATTTTTAAATCCAGCATTGCAAAGTGTGAAATCCACATTGAACGTCAATATGTACAGATTTTGTATTCTTTTTTTTATATAGAGAGATCTACTGAATCTGTGAATCCTATTGCAAAATCCAGATGGAAAATTAGCAACATAATTAAATTTTTGTCAGGATCTGTGGCCGATCTCATCAAGGTATGTTCCCTGGGAAGTTTACGCCGTGGACTTTCTGCTGCGTATTACAATAGCATAGTTGTAGAGGAGACGTTACTAAATCTTTATGCACACGCTTTGGAGAAACTCTGCGTGCAAAGGCCAAAAATCTGATGTTTTTCTGCTGCGGAAAAGTCTGCCCTCCCTGTAAGCCAAAGGAATGTTCCTGGCATTATTTGCAATTCGTACCTGTACCATTAGTGCTGGAAGCACAATCTTACAGGTTACTGGTCAGGAGCAGGTTATCCGGCACTGCAGTCTCCAGTGAGAAACATGAGGAAGGAACGTGTCAGCAGGATTAAGGAGGTTGCCCGCTGCCGGTAAGCTGTGCCCATGATCAGTAGGCATTGTGCACCTGTCACAATGATTCGTGATGAGAGAATGTGCTCGGATAAGGTGTTATTCGCACATGAGCATGCTCGAATAGAGTCTTCGTCGTGCTTGAATACTATGTTCTAGTCCTTGCGGCTGCATATCTCATGGCTGTTCGACATCCACAACACATGCAGAGAGTCTGTTAGGCAAAAACCGGCATGTGTTGCAGCTGTCAAAAAGTCACGAGACATGCAGCCGCGGGTACTCAAAAATAATTCGAGCATGCCAAATACACTGTTGGCACCGGAGCATGCTCAGATAACACCTTATCCAAGCACAGTCACTCATCACTAAATGATACCTGCCGCTCATTGAGGCCGCACAATCCCTTCACAGAACGGAGGACATATTTTTGGTATAACATTTAAATCACAGATTACACAAAAATGGGCTCCGAAGTTGTAAGAACAAATATATATTTTATAGCATTTTCTGGTATGGGACAATTAATTATAAAATGTAAACAACTCTACATAACCACATGGTGAAGGAGCGGCCCCCAGTGTATTGTGATGTGGGACAATACCGTGAGGGCCATGCCGGAAGCAAGTGGTTATCTCATTTATTGTATTAAGTTTCATTAATAAGAAACACAAATATAAACTTTCTTAAAAGCTTAAGAGAGAGAACGCTAGATTAGATAAATAAAGGAAGCTGGTTGTCGGATCTGACCAGTACTTCGCAGCTGGTGGCTTGAAGAAGCACTTTTTTTTTTTTTTTTCTGATTTGGTCTGTTACAGTCTGTGACCGGGACTCGAGTTAGAAGGAAAGAATCCTTTCATTGGAAAAAAAAAAAAGAAGGTGTTAAGTCTGTGAGGTCCGGCCATTGCTAGTACTCCTCCTCCTCGTCACCCGTGAAATGGTTTTGTTTCTTGCGGACGTTCCAATGTAAACACTCGGCCAGGCTGTCGAACCAGTCGTTCACCGGGTCTCGGAAACAGATGGAAGGGACCGGGTAACAAGAGGTAGTGATGCTAATACTGGAACGACAAGAGACACGGGGCTGGTTAGATTAGCACTGGAGTATCTGCAAGAGACGGTGGATTAATAATCTGCCATAATACGCAGCGTAGACTAAAGGCCCCGTCACACATAGCGAGATCGCTAGCGAGATCGCTGCTGAGTCACAAGTTTTGTGACGCAACAGCGATCTCAGTAGCGATCTCGCTAAGTGTGACACGTACCAGCGATCAGGCCCCTGCTGTGAGATCGCTGGTCGTGTCGGAATGGCCTGGGCCATTTTTTGATCGTTGAGGTCCCGCTGACATCGCTGAATCGGCGTGTGTGACGCCGATTCAGCGATGTCTTCGCTGGTAACCAGGGTAAACATCGGGTAACTAAGCGCAGGGCTGCGCTTAGTAACCCGATGTTTACCCTGGTTACCATCGTTAAAGTAAAAAAAAAAAAAAACGCTACATACTTACCTACCGCTGTCTGTCCCCGGCGCTGTGCTTCTCTGGTCTGGCTGTGAGCGCCGGGCAGCCGGAAAGCAGAGCGGTGACGTCACCGCTCTGCTTTCCGGCCGCTGTGCTCACAGCCAGAGCAGAGAAGCAGAGCGCCGGGGACAGACAGCGGTAGGTAAGTATGTAGCGTTTTTTTTTTTTTTTTACTTTAACGATGGTAACCAGGGTAAACATCGGGTTACTAAGCGCGGCCCTGCGCTTAGTTACCCGATGTTTACCCTGGTTACCGGGGACCTCGGGATCGTTGGTCGCTGGAGAGCGGTCTGTGTGACAGCTCTCCAGCGACCAAACAGCGACGCTGCAGCGATCCGGATCGTTGTCAGTATCGCTGCAGCGTCGCTATGTGTGACGGGGCCTTTATGCCGGGATTACGCAGCACCAGCCACGCGGTTATCCAACTGGCCTGTCTGGGTAGGCAAACGATCATTCATTGCCCAGACAAACATTCAAGGGGTTTTATGAGCGGCTACATTTCTGCAGTCTCCCTCTGTGACTGCAGATTGGCAAATCTTAACGGCATGCATTGCACACACTGTCAGGATTACCATTAATTGCCAGATCGAGCACAGTTAGGAGAATCCTGAACATTGAGAGGAGTGGATGAGAATCTAATTGGCACGTGATCGCCCTTACAAATGAAGGTAAGGGTAGGGCTACAGGTTGACTCTGACCAAGATTCAGGTTGTGGCCAGAGATCGCTATATGCTGCTACCTCATTGCACTATATAAGTGAATGGGGTCAGACTGCAACAAGCAAATTGCAAAAAAAAAAAATCCAAGCAGATGCATTTATTTTTAGGCTATGTTCACACTTTGCGGATTCCACTGCGGATTTTTCCGCAGCAGAATTCCAAAATCCGCAGTGAAAACCCGTCATGGTTTTTACTGCGGATTTATCGTTGTTTTTACTGCAATTTCTTCTGCGGATTTTCATCTGCAGTTTCCTATTGGAGCAGGTGAAAATCCGCAGAAAAGAAGTGACATGCTGCAGAATGTAATCCGCGGATTTTTCTGCAGCATGTGCACAGCGTTTTTTGTTTCCCATAGGTTTACATTGTACAGTAAACTCATGGGAAACTGCTGCGGATCCGCAGCGGTCAAATCCGCTGCGGATCCGCAGCAAAATCCGCAAAGTGTGAACATCTATAATATAACTCTGGGAGCGTCACTCTGTCCGAAGCCTTTATAGACTGCGCAGGCGCAAGCGCCGGCGCAGTCTGGGCCTCACAGAGTGACGCTCCCGGGAGATCGCGGTCTTCACACTGAACGCACACCGCGATCTCCAACAGAGAAGCAGGGACCGCCAGGAGGGTGAGTATCGGCTATATTCACCTGTCCCCGTTCCACCGCTGAGCGCCGCCATCTTCCCGGTCTTCGGTCTGTGACCTTCAGTTCAGAGGGCGCGATGACGCGCTTAATGCGCGCCGGCGCCGCCCTCTGACTGAACAGTCACAGCCAGGAGACCGGGAAGATGGCGGCGCGCAGCGCTGGAACGGGACAGACAGGTGAGTATAGGAAGTGCTGGGGGGCCTGAGCTGGCGGCGATACCGGCACCTGACCCCCACTGCGTGCCGGTGTCCCCGCCTGCTCAGGCCCCCCAGCACTCGGCGCCGAGCGGGTCAGGGGCAGTATGGGGACGCAGGATGGAGCAGCACATAAGGATGGAGACGCAGGATGGAGCAGCACATGACAGGATGGGGACGCAGGATGGAGCAGCACATGACAGGATGGGGACGCAGGATGGAGCAGCGCATCACAGGATGGGAGCAGCGCATCACAGGATGGGGACGCAGGATGGGAGCAGCGCATCACAGGATGGGGACGCAGGATGGGAGCAGCGCATGACAGGATGGGGATGCAGGATGGAGCAGCACATGACAGGATGGGGACGCAGGATGGAGCAGCACATGACAGGATGGGGACGCAGGATGGAGCAGCACATGACAGGATGGGGACGCAGGATGGAGCAGCACATACCAGGATGGAGACCATATACCAATATAAATGCTCGCCACCCGGGCGTAGAACGGGTTCAATAGCTAGTAGCCTTATAGACTACCGCGTCACCGTACTCCTGTGATGTGATGTGACCCTTATTCACTTGTATTGTGTTGTGTACACTGTCAGGATCTGCAATGTTGGAGTGACTGCAGAAATTTAGGGCAAGCCTGGAAAACCCCTTATTAATAAGATTAGTCATTCTATCGGCACAGAACAAATCGGTAGCTCATCACCTGTTTACACAGGACAATTTGCTGCCGAGAATTAGGATTTTTTTTAGGTTATGCACAGCGCCAATAGATGGTACTCTTTATATTACTACTAGTGATGAACGAACGTGCTCGGATTACATGTTACCCGAGCATCTGGAGACTGCTCTAATACTATGTTCGAGTCCTTGCTGCTGCATGTGTCGCAGCTGTTACACAGCCGCAACATGCAGCGATTGCCTGTTTGTTAGACAGGTGCAACACATGCGGGGACTGTCTAACAAACAGGCAACACCTGCATGCGTGGCGGCTGTCTAACAGCTGCGACACATGCAGCAGCAAGGACTCGAACATAGTATTAGAGCACTCAAGATGCTTGGATAACATGTAATCCGAGCGCGTTCGCTCATCACCAATTACTGCATACTGCTGAAATAAAGGATTTTTCACCAGCCTCTTGGATGCTTTAAAAAAACAAAAAAAAAAAAACACAGTTTAGGCCTCAGTCAGGCAAATTTGCAAAGGGTAATCCCAAAAGAACGGAAGCAGAAAGCGAACAAATAACTGAAGATTGATATTATTTTCTTTATTGAGAGTATTAATATCAAATCTAAAACAAGGAGAAGTGTCAATGGGTGTCACATCACCAGGGGTACTTTATCATTATTGTCACCACGTATTTCTTTTTATTGCAGTGACTGATCGCTCTCGATATACTGAATGCAGGCTATGCGATGCGATGTTAAGTGTTAATCTGGCGGTAGCCTTTTAATCTATAGCATGTACCTCTGTGGGCTGGCGTAGTCATCATGGGCACATTTCCATCTCATACCGCCCATTCACTGCTCGGGCTTGCTACTACATTGACCTTCGTGGACGAGTGTGCTGCGCTGCTGCGGTGTGGGCTTTCGAGGGCAGGCCGGCTCTTGGTGGTGGTGGACACGCATCCACTGATACAATGTCAGTAATGGAATCGCTCCTCGGGCATAGCCTGGTCCACTGCCTGACTTTATTTAGGCACGGTACCCTTCCCAATAGACCCAAGGATAGAGGAGGGATTCATATGGGCCTATCACTATACATGAACCACCAGCCAGGTGACTCACTAAGATGCCAGGCTGTATCCCACCTTACCAAAATAAGGAACCAACTGGCCATGGGATCACCCCCTATCCAGGGAAATACACCTGTTATTGAACGTGAGGCTCCTGGAGTGTATGTAGACAATTTACCATCTATTATAATCATGTCCTCCAGGTCCAGGCAGGGAGCCCATGTAACAACTATGTTGGTAGGCCAGGATTACCATTGACCCGAAAATTAGGCCCAGACTATGCACGCCCTGGAGAGGACAATGCCCTTCCATATATGTGATCTGCCCAGCTGGGATCAAGTACTCCGGGATGACCAACTACCACAAAAGATGAACAGGTAACTACAAGGTTCTTCTGACCCTCATGTCTACATAGATGCCCTGGGGGTCCCGCAGGGAGAACCTGATGAATTCAAAACCAGAAATGAGGTAGCACCTGGATTTGAATCCATTATCCCCATGACAGATCGATAGGCTCGACGAGAATAGGGTTTTGATTTGCCTTTCTCCTCCGGGGGGGGGGGACTGTTAAGGATATGCAATTAATTGAAGATATACAAAATGAGTACAAAATGGAATCGTATGAATCGAACAAGACTGATTATGCGCCTACGTGCTAGAAATCATACCCGCCAGCGGTTCTAGAACAATTATGTGGACTTTGATATGATAGCGTGTCCACTTTTGCAAATAAAGAATGAAGTAATGCTTCGGAAAAGAACAGAATCATAAAAGCTAATGAATACGGATTAAACCCTTCCTGAGGGAGGAGAAATTAGAAGGGTTTACCAATGATCAATATGAGAAGTGACAATCTATATAAGGATGTGAAATTTCCTCAATAAAACGGATTATCTGCTCGTGACTGTGTGGTCAATCACAAGTAGTCTTTCTCCATGTACACACAAATCTCCCCGATATAATATGGCAACAGACAATTAAGATGATCACACAGTTTTAGTGTGACTAACACCGTCTAAGCGGCTTTCGGGTCTTGGCACGGCTACCGGAAGCGCCATTTGACCAGATTCTGTCTTCAATCACAAGGGGCATGGTCCACACTATTTAAGGAGCCCCTTTCTTCCCCTACAAAACCCCTCGACGAAGCCGATGTGAAACGCGCGTTGGGGTTTGTTGTACCTCATCTCCAGGTAATATATGTATTTATTATGCATTGATTTACATTCAATGTAATGCATCAGGAGTGTGATGGGCGGGCGATGCGATTGCTCTAGTGCCTTTGAACCATTTAGGATATTTCCTGTTGATATTGAGCCCTGTATATGTAGCAATCTAAACTATTATATTGACAAGAAAATTATAATCATCTTCCACATTTAGTGATTTATTTGAATGCCATCAGATCTGATGATTTGTAGATTTATTGAAGATTTCTTTATGTACTGTTTGGGGAACCCCATGTACCCCTGGTGATGTGACACACCCTGACACTTCTTGTTTTATACTTGATATTAATACTTTAAATAAAGAAAATATTTTCAATCTTCAGTTATTTATTCACTTTCTGCTTCCGTTCTCTTTTGGGATAATAGTTTGATTGAAAGTGCGATTTATTGTGAACTTATTTATTTTGGTTACGCAAATTATCTGAATTCAGCCTCATTTGTGTCATCCATGCCGCCATCACTCACCTGTCTCCATGGCAGACCTCCTGCCTCTTCCTCCCATCAAAGGACACCCAGGCTGTGTTCCGTGCATCAGGCGAGAGCATGATCTGGAAAACAACAACGGCCATTTTAATGATTTTATTGAATTTCGGATACAGATGCGTTCGGCGGCTTTCACATCGCCTTTCCCCTGTGCTGTTTTCCACATTCATCAATTCCAAAACTGGGGTTTTGTGACAGCGACCAAATACCAAGCGGATCCAATACAATGGCGTGTGGTGCATTGTCGATGCAATGATGGTCCCAATGCAGTGGGTCTGACCAATGTCCTATCCTACAACATGTAATTAATGTGACCCCCAATGCAAAAATTATATTATTATATCCTGGGGCAGTCCTCATGTGAGCCAGTTTCTTTGTAGTTCTTGATGGTTTTTGCCACTGCACTTGGGGACACTTTCAAAGTTTGCCCAATTTTTCGGACTGACTGACCTTCATTTCTTAAAGTAATGATGGCCACTCGTTTTTCTTTACTTGGCTGCTTTTTTCTTGCCATAATACAAATTCTAACAGTCTATTCAGTAGGACTATCAGCTGTGTATCCACCAGACTTCTGCAGAACACAACTGATGGACCCAACCCCATTTATAAGGCAAGAAATCCCACTTATTAAACCTGACAGGGCACACCTGTGAAGTGAAAACCATTCTCATCAAGAGAATGCCAAGAGTGTGCAAAGCAGTCATCAAAGCAAAAGGTGGCTACTTTGAAGAACCTAGAAATTTCAGTTGTTTCACACTTTTTTGAGAAGGTGCATCCAAACTTTTGGTCTGAGAGATATATATATATATATATATATATATATATATATATATATATATATATATATATATATATATATATATATATATATATATATATATATATATATATATATATATATATACATACATACATACACATACATATACATATACTTAGCAAACCTTTTCCCACATATCATGCTTCAAACAAAGATATCAAATGTAAATTTAAACAAGTGGAACACAATTGTGAAGTTGAATGAAATGTATTACTTATTTAAAATTTTTGTGGAAATTCAAAAACTGAAAAGTTGTGTTCCACTTGTAGATTCTTCACCAAATATTTACATTTGGTATCTTTATGTTTGAAGAACGATATGTGGGGAAATCAACTTGGCAATTCTTTTTTTTTTTTAATCCTCTGTTTACAAAAGATCCTTTTAAATCTATTGTGTATGGCTAGTTGTCTAGGTTACCAGCCACCTTTGTAGTCTCACAGCAGCCAATTACCTAGGCTAGCTGCCCGCTGCAGTCCCCTATACCGTAGAGGCAAAGCTGCCCTTGCTGGCAGTACTGGAGACTGCATATGTAATGCAAGCGCGCCGCTGCTGGTCCGAACAGTCACTCTTCAGGAGCGCACCGTCCTCCGGTAAGCAGGAAGCTGGGGGGCACAGGAGTGGCACGCTCCTGAACACAGAAGCTGAGAAATGCCTTTAAATGTGAACTGGATCGGAGTTTCCAATTTTTATTTTATTTTTTTTGTTATCATTAATGCTTTTTGTGCCATTGTTTTACATAGTGGACATGAAGAAAAAAAAAAAAAAAAAAGTGATAAAAATTAAGTCACTGCTGCCTATGGCAATTCTCCAAGATGAATTCTTACTGGATTACGCCTCCGCCCCAAACTGGAGTCTTTCAGCTGGAACCAGTCTGGGCATTACTGGAGCAATAGTCCGCGTGACTAATGCCAAGAAAAATATATTGCAACCATCAGCAGATCAGATACTGTGCCCATAGCGGGGGAACCTACCTTTAACTCCACCCCGGCAGGGACCACTATTGGTCGGAAGGATAGAGAATGGGGACAGATGGGGGTGATCATAATGGCTGGTACGTTCGGATGAATCATGGAGGCTCCGGCTGCCGCTGCGTACGCCGTACTGCCGGTCGGGGTGGACACGATGACTCCTGAAAATAGAGGAGTTGAATACTGTAAATGATCTGCGCACCACAAAGATTTACAAACATCAAAGGCTGAACCTGACATCAGACTGAACGGCGGCCATTACTGTACACATGGAGCTAGTGGGGTGACCGTGTCTGACATGTACGAGCCGCACCACCTACACCTGTACTCCGCACTATTGCAGCTTTACATCTGGAGACCTCGGAGTGTAAAGCACGCAACACATGTCCGGACCGGTACGGTGAATAGTGCAAGGCCTTGGCTAGGAGCGCATACAAGCACCTTCACTGCGAGGTCGGGGGGCGGCCGGCACAAGGATAAAACCTTCCTTGGCCTAGGTTCACATTAGCGTATCTACCTGCAATGTATCATATGCACGCGCAAACTTACGCCTCCGCATCATCTTACGCATGATGTAAAAAAACAACAACAAAAACTGCTGCGCGTGAATGCGTTTGCATTGTTTATGTGCATGGTGGAGGTGAAAACCATTTCTTGGACATGCGCAGTCAAAAGTACGCCATGTCCATGCATATCAATGTGTTCCCATAGACAGCAATGCATTTTTTTGATGCACTCATCCGCATTATTGCGCAATATTTGATGCCTCAAAAAAGGCAACATGAAGCGTTCACCGGACAGCGATGCACGCCGCGAAACGACGCATGGATACGCATCCGCATGTCCCTGAGTACACCATGTTAAAGATATGTACGCATGACGATCATACGCAGCGCACAGAAACGGCCTTAGAAGTGCACATTTCCAATTCTTACCGTCTCCTTGAACTGTGGTGATGAGATGCCCATCTAGGAAGACGTCTACGTTGGACAGATAAGATGAGGGGCCTCTGTCCACCACCACTTCATTCAGGACCTACGGTTCATTAAGGAAGACAAGTTTAACATTAACGAAAGAACAAAAAAGAAGCAGCATTACGCCGCTGTCAGGTTACATAAAAAAACGTATCTGTTGGGAGGTTTTTTGATAAGGAGAACTTGCTGGGATGTTTTTTACAACTTAACACAAAATCAGTGCACCTGATACTTGGTTTGTCTGCCGTGGTCCTTCTCCTGCGGGCCGACGATGAGCCCGTTCTCCTCCACACCGTTCTGAATCACGGTCTTCTTCTCTTTGTGTTCTTTATGCACCTTCACTTTTAGTCTGCTGCGCAGGACAAGTGCCGCATTACCTACGAGGACAAGTCCACATGTTAGATTCCCATGTAACAGTATAAAAGCTGATGGAATTGTACCCATCAGTAAATATGATCCTACACGGGTGTGATAAAACACATCGGGCGAGGATCCCCTGCTACAGGGCCGTCACTTGGCGCAGGACATGTAAACTGTCAGGAGGTTTCATTAATTTGCAGTCTGCTAACCGGCACTTAACGGGATCTGCTCAGGTTACTGAGGCTTCTCGTAATCCTCTGGTGCTTGTGCAAGAGCGTCGCTACAAACGCGGAGCGCGACGTGACCCCAGCCGCTGTTCTTACCTTCAATGACCTGATTGACTTGGGTCTGGAAGTTGTCAAAACTAAAGGGGGTGAGGAACCCCAGTGATCCCAAGTGGAAAGCCATGACAGGCGGGACACTGTCCTATAAAAAAGGTAAAAAAACAAACAAACTGTAAACTCAGAAATGTGTAGAGAACATGCAATCATTTACTGGATGCAGAGCTGCAGTACCAGACTCAGCCCATATGCATGAGTGGCGCTGTTTTCAGACATGCACATTCTGACAACTATGAATGTTGACTCTTGTGCAATAGATGTTCTGCCGTCTTGACCAGAAAGGTCTTTATCAGATTGCAGTAACAGCTTATAGGCCCCCAAAGATGGCCGTTATCATCCACGGAGGGGCCACGTTCTATGGGGCGCACATACTACTCACTGAGCAAAGAAGGAGATGGGTAATTATCCATTCCCCGGTAACAGTCCTCTGCTCTAATGATCCTGCAGTGATGATATCACATCCATCATTTACATGACCGCTGCAGCCAAATCACTGGCCTCAGACAATGCCTGTACGACAGTAGCCTTAAAGGGATGGTGTCATCAGAA
The DNA here is from genome assembly GCF_032444005.1 of Ranitomeya imitator. Classification (NCBI taxonomy): domain Eukaryota; kingdom Metazoa; phylum Chordata; class Amphibia; order Anura; family Dendrobatidae; genus Ranitomeya; species Ranitomeya imitator. The sequence goes on along the minus strand of NC_091291.1, from coordinate 116,227,002 downwards.
AATCACCTACTGTTAAAGCTAAATGATCACGCTGGCCACTAGGCCTAATATTACACTCAGAACAATGATTTTACTGAAGAATTTAATGAGCATGATCTCATCGAGGAAGAGGTCATTGTACAGGAAGGGGGAGGAGGTGAGCTGTGACAACACAGGATCCACCATTCACAATAGGTGATGTCACAGCTCACCTCCTCCTCCTCCTATACAATGACTGATAGCACCTCTATATACAGTAGATGACACAGGATCCACCATTCACAATAGGCGATGTCACAGCTCACCTTCTCCTGTACAATGATTGATAACACCTCTATACACAGTAGATAACACAGGATCCAACAATCACAATAGGCGATGTCACAGCTCACCTTCTCCTGTACAATGACTGATAACACCTCTATATACAGTAGATAACACAGGATCCAACAATCACAATTAGTAATATCTACTGTATATAGAGAGGTTATCAGTCATCGTAGAGGAGGAGGTGGTTAGCTGTGACATCTATTGTGATTGGTGGATTCTGTGTCATCTCCTGTATATAAAAGGTGTTATAAGTAAGTTATTGTACAGGTGGAGGAGGAGGTAAGCTGTGACATCACCTATTGTGAATGGTGGATCCTGTGTTATCTACTGTATATAGAGGTGTTATCAGTCATTGTACAGGAGGAGGAGGTGAGCTGTGACATCCCCTGTTGTGAATGGTGGATCCTGTGTTATCTACTGTATATAGAGGTTATCAGTCATTGTACAGGAGGAGGAGGTAAGCTGTGACATCACCTATTGTGAATGGTGGATCCTGTGTTATCTATTGTATATAGAGGTGTTATCAGTCATTGTACAGGAGGAGGAGGTGAGCTGTGATATCACCTATTGTGAATGGTGAATCCTGTGTTATCTACTATATATAGAGGTTTTATCAGTCATTGTACAGGAGGAGGTGAGCTGTGATATCAGCTATTGTGAATGGTGGATCCTGTGTTATCTACTGTATATAGAGGTTATCAGTCATTATACAGGAGGAGGAGGTGAACTGTGACATCCCCTGTTGTGAATGGTGGATCCTGTGTTATCTACTATATATAGAGGTGTTATCAGTCATTGTAGAGGAGGAGGTGGTCGAGGTAAGCTGTGACATCACTTATTGTGTATGGTGGATCTTGTGTTATCTACTGTATATAGAGGTTATCAGTCATTGTACAGGAGGAGGAGGTGAGCTGTGACATCACTTATTGTGTATGGTGGATCTTGTGTTATCTACTGTATATAGAGGTTATCAGTCATTGTACAGGAGGAGGAGGTGAGCTGTGACATCACTTATTGTGAATGGTGGATCCTGTGTTATCTACTGTATATAGAGGTATTATCAGTCATTGTACAGGAGGAGGAGGTGAGCTGTGACATCACCTATTGTGAATGGTGGATCCTGTGTTATCTACTGTATATAGAGGTGTTATCAGCCATTGTAATCTTGTCTGTGATGATGAGACAGATAAAAAGTTTTCTGTGCAGAACAGGAAGTATGAGTCACATTTAAAAAAAAAAATTAAATTAAAAACCAGAAACCAACCTGGAAAAGCGAGGATGCATAGAGCAAGGTCCCATCTCCTCCAAGGCAAATAATGAAGTCAATCTGTTTAGAGATGTCATCAAAATCTGGCGAGTGATTAAACATTGAGGTTAGCATTCGGGGAAGGTCCTGCCATTCTTTACTAGATCTGGGAATGCAGAAATGAAGAACTGGGTGTGGAGAGAGGAAAGAAAGCAGTGTCCTGACTCCGGAGAGCGGAGGCTGCGGAGGACGGGGCGGCTCCAACTATCCCAATCACAGAAGGTAACAAGAACCAGTTTAACAAGACGTCTCCGCTCTCCTTGTTGGGTTCATGGCACTCTTTGCAAAAGAAATTAAAAGAAGGACCAGACCCAAAATTTCCAGAATACAGAGAGTCGCTTCTCAATGTCTAGATGCATCCTCAGTAATAAGATTGAAGGGATGATGTGACCCTCCCTATTATGCTTAATGGGGTGTCCAGGATTAGGAAACCGGGGCTGCATTCTTGTGGAGGACTTGTAATACCAGACCAAACCCTACGGTCGGGGGGGGGGGGGGGGGGGGGGGGCACTTTTTCTCAGCCATTTTTTTCTAATCCTGGGCAACCCCTTTAAAAGAAGATGAAAGCACAGAAAAAAAAGTCTGTGTCTCAGCAGCTCAACACTGTGTGGCTGTAAGACAACTGGCTGCAGCAGAAGCCTCCCCCCTTACGCCCTGCCAGCAGAAAGAAAAAAGATGGTCTAAGTTTCCACACCGAAGAATAAGGGGCAGGGTTCAGTCACTAATCTAAAATATCAGCTGGAGATTTGTTCTCTACAAGAATGAGCCTTCCTTTTAGAGCTCTGTGTGCCATAGGAGACAACGCATGTTAACGCCAGCCCACAAAATCAGGCCTTTTTATAGCTTTTCTGTTCCTTTAATACATTTACACAGTAGGAAGTGCTGTACAGTGAGGCTGCACATTTACAATTCAGTCTCAAAATGTGATTAAGCATCATAACTACAAAAAACAAACAATGATGAGTGTCTGGTAATTACAGCTACACGGTTACATAACCGGATCATCACAAAGAGTAAGATTTTGGCAAAATGTAGTTAACTTTTTAATCATATTCATAGAGCAAGTAAACAAACGTTAAGGGGAGTACCTTCTCTAAAAGTGCAAAACTTCTTTTTGACTGGTCCAAAATTCTCGTCGTTCACAATGGCCGGGTCCTCTAGGACCTTCTTCTCCACATAAACAATCATGTTCTTCTGCTAAATGAAGATGCCAGAGTTAGAACCGGACACTAGTAGATCCATCGTGTGCAGAATATGACCGTCCCGAGCGTCCCAACACATGCAGACAGGGATGCAGGAACTTAATTCAGTCCATAAATACGAGAAAGGTCGGCTAAAACCAGCTCTGCCCCCGACTCCCCAGTACACAAGAGTCTGGCTTGGCCGAACGTTCCTGTGTTTTCATTGGGGAGGGAGGAGAAATCTGTTATCCGACTCCTCCGGCAGCGGCTTACTCTCCCCAAAGAACAAAAAGGATCTGATGGTTAGATGCCACCTGCCCGATCCTTCTCTCTCCCAACAGAAGATGTTGGGGGGCTCCAAAACACATCAGATGGTCTTCAGTTTCTACCAAAATCTTCCCCAAAAAGTGATTTTGTCAAACTTCTGTTTCTCAAACACCCCTGCGAGACTCCGTCATCTGCTGCGTACATGGATGCTTCCATTTCTTTTAGCACCTGCCTAGGAGACATCATCATCAGATCCCTCTTACCTCCGTAAGGAACACACAAAGTTCCTTGAAGGGCTGCAGCAGACTGGCGTCTCGGACCTTCTTGATCACCAGCACACTTTTGGGTGGCTTGTTC